>NC_141689.1:1069649353-1070393519 GCF_964263255.1 Lissotriton vulgaris | reverse complement strand
CGGGCAGGCACACTGGAGTTGGTATCCCTGGTTCCCCTCACACAGGGCAAGGTCAGCAGGCTGGCAGGATCACTCATCTGTCTTGGGGCAGCAGGGCCTAAGATTAGTCAGCCTCAGTAGTGTAGCCTCCCCCTAGCTCAGCAGCCTTTACTCCGGCGGAGGGGCCCCAGGTCCAGTAGTGCACCAACTGACTTGTCAGGTTTCACTCCTTTACCTTTATACCTCTAGGTCAGGTGACCCTACAAAAAGGCGGCAAGTTCTGGCACCAGCCTGGGGGTGGGAAGGTTCCTTTGGTTTTTCAGGGTTCTAGAAGGCTCTGGAGACTCTGTGGTGACTTCTCTGGTGACAAGAGGCGGGACTCTCAGGGTTACAGTAGCATTATGTCCCAGCCATCCCAACTACTAGTGCGCAGATAGGACAGTGGCCATTCCGCAGTAGCAGGGGCCTGTGGCAACCATGTTGTTAGGAGGGAGCGCCTGCACCTCAGCACTATTCAGCAGCGGTAAGGCGCCCAGAGTCCTATGTCCAACAAAAATGGCGGTCAAGATCAAGGCAAAAAGGGAAAACAAATGCGGGGTAAAACCACCCTAGGGCTGACAGGTCTAACAAGGAATTTGCATTTGAGATTTTACAAGAAAGTTGGAAAACTGGTGTATAAGGGTGTTGTTTGTTTGATTGGGGGCATGCATTAGGATATTTTTGTATTTGTATTCAATTTTAAAACATTGATTGTGGAGGGTGGCCTGCAGTTTTTGTAGGAGCCTAGTTATTTTTTTGCATGTCATTTTTCTTCTTTTGTAAAGGAAAAATGTTGCACAGCTCAGTATATTTTCTCCATATTTTTAATAAGTTTGCAATATTCATTTAATTCACTATGTGGCCTATCTGCCAATGGGCCTTCCAGACAGTGTTCCCAGTAATAGTAATGGGTGCATGAAACAAGTGTTTCTGTTGTGTCTGATGGATTGAAACATCATTTTGGCCATGGATGGCATTGGATTACATTACAAAATGTGTGTTTTTTAGGGATGTTTTATATTTTTTTCTGCAAACAGTGTATAGGTGGGGTAATAATATTTGATGCCTTTGGAGGATGTGGGTTGTTGCAAAATTTCTTAGCCCTGTTTAATTTTGTTATTGGCATTGCTGAATTAATGCTCTTTTTTCTGTGTTACCATTACCAATGTATGCCTCCTTTGTCTGGCCAGTGTGTGAGTGTGTTTGCCATAGGCCACCATTTGTCTTTGTTCTCCATGCCATGTTGCCAGGGGCCATTTTGTATAGTCAGTGCCCATAGGCCAGCGTGTGTTCTTTGTCTGTGGCCATGCCTCCTTGCTTGCTGTTTGACCATGTGGTCAGTGGCCATTTTGTGTAGGCAGCCAGTGTACTTTTGCCATAGGCCTGCATTTCTTGTTTGTTGTGGCCATGCCTCCTTGCTTGCTGTTTGACCATGTGGTCGGTGGTCATTTTGTGTAGGCAGTCAGTGTGCTTTTGCATAAGGCCTGCAAGTCTTCTTTGTACCCCATGCTTTCTTGCTTGCTTGTTGTTGTGACCATGTGGCTGGTAACCATTTTGTGTAGGCAGCCGGTGCGCTTTTGTCATAGGTCTGCATGTCTTCTTTGTTGTGACCATGCCTCCTTGCTTGCTGTTTGACGATGTGATCGGTGGCCATTTTGTGTAGGCAGCCAGTGTGATTTTGCCATATGCCTGCATGTCTTTTTAGTTCCAAATGCCTTCTTGATTGCCTGTTATTGTGACCATGTAGCTGGCGGTCATTTTGTGTAGGCAGCCAGTAGGCTTTTGCCATAGGTCTGCATGTCTTCTTCGATGTGGCCATGCCTCCGTGCTGGTTGTTGTTGTTCACCATGTGGCTGTCAGTTATTTTGTGAAGGCAGCCAGTGTGCTTTTGCCATAGTCCAGCATGTTTTCTTTGTCCCCCATGTCTTCTTGCTCAGCGTTGTTGTTCACATGTGGCATTGGATGGCAGAAATTTTGTGAGTCTAGGCAGTGTGCCCCTTTGCCATAGGCTTGCATGGATGGTTGAGATGGCAGTTTAATAAATTATATTCTTGAGGATAATTTCACTTATTTATAATTTTATTTTTTTATTTTTTTTATTTTAGGTTTTTTAATTTTAATTTCTGTTTTTTTTAACAATTGTTTTGAAAAATCATTTTTATTTTTTAACACAATTCCATTTTCATACCACCCACCACCAAGCCCATGTCTGCATTCATTGTCTAAGGGTTATTCCATTGTCACGTGCACCTCCCTGAGTGCCACATCCCAACTTGATGCAAATAAAGCAAACAATTACATTTGTATGTTGTTGCTCTTTCTTATCCTTCCTGAGTGAACACCATGAAAGTTTATGTTGGTGTGGTTTTACAGATGGATACACTGTATTGTTAATTATTTATAATGACTTAACTAACCACACTAAATGATATAGTTTGTTTGTACTACTAATTGCACTACAACAATGCCACGTTTTTAAGTAAGGTCTCTGGTGAGAGGCAAGAAGGCGGCTGTTTGACTGCTGCGGGAGCTGCTCACCCCCGCTCAGTGGTAACAATATGGACTGAAAAAACTTGTGGAAATGAACACATACATTAATGATTCCCCATGTAGGAATCGGAGCACTATGGGCATCTAGTACAAGACGGATGCAGCAAACGATCGTCGAAGCAAAACAATTCACATTCCTGCTGGTCCGCGCCATGCTGAAACTTCTTAGTGGCCGCGGAGGAGGCGGACGATTAACCTAGCGGATCGGGATGCCTCCCAAGCAAATCAAGCCCTTAGGGGCAATGCAGAGACTGGAGCAGCATGACAATTGTGTGGTATGCTACCAGCCCGGAAGATGCCGGAAGGACGGAAGACGGAGACGCTACTCCCCCCGTGGGATGAAATGAGGAGGAGACAAGTGGCAAAGTGAAACCCAGCGTCCTAGTGAGGAAGTGGTGAGACCAAAGCAGCTAGTAGTCGATGGCATGTTCTCCGGATGTGGACCTGCGGGGAACAAGAAAGCGATATGCACGGAGGTGACTGGTGAGAGGAAGCAGAGAGCTGATGCTGGCACTGGTGAGTGCTTCCTGGGGAATGGCGTGAATACAGACTTACTGACTTTGGCTCAAGCAGACCGATCTAAGGGGTCAGGTAGTAATCTGAATACCTTAAGCTTGCCAAAAACATATTTTGAGGACGGGTGGCAATGCCAGACCGGCTCAACAGATTCTGGCTCAACAAGGGGAGAGCTCAGATTTAGGGAACCTGATGGCGGTATTGGAAGCAAGCATTAGCCAGATACGCTCCAAAGTAGGGGGAACCCCAGAAGGGGACAAATTCTTTTCCCTCACTGATGATTCAGAAATATCTAGTACAAGCGAAAATGGCGATACAGACTTGGGCACCTCTGGGGGCGACTCAGATAGCTTTTTACCTAAACCAGCTACCCAAAAATGGACGTCCTCACAAAGGAAGAAGAACGTTGGTGGAAAGAGGCTTGAGATAAGAGGGTCTGAATCGGATCAAAGCAGGACCAGCCAGATGAAATGGGACTACTCAGCCACTAATTTTTTGTTAGAAGACGCGGGCCATGAGTAGACAGAATTCTGCAAGAAATATCAAAACTCTTCCTTGAGTCAGAGGCACTATCAGAACCATCCCCCTCGATGGGGTTAATCTACTCTGCATTAAAGCAGATGCAAGGGGAAGGAAGGAAGAGGGCTCACTTCGCAACGAAAAAGCTACAAGGGGCTATTTGAAAGGTTAGCAAAGCTTGCACCGAAATTTCAGAACACACAAGAACAGATTGTAGTAATGGAGGCCGGGGCCGAGGCTACGGGGCGGCAAGTCTACGCAAATGAAACCAGGATGATGGATGTTATGTGGAAGCTGGAGGACTTCAAGAACCGCTAGCGGCGGAATAACCTGAGACTGCTGGGCATAGCAGAAAAAGCCAAAGGGGATGACTTCCGGGGGTTCGTGCTACGCTTGCTGAAGGGGGCTTTTCCGGAACTGGCTCATTGGAACTGGGACTTAGAGCTGCAGAGAGTGCGCCGAATCCCATTTATGTGAAAGAAGAGAAGGAGTCAGATCGATTCTAATGAGAAGCCTAGGGCTATTTTGATATTTTTGGGGAACTTTCTCCTGCGACAGACAGTATTTTACAAAGCAAGACCCGAGGCCAGGTGACCTGTTGAAGGGCGAACCTCCTTTGTAAGGCCAGACTTCTGCCATACAACGGTGGAGAGAAGGTAGAAGCTGCGACAATTGATTACGCCTTTTCAGAAGCTGGGCTGCAAAGTTTTTTTAATGAGCCTTCCCCGTCTCAAGGTTATCTATAATGGGAATCCAAGGGTGTTCTCCTCTGAAATTTAAGCCCAAGAGTTCCTAAAGGAAATATCGGGTATGGAGAAGTAGAATAGAATGGGCGTGGTTCACAGCAAGTGGCCTCATGGATAGGGTCGATAGTGGGGGTTGTTCCTTATTCTGACTTTCTTTTGTTTATGGCTTAGATTGGTTGTGCATCTGAGTTTTCCATTTTAGATTCAGTAGGGTTGGGGTGGGTGGCACTGGGTGGCAGCAGGATGCAGGAGGCATCGCAAGGGTCCTTGGACTTATTTTGCCTGGTTAAGGAGGGGAGGGGGACACAAGTGGAGGGGGATTGATCCAAAAAGGGTTTTTATGGGAGAAGGCGACGACAGACATGATGAATATGCAGAAACCGGTATTGATCACTTGGGTGAATGGGTAAGCTAAGGATAGCCTCTATCAATATCTGTGGTTTAAATAACCCCCTTAAAAAACATAGGGCTCGATTCACAGAACTAACTTAAGACAAAATCTTAAACTTACTACCATTTTGGTATTCACAGAAGGCACTTACTCATTTCGGTATTCACAGAAGTTAGGAGTCCTAACTTCAGGACTCCTAAATGCCTTCTGTGAATACCATAAGTCTTAAAGTTAGGATTTTTCTCAGTTTAAGAGTAGTAAAGTTAAGACTCCTAACTTTAGGAATCCTAAATGCCTTCTGTGAACATCGAAAGTCTTAAAGTTAGGATATTTCTCAGTTTAAGAGTAGTAAAGTTAAGACTCCTAACTTTAGGACTCCTAAATGCCTTCTGTGAATATCGAAAGTCTTAAAGTTAGGATATTTCTCAGTTTAGGAGTAGTGAAGTTAGGAGTCCTAACTTTAGGACTCCTAAACTGAGAAAAATCCAAACTTTAAGACTTTTGGTATTCACAGAAGGCATTTAGGAGTCCTAAAGTTAGGACTCCTAATTTCAGTGAATACCGAAATTAGTAAGTACCTTCTGTGAATACCAAAATGAGTAAGTGCCTTCTGTGAATACCAAAATGGTGGTAAGTTTAAGATTTTGTCTTACGTTAGTTCTGTGAATTGGGCCCGTAGGGTCAACGAGGACATACAACATCTAAAGGCAGACATAGTGTGCCTCAAGGTGACACACATAGAGGCAAGCAGATGGGAGGTGGCAAAGTTGGCGGGTTACCTATTAGTTTCATGTACATTTCAGGGGACACAAACATGGGGGCTTGCTATTCTGGCACGCAAGGGGAGAGCCAGGTTCCCGTGTTCAAGTGCGGACAAAATGGGGAGAAGGGTTACTACACAATGCTGGACCGATAATTCACTCCCGCTGTGTTCAGTGTACGGCTCAGTGATGGATAACCCTGCTTTGTTTGAGTGGCTTAATATTGAGCTAGTTGGGTGGCCGCTCCCCCTAATAATTTGTGGAGACTTCACTATAAACATTACCTCTGGAGGGGGAAAGTTAGGGGGAAGACCATTCAAGGCCGTAAACCCAAGGTTTTTAAATATTTAGCTCATTTATGTATGATGCATGGGCAGCGACGGCTCGTGGAGGGAGTTACGGTGGGGCAGGAGGGCGGGGAGGGGGAGGGGCAGGGTGGAGGTTGCTAAAAACCGGCATATGGATAATTGCAGGTAAGTAAACAATTTAATTAATAAAACGAATTTCGTAGTGCGCCTTGCATCGCAAAATGCAATGCAGTGCGAGCTACGAAATTCGTTTTATTAATTAAATTGTTTACTTACCTGCAATTATCCATATGCCGGTTTTTAGCAACCTCCACCCTGCCCCTCCCCCTCCCCGCCCTCCTGCCCCACCGTAACTCCCTCCACGAGCCGTCGCTGTGCATGGGTTATCTGATGTTTGGGCTATGCAGGAACCTCGGGACCCTGGTTATACCTTTTTCTACGACCCGCACCAGGTTCATGCTAGGCTTGACCACTCCTATGTGTCTCGGGAGATGGTGCAAATATGCCATATATATTAGTTTCCTCAAGTGTTGTCCGACCACAATCCATTGGTGTTAGAAATTAACATACAGGCTAACCTGTCCCCGATCTCGCGCTGGACTTTTAAAAAGGCTCTGCTCTATGACGAGGAATTTATCAAACATATGAAGACCTGGATTCCTAGGTTTATAGCAGAAAACAAAGGTGACTGCTTCCCGGGGAATGGCGTGAATACAGACTTACTGACTTTGGCTCAAGCAGATCATTCTAAGGGGGCAGGTAGTAATCTGAATACCTTAAGCTTGCCACAAACATACTTTGAGGAGGGGTGGCAATGCCAGACCGGCTCAACAGATTCTGGCTCAACAAGGCGAGAGCTCAGATTTAGGGAACCTGATGGCTGTATTGGAAGCAAGCATTAGCCAGATATGCTCCAAAGTAGGGGGAACCCCAGAAGGGGACAAATTCTTCTCCCTCACTGATGATTCAGAAATATCTAGTGCAAGCAAAAATGGCGATACAGACTTGGGCAACTCTGGGGGCGACTCAGATAGCTCTTTACCTAAACCAGCTACCCAAAAATGGACGTCCTCACAAAGGAGCAAGAACGTCGGGGGAAAGAGGCTTGAGATAAGGAGGTCTGAATCAGATCAAAGTAGGACCAGCCAGATAAAATGGGACTACTCAGCCACAAATTTTTTGTTAGAGGGGGGCCAGGAGTAGACAGAATTCAGCAAGAAATATCAAAATTCTTCCTTGAGTCAGAGGCAGTATCAGAACCATCCCCATCGATGGGGTAAATCTGCTCTGCTATATGACGAGGAATTTATCAAACATATGGAGACCTGGATTCCTAGGTTCATAGCAGAAAACAAAGGAAGTGCCAGACTTGATGTGGTCTGGGATGCCCTCAAAGCGGAGATAAGGGGGGAGACATCAAGATACAGCTGGGCGTCTCAGAGAAAGGAGAAAAAGATCGTACAGGAATTATATGGGTAATTATTGGAGGCAGAAAGGCAATTGGTGAGGGCAATCGCAGGAGGGAGAGCTATCGATAGGGCACAATCGAGAGCTGCAGTGGTAAAGTCGGCGATAATCGATATCTCAGCAAAGAAAGCTGCAGGGAAATACACGGCTTGACGAAGCAAAATGTGTGAATGCATGAAAGAGTGGGGCATTTTCCAGCAATGCGTACAAGACAGCGGATAGTCCAGGGTGGAATCACTGAAATTAAGGATCCAATTTTTTGCCCAATCTCAGATCCAACAGCTATACGCTCATTACTTCAGAGATTCTATCAGCAGCTGTATACCAAGGAAGCTCATTATGGGGAGAAAGAAATAGATGAATATCTGATGGGCTTACCAGGTGAAAGGCTATCTTTGGAGGAGAGGGAGCTGCTGGAGTCCCCAATTACGGAAGAAGAAGTAAGGGGGCAATTCAGTTACTTCCGATAGGGAAGGCGGTTGGAACCAACTCAATTATGGGAAAACTTTATTAGAGGCTTACCCCCTGCCTTCAGGAACTCATGAAAGAGGTGTTCTTGAAGGCACAATCAGGTGGGGGGCTCCAGATTCATGGAGGTCTGCTAATATAGGTGTTTTTCCCAAGAAGAGCAAACTGGCCAATGAGCTTGGGTCATATCGCCCAATCACACTGGTAAACATCGATGTCAAGGTATTGGCTACAATCCATGATGGATTAAACCCAGATCTGTTGACTGGGTGTGAGTGTTTGATTGGTTCAGATGCTCCATCCATCACCCCCTCTTTTGTATCGCTTTGTTCGCCATAAGTTGGCAGGGTATGCTCAGACGTGAGTCCCTTGCTCACTTTGCCACTGGATTCAAGCAAGCCGGGCTGAAGACAGCTGAAATGCCAGAAACCGGTCCCCGGAAGCTTGTTTCCGGTCCAGGGAAGGCATGGCTTGGCAGTTCGAGCTGGACTGTTCCCATGAGGCACAGGGTCAGACTGATTTGCATATGGCCATGTCTGAACTAGGGTGGCAGAGCGGGCTAAAGAACAGTGATGAATTAAACCCAGATCTGTTGACTGGGTGTGAGTGCTTGATTGGTTCAGATGCTCCATCCATCACCACCCCCTTTTGTACTGCTTTGTTCGCCATAAGTTGGCAGGGTATGCTCAGACGTGAGTCCCTTGTTCACTTTGCCATTGGATTCAAGCAAGCTGGGCTGAAGATGGCTGAAATGCCAGAAACCGGTCCTCGGAAGCTTGTTTCCGGTCCAGGGAAGGCATGGCTTAGCAGTTCGGGCTGGACTGTTCCCATGAGGCACAGGGTCAGACTGATTTGCATATGGCCATGTCTGAACTGGGGTGGCAGAGTGAGCTAAAGAACGGTGATGGATTAAACCCAGATCTGTTGACTGGGTGTGAGTGTTTGATTGGTTCAGATGCTCCGTCCATCACCACCCCCTTTTGTACCGCACAATCTAGGCTAGACGACTGGCGGGGATAATCCAGAAACTGGTCTCCCCACATCAACATGGTTTTGTCCCAGGCCGCAGTAAAATCGACCACATTCGGCAGACTATTGCATTGTTTGATGCCTCAAAGATTGCAGGAGACACTATGGCGCTAATTCTGCTAGACGCGGAGAAAGCTTTTGATAGGGTCTCCTGGCCTATTTTTTATGGGTAATATTGTACAACAAAGGCTTAGGCAGGGGCTTCATTAATGCTATTCAGACAATGTAAAGCCTTGATACAGGAGGTGCCAACACGTTGGAACTCAACCTATTACATGTTGCAATGTCTGTTTGAGCAGTACAATCAGATCAATGACTATTTCATTCAAAGAGGAAGGAAATGCAGTTTGGAAAGCTATGACCATGGATGCAGACAAATGGGGACTAGTCAAATGCTTGACATAGATTCTACTCCCTTTTGAGGTTTTCACATGGGAAGTTAGCAGGGAGGAAAGTACAATGGGCCATTCTATCTTGTTGTTGCATCTCCTACAGGACCTGATAAAGAAGGTTTCTGAATGGTTCACCCCCGCAGGTGTGAATTAGAGCTTAGAAGCACATACTTGATTGAGACCTTAATCCTTCGCTTGGCTTGCAATACAAGGCTGCAACATGACATCATTGCGTCCAAAAAGTACATCTGTACCACACTACTTGATCCACAGTACAAAAACATTCTGCCCACTTTCATTCCTTTTTCTAAAAGGGATTTTTTAAAATACAAATGGTGGGTTGTAGAGCAACCCCGGAGAATTGGAAGAAGAACGGCTGGAACTTCAAGTCCCACCCCACAGTTCTGGGGTGAAGTCTTCAACTTCCAGAGAGGGAAGTCTTGTCTCACAGTAGCCAATAACACCAGCAACTAGAACACCAGCAACAACAGTAATAGAAAGACTTGACCCAACCTCTGCATTGTATTGGTTTTAATTGGCAGGGTTCAAGTCCAGTGTAGAGGCAATGGCAAAACAGGTTGAGCAAGTGGCAGCACCAATGACCTTCCACAGGATGTTCCAAGTGTATCTGGATGATACAAAAGAAGTCTGTGTGGATCAAAATCCATTGATGTATTAGCATGGGAAGATGTGCCAATGGCCAGAGCTCAGTAGTCTGGCAATAAAGTATCTGGCTTGACCTATCATCAGTGTGTCTGCTGAGCGTCTGTTCAGTGCAGCTGGTGCGGTTGTTACTGTGAGAAGGACCCGTCTCTCACATTAAAACATGGAGAGATTGACTGTGATCAAAATTAACCAACATTTTATACCACACAATTATACTGTTCCTGAAACAGCACAGGAGGAGGAGGAGGGTGATTGGTCAAATATTGAATCAATTGTGTTAGCTGATCAACTTCTGGGTGAACCATCCAAGTTTGAGGACAAACTCTACTTCCCGGACTAAATATGCCAGTGCCCCTATAGAACTTTTCCATTATGTCTCGTTGAACTTCTATCTTCACAAAAAAAAGTGCTATGGAACATTATTATTTTTATGTCAGATTTATGCTGCCACATCACTTTTTAGTCATATATATTGCTGGATTGCAGTTGGACCAGTGTGCCTTGAAGAAGCCTTCATAATTCCTTCATGACATTGGAGACAATCCCTGCCCCCTCGCATGTATATTGCCTATCTCTTTTTGCATCACATACCACTAAAAGGTCTGCCCAGAAGATTGTTGATTTAAAAGAGTGCCTGCCAATACCAAATTCCAATGTGTAACCTTCATCAAAGTTGAATACCTAATACCTACACTACCCGCGCTTTGATTGGAAGAGGTAAAAATACAACTATTTCAACAGTGAGTGAGTGCTTGTGAGGGAGGGTGTTAAACTGTAATGTGGGAATTTGCCTGAGATTGATTTGCAATGTTTGGGTGCTAATTGATGAACGATAATTTTTTACCTGGAGGTGATTGGCCTTTACAAACTTACTTAGCAAAAATTAATTCACCTGTGTGGTCCACCCCTATGATCCTTCTGTTTTTTTTCATCATCTAGGATGGCTGCCCAAGACAATCATTTGATTTACAAGAGTACCAAAATCCAATCTGTTGCTTGCATCAAAGGTGAGATAGTGTACCTACTACCATGCTTGGATTGGAACAGGTAACCATTGCACCAAAGAGTGATTAGATTATCAAGGGACTGTGAGTGATGATTGATATGGTAGCTGACAGTGAGGGAGGGTGTGTTGAACTGTAATACAGGACATTTCTTGAGATGATTATTGATTTGCAATGTTTGGGGCCTAGGTGATTGGCCCTTTCACACTTAGCTATATATAATTGCAGGGTCCTCTCCTTTTTTCTGGTTCTTCAGAGACCAGAGCAGTCTGTCCTGTGCTTGTATTGGAAGAGGCAAAACTACAACTATTTCAATGGTGAGTGAGTGATTGTGTGGGTGATGATGATGATTGATGATTCATGTGATGGCAGAGAGTGAGGGAGGGTGTTGAACTGTAATGTGGAAAGTTGCCTTAGATTGATTTGCAATGTTTGGGGCCTAAATGATTGGCGTTCATTTTTTGCCTGGAGGTGATTAGCCTTTATAAACTTACTTAGCAAAAATGTGTTAATGTCTGGTCAACTTCTATGATCCTTCTTTTTTATTCAGCATCAAGGATGGCTGCCCCAGACAATCATTTGATTTGCAAGAGTGATAAATTTGAATCTGTTGCTTGCATCAAAGGTGAGATAGTGTACCTACTACCATGCTTGAATTGGAACAGGTATGCATTGCACCAAAAAGGTTTTAGATTATTGAGTGACTGTGAGTGATGATTGATATGGTAGCTGACAGTGAGGGGGGTGTGTTGGACTGTAATATGGAAAATTCTTGAGATGATTTTTGATTTGCAATGTTAGGGGCCTGATTGATGGGCAATCAGTTTTTTTCCCTCAAGGTGATTTGCCCTTTCACACTTAGCCATATATAATTGCAGGGTCCTCTCCTTTGTTTTGGTTCTTCAGAGACCAGAACAGTAACTTTAGTTAACAAACAAAAAGCTATGCAAAATTTCGCAATTCTGTTTCTCTACTTGTTCTTCAACAGCAATGTACCACATGTCTATCTTGCTTGGGTCTTGGTGATGACTGGTCTGGGACGGAATTACTCAGAGTCAGAAGGAGGATGGAAGAACTCAGGGCAGGAGCTGCGGGAATACCTTATCAACAGCTAGAAGCAAGAAGTTATCGACTTCAGTTCAAGGGTAAACAAAAAGTCTGAGGCCTAGTACTCTGGCATGTGGAAGGGAGAGAGGTGCATTTATTTGTGAAATGCTGCTCTGTGTGTGCATATGTCTGTATGTGTGTTGGACTTGTGGCAAAAGGGAATCTCTGAGTCCCCTTGTTGTTTATTTGCTCTGCCTCTGAGTTTTCTTGATACACTCCTCATGAAGCTTAACTTCCTTCTGTCCTTCTCCTTAACGCTACAATACAGTTTCATTTTTACAATCCGTAGGCCTTCTAGTCTCCTGTGCGAACAAAACATGAAAGCTGAGCTCAACAATCCTGCTTACCTACCGGATCAGTCCAGACAGGCACCCAAGAATAGATATTCCAGAGGAGGATGCAGATGCATCACCTAATTTTGCAATACAGTATCATTTTTCTTTTAACGTTCACATTTGGAGAACTGGGTGGGTGGGTTCAATCCACGACCTAAAAGCCAGAACAGGTAGATATCTGATAACTTGAGTCTCGGAGGCAGAAGGACTGTTGTAATGCATTTATCTGTACTATTCCATAATTATTCCTTTGTTTCCTTCCACAACATAATTTGTTGACAAATTATTTGCTGGCATTGCCAAGATGAACATTGTCCTTGTGTAGTATTTCTCTTTGTCAAACCATTCCCAACATCCCCTTTCCCATCCATTCTTCAAACCCCTAACTCTCTTCTCCCGTGCTGTGTGATTTATTGAGGTGTGGCTTCATTTACTCCATCAATGGATTACACACTTGGTGAGCCAGATAAGGTGAAAGCAATGTCAACTTACTACAGGATATTCTAAGCAATAGCCCACACTGGCCCCATTTACCCATGCACGCATGAAAAGTGATCCATATTTTAGATACAGAATGAAGAACATCAGTCGTCAGCATCATAATTTCAGCCCTCCTTCTGTTGCGTTACCAGTAAAGCCTATCCTAAGCTTGTCCACTTCAGACTTTGAGTACATTTTTTATGACTCGAGGATTTCATAATTAAGTCAGTACTAACTCCCCATTAGCCAAATTATTATTTGTTATTTTCTCACTATCAGGAATTCTTGTGTCATCAATATGTAGTACTCTGGTGTCAATTCTTTGTACTGCTTTGATATATAACCCACTAAGTCAGTCTTTTTATTCCATTTAGTTGCCTACAATGGATAATCATTCTGTTGATTAATCCTACAGTTGGAGCACACCTGGGTGAAACTGGAAGTAGGACATCACGTGTGAAGTTGTGATACCTTACCTGTTATTGCTCCATCTATATTCAGGTAAGACTACTGAACCAGTTAACTTAGTAAGTAAGTAACTAACAGCTACTACCATTTATCTAGGTTGTTGAAGACAATTTAGGTCATGGCAGCATCCCCCCTAATGGTCAAGATAGTTAGAGAAGTACAACTCTATAACTAAGTGGTACACTATACCTCACAAGCACATAAACAGGCTGCGTACAAACTGTAGGCAGCAGTGCAAAGTAAAAGTAAAACAAAGTACTTCAGGCATGAATTTAGATAAAATATAAATTCCCCTTTATATTTTTACAAAGATAACCACCCTCTCCACTGCCACAACATATTGCCTACCCCTCTTCCCAAACAAACTGAAGTGGCCCAAGCCCCAATGTCCCAAATCTCCAAAGAAGGTCAAACCTGGTCCATTTCCAACTCCCTTCCCACCCTCTACACTCTGCCAAAACAACAAATTCCTCCCACCAAAACAAAAAATGTAAAAAAGAGCTAGAAGAGGGCATTATAGATGTCGGTCCAGAGCTGGTCCAGGCTCTGCTCCATCTAGGTGAGCCTGCCTTCGATGGTGTCCAGCCGCTGCAGGATGTGGCACAGCAATGGCCTGTTGTCAGTGTAGGAGAGGGTGGCAGCAGTTGGCTGGCAGTGGCACCAGCTGTGCGATGGCCGGGAGGCTGAGGGGGAACGGCTGCACTGGGGCCCAGGAGAGAAGCATTTATTTCCTCCTCCTCTTTCAGGACCACCAGTTGCCAGTATTCTAGCTGGATGTGCTCCAGCATCTGCCGCTGCAGACATGTGCTATCTCCTGCCTGTTGGGTCATATGGGTGGACCAGCTGAAGCAGCTATATAAGAGAAAGAAAAATAAGACAATTGTAAAAAATATGTTTTGTGCAAACAAGTGTTTCAAATTAGTGGGTGGCACAGTAGCAGTACATTGCTGATCTTCTAGGGCCATGGGAATGTATTTATAATTAGGAGAGTCACAAGGCCAGTTTTGTTTTACCCACAAGTGCCTTTCAAAAAAAGCATGGACTAGGTGCAGAAAAGTATTAAGGCAGAATAACACTGGATTAAACAAAGAGTAATTGTAATTCTTTTTTCTTCTAAATGCTTTTCAAGTAACTGTAAAACAACACTTTAAGAGTAAAAATAAATTACCTCTCAATAATGAGTACAGCATTATGCACTATGGAGTGCAAGGTGTGTTTTGTGCTAAAATAATATAACCATGATAATTTCTAGCCTGTGCATCGGGTATTTTGCTATTGTCTGCAGCTGGGGCAGCTGTATTTGACAATGATCTATTTTTAATTCCAATGGCCCTGCTCTTCCCCAAATGCATTTCTCTTTCTGCCCTGACTCCAAAGAGGCAGATGAATAATAAGTAAGATACTACGTCACACACCTCACAAATGAAATGTGGATATTGATATTATCCTGTCTACCTTTAGTAGAGGTTGGAGGAAATGATAGACTGCACTACAGGGAAAGGAACGGGCTGTATAGATTGTATTTGGCATACTTGTCACTGTGTAGCCCATATGCCAAACTTGACATCAAATCATGAATTTACTCCCACTTTACTTGTGGCTTTGCCCACCCCCACCTATTATTTCCAACAAAATCATTCTCTGGGCATTAAGCAAGGAACAGAAACTTGACTTACTCTACTACGGGGTAGGGTAGAGGGATTAGAGAGGTAGAGTAGAACATTTTTGATATAGAATTGAGTGGCTACTACACTGATCATCGATTTGTCCTCTTTGGCTTATTCAGTCACTGAACAAGTCGAAAGGGAATAATCTGAACAAATTCTACCCTAAACCCACAACAATCCTTAACCCCAACATTATGCAAATAATGATAATAAATAATAGAACTTACTGGGATCAGCAGAGTCCTCGGCAGTGGTGTTGGATGTAGGCACCTCCTGATTAGCTTCTCTCGGACCCTAGACAACGTCCCTCTTCTTGCCCTTGGGTGCTGATGTAAGAGAAGAAGATTAAAAAAATAGATTAGTGATTCAGTTACCCTCCACAACATTTTTATCACAAACAAATGCAGTTACATTGTACTTCTCTAAAACAGATTGCCTAAAGTACTAGTTTCAAGGCATTCAACTATCGTTGAGTTGGCCATACTTATCCTGAAACCCCATATTCCAAATTTTCTTAACCAAAACTACATTTGGAACTAATGCATTGCAGTGAATTATCTTTGATTCTATTCCTATTTCTCAAACCCCTTCATGGACCAACTCAGTCTCCCTTTTTTGCAATTCATAGATACATACTACACATCGCTGTGATATAACTTAGAACTGTATGAGCTACATAAACAAACTAAGTCACAAGGAGAATGTGCTACTTACAGATACACTATAGTGTCAGGACAACAGTCTGCAGTGGATTCTTTATGCCAATGATGAGTACGATTAGGTAGCCCTGAGCACCTGCCTAGCAGAAACTAGAAAGTGGATCACACAATAATATTCCAACGTAAACTAAATGTAACTTGCCTCTGAGTGTGAGCAGCATGCTATTCGAAAACAAATGTTAGCATTGTAGAACAAAAGCACAACAAATAAATTATTAATACTCACCGAGCCCCTGAATCTCAACACCTAGAAGGTCGAGCAGGTCCTGTTCCCGGTTCAGGATATCCGCCCAGCGGTACGTCAGCTGCTGGGTGGTACGCCGAACCTGACTGGTGCGACGCACAGACCGGTGCACTGTCCTCCAGCACCGCTGATGATTCCACATGGGGTTTCTGCTACTAGGCCTGCCACCTCCTGCTAGCATGGAGGGGAGGTAGCCTTGCACAGAAAAAAACTGTGCTGCCACCTCCTCCTCATCAAAGATCACCGGGGCTGCACACCTGGGTGCCGGCGGTGCCCGTAACGTAGCCACCCTGCCTCTGCCATGGCGCTGGGTGGGTTTAAAAAAAAGGAAAGAAAAAAGAAGGGAAAGGAAAGGAAAGAAGGAAGAAATAAGGAAGTAAGGGGAAATAAACAAAAAGTCACGAAAACATAATTTATAGTCCCAAAAACATCAAATACAAAAAGACACATACTAATATAAAAAATTAAAATGAGGAGTAGATTAGTTTCAAAGGGGAGGGATTACACAGATGAAAGAGAGATTACATTTTGAACCTAGCACTATAACAGAGAGCAGAAAAACAAGATGGTTGCACCCATGTGGACAGCGTGGTGCCATTCGCATGTGATTTGAAACGTGAGAACGCATATGAGAACCGCTTGGTGCAGTTTGCATGCAATTTGGAACGTGAGAACATACTCCGCATTCTCATTGCAACACCAACGTGTGCCCTGGCAAACTCCGCCTGCCAGCGGAATTCCTCATAGCGTGGCAGAATTGTTTTGTGACTTCGAGTTCGCGTAGCACAACTCCATGATCTCTGCACAGGCCTAGTATATTCTTAATATCTTGGATGAAGATTTATCATGACAGAAATATTGTCTGCACCATATTGCGTTAACAGTCCACAACTCAGATGCCATCCTATTTCTCGCCAACTTCTAACTTGCCTTTGACCATGTCCAAATGTCATACACATACAAACATGCACATCGTCTGACATAACTAATGTGTCCTAAAAATTGTTTGCAAATGTATTACCCAATAGGTGTATATTATATATTATTAACTTAAGTGGCAAGACATTTGTGTACATCATATTTAGGACATCATATTGATGTCAGAGGATATTCTGACAAGGTTATTGTAGTACTATATCACTCAGAATGCTCAGGGTCAGTGCTTTCTTTAGTTACATGTAAACTGAAAATCTTTGGCCATGAAAAGCTGTGGCATTGAAATGACTGTGAGTTGCCTGGTCATTTCTTAATGATGGATGTTTTGTTTTGGTGTCACTTGTTTTGTCAAGTGTTTGGATGGACCTGCAGGGGCAGGGTTAGATTTTCGATGTCTTTTCCCCCCGAATTTGCCAGGATAGAAACCATTCTCTTAACAGAAAGTTTCCCTTAACTAAATGAAACAGACTTAAACAAATGCTTCAGATGTGGTTCATTGTCTGCACGCCCTGCAGCCACCAGCTATGAATTGCCTGTCACTGCTGGATTATACCAGGCTTTTCATTTAAATAAAAAATACAATGTTTCTCTCTGCACATTGATACAGTCCCCTCTGTAATATTTAATTCTTTCAAAATATTCTCCTGATTCTGTAGAACCGTGGGCAAATTCTTTCTATTTTTTTAAAATATTTTTTATTAAAGGTTTTTCACATTTATACTCCAAAACTTTTACATCAAAGCACAGCTTTATACAGTATATCTAAACCGTCAATACTTATATACAGTAAATATATATTGCAATTGAGCTTCATTGCATTATACTACGATGATATAGGTTATCTATGTTCATCCAAAAGGGATCAAACACTCCAGCCTGGGAATACATTTACTATATTTTATAGAAGCAAAAAAAACAGGAAAAGGATGAAAAATACCAATTAGTTCAATTATTCCTTCACTCAGGGCAGCTCCAATCCCTCTTTCCATGTCCATATAGGATCCCATATTCTCAACCCAAGCTGCCTCCCTCTCCTCCCTTTCCGTGCATAGATTGATTTTTCTAAGTTATATGCAGCCAAGAGGTTTGCCAACCAAGTTTGTAGTATCGGGAGGCTTTTATCCAACCGGGCCCTGGCTATGCATAATCTGTAGACTGCCAAAGCTACAAACATAAAGTCCCGCTGTGAAATGTCAACATCTGGGCTAATACCCAATAATATCCAGGTTGGTGTAAGTGTTATCTGAATACCTATTGATCTAGCTAAGAATAGCTCTATATCTCTGATAAGGGTTTGTAATTGGGGGTAAGTAGCAAAAATGTGTACGATATCTGCTTCTAGGAGAGTGCAGCGGGGGCAGGAAATCCCCGAGGTACCACCCCACTTTGCTATCCTTGCTGGGGTAAAGTAAAGAGAATATAATGTTTTGTAATGCTGCGCCTGCAAAGGAGCTGAACAAAGGATTGTACGCCCCAAATCCAGTGACTCCTGAAACCAGTGTATTTCGACACTCAATTTCTCAGCCCATTTAGTACTGTATTTATCTATATCATCTGGTTTCCCTGCCGCTAAAGTTGCATAGAAGCTACGGATCATACAGTCGCCCCCTTTCCCTATTTTATCCAGGATTCCATTCCTACCAAACCCTGCAGGGCCACCCTGTTTAGCGTTCAAGAAGCTCCTAACCTGCAGGTATTTAAAAAAACTCCTAGTGTCTATGCCTTATTTATCTTTTAGTTCAGTGAACTGTACCATCCCGTCCAAGTCCATAATATCACCAATCTGTACTATCCCATTATCAGCCCAGGCTGCCATGGTTGAATCCGCGAAGATCACCTCTGGGAATGATCTGTTTTTATACAGTCTCGTGGATCTATTATATCTGCCTAAACTACATTTTTTCAAAAAGGCAATCCAGATTCTGATAGCGGCACTAACCGTCTTAAACCTTGTCCTCTTATAATATACAAAATCAGTGCAATTTAAAAAGCAATTCTCCACCTCCACCCCAAAAACCACTGCATATACCTCTGTGGAAATATTAGTGATCCTTTGATCTATACCACCCCCACCAATCAACCCCTGCATATATTGTATAGCCGCCGCCCAATAATATAGCCTAAAATCCGGGGTGCCCCACCCACCTCTATCTCTGGGGAGGGAAATTAACCTATATGCCCGCCGTGTTTTGCCGTGGGCCCAGATAAATCTATTGAGAATTAATTCTAAAGCATTAAACCATTTAGCCTCAAAATATAAAGGAATGGCTCTAAAAAAATAAAGAAATTTAGGCAGAACCAACATCTTAATGAAATTGGTACAGCCCACAAGGGATAGATGTAAATTGTTAAATCTCTCTAAATCTGCCCTTACTCTAGCAATTAACGGAGTCATATTGCTCTCGACCACCTTATCCAAATCTGCCGAGATCTCAACCCCCAGATATATTGCGGAGCTGGTGACCCGTATATCACTGCAGTATGTGTATATATTTTTAACTATCTGGGTCTTAGTTCTGTTGAGCCTATAGCCTGAGAGCTCGCCGAAATACTGAGCTTCAGCTTCCACCTCCCTGATGGCTACGGTCGGGTTAGATGTTAAGATGGCCACATCATCAGCGTAAGCCAATGCTTTTACCTCCCTGCCATTTATCCTTATTGGAGGAATTGCAGGATTAGCTTCTAGACTATGCAGCAAAGGATCCAGGTATAGAGCAAACAGCAGGGGGGAGGAGGGACAGCCTTGTCTAGTCCCTCTATGAATCTTGACCGCCATTGAATACCCTCTATTAACCCTAATCCTAGCTGTTGGTTCTCTGTATAAGGTCTGAATAACCTTTATGTAGCCCTCTCCAATACCACACCACCTCATTGCTGCCCACAGATAGTCCCAAGAAACCCTATCAAATGCCTTTTCCGCGTCAAGGAACAAGGCCGCCATTGGGACTCCCGCCGCATCAAACACTGTGACTACCTGTCTGACATGCTGTGTAGTGCCTTTGCAAGGGATAAAACCATGCTGTGAATGGCTTACCAAACTCTCGATGACCCTAGCAAGTCATTTTGCTAACATTTTAGAAAAGATTTTCGCGTCAGCGTCATTAATGTGATTGGCCTATATGACACTGGTGCTAATGGGGATTTCCCTTTCTTTAATATTACTATGATGTCTGCCCCGCCCCATGAGTTCGGAATCGAATCCCCTTGCTGTGCCTGTAACATAATATTAAACATATCAGCAACCAATACTCCTTGGAATACTTTATAAAATTCTATCGGGATCTGGTCCAGGCTGGCAGCCTTACCCGAGGGGAGGCTGCCCACAGCTACGGTGAGCTCCTCTAACAGGAATGGTAAGTCTAAAGCCATCTTTTCTTCCTCAGGCAGACTCGGGGGTTGGATGTCCCTAAGGAACCTTGCTATATCAAATTATCCTGTTTCATTATCTGGGGTATATAGGTCCGTGTAGAATTGTCTGAACACTTCCCTCACCATATCTGGTTCAGAGACACAGTTGCCCTGCCCATCAGTAACCTCCTTAATATCAGATGAGGCTAATCTCTGTCTGGTACGGAAGGCTAATATGTGGCCCACTCTCTGGCTTAACTCATAAGCAGTTTCTTTTTTGATAAGATAGTGCTCTGCGGCTTTATTGGCAATGCATTCCGAAGCTTCTGCTTTGAGCGCCACAATTTTAAGTAAGTGTTGCTCCAGCGGGAGTTGTTGCTGGATATTTCTGGTTAACTCTTCTTCCGCCTTAAGCAGATTTTTACTCAATTCCTCTGCCCTAGCTTTTTCCCTCTTGTGCTTATGCAAAGAGAAACTCAGTGTCTCTCCCCTGATCCCGGCTTTGAGAGCATCCCACACCATGCCTGGGGATGCTGACCCTCTATTTATCTCCAAAAAGTTCCTAATCCATATTTCCATATGTTTAAAATATGCCTCATCCTTCAACAATGCCCTTTTAAAAGTCCACTGCGTTTCCCGTCTTTGTGGCTGACCTATTTTAATCGTTAAGACTAATGGGCTATGGTCTGAGATAACCCGGGGGTGTCTTTCTATCTGGGCGCCAGGAACCAGAGAATAGGATGTCAAAAAATAATCTAAACTAACCATAACTTTGTGGGGAGCCGAGAAGAATGTACTGCCTTCTATATACGGGAGTATCTTAACCCAAGGGTCTACCAAAGAATTATGCTGCACCATGTCGGACAATGCTCTATGCGTTTTCCTCTTCCTCCCTGTGTACTGCCCCCCTACTTGTGTGAATGAGCTAACAAGGTCATGGATATTAAAGTCGCCACAGCACACAATTGGTTCGGGCCACTGAGCCAGCTCTGTGTCTCAAAAAATTGGAAGATATTGGGGTCATCCTCAGTGGATCCATAAATTGTAGCAATAGTGAGCCTCTCTCCTTTATAGGTTATTTCAATCAATCAATCAATCAATCAATCAATCAATCAATCAAAGCATTTATATAGCGCACTACTCACCCAGAGGGTCTCAAGGCGCTGGGGGAGGGGGGTCCGCTACTGCTCGAACAGCCAGGTCTTGAGTTGCTTCCTGAAGGCGAGGTGGTCCTGGGTCAGGCGGAGGTGGGTCGGGAGGGAGTTCCATGTCTTGGCGGCGAGGTAGGAGAAGGACCGTCCCCCTGTAGTGGCTCTTCGGATGCGGGGGACGGCAGCGAGGGCGTGGCCGGTCGATCGAAGCTGGCGTTTGGGAGCGTAGAAGTTGAGGCGGCTGTTGAGGTATCCTGGGCCTTGGTTGTGTAGGGCTTTGTGTGCGTGGGTGAGGAGTCGGAAGGTGATTCTCTTGTTGACCGGGAGCCAGTGCAGGTCTCTCAGGTGTCCGGAGATGTGGCTGCGACGGGGGATGTCCAGGATGAGTCGTGCTGAGGCGTTCTGGATCCGCTGGAGTCTCTTCTGGAGTTTGGCGGTGGTTCCGGCGTAGAGGGAGTTGCCGTAGTCCAGACGGCTGGTGACGAGGGCCTGGGTGACCGTCTTCCTGGTCTCGGTGGGGATCCATCGGAAGATCTTACGTAGCATGCGCAGGATGTTCCAGCAACACCCACCTACCCCATTGATCCTCTTTTTTCCTAATAACAACCACGTCCCTGCTTCTACCCAAAACTGCTACTCCTCTGGTTCTTGACCCCTGCTTAGTGTTTGCCAATAGTGAAAACCCCAGTTGCTCCAAAAGGTACCCCTTCGACCCCTCTATGTGCGTTTCTTGTAAGCAGACCAGGTCTAGACGAAGTGTTTTAAGAAGTGCAGCAACTCTAACTCCTTTGTTCACATCATTAAGTCCGCAAATGTTAATTGAAGCAATTCTGTATGTCATTAGAATACATCAAATGCTTTGCCTGCCAGTAGAAACAGCTCATTAACCAGAGTAGAACGAGAAAAAAAGGCAATTATACTGCGATGTGCATACTGAAAAAGCTGTGCAAACCGTGCGTGCTCCCCCCTTCCCACCTTCCCCCCTCCCTTCGTCTCCCCTCCCCCTCCCATGACCCAGCCTCCTGTCCCCCCACCCCCCTACTGGCAAATAGGTCATACAGACCTATGTGTGACGACTGTTGAGTGTAGTAGCCGCAGCCCCCTCTCCTCTCATTTTTTTACCCACCAGTAAACTTTTCTTCCCCTGGCCTTACTTAGAGTATGACAAAGTAAGACAAACCCAGTGACCATACAGTGACCATACAACTAAACCATACTCAGGTTAACCGCCCTTTTTATCTCACAGATCCGTATTGCTGTACTGCTAGCTCAGAGGTAAAAATCCTGACATTTCCCCTCACAATAGTTTTGAGCCTTGCTGGGTACAATAGATAAGCTTCATGGCCCAAATTTTGTAGGGGTGAGATCAACTGTCTAAGCCTCCACCTCCTTTCCACTGTGGCATGGCAAAAATCTGGAAGCGCAAAGAAGTTAACTCAAATGTCAAATGTACGTCTTGCCTCTGGTCTCGCCTTGTCCATGATGTCCTGCCTAGCCAAGAAGTTACCGATATATACCAGAATTGCTCGGGGTTTTGAATCTCGTGCTGAACCGTAATACTGCCTCTGAACCAACGGGAAACGGTGTGCCCTCTGTACTTCGGACTCCCAGACCCAAGATGTAATGTCTGGAAATGCCCCCTTTAGCTGCTTGATTACGTAGGCCCTTGCGTCCTGGCCTTCCAACCCCTCCGCAATCCCCAAGAGCATTATGTTATTACGCCTCTGGCGATTTTCAAAATCTTCGAGTTTCCATTGTATGTCCAAGGATAGTTTCTCTTGTGCTGCTTTAAATTCTTGCCACCTGGTAACATCGTCTTCTAGTCTACCAGTCCGCTCCTCCACGTGGGACACCCTGTCAGCCATCTCTTCGTATAACTTGTTCATCCTCCTCATGGAGCTCAGTAATTTTTTAGCGGTCAGCTTGGCCCGTCTACTCTCTGATCGAGCTTCAGATTGCATCTGTTTTAGGGTTGCATATACAAGGTCCAGTGAAGTAGCTTGAGGCGGACTCCGCCCATTCTGGCCCTCCGTTTGCAGTCCCTCACCGGCTCCTTCGTGGTGTAGAAGAGAGGTTGCTGAATAGTCCCAGCATAAATTCGTATTTGAGCTTTGTACTGATGGACTATTTGAGGGCATTTTGGTTTTAGTTTTTTTATGTATTTTCTGTGAGTTCTTATGGCCTGGTGGAGCTTTCTGAACCGATGATTTCCTTACGGGTTCAGATTCAGAGTCTGTGCTTAAAGACAGACTCTCATCTCCCTCACTTGAGAGATAGGAGTCTGAATCTTCATTTAAGGAAAAAAAGCAGTCACCTTCAGGGGTGCCAGGGATTCCTGGGAGCCCCCCTCTGTCTACTACTAGGGCTTTGGCACCCCCCTCCTCTGAAATAATCCCGCCAGTAGCCCCTTTTATCGCCTGTTCGCTATTCGCCGAGTATTCTTCTTCCAAGAGGTCAACAGCTTCCCCCTTAGAGCGATTTGCCTGAGTTTGACACCCGCTCATTGTAACCTCAGCCCCCTTACTTGAATTTTTCTGATTTACGATCCCCACTGTCTCGTGTTTTTCCACCGTCGGAGCAACCGCTGCTTGAGCTGGTATCCCGGTAGCCTGCTTGACCTGTCTCTGCTCCTGCCGTGGCTGTTGACCGGCAACTGCTTTTCCGGCATCTCCAGCCGGAGATGCCTCGCGTTCTGCCTGAGTCTCCGGGGGGTTCAAGGAGGAGAACGATTCTACAAAAGTTGATTGGCGCAGTGCTGGATCCCTCGGATCTTTGGGGATTCTCGCTGTCTGTTTTGCTGAGGCGCCGTCATTACTGCTAACCTTGGCGGAGCCCCCGATCTTTTCCTTCGTGATATGCTGCTCAGCGGCGCTGCCTCCGCCGCCATTGCCACGAGTCTGAGATTGCCTTCCAAGAATTCTCCGCTGTTGGGCAGATGTCCGTATTGCCGCTGCAGTTAAGGCATCCTTGTCTCCATTCAGTGGCGCTGGGCGTTTCAGAGAGTCCACATCTTTCTGTTGCCTTACGCCCTTCGGTACCATCGGTGCAATCGGTCTGCTATCCCTGAGGTGATGAAGCCTCCAGCGCTGAAGATGCTGAAGCCGATCCCTAAGCCAACAAAGCAGTCCTGACTTCTGAGTAAGGTAAGGGAGCACTATTATTCCAATCATTCCGTTGGTCCATTGTTACTGCATCACAGAGGCCGGGTTTTCACTTTTGGGAGGAGAGTGAGTTTGCTGCGACTGTCCGCTGCAATCAGTCAGCGGCCATCTTGCCTCGTGGGCAAATTCTTTCTAATCCATCCCAAATTCATTTGGCAAACAGGAAACTGTTTTTGCAATTGTTGATAATATATGACACAAATGAGCATTTTAAGTGGTAGCACTTTACCCTGGCAGATATATCTTGCCTCCTTGATCATTCCCACTTCTACCTTTGATTATCCATTATTCAAAAGAAGTAGAGGGGCGGTGCCACACTATATTAACTCTGAAACAAGCAAGCAAATTAGCACTTTGGAAAACCCGCTTAGACAAACAGAAACTGGTCTGTAGGCGAATATGTAATGCATCCTGCAGGCCCATAGTCAAGGAATTCAGCAGGGATGCAGTGGATACAAACTTCAAGATGACCTATAACCCAGCATACCTGTAGTATGCAGGGGCTTGTTAGTGAGGCATTTTACTTAAATATAATATGGAAGGCCTGTTAATTCTCTTAAAATCCAGATTTGATTAATTTGGTTGGTGAGAGGGAGCCAAGCTAGAATGCCATCTACTGGCTGTGGTCCTCCTCCTACCTGCCGCTGGGGCTTCCTGGCTGTCTTCTGTAATACCCATCTTGGTATAACTGGTGTTAAACTCACTTAAACCTAAACTACTTCTGTTGATCTTCTTCTGGAGTCAAGATCACATGTGTTGTGCCTCGCTACTCAGAGTTCTTCTATAACACATTTGGCATGGTAAATGCTAGACAAATGAAACCCAGGAGAAATGTGAAAACCCAGCAACCAGCAGCAGTGGCGTTCACAAGCAGAGGTAGAGGGCTAGGATGAGCTCTCTATTGTGAACACAAGAGAATCCATAACAGCAAAATATCAGCACAACAGCAGAGATATAGGGATCCATCCCTGGCCTGTGGCAAGCATGTCTAGATATAGGATCCTTTGGAAACCTCTGATAGATTCAAAGTCCTGAGAGTGGGCACTGTTCAAATACAGCACCCGTGTTTTGTGAATCTGCATTTAGTTTAATCTCAGCACAACTTGCAATAAAAACTTTGATCATTCTGTTCCTAGAAGGATACCAGAGAAGAGATGTCTTCACACGTCCCTTGCGATGGTACGGTCAACAGTATAATTGGTTTCCCCACCACCAAAATGAGCCAAAATTTCCAACTACGGCTCCAAACCCTTCACTAAAGTTCTTCTTGTTTTTATTTATCTACCTTTGATTTTGCAGGGTTTTTTTTATCTGTTGTTCTATGTTTTGAACATTCAATATAAATGTATCTTTGGAGAATGCATATAATACGGACCTATTTTTTACACTACACTATTCACTACACTATCTGTATCCCTGTTGTTAACGTTTGGGCTTTAACTTGAGGCCAACATTAACAGAGCTGGAAAATGCAAAGTAGGTTTCCTGAAACAAATTTACTCTGGGATGAGGGCACTGTCTGTCTCTCTCCCACTCTCTGTCTCATTGTGTCACACACTCATACATAAATATACACTCTGTTTCTCTATTAGTATCTGTAGGGAAATGTGCTTTTTGTGTGATTACCCATCGCACTTTTTGCTGGAATTTATTGCCGGTGTAAGCAATCTCAACATTGGGGTGCTGACATCCAGCACCCCATACATGAGCCTGACCCCTAAATATCGTATAATTGGCACCTGCCTGATTGGCATACTTAACTTACTTATAAGTCACCAGTTTATGGTACTTTGTGTACTCAGGGTCTGTAAGTTAAATGTCACTGATGGACTGCAGCACTTATTGTGCCACCACTAAAGTAACAAGGGAAACCGTGAATTTAGGCTTTCTGCTGTAGCCTAGTGTGCCAGTTTTAAACCTGCCATTTGAACGGTTAAAATATCCTTTAAATAAGCTTAAACCTTAATTTTAAATAGTTGTAAGTCACCCCTAAAGTAGGCCTTAGCAGCCTTAAGGCAGGGTGCATAGTATTTAAAAATAGAACATATGTATTTAATGCATTTTCCATCTCCTTACCGCAAAAAAAGCCCCACACCTGTTTTTCAATGTAGCAAGACTGGCAGTGCAATAGGAAACACTGGGTTACTTTATTTCACCTAAATAAAGCTAACTTCAGACGGGCAATAGCTAGAAAAATTATATAAACACTCATTTTTATAGGTACACGAAATCCAACTTAATGCTAAGTCAATTTTTTTCTAACGATATCAAAGATAATGACAGTTTTTCTGACTAAGCCTGGGTAGCCTTTTCAAAGTTCATCTCCAGCTGTTACTGGCAGCCTGATTGGCCCCTGCCGAGAGGTGTGAATGGCTTCCGGGGAAAGGGAACAAAACTCCACAAATAAATCTCTGGGTTTTTCCCCTTTTTTCTGTACACATGGTTTTCTGCCAAAGATGATTAATAGGGGAATTCAAACACCTAAACCAGCAACTGCTACATACGATTTTCAGGAACATGTTATTAAAATACATCAGACAGCTCAGGAGAATTCAAAACAAGCAAAATAAAGATATAAAAAATATGTGGCAAACACAGAATATCTGGAAAGGTATATTTAGTAAGGGATACTGTGTGATTGTCAACGAAACATTTATGTCTTAAAGGCCTAATAAATTCCAGCCAGAATTTTGGGACATTTTAAGATTAGCAAAATATTTAATCCTGTATCTCTTAAACTAGAACTGCCTATTACATTACCTGTGCATCCAGTCTTTCATGTGTCTTTGGTCAAGCCAGATATAGATGGCACGCGCTTGAACCCAATACCACCACCATGGAGGTTGGGGCCGACCAAAATATGTAGTGAAAGCAATCTTGGATTCGAAGAGAGTGAGGGCATTTTTGGATCTCATTGATTGGAAGGTTATTGTCCAGAGGGTAGATCCTGGGAGCCTGCTGGTCATATGCATGAGCTCCTGTTGGTTAAAAGGCTTCATGTGAAATATCCAGCCTAACCCAAACCTGTGGGAAGAGTATTAGGAAGTGTGTATTGTCACATTTGCAGCCGCACGTTCCTTCTCAGGACGCTTTATGCAGCTGTATCCGGAAGTAAGGAGGTCGCAGATGCAGGGGATGCAGTCTAGTGGTGCTGCGTCCCCCTGCTGTTCACAGTTAGGATTCTCGGGTGCAGTATTATGAAAGCTGTGCCAGGGAGTCCATTTTGCCTGCAGTTACACAAAAAAATATTTAAACTCGACTTACCTGAATTTGCGAAGGTTGTGCTTTCTGTCCTGCAACGTAGCCGCCTTCTGGATTCTTCCTGGTTTTGGGTTCCGGAATTTCCTCATTCAGTTTGCCTCGTACTGCTAGATCAGTGGATTTTTCTGTTTGCATTTCCTCATTTGGAGACAAAAATGGATAAAGGGAGTTACCAACAATTGACTCTTCTTCTAAGTTCGTAAGGTGCCTGTTTACAATGTGTTTTTTTTTAAAACAGTTTTTATTGACAGATCGCACACAAGACGCAGCACTCCACACTCCGGAGAAACTGCAAACAAGTAGCCATCAGCAAATGAGAAGCAATCCATACATTATTTTAAACAGAACATGTATCCCACCCCCCGCACTCCACCCCCCACCCCCCACTGCCAACTCCCCCCGCCCGGATCCCACCCTAAGCCCCTGCACAATTCCGTCTCGTTCTTGAAAGAAATCACATGAATAGAACAATGTACACAATGCCGCACCCGTGGCCCCTTCACACCAGTCCCGCGCATTCCTCCTGTTGCCCTTGGTGGCTCTAACCACAGACCCCTGTAATCTGCCCATCTCTTCCATATTTTATAGTGTTTCCTAGGGCAGCCCCTGGCCTCAAAAATAGGACGCTCCAGCCCCATACAAAAATCTAGCCCTTTCTTCCACCGGAGGAGCCCGGGAGGAGGCCGGAGGAGCCCGGGAGTTTTTCCAGGCCTGGGCCACGTCTCTCTTGGCAACGGTAATAACAGATGCCTTTTATATAAATTACCGCCCACCCCTTCCAAGACATGTAGGAGGCCTAATTGTGGAGTACGAGGCAGGTCCCAACCCAACACTTCAGACAAACAGTCCTATACCCCTGTCCAGAACCCAGCCAAGGAAAGTGCCCACCTCTTGGCCACATCTCAAACATTCGGGGGACTCAATCAGGCCAGCCCGCCACAGTCTCTCTCTAGTGCAATAGGCTCTATGAAGGTATTTGAATTGGATAAGTCGTAGGCGCATTGCAATAGCCGCACCTCTTGGGGCTTCAAGGGCTTCCCGCCAATCTTCCTCTTCCAGCTCTCCCACATCCCTTTCCCAGGATTCCCGCAGTTTGTGAAGAGAGGAGGAGCAATGTGTAACCAGGGTCTGGTAGATGCGGGATATTTTCTTTTCTTCCAGGTCTCCCATAAATACCTTTGCTTCTAGTGGGCTACATTCGGGCAATGAGTCCAGTCCCTCCAAGCTAGGCGCAATGGCGTGGCGGAACTGCAGATATTTCAAGAACTGGGTTCGAGGCATGCTAAACTCCTCGCTAAGATCTTGAAACGATTTAAGGGTCATGCCATTCAGAACATGTCCCAATGCTGAAACTCCTATAGAATCCCAGCCTGGGAAGCACTGCAAGGACATCAATGCCGGCAGCCGACCATTTTGCCATAGAGGGGTCTCCTCAGTTAGCTTACCTCACCATCCCATGCGACGTAGTGCCTGCCTCCATATCTGGAAGACTACCTGGGTGGCCTTGGGCAACCTCTTCCTTAACCTTGCAGAGTATAAAATTGTGTGTAGTGTATCGGGTTCCATTAGGTATCTCTAAAGGGCATATGCCGGGTCTCCCCTATCTCCATACCACCATTCGTTCAATATCAGGAGATGAGATGCCTGATAGTAAGACAGAATATCGGACGTTGCCAACCCTCCACAATATGTTGATAAAAAACAGGTGCGCAGCGCTACTCGCACAGCACCCCCCGCCCAAAGGAATTGTCCCAGCACTGACTTAACTTGCCGAAACCACTGCAGTGAAATCGGGTACGGGTGATTCTGCATTTGGTACAGCAGGCGTGGGAGGGCAACCATCTTGAATATAGCCGACCGGCCGTAGATATTAAGGGGCATACGGGACCATGTTTTCATCTCCGTCCAAACCCGGTCCCAGACTGGCACTATGTTGCGCTCCCAGGAGACTGCGGGTGAGTCAGTTAAAAACACTCCCAAATACTTAAGGCCCCCCGTCGCCACCTGCAGCGCAGACGCCCATGATCCGAGTCCTGCGCGGTCTCCCGGTACCCACAGAGTAGACTTACGCGGGTTCAGGTATAGCCCCGATGTTTCGCCAAATATTCGCATTATCTCCAAGACCCTTGGTCCAAACTATTCAGATTAGTAAGGAAAAACAGGACATCATCCGAGTAGAGCGCAATTCTATCCGCCGGTCCTGCCTCCCACTCAAAACCTCGCAATTGTGCGTCTATGCGTATCCACGCCGCCAGCGGCTCCATAGAAAGGGCAAACAAATACGGCCAGAGGGGGCACCCCTGTCGAGTACCTCGCCTGATGGGAAATGCAGTAGACGTGACCCCTGCCACCCTCACCGAGGCAGTCAGGTCTGTGTATAACAGCCGCAGGTACGACATAAAGCGAGGCCCAAAGTTTAGACGTGAGAGGAGTGCAAATAGGTAGACCGAACTCAAGGAGTCAAAAGCCCTGTCTATATCTGCCAGCAGGAGCGCCACCTGGTCCCCAACACCCTTCATCGCCTCCACCGCAACATGCATGTGTCTAATATTGTGTCTCGTCGCCCTACGGGGCATAAACCCAGCCTGGTCCGGGTGGATCAGCTCCGCTATATGGGGAAGGAGGCGGTTTGCGAGCGCCTTAGCCAGTATCTTAGCTTCAACGTTTAGAAGAGAAATGGGTCGATAGGACTTATGTCTATCTGGGGGCCTTCCTGGTTTGCAGAACACCACTATTTTGGCATGTCTCCAGTCCGCCGGCAGGCGACCCTGCTCCCTAGCCGCCTCTAGTGCCCCCCTATAGTGCGTACCTAATTGAAGGTGGGATTCTTAAAGAATTCCCTCGGAAACCCATTAGGCCTGGAGGCCTTTCCAGTATTAAACTCTCCGAGGGCCATGCCCAGCTCTTCAGCCGACAAGGGAAGTTCGAGGCACTCACGTACCTCCTCTGATATTTATCAACCACTGTCGCAGGGAGGCACTCCCGCCTGGCATACTGAGAAGCATAATATTGTGCGAAGCTGTCCGCTAGTTCCTTTGGAGCCGAGATCGAAACCCCTGCCTCATCCCTGAGTCCCGGCAATGTCTGTGCCTGAAATATGTTTTGGCAGAGCCTATGAAGCATTGTACCCGACTTGCCCCCCCATTGATATATTCTGCTCCGCGTCGCCAGCCACACCTGCCTAGCCTTATCTAGTAGCAAGGACGCATATGACTGCTGTGCTAATAGTAGCTGCCCCACTTCTCTATCCTCCCTAGCCACACTGCATCGTTCCTCTAGCGTCTCTACATGCGCCGCTGCCTTCACTAAGTCCTCCCTACGCTTCCTACGGGCCGACGCACACCAGGCTATGTCCACCCCACAAAGTGTGGGCTTCAGAGCCTCCCAGAGTGTCACGACATCTGCCACCGATCCTACATTGTCTTCCCAGTAGTGGGCTATGGCCTCCCCCATGTGCTTTTGGTAGTCTTCCTGCTGCAGATGCCATGTGGAAAGGCGCCATCTGAAAGGCTGCCGCCCCTTGTCTAGCAAAAGGTCTACTGCAACTGGAGAGTGGCCCGAACGCCCAAGTGGCAATATAGACGCTGAGTCCAGTCTTCTACAGCTGCGCGGGGGACGAATATATAGTCAAGTCTAGAAAATGATTTATGGACCGCTGAAACATATGTATATTCCCGGGTATGTGTGTGTAGGTATCGCCACGTGTCTACCCAGCCCATCCCCCGCACCATATCTCCAAGTTTAGTGGGCGTGTCCGCAGCCTGTACTCCCCCCGGTCTACAACGATCCATTCGGCAATTCATGACATCATTCCAGTCGCCCCCAACCACTGCCAACACCTCAGGAATTTCCACCCACACCGCAAACAACTTCTCCACCAGCGACCACTGTAATGGGGGTGGGGCATACACACTCCCAAACACCAGTGGTTCCTCTCCAATCATCCCCTTGATAAACACATAACAGCCTTGTGGATCAACCCACTGTGTCGAGTGGACATAGGACAACCTGCGGTGCACCAATATGGCCACCCCCGAGATCCCCCCCACAAACCCAGCATGATATACCTGTTGATACCCATATCGCTGCAGACTAAGTGTCTTGTTGCCTAGCAGATGCGTTTCCTGCAGTAGTAGGATATCCGCTCTTTCCCTTTTCCCCAACTGCAGGACTTTACCCCTCTTTATCTTGTCGAGCATCCCCCTTACATTCCAGCTCAGTATCCGTATTGATGCCCTAGGAGTCATTGATCTGGGACCTTCAACCGCCATCCAAGAGCATGCAAATCAAGGGCCCAAGTGACAAGCATAACGGACGTGTACACACCCACTGTTGAGACCTCAATAACATTGTGCAGTGCAAACCAAACACTCCCCCCCAACTCCCACTCCACCCCCCACTCCCCCCAAACACCCACCCCCAGACCTCACCTCCAACTGCCCCCCCTCCCCCCATACCTCAGCAACATTGAAGTACCTGTCGCGGCATAGAATGTCGCCAACCCCCATCCGGAGGCCGGAAACCATCTACCCCAATGGATCCCCATTAACTACCCGCCCAGTCACCCAACTCCCCCCTCCCAAGAAATGAACTCTTCTGAACTCGGGGTATGCATCCGCCCTTAATACAGTACCCCTCCACCCACATTCGCCCCGTGTCAATAAAATCACTATAGCTAAAATGTCTCTGGTAGTCGTTCCTTGTAGCCTCAAGAACACTCAGTAGGGAATCCCCCATCCTCCCAGTTACCACAGATGTATTTGTGAGCCAAAGTTCCGCCTCATGCATGTCTAGTGTTCAAGGATCCACCGTCGGAGGGTCGGGCCTTCCCATCCCCCGCCTTTCCGGAGGTAGAGCGTCTCCTAGATCTGGATCTCCAGTTGCTTTTGCTCCGTTATCGTCGGGGGGTCAGCGTCGATGCACTATTGGATGAGGAGTCCGAGTCTCGGCCCGGCAGAGTATGCACCCTCACTTTTACAGTCTCGTCAGTCCAGTTGAACACCTCTTCCGGGGTGTTAAAGAAAAGAGTACGGGACTGATAAACCACTCGCAGGCGGGCCGGATATAGTAAGGCATATGGGACCTTAAGATCACGCAGGCGTGCCTTGGCCGCTGTAAATGATTGCCTCTGTTGCTGCACAAGCCTGGTGTAGTCTGGGAAGATCAGGATTTTCTGATTGTTGCACATGAGAGGCTCCTTTATCCGCGCCTGTCGCAGGATATTGTCCCGATCGTGATAATTCAGCAGCTTGGCTTTCACTGGCCGGGGGCGGGATCCGACTGGTGGCTTTTGTATAAGAGCCCTATGTGCCCGCTCTATTACAAAGCATCGTGAGAGGGAATCTGGCGGGAGCCAGCTCTCCAGCCACTGGGTCAAGAAACTCTCCATGTCGCCCTTCTCGCAGCCCTCCGGGAACCCCACGAATCTCAGGTTGTTCCGCCGAGCCCGCCCTTCCGCATCTTCTGCCCGGAGTGCTAGGCCTTTCTGGATCCCTTCCATACTGACCACCTTCCACTTTAAGATCGCCACGTTGTCCTCCACCCCCGATATTCTGGTCTCGGTCTCCGTGATGCGGGCCACAGCATTTCGCAGGTCCTGGCGTAGTAGTGTGACGTCCGCCCCCACCGCCCCTATCTTTGCATCCAACATATCCCTGGATTGGGTTATCGTCGCCATAAGTGCTGCATTGTCCGGTCCTGGTGCCTGATGACCCCCTGAGGCCCCACGTCTCCGGTCGGCCCCGTGAATTTGTCTATGGGCCCCTGCGTCGAGGTCCCTCCGCCACCTCCGCCTCTGGTCATAGTGGGCTGCGTCTGGGGGCACTCGCCCTGGGACCTGCTGCTTGTGCCACAGGACGTCTGCTCCAGTGCCGCCGGGGGAAGGACACGCACAGGGTCTCACTAGGTCTCTAAGTCCGCAGCCGCACCTGCTCTGTCCAAATGCCACCCGGGGGGCCGTCTAGGGACCAGCCAGTGGTCGTTGCAATACTCCGCTCAGTGTCGCTCGCTACTCCTCTCAGCTCTTGGCCCCCTGCTGTATCCACGGACGGCCCCACCCAGTACTCTTCAATCCACCGTGCAGGTTACGCTCCTCCTCAGACCCAGCTCTGTGCACCCCCCCTTGGCCTCGCGTGTCCAGGACCGATAATGGTCAGGGGCCAATCGCTACCCCACTGCAGGCTCCACGCCACCAACGCCTGTGCCAACCTTATGAATCCGGCCTCCACCCGGACGGACCCTGAGTCTATTGTAATGCCCTTGGTCACCTCCGCCAATCCGACTGCCAGGGGGGCTAGCTATGTCTCCCACAGCGTGCAGTCTCCACACCCCCAGGCCTATGCTGCGGCCCGGTCTAACCGCCGAATGGGGATGTTACAGGCCTTATCGTCACATACAGCTGCGATAGCCCCGTGTAGGAACCCTGGGGAACAGCCGTGTCTACGCCGCCACCACTTGTTTGTCCCGCTGTTAAGTGGCCTGCAGTTCGATACGGGTAGCCCCTTCGGACCTCGTGGATCAGGGAGGGAGGGCCGGAGGCGGCTGGGTCAGATCTCGCCAACCACCTCTGCCCTGCTGAGTATGGGGCCTACTGTTTTCCCCGAGGGGGGCTCCCTGCCCGCCACTCATCGCCGCCGCGGCCCGATCTGACCGCCGGAAGAGCCGCCTCCCGCCCCACTGGTCTTGCTGCTTCACTGGGCCCTCACTTTGCACCCCTGGGGGAGCACACCTCCTTACTTTCGCTCCTTCGGGCCAGGTGCAGCCGGGGAAGGTCGCCTCAAATGCTGGTGCCTAGGTCGCCAAAATCTAGTCCCCGGCTCCACATTTTAGTCCAGGCCGCACCACAGCTTTGCTCCCCAGAGCCGGTCACTCGGCCGTCGTTCTTTGCAGCTCCCCGTCGCCTGATGACAGTGGAGGGCCGATCAGTGCCGTCGGAGCGCCGTTTGCGCTAATTCGGGACCGGTGCCACTCGCCCCTCACCATCCGCTCCGTCGCTGCAACCGCCGCCGGGACCCGCGAAACTCAAGGTCCCTGGCGTCACTTCACAGCGTAGGCCCCACTGCCTCGGATCTCGATCTCCAGTCCCAGGCTCACCCTGTCCGCCGAAACTTCGCACAGGGCCTGCCACTGATTTCCGCTACTGGAACACCCCTCCGGGACGCCACAGGGTGGGGGAGAACAAGGATAAATTAGCAGATATTTGGCCGGCGGGACTGAGCTCTTCTAGACTGCATCCGCCATGCTGGATTCCTTGGCCACGCCCCCTACAATGTGTTTTTTGATATTTTCTTACTGCCCTCTGCTGTGTCACCATGAGCTCTTTTAAATGGTGATTATTTTTTCTGAATTTACTGAGATTTAAAGACTGATTTTTTGGAGACCCTTCTGGCAATCCTTGGAACATTGCTCAATAGTTACTCTTGTGGATGTTTTTTTGCAAGCCATTTACAGAATGATTTGAATCCCATTTCTATCTGATCTGACTTAGAAAACTATTTATTTTTTAGGTTTTTCACAGTTGCTATAGTGATGTTCTAGGTGATGCATTTGTATAATTACCCTATTTACTAATATTCTGTATGTGTCTTATTACCTTAGGAATTACGTTGAATAATCAATGTTCCAACTTCTAGATATTAGCGGGAAACTGGAAGGTGATAGGTAAGAACATACATAACATACATTTACAAAACCTAAATCTAGACATAGTTTTATTTATACCTGAAAAGTGTAGGTGCTGAAAACAACTTGTATTCCTTTAGGATGCTTGAAAATACTAGAACACTTAAGGAACCTGCAATTTGCAGAACTGATTCAGTCGTATTGAATGGACACCAAGGATGCCATCTTTTGTTTTCTTCACTTCCCTTTCCCCTGGGGTCTGTTCTCACCTGGAGTTATATTTACTTTTCAGGTGGTTGCTGAGCTTGGGTGGCTTAGGGAACCAGCTTTTGCCATTCAAGTCTCGCTCCCACAAGATTGCAAAGCCAAATCAGAATTGGTTGCATCCAGATATTACAAAAAGTAAACTTTCCACTAGGCCGAACCTAGTCCATGTATCCTGCTTGCGCTCCATCGTGGTCAGGCTTAACTTTTGACTTTGACCCAGTCTAGAGCAACCAGGTTGCCTAGATGGGAAACATCCTTTACACCAAAGTCTTTACAATGACCTGCCTTTACAACGAAGTCACTACCCTGCCTGCAACGTTACCACGCAATACTTTACCACGCAAGTCCTTACACCAACTTGCAAGAGAAGGAGTGGCTAAGGATATTCAGGATGCGCAAGGAAAGATCTCTCACTCATTTCTGGAATTACATGAATAAATTAAAATCACCTTGCCCAACACGGAAAAACGCAGTTTCTGAATCTGAATGGGAATAACATGTAGCCAAATTGTAAAACTGATTAAGGATATGAGTCGGCCTTGGAGAGTGTAGTGCTGCCTGCGCTGGCTGCAGTGAGTGGTGTGCGGCTCGTACCTGGCTGGTGACTGCGGAGGCTTGTGCAGGCTAGGGAGCGAGCGGTGGCCTGCGAGCTGTGGCCGGGATAGGTGGGCGCTTGTTGCTGCGGCTGTCCAGATTGTGCCGCCTTGTGAACACCTGTGGGACCACTGAGTCTGGGCCGTCCGGCCTGAGGGGATCTGCGCAGCAGGCCCTGGAGTGCGCCTGCACCACGTGCCTTTCTACTGCCTGTCTTGTTGTTGCTGGGGACCGGATCCTGCGGAGCGCTTTCAGTAATCTGGGGGGCTCTGCTGTGGCGCCTGGCTGGCGTCTGCATTGCGTCGCTGCCCCCTGACTGAGATGGGTCTCCACTGCCAGGTAATTAGGCCTTCCTGCCTTTTTTTAGCTGCCCCTGCTTTGTTGAGATTTGACTGCTGGCCGCTGGCCTATCTCCAGGAATTGCTGCACTTGCCCTGCATCTGCGTCTGTTGGGAGGCCTGGCAGATGTGCCTGGCCAATCAGAAGAACGTCTATCCTGCTCCTGAGGGTGGTTGTGTGTCTGCTATTTTATGTGGTGCTTCTCTCCATCGCACGTTGAGCTGTGGGGACTTGTTGCCTAACTTCACTGTTAACCCAGGGAGTGTACCTTGTGGGACATGTCACGCATTGTGGGGAAGGCTCTAGCCTAAGTGTCCTAAGTAACCAGCTGTGTGGTGCGCTTGAGTGCCCCCTTGGGATTCTGTCTCCCCTGCCAGGATCCTACCACATTGCATATCAGGAGGACCCAATCTAACATCTCTACGGTGGTGAGACTCACTATGCTGACAGGTTGGGGAGGACTGATAAATCTCACACCCGCCTCACATTTGAGGCGCGTAAGACATCTAAGACCTCCCAAAAAGATGCCTCTGACTCAGAGGCGGATGCCCAAAACGGGGGTCCCTCCACGCTAGAGACAATGCTACTAGCCATGCAACACAGCCTCCAATCCATAGAAGGCAACATGGCTGCAGTTCATCAACGCCACGACCACATGTTGTCTCAACTAGCGGCAGAGGATGGCCTGAGTAAGGTGGCGGGAAAAACACTCGACATGGAGAAAGTTCTCTCCATCATTCAGGCCAGGAATGAGGATTTGGAGGCCTGCTTACGCATTAATAACATTCTAATAACAGGGTTGCCGGAATCAACGAACATGGGAAAAATGGAGACCTTTATCCAGAACTTGATTAAGGAAATTTTTGGTACTGAACTGCTCTCTGCCATGTACATTGTCGAGCAGGCTCACTACTCCCTTGCGGCTCCGCCCGTCCCAGGGGCTCCACCATGCCCTGTTATTGCACGGGTTTTGAATTACAGGGACCGAGGCGCCATCCTGCGCATGGTCAGGGACAAGGGAATGATCGTTCATCAAGGCAATACTCTCTCTTTCTTCCCTGATTTTACACTAAATATACAAGCTGCCCATAGGGAGTTTGGAGTGGTGAAAAAGTTTTTACAATCCGAAGGTGCCCCTTATGCAATGTCATACCAGGCCTGTTTGAAGATTGGTCCAGATGGGGACTCCAAGATCTTCACCAACCCCAACGCGGTGATGGAGCATGCTAAACAACTTAAGAGATGGCAGCCTGAATCCCAGACTCTATCCAAAACTGATGAATAGCAGGGTTATTGTGAGCACATTGATAGCTGGTTAGGACGTGTAGCTCTTCGGGCAGCTTTATCTTTAACCTGTTATATGCTCTGCCCCCTACGCATGTCAGGTTCCCCATCCCGGTACAGATGGACACTCTAGAGCCCTATTGGTTTCACTCAACGGTGCCACCTTATCACGGGGCTCTATACTGTGTTCTGATCGGTAAACAGTGTTTACAACAAATCTTTAACCCCGCAGGGAATCACAACCCGGTCGTTAGAACGACCGTGTTGTGATTCCGCATACCATTACTCAGCAAGTCGGAACAACGACTTGCGGAGGGGGGGAGGTGTTGGATTCTAAATCCAACACCTTCCCTAGTGTCCGCACAGACTGGAGTCGGAATAGTAAATTATACTATTCCAACTTCTAGCGGCCCTGTCCGCAAGTCGTTGTTCCGACTTGCGGAGTAATGGTATGCGGAATCACAACGCGGTTGTTGTAACGACCGCGTTGTGATTTCCTGCTGGGTAAAAGAATGCGGGATTTAAAGGTATATTCGTTCTGATCAGGCATATTTGGTGTTTATGCTCAGCCAACTCCTACTAGTTAGGAGGCTAGTGGCACTCTGTCACCCCTCATGGGAATACCCCTTATACAAATTCTGTTGGTTTTCTCTGGGTTGGGTTGGGACAGGGATGGTTTATTTTATTTTATTTATTTATTTTGAAAGTTTTATATAGCGCGAACAAGATCTTTGCAGATATCAGAGCGCTTTACAAGGACAAGGGGGTGATAGCATAATAGAATGTAATAGTTGAGGTAGTTAGGTACAAGGTGCATAGTTACATAGGTAGGTCAAAATACAAGAGGTAGGTCAAAGGTGAGGTAGTGTAGGTACAAGGTGCATGGTCAAACAGTTGCGCCAATAATATAAAAGTACAAAAATAAGGAGCATATACTTGTTTAAGCGTGCTTAAAATGCTTTTGGAGATAGCATAAAGGTAGGCATAGTTGAGGTAGGTGAGTGCAGGGTGTATAGTCACACAGGTGCATCAGTAGTACAAGAGTAGGGATAGTTGAGGTGGTGTAGGTACAGTATGCAAAGTCAGACAGGTACGTCAACAATATAAAAATATACAAAGAGGGAACGTATACAATCAAAAAAGTCAATAATACAAGTAATACAAATAGTCCAAGGGGTCAGGCAGGTAGTACAGAGCGGATTCATGAGAAATACAGAATAAAAGATCATGTGTATTTAGCCATTAGGATCGCTTTTACTTCTTTCTTAAAAAGTTTGTTGGAGGAGATGAGCCTGGTTTCAGGAGGGAGTGAGTTCCAGATCCTGGGTGCCATTCCTGAGAAGGAGCGTTTATAGGTTTTTTCTTTCCGAAATCTTCGAGGCTTCAGCAGAAGATTGTTTGTGCTTCTAGTAGTTCTAGAGCCACCAGAAATTGTCAGCTTTTGAGTGAGGTAGGCGGGTGAGTTCATGTGTACAGTCTTGTGTGTCATGCAGGCGATTTTCAGATGTATTCTGGCTTCAAAAGGTAGCCAGTTCAGGGATTTAAAGTCAGGGGAAATATGCGAGTGTTTTTTTGAGCCAGTGATGAGTCTCGCTGCAGCGTTAAGGGACGCTCCTAGGGGTGCCGTTGTAGTTAGGGGGAGCCCGCAGAGGGCGGTGCTACCGTATTCTATGTGCGGGATGACTATAGATTGTACTGCAGTTTGGAAGTCTTTGGCTGGAAGGAAGGGTTTAAGTTTTCTCAAGGTATTGATTTGGTTGGGATGGCTTTAGTGAGTTGAGAACGCTGAAGTGGGTGGAGGGCTTGGGGTCGGGGGAGCGGGATGGGGGTTTGGCAAGCGGGAGATGTGGGTGAAGGGTTGGGCAGGCCTTTTAGTTTTTGGTGTACTACCCTTTTTTTTTTTTTGCAGGAGCATGCACAACTCTTTTGACTGTTCTGATTGTCAGGTCTCACGAGATCCCTACGATATAGTTAGTGGTAAAGTGTGACTTTTAACTTAGAATATCTGTGGTCTCAACACCCTTAGAAAGATCCGCTCTATATTTGCTACTTTAGACAGGATGGATGTGCTTATAGCCTTTTTGCAGGAGACCCACTTCACAAAACTGTCTGAAAGGAATATTGGGAATCGGTGGGCGGGGGTGTGGGTGATGTCCTCGTATTCTAGTTGTGCAAGAGGGGTGATGATATTGATAAAACAAGGCATCCCATTTACGGTTCTCCGTACAGACGCGGATGAATCTGGCCGGCTTGCGATATTACATGGGCAACTGGGTGGTGTGAGTGTATTGTTGTTGAATGTGTATGGTCCAAATATAGACGATCCAACCTTCTTTTCTGATGTGTGGCGCCGCATTACCAGCTTCCCGGAGGTTGAGATACTTTGGGGCAGTGACTTTAATATGTGCCTGGATATGACTGTAGACCGCATGGGTAGTGAGACTTCGCGACCCAAGCAGGCATCTGAGGTGTTGCGGGGACTGATGGATGCTGGCCAGCTGTGGGATGTGTGGCGCTTGCGACATCCTGGGGTGCATGAGAGTTCATATGTTTTCTCGGTTCATGGGACTTGGTCCCTCCTGGATTTCTTGCTGGTCACTGAGGTTGTGTGTACCTGGGTAGTGGATGCCCCTCATATGGTCCGGACATTCTCAGACCATTCTTCTGTGCTGTTGGAGCTGCAGGTTCCAGCTTGTCACCCACCTACTTTCGCTTGGCAACTGCAGCCTTCCTTGCTATCAGACCCTGTCTTTGAACGTGACATTGGGGAGGCTATACATAACTTTTTCAAGGAGAACGAGGGTTCGGTTGATAGCGCTGGCATCCTCTGGGAGACATTTAATGTGACTATTAGGGGTGTGTTTATGGGGGCGCAGGCGAGCGTTTCGCGAGATTTGAGGTGCAGGATTCAAAAATTGGCTGCAGATATCTCCGCTCTGGAAAGATCTTATGACTCGGACCCTTCCCATTCGACATTTTCGGAAATCCGGGAATTGGTTACCGAACACAACGAGACAGTAGATTAGGAGATGGCCCATAGGTCTAGACGGAGTAAAGCTTGTTATTATGCGGAGGGGGGCAGACGTAGCCGCTCCCTGGCCTAGAAGCTATCTGATCCTCGTAGCCAGGACCATATTAAGGAGATTCTTGATGAGGTGGGGGAGGCGGGTATACCACGGCGGACATTAGTGAGATCATTCTGGACTTTTATGCCAAGGTATATGCAAGCAGAGCAGACACACTGCAGGACGAGATCCATGAATACCTCAACGATATTGCTCTGGGGTGGCTGTCTTCGGGTCACTGAGAATATCTTATGCAGACTTTCGACGAGGAGGATGTCAAATTAGCTATCATGTCACTTCCCACCTGCAAGGCTGCGGGCTTAGATGGGCTCCCTAGTGAATTTTATAAATCCTATGTGGATGCACTAGGCCCTAGACTGCTAGCGGTCTTTGTGGGGGCATATGAAATGGGTCGTCTCTGAGCCTCCTTAAGGGAAGCCCTTTTGGTGATGCTACTGAAACTTGACAAGGCTTCCAATTGCTGCGACCCTTATAGGCCTCTCTCCATTATTAATATTGATGCTAAGATTCTGGCCAAGATGATTGCTATGTGTTTACAGCCCTTGATACCTCTGTTGGTTCTTCCCGACCAATCTGGGTTCATGCCAACATGGTCAACCATGCACAATTTACGTACTTTATATGCCACCTTACACTACTTTGATTCCGACTTTCAGGCTGTTGCTGTGCTGCTTGATGCAGCAAAAGCGTTTGATTCGCTCTAATGGGGCTTCATGTTCACGGTCCTCTTGAGAATGAGATTTCCTCCTTTTTTTTCTTCAGTAGATTAGAGTACTGTATACCGAACCGGCAGCCAGGGTTCATATTAATGGCTGGGTGTCATCCAATTTTTCATCAGAAGGGGCACGCGGCAGGGTTGCCCCTTGTTGCAGCTGCTATTTGCTCTGGCTTTCGAGCCTCTTGCCTGCAAGCTCCGCCAAATGCATGCATCAGCAGCATTGAGCTTCAGCAGCGCCCACTTATAGTGGCACTATATGCCGATGACATCCTCTTATACGTCCGTGAACCTGCAGTCTATCTTTCAGAACTGCTCAGAGAATATGTAAAATTCGAGTGCTTCTCCGGTTTAGGGATTAATTGGGCTTAATCGACTGTTTTCTCTCTGATGGCTGTCACTCAGGAACTCGCACTGCACCCAGGACCCGGTGAAATATCTGGGTATCTGGCTTCATAGGGACCCTGAGCAGGTGATATATATGAATTAAGGCCGCACCATCTCCCACATTGCAGATAAAGCTGCGCGCTAGGCTCGGCTACCTCTTTCACTCGCAGACCGCATAGCTGTGATCAAAATGACCAGTTTACCTAAATTATTGTACTTATTTGTAAACATTCCTATCCGCTTGAATCTTACCCTTTTCAAAATGTTGCAGACTGCCCTGTTGTCGTTCGTCTGGGGGGAAGCATAGATGTAGTTGGAATACTCTTGTGTTACCATTTGACCGCGGCGGCTTCGAGGCCCCAGATATGCATCTCTTCACCAGTCACCAAGGAACTGGAGAAGTTGCATTGGCTCCCGGTGCGGAAGCGGATTCTGTTCAAGGCCCTCTGTATTGTCTTTAAGGCGCTACATGGTCTTGGCCCTCTGGTCCTACAGGATCAGTTTCAATGGTATAGACCAGGGAGACAACTTAGGTCGGCCAGTCTGGGGCTGGTTAAAACAGCCCGCATCAGGAAGGCGCGGTGGGGCGGTAGGAGTTTTGTTAGGGGAGCAGCAATGGCGTGGAACTCCCTTCCCCTTACCCTGAAACAAAACGAGAATCTGCTGGCATTCAGGAAAGATCTGAAAACATGGCTCTTCTCCCACTAGTTTCCGAAGGCTCATTCTTAGGGAATTACCACTTCAGCGCCAGGACACCAGTTGGTATTAATGCGCTTTATAAGTGTTAAAAATAAAGAAATAAAATAAATCTACTATTTATGAAGGGTGGGCGTAGTTCGCGAAGTAGCGCTACGCGAAGTGCACTTCGCACTACGCGAACTTCACGTAGCACTACGCAAGCTGCGTAGTAGCATGTTGGCACTGTGCAAGATGCGTTTTCAATGATTGCACAGTGCGGACAAGCATCCGGCACTGTGCAATCATTGAAAACGGCATCTTGCACAGTGCGAGCTGTAGTTTTCTGCTGCTCGAGTAGATTTTTACTCGAGCAGCAGCTTTCTCAACGCGAACTGGTAGTTTCTCATCACGAGCTGTCGCGAGCATGCGCAACCACTCGCAATGAGAAACCTGACCTCCCCGCGTTGAGAATCTCGCCGGGATGTCATTTTGCTTGCTCGCGGTCGCGAACATGATGTTGAGGACCGCGAACAAGCAAAAAATGACCGCTGCACTACGCTACGCTGCACTACGCTACGCTGCACTACGCGTGTTCGCACTGTTCTACGTGCAGCTCGCGTAGTGCAAAGTTTCGCAAACTTCGCAAACTACGCAAGCGTTACGTAGTGCTTCACCCAAGGTTACTATTTATGCACCCAAGCTCAATTTGGGCACTATTGGTTCTATACGTGGTGGTTCCTGCCCCACACAGTGATAGAGGCTGATGCTATCCTCCCACTTCTGCTTGCCACGGCTACACTTTCAGGCAGTGACGGAGGTCCTCAGGCAGAGATTATTCCAGTGCTGTGTACCGCCAGGGCCTGGCGGGCCCTTGCCCACAGAGAACAGCTAGATTACCTTTATGCCCCAAAGCTGCCTGTTGCGGCTCATCCGGATATCTCTGCGGCGCAGGAACGGTCTGCCCTACGTGCGCTACATGCGGTTGGGGTTGTGAAGATGGGCGACCTATACAAACATGGCCAATTCCGCTCACTACAAGATATTCAGGCGGGTCAGGCTTCCACCCAATGCCGTGCTTCATATGTGTCATTGTTCGACAGGCATTAGGGCAATCTACCCTGATTATGCAATAGAACCACAGCCGTAGTGCACGCTGCAGACAGTGCTGTCTGGGGAGGAAAGTAAGCGTTTTATCACTAGTCTATATACTGCATCTCAACGTGAGAAGTACCCGGAAAAACACCCTTCATATCTTAAATGGAACACAACCTTGGGGCACACTTTCCCACTTGAACATTGGCATTTCTGCTGTACATTGACGGGTCGCCTTACCACCAATTGTAATTTACGAATTATCCATTTCAAGTTCTTCCATCAGTGGTATTATACACCTCTGCAATTAAAGAAATATGACTTGTGTGACTCTGCCTGCTGTGTGAGGTGCGGGCAGGCTGATGCCGATTTTCTGCATTTAACATGGCAGTGTGCAGGGGTGGCTGCCTTCTGGGTTAAAGTAGCGACTGTGTTGACCAAGGTGGTGATGGAGCGAGTGCGGTGTGTGCCAGAGGTGTGTCTGCTCGGAGATGTAACAGGCATTTGGTTGCAGTAGCAACCTTAATGGCCAAGCGGGCTGTGGCACAATGCTGGGGTGGAAAGAGTCTCCCTACAGTTCGAAAATGGGTTCGGGATCTATCTTATTGCAGGGAACAACTGGAGACCTATGCAGAGGATCTGGCTGAATCCTCTCAACCTAAAGATTTCTGGGCCCCACTGACAATGTACCTTTTGAGTCATCCAGATTTGTGAAGCGTCCTCCTCCTAGCATTTTTTTTTTTTTTACTATGTTTAGGGTCTGTGTCTCGATGGGGGCTATTGTTGTTCAATTCACGTGCTGTGTCCCTTGATTTCCTTGACAATGACATTTAAGTGCCTTGTTTCTTTGATACTGTTTTTCTTTAAGTGCTGGGGGGACAGGGTTGGGGGGTGGGGATTGTTGGCGCTCTGAGCTGCTGTTATAGTTGCATCCATCTCCTCTATGAAGACACTTTATCTTGAAAATGCTTGTACTATTTCATGCTATGAAGTCGCTGATGGCTCCCTATTGGAGCATTTGGATTGTAACTGCAAGCTTTCAATAAAAACATTTAAAAAGAACACTGGAAGGAGGTTAAAAGCATAAAAAATTGCAAAAATAGGCTATGTCCCAATAAAATGCCACAACTGTGCAGAAAATGTTGTTTGTCTAATAGAAGTCTGCCTGTCCCTGAATGCTGAGAAGATGGTGATGTCAGCACAACAAACCCTTTGTTGATACCTCTTTCAGGGGAATACAAGCACTTTTTTCTGCAGAAATGTTTCTTACTTGTTCCTCACAAAACCCAAAGTTTAGCTGTATTTTGGTTAATATCTGTGTCGCCTACATAGGAACACACAACCCATGGGTACCTTTCAAATCCACCTGATGTTGGAAGAAAAGGATGCAAATGTATGTATGTGTGTTCTTATATAGCGCTCGACTTACCCTAGGGCATTTCGGCGCTTGCATTGGGAACCTGTCCTGGCTTTTTCCCTGTGAGATAACCTGTACTGGGCATCCCCAAGGTGAAAGCCAGGCATCCCGCCGTGGGGAGGCCGTTGTGGAGATTAAGCAAGCTTATTGCCCAGAGCTGCATAGTGTGAACTCGTGCTTAGAGTGGGCACCGAAGCGAGAATTATCGAGTCCGTGGACAATTGGGCTCAGGACCCTGCCGCGTCAGGAATTGAACCCTGGTCCCGGGTCTGACCTGTGCTTCAGGGTATGCCTCCTCTAACCAGTGAGCCACACTTCTCCACTTGGAATGGATACCTTGTGCGGACAAAATGTTAAAGAGGTCTAAGCGCAACCTACCCCAAATAACTCAAAATGAAGGCTTAGCATGGGGGGAGGGGGTGAAGCCTAGCAGTGAAAAGGTTAAAGTGTACAGAAAAGTGATGGATGTAATGCTTGAATTAATCTCATCCTGATCCATCATTATTTTCCATACCATGCCACTTCAGTTTGGGCCCAGTCAAAATCAAATCAGTCTTCACCCAAGACTGGTTTCACACTAGTAGGGCTCATCAGACAGGTATAGCTTGGTTCTCGTGACACACTTTATGTCCAGACGTGGGTTCTGTGACACTGTGCCACTGGAACAAAGCTAAAGTGAATTGGAAAGCTTGTGGGCATTCCCTTATTAAAGAACTGTGACATTTTCTGCATTTTCTGGGAAATCCTGCTTCAGTTGTTTGTTGGAATTTCCCACACACCAGGATTCTCAACTCATCCTCCACCCTCTGCAGATTCTGTGTCTGTGACATCATCAGCATTGCCAGGTAGCAAAAATGGAAACATAACAAGCAGATGCTTGTTGATAGTGTCATAATGGCTCCATTAGTGCTGCCTAGGACACCGAGGCTGAGAGTTCTAGATCTCAGGCGCAGTAGTCACTTTCCTTGGAGACTTGGAAGGAGGAGGTTGAAGCTGTGTTAGCTCAGGAAAAGTGCAATTTCTTTACACATTGACATTTATTAGTGAGCTTGACTACTTCTACCACTGGTAAATTAATTTATGTATTGGATTGCTTGACTGAGGGACTTTTTTTCAGCATGGAGGAAGGGATACTCAGCCAAAATGTGACATATATTTCTTCCGCCATATTACAAGTGCCTTATACTATAATACACTTGGAATAGGATGGATGGGATATCTATTGTGTTTTGAATCTAAATCATTATGTTAATATTTAACTTAAATAGATTTTAGACATTGTACTACCTCTAAAGGCCTATGTAATTTCTGAATACATGCACACCTCCACAAACACATACTGAGGACAAATGATGAGACTTTAAAGTTAAGGGGCTCGGGATTATGCATTAGGGGAATAGATGTGAGGGTATGGAGGTTACAAAATGTGTGGTTTTAGGTTAAGAGTATAATAGTTAAAGTGTTGAGTTACAGGTTTAAGTGTTAAGGTATTTGGGTATAGTGTTAACCCCTTCGCTGCTAGGCCTCCTCCCCTCGCGTGCTAAGCCTTGTTTTGGATATTTGGGGTAGTTTGCAATTAGGCCCCTGTAACTTTTTGACCACATAAAGTATCCACACCAAATTTGTGTCCTTTTCTTTAAACATCATGAGGATTCTGAAGGTACCCAGGGTTTGTGGATTCCCCTGGAGGGGACCCAGAAATTAGCCAAAATACAGCAACATTTTATTTTGGTGGGGGAATGGGTAAAAGTGCTGCAAATGTAAGCATCTGTTTTTTTCCCTGCAAATGGTATCAAAAAGGGTTTGTGGGGCTGAAATCACCATTTTCCCAGCTTTTGGAGAATGTCAAACTTTTGTCATAAACCCAACATTTTTTACACAGTTTTATCATCTTTCTGGGACATAGTCTATTTTTGCAATTTTTGGTGCTTTCATACTCCATCCAGTTAATGGTAGAAATGGGTATGAAAGCAATAATGGATACTGAAAAGCCATACATTTTAGAAAAGTAGACACAATTCTTAATTCAGCACGTGGTCAATTGTGTTGATCCTTCAAGGTTTCTTTGTAGAAACTAACAGTTAAATGTAGGACAATTTGAAAATTAGTTGAAAAAAACAGCCATTTTGTCAACGTTTTCACCTGTTACTTCTTCTAATTATGACAATTCTTTAAAAGCAACATACCATTACATTTGCTGGATCTTACTAGTTGTGGGGATATATAGGACTTGTAGGTTCACGTAGAACCCGACAAACCCAGTGCCAAAAACTGAGCAGCAATTTGCAATGGTTTTTTATTATGTACCGGGTATATAGCAATTATTCAGGGAAAATGTATACATGAAAAAATCGGTACGAAATGCACTTATGTATTTCTGAAATGGAAACAAATATAGAGTTTATAAACAGTAGATATTTACACATTTCCGAAATTGGGAATACTCATACTAGCATGAGAATTTTCGGTCATTTTTCAAAACGACTTCTTTTTTACACATTGTCTTTCATTTGGATGGCAGAAATGCATCGAAAGTCAATAGATAATAACAGTTGCTTTACAAATCTGAATTACACTAAGTTTCCCGATACAAATGCTACCTCACTTGTGTGTGTAGGAATAGTGCCCAGGACAGGAAATAGCTCAAAACACAAAGTGAACACACCACATTTTAACAATGAAAAATTAACCTTTTTTTGCAAAATGCCTAGCTGTAGTTTTTGAACCCTAGCTCTGCCGGCACCCAGTGATACATAGCAAACCTATACATTTTTAAAAACACCCAGGGAAATCCAGGATGGGGTGACTTGACTGGCTCTCGCCAGGTTGTGTTACCTAGAACCCCTTGCAAACCTAAAAAATGGTTAAAAAAAACACACACATTTTCCTAACATTTCTATAGTGGAAAGTTCTGGAATCTGTGTGGATCCACACATTTCCACCCATCCCCTTTTCCCCAAAGTCTTCTGAGAAAAATGGTACCTCACTTGTGTGGGTAGGCTGTAGGAGAGCAGGATCTGCTTACTATGGTTACCCCACCCCTTTTTGCTGATGTTTCACTGTTTTTCGACTGTGGTCTGGCTGGGCCCCGCTATCCAGGACCCCAGCCTAGCTGCTTCCTCTCTAAATTGATTCCATGTATTATAGGTATACTCCAGTTTGGTTACTGGGTTACCCTTGTGAGTCTCTAGTATATGGTACACTAGGTACTAAGGGCATAGGTACCCCAGAGGCCTACCAGGGCCTGAAGCATGTATTATTTATTTATATATTTATTTATTTCATTTGTAAAGCGCTCTGTCACCTTACGGCATTCTGGCGCTAAGAGACTCAAAGTACACAGTAGAAAACAGGCAACAAAAGGTGTTGGCGACTAGTAGAGAGCAGTACATCAACTAAACTTTGGGGAATAACAGAGTTTTTAGCCTTTTCCTAAAGGGTAAGAGCTCACTAATGTGTCTTACTTCCAGGGGCAATCCATTCCACAGTTTGGCCGCCGCAACCGCAAAAGTTCTGCCGCCGGTTCTGGCTTTCCTAAACCTGGCTACCTTAACCAATCTAGTTGAAGCAGAGCGAAGATTTCTAACTGGGGCATACCACTCGAACTTTCTCTGTAGCGCACTAGGGCCCATCCCATGCAAAGCTTTGAATACAAGACAGAGAGATTCAAACTTAATTCTCTGTCCCACCGGCAGCCAGTGGAGTTCTGCAAGGGCCCTGGAGGACGAGGAACGTCTCGGCCATCCCAGAGCAAGTTTAGCTGCGGCGGACTGGATTCTCAACAATCTGTCCAGCAGGGACTTAGAAGAGTCAAGCAAGAGGGCGTTACAGTAGTCCAGTCTACTCAAGACTGTACTCTGTACAACAAGGGCCCGCACTTGAACTGGTAAAAGAGGAAGAATTTTGCGTAGCGATCTAATGGTTGCCAATGAATTTCCCACCGTTTTAGTGACTTGGGCTTCCATGTTCAGCTTGTTGTTAAACACTCAGGGCCCGATTCACTGAATGAACTTAAGACTCAATCCTAAACTTACTACTATTTTGGTATTCACAGAAGGCACTTACTCATTTTGGTATTCACAGAATGCACTTACTCATTTCGGTATTCACAGAAGTTAGGAGTCCTAACTTTAGGACTCCTAAATGCCTTCTGTGAATACCGAAAGTCTTAAAATTAGGATTTTTTTCAGTTTAGGAGTCCTAAAGTTAGGAGTCCTAACTTTACTACTACTAAATTGAGAAAATCATAATTTTAAGACTTACGGTATTCACAGAAGGCATTTAGGAGTCTTAAAGTTAGGAGTCCTAACTTTACTACTACTAAATTGAGAAAAATCCTAATTTTAAGACTTTCGGTATTCACAGAAGGCATTTAGGAGTCCTAAAGTTAGGAGTCCTAACTTTACTACTACTAAACTGAGAAAAATCCTAATTTTAAGACTTTCGGTATTCACAGAAGTCATTTAGGAGTCCTAAAGTTAGGACTACTAACTTCTGTGAATACCGAAATGAGTAAGTGCCTTCTGTGAATACCGAAATGAGTAAGTGCATTTTGTGAATACCAAAATAGTAGTAAGTTTAGGATTGAGTCTTAAGTTCATTCTGTGAATCGGGCCCAATGCCCAGATTGCAAACCCTCTCCACTGGTCTCACTTCCATTGACATTTCACTAGGCCAGAAGTTACTAGGCAGCACTGAAGGAATTCTATCAACAGGACAGTAAAGAATCTCCATCTTACCGGCATTAAATTGCAAAGAGTTGACTTTCAGCCACTGGGCCGTGTTACGTAGACAGCAATGAAACTCTTCAATAGAGGTAGATTGCTCCCCCTCCAATGAGAGGATGAGCTGCGCGTCTTCAGCATAGTTTGTGATGCTGATCCTATGCTCTTTAAAGACCACTCTTTATTATGCCACCCCTGGGAAGCCTTCCAAAATGACACCACAGGTCTGCTACTGCAGCCTGGGTAAGGTGGTGTGTTGGACTTGGCCCTTTTGGCAGGTTCACCACTAAACTTTTTGCCTTTTCTGTGACCTGAGATTGGTAGTTTTTTGCCTCTGCACACTTTAGCACTGTGGCCCAGAGTAAAGTGCGTGCGTGCTCTGAGTGCGTGTGGTGAGATTGCCTGCCCTCCTATAGGAATGCATAGGGGATATGTGTGTCTATGGGAATTCCTGGTATGAGAGTGGTGCAGGGGCGAGTTTAGTATGTATGAACTCATGAGGATAAATGCTGCGCAATGGTGTGCGCAGATTTATGGTGACTGTTGGAGAAATTATACTTTTAGAAGTTGGCATTTCTGCGTACTGTGTGTCTGCCTGCCTGATGTGAGCTGCATGTCTGGCTTGTGATTGACAGGTGCTGGATGGTGCGGGTGGCTCCAGGAGCCAGGATGAGTCTGCCCAGTGGTGAATAAAGAGATCTGTATCTAGATGGGAGGAAGGAGTTGCACCTGGGACCTGAATAGGGCTGTGCCTTCCCTCCACAATGCCGGCTCTGCCCCCTGTGGTGCCTTTAATCCCTGTGCCCCCACCTGACAAAGTAGAGAGGAACTGAGCTTAGCTGAGAGTAGCCCACCCGCAAGTGTTTTTTTTTAAGCGGGAGCCCACTCTGCAATTGCCGCCAAACAAAGAAAGACATCACCTCCGAGGCACTGAGCCGCAAAGAAGGAGGACGCCGCCAAGCCAGGAAGTCCGTCCCGTGCCACCTGACTGTGAGAGAGGCCTGGTAGGTTCCAGTTCAGCTTCCCCTTGGTGGGGAAAGCCGTGCAGCACATCGCAGGTTGCCCAGAAGTCCCGGCTCCACGGAGTCCATACTGGAAGTGGTTGATGCCGGTGCGGGGCTCTTGTGAATCAGGAGAGAGCCCCACAGCCCCAGAGAAGTCGGAGAGTTGCATGCTCCATATCAGCCACCAGCAAGAGGAGACCCTGGACTGCTGCGGGGCAAAGCAAAGGAGACCGGCAGCACTGAGAATGCCAGGAGGAGCCGACCGCGAGGGAGTCCCAGGTGGGTGGGACGTTACCCCACATGGCCGGTTCCTGTTCTTCTTGAGCGGTCCCGCAGGGCAGCGGACCGCTCCAACGTTGGGGGCATTTGTAATCAAGAGTCCCTCGAGTGGGGCTCCGAGGAACAGTTGTGTCCGTTCTCCGTGTGGCTTCACAGCGGCGCCACAGTGGCGGGCTGCTGCAACAAGGGGCATCTTTTGGTGTTAGAGCCCCAGTGGGGGACAAGGAAGCACTGCAGTGCCAGCCCCATATCTCCTTACAGTTGCGCCGCCATTGCGGTCAACTGCATCTTGGGGGCATTTGTGTTTTAGTCACCGCATTCCCGGAGGAGTCCCCGCAGGGGCCCCATGTGGATTAGGCATGTGTAGTAGAAGTGCCCACAATTTTGCCTGCACAGCTGCCCAGCAAGTAGTGGGCAGCTGCTACGTTTAGGCAAGTCAACTGCGCACTTTGCTTTGCTGCTTTTGCAGCCAGCCCTGACATTCAGGACGTTAGGCATTTGAACCCCCTGCAAGAGGCCCTGATTACTGCGTAATGTGTCTATACTGGTGATACCTATGCCTAATGTGATTTAGTGTTTAGGAGGTTGGTGCATCATGTGTTTTATGCCTAATGTGATGTTTATTGCATAGTGTGACTTATGTTGCAGGATCTAGGCCTCAGTTCAGTATTTCACCAGTAGTTACTGGTTGTGCTCTACATTTACTATTTGCGCTACAATTACTGGTTGTGTTCTATGTGTATGATAAATCTTACTGTTACTATTTCTACTAGACGTGGGGCGGATGACGGCAACACCATGGCCTTGGTGTTGCTTGACCTCAGTGCGGCATTCGACACTGTAGCCCATTCCATCTTGCTACAGTGTCTAGTCAAAGCAGGTGTTACAGGGTCTGCACTGGGGTGGCTGAAGTCCTACCTCACAGGTAGAAGCTTTCAGGTACAACGAGGCTCTTGTAGGTCAGCAGAGATGGCCTTAGGACAGGGGGTACCTCAGGGCTCTGCCCTGAGTCCAACTCTTTTCAATCTGTACATGACCCCCCTGGCCGAAGTGGTGCAAGTGTATGGGGTAGAGTTGGTCTCCTACGCAGATGACACCCAACTGCTGATCTCTTTGTCTCAAGCACCATCAACGGCAGCACCCAATTTTAAGGCTTGCATGCAAGCATTAGCAGAATGGATGGACGCACATTGCTTGAAACTAAATGGATCCAAAACGGAGGTCATGGTTGTGGGTGGGAGCAACCTGAGCTGGACTCCAGACTGGTGGCCAACGTGTCTGGGTCCTACGCCTGTTCCCTGAAAGGAAACTAAAAACTTGGGAATATGGGTTGATCCCACTCTATCCTACGAAGGCCACATCCGACGCCTCGTGGGAAAATGTTTCGGGGTTCTGAAAACACTAAATCGTACCCTTGACCTTCTCCCGCTGGATGCCAGACGCACTCTGACTCAGGCGCTGGTGACATCCTGTATGGACTACGGGAACGTCTTGTTTCTGGGTGCTACTGAACACAGTCTACAGCGCCTACAAGTCCTCCAAAACACAGCAGCTCGTCTTGTTCTAAGACTCCCTAGAAGAGCAGCATCCAAACCAGCGTTAGCGGCCCTACACTGGCTACCGGTCAGGAAAAGAGTGATGTTCAAAGCACTCTTTATGTGCCATAGAATACTCCAACATAAAGCCCCACCCTATCTTCAGGATTTAGTACTTAGGTATGAGCCGACCAGAGCCTTACGCTCAGAGGGGATGGGTCTTTTGACGATCCCCCGTATAAAAAGAGCGAAACTCGGTGGTCGCTCTTTCAGAGCTGTGGTGGCAAAAAACTGGAACGCACTCCCGACATCCCTAAGACTGGAAGAATCTGAAACAAAATTCAGAACTCTGCTGAAAACACACCTATATAATCTATAAATAGCAAATAGGCGGAGGGAGCTGGGCTGTCGGTCGCTGATAACTTGTTCTCCACAGCGCGGGGACACGCCGGGAAGGCGTCACCATGCGCTTTAGAAACTACTTTATTATTATTATTATTATTATTACTAAGCGATGATTCTGACAGTGGTCCATGTGGCCCTGTCAGGTGTATATAATCTCCTGTAAATACTGCCCAGTGCCAGTCGGCACAGTGTCCATTGAATGATTACTATTCTAATGTGTTTCTTATAATACAAAGGCTATTTTTATATATAACCTTGTGTGGAGCTCCTTTTGTGGTGCTTATAGTGTCTTGCTGCTGTGTGTGTTTTGCACAAACGCTTTACACATGGCCTCTGGGATAAGCCTGACTGCTCGTGCCAAGCTACCAAGGGCGTGAGCAGAGGTTATCTTTGGCTTGTAACTCCCTTGCCCTGACTAGAGTGGTGATCTCTGCCAGGCTTTGGTGCAAGCCTTAGCCAACCAGAGATTCCATTTCTAACATGGTGCATGCACCCCTTACTAAGATAAGGCACAGTTTAATTATATCTACCTAAAAATCACTGCACATATAAACCTATCAGTCACCCCGTATGGCAGGTCTTATCAATCCTGAAGGCAGGGTGCTTGGTTATGTGTGAAAGAGTGCCCCTACATGAGCAAGGCTCGTCTGCAGCGTTCAGAGCCTATTCTCTAAGGCTGTTCTGTGATGCAGCCAGTCCATTATAACCTTGTGGTAAATGCTAATTTTGGAATGGCTGCATGGAAACATTTCTTGTTTGTTGTCAAACACTTTGGAATCCTACCCCCCTGCCAGGCGTGGCAGTGAGGGTAGAATTCCACCTTTCTAGAGGGAAAGATATGTACACACCGGTATACCCGGTACCAGATTAAAAGAGCCCTGGCATCGCAAAATGGATGCTGTAGCCACAGACACGAGTCTGGCCTCCTGCTGCTGACCAAAACTCCAGCAGGGGAGGCTTGGAAAATAGGTTTCCTTTCACAGGGAGGCGTAACACCTCCCAGACAGGTTTTAGTGGATTGTGACTGGGTGGGTGCACCCTGAGAGTGCTTTGAAGTCTGCAATGGGGGCACATTTGGTGTCCCTGTGCATAGCCCAGTTCAAACTGGTTGTAGGGGCTACCAGCCCCTGCTCTGGTGCGAAACTGGACAAAGGAAATGGATGTAGCCACCCCTCTTTCCAAACCCTCAGAGTGGGTCCACAGAGTTAGTCCAACCCCTTTCTTAGGTATAAGTAAGAAACGCCTGGCAACAGGACTTCAGATTACACCTGGATGGAACTCTGCTACAGAAATCCTGGAACTTCAACTAGCTACTCAAGATTAGAGGACGGAAGAATCTCCCTTGGGATCAAGGAGTGATTCCCCTGCTTGGCAGGCACCAACAAAGCATTTGCCGGTCTGCATCTCCGAAGCTCCTGCTAGACTCTGAAGTATTTGCAGCCCTGGAAGAGGATTTCCAGACTTCTTAGAGGCCGACACAAGTCTCCCGCAAAGCTGAGACCCACAGTTCTCACAAGTCACGTGGAACTTCTCGACGTCCCTTAAAGTTGTGCTTTGATTTCTTTTAGCTGAAGCCCCGAGCAACTTTTGCACCACAAATGGTGGGTCTACACTCCACGAGTGTTCCGTAAGCCCGCTTATTGCATTTCCGCTTGAGGCTCCTTTGCGATATCTGGTCCGTCAACTGGTGGGTCCCTGTGAAGGCAACTCTGATTTTCCTTGGGCTTCTCTGGTTGCTTTAGTTGTGCCCTGACTCCCCACCACGTGGTGAGTCCCTCAGATCTTGCTGGTCCACACCGAAGCATTTCTTGACTTTCTGCCTGGGTTGTTGTTGCCAAGGCTTGTTGGGTCCAATCCGGGCACTGACACGGCAGCACTCGTCATCCTTTGTAGGACAGCTCGATTCCAGATCCTGGTCATCGTCGACATCTCCTGGTCCGCGTGGCTGAAGAGTCTAGCTTCACCTCTTTCACCTGAAATCACCTGACATCGGTGGGCATTTGACTTTCGTGCCCCTTGTCACTGCCAAGTGACCCAGACTCTGTTCCCTCTGTTTTCAGGTTCTTCTGATCTTTGATACAGTCTTGGATCACCCCGGGCACTTTCCTCTTCGACGGCAGCAGCACTTTGCAGCAGATCGCCATTGAAAACGATGACGATTCCCGACACCAAAAGACACCTATGCTCCTGCCTTAACTCGAGTACCCCGGTGCTCCCGTGGGTGTTTGCCCTAGAACCCCTTAAGTCTAAAGGGGTTTGCTCAAAGTCCTCTCCTAAGTGTCCTTAATCTTTACATTTCCAACCGCGAATTTCCCCATAGACGCTAACGGTTATTCGCGGCTGTCTTCTCACACTGCTCGCATCCCTGTGGGTCCCCTGTGTCATTACCTTGGGTGGTTCCTTGTGGGCCCAGTGATTCTACAGGCTCTAGGCCATTGTGTCTAGTCAAGTCTTGGTTCTTATACACCTTGCCTAATATATGGTTTGGTATGCCCCTAGGTCTCAACGTATATTGTGCTAATTTAATGCGTGATAATAAGTGTAACTGATGTGTTTTGACCTCTAGCCTCATAAAGAGACCAATAGGGTGTGTTTAGAATAAATATATATATTTTATATATATACCTGGTGTGGTTCTCCTTTCATTTGGTCATTCACATGATGATAGACTGGTAAAACAAACTACTTTACATTCCTTCAAGACTTCGCCTAAAGGCATCTCTCCTTAGCTACCAATAGGATAGCTTTCAATAAAGGCTGTCTTTAACCTATCACCTCCAAGGGGCTGTTTGGACTGGTACAAGGTGCCCACTATAACTAGTGGACAGCATATGCCAGGCCATCTTCTCACATAGGCCTAGTGCCCGCAACAGGAAACGGCACAAAACGCAACGTGGACACACCACAATTTCACAGTGAAAAATTATCCTTTTTTGGCAAAGTGCCTAGCTGTAGTTTTTGATTACTATCTCTGCCGGCATCTAGGGGAACCTAGCAAACCTATACATTTTTTAAAACTAGACATCCAGGAGAAGTCGGGATGGGATGACTTGACTGCCTCTCACCAGGTTCTGTTACCTAGAATCCCTTGCAAACCGAAAATATTGTAAAACAAAAACCACATTTCTGTGGTGGAAAGTTCTGGAATCTGCGTGGATCCACAAATTTCCACCCTCCCCATGTTTCCCAAAGTCTTATGAGAAAAATGGTACCTCACTTGTGTGGGTAGGCCTAGTGCCAGCAACAGGAAATGGCACAAAATGCAACGTGGACACACCACAATTTCACAGTAAAAAATGACCCTTTTTTGGCAAGTGCCTAGCTGTAGTTTTTTAACCCTAGCTCTGCCGGCACCTAGGGAAACCTAGCAAACCTATACATTTTTGAAAACTAAACACCCAGGGGAATCTATGATGGAGTGACTTGACTGTCCCTCAACAGGTTCTGTTACCCAGAATCCCTTGCAAACCTAAACAATTGTCCAAAAAAAACAAATTTTCCTCACATTTCTGTGGTGGAAAGTTCTGGAATCTACGAGGATCCACAAATTTCCACCCACCCCGCGTTCCCCAAAGTCTTCCAAGAAAAATGGTTCCTCACTTGTGTGGGTAGGCCTAGTGCCCACAAGAGGAAAGGGCGGAAAACGCAATGTGGACACACCACAATTTCACAGTGAAAAATGACTCTTTTTTGGCAAAGTGCCTAGCTGTAGTTTCTTAACCCTAGCTATGCCGGCACCTAGGGAAACCTAGCAAAGGTATAAATTTTCGAAAACTAGATACTGATAGGAATCCAGGATGGGGTGGCTTGACTGCCCCCCACCAGGTTCTGTTACCGAGAATCCCTTGCAAACCTAAAAAATTGTCCAAAAAAAACACATTTACCTTACATTTCTGTGGTGACAAGTTCTGGAATCTGTGCGGATCAACAAATTTCCACCCACCCAGTGTTTCCCCAGGTCTTCCGATAAAAATGATACCTCACTTGCGTGGGTGGGTCAAGTACCCGCGACAGGCTAGGGCCCAAAACGTACTGAGGAGACATCAAAATGTCCTATCACTAATCAACCTGGTTTTGCATGGGGGATGACATAGGTTTTTGGCCCCGGGCTCGGTGGCCATCTTAAAAAACTACCAAACCCACACATTTCTAAAAAATAGACAACCGGGGAGTCCAGCGAGCTATGGCTTGCATGGGTCCCCCAACCATTTGCTACCCAGAATCCCCTGCAAACCTCAAGTTTTGCTGAAAAAAATCACTTTTTTCTCAAAGTCAAAACAAGCTTTATTCGGTATGTAAAAAATATCCATAAAAGCATTCTACATAATAAAAACAAGTTGTCAAGAATAACAGAAAGAGGTTATTTCATCAAGATACATTCCTCTGATTTCCCCCAACATAGAATTGTTTAAAAATGTACATATTTCAACAATAATATATAGACACCATATTATTTAATAAACATTTCATGGAGCATATAAAACTACAAAAGCCTTAAATGGGTACTTGGTATGTTCAAGAAGACTTAATATTTGGTTAACTGTTCATTTACATAGACAAGTGATTTCAGGTATGAGAGCTCTTTCCTTTGCTTCATGGCTAATTGTGTACAAAAAGGGGTGGTGATGGACTGGTTTCTGGCATTCCAGCCGTCTTCAGCCCGGCTTGCTTGAATCCAGTGGCAAAGTGAGCAAGGGACTCACGTCTGAGCATACCCTGCCACACTTATGGCGGCCAAAAGCGGTACAAAAGGGGGTGGTGTTGGACGGAGCATCTGAATCAATCAAACACTCACACCCAGTCAAAAGATCTGGGTTTAATCCATCACCGTTCTTTAGCCCACTCTTCCACCCCAGTTCAGACATGGCTATATGCAAATCAGTCTGACCCTGTGCCTCATGGGAACAGTCCAGCCCGAACTGCCAAGCCATGTCTTCCCTGGACCGGAAACAAGCTTCCGGGGACCGGTTTCTGGCATTCCAGCCGTCTTCAGCCCGGCTTGCTTGAATCAAGTGGCAAAGTGAGCAAGGGACTCACGTCTGAGCATACCCTGCCACACTTATGGCGGCCAAAAGCGGTACAAAAGGGGGTGGTGATGGACGGAGCATCTGAATCAATCAAACACTCACACCCAGTCAAAAGATCTGGGTTTAATCCATCACCGTTCTTTAGCCCACTCTTCCACCCCAGTTCAGACATGGCTATATGCAAATCACTCTGACCCTGTGCCTCATGGGAACAGTCCAGCTCAAACTGCCAAGCCATGTCTTCCTTGGACCGGAAACAAGCTTCCGAGGACCGGTTTCTGGCATTCCAGCCGTCTTCAGCCCGGCTTGCTTGAATCCAGTGGCAAAGTGAGCAAGGGACTCACGTCTGAGCATACCCTGCCACACTTATGGCAGCCAAAAGCGGTACAAAAGGGGGTGGTGATGGACGGAGCATCTGAATCAATCAAACACTCACACCCAGTCAAAAGATCTGGGTTTTATCCATCACCGTTCTTTAGCCCACTCTTCCACCCCAGTTCAGACATGGCTATATGCAAATCAGTCTGACCCTGTGCCTCATGGGAACAGTCCAGCCCGAACTGCCAAGCCATGTCTTCCCTGGACCGGAAACAAGCTTCCGAGGTCCGGTTTCTGGCATTCCAGCCGTCTTTAGCCCGGCTTGCTTGAATCCAGTGGCAAAGTGAGCAAGGGACTCACGTCTGAGCATACCCTGCCACACTTATGGCGGCCAAAAGCGGTACAAAAGGGGGTGGTGATGGACGGAGCATCTGAATCAATCAAACACTCACACCCAGTCAAAAGATCTGGGTTTAATCCATCACCGTTCTTTAGCCCACTCTTCCACCCCAGTTCAGACATGGCTATATGCAAATCAGTCTGACCCTGTGCCTCATGGGAACAGTCCAGCCCGAACTGCCAAGCCATGCCTTCCCTGGACCGGAAACAAGCTTCCGAGGACCGGTTTCTGGCATTCCAGCCGTCTTCAGCCCGGCTTGCTTGAATCCAGTGGCAAAGTGAGCAAGGGACTCAGGTCTGAGCAAACCCTGCCACACATATGGCGGCCAAAAGCGGTACAAAAGGGGGTGGTGATGGACGGAGCATCTGAATCAATCAAACACTCACACCCAGTCAAAAGATCTGGGTTTAATCCATCACCGTTCTTTAGCCCACTCTTCCACCCCAGTTCAGACATGGCTATATGCAAATCAGTCTGACCCTGTGCCTCATGGGAACAGTCCAGCCCGAACTGCCAAGCCATGTCTTCCCTGGACCGGAAACAAGCTTCTGAGGACCGGTTTCTGGCATTACAGCCGTCTTCAGCCCGGCTTGCTTGAATCCAGTGGCAAAGTGAGCAAGGGACTCACGTCTGAGCATACCCTGCCACACTTACGGCGGCCAAAAGCGGTACAAAAGGGGGGGGTGATGGACGGAGCATCTGAATCAATCAAACACTCACACCCAGTCAAAAGATCTGAGTTTAATCCATAACCATTCTTTAGCCCACTCTTCCACCCCAGTTCAGACGTGGCTATATGCAAATCAGTCTGACCCTGTGCCTCATGGGAACAGTCCAGCCCGAACTGCCAAGCCATGTCTTCCCTGGACTGGAAACAAGCTTCCGAGGACTGGTTTCTGGCATTCCAGCCGTTTTCAGCCCGGCTTGCTTGAATCCAGTGGCAAAGTGAGCAAGGGACTCACGTCTGAGCATACCCTGCCACACTTATGGCAGCCAAAAGCGGTAGAAAAGGGGCTGGTGATGGACGGAGCATCTGAATCAATCAAACACTCACACCCAGTCAAAAGATCTGGGTTTAATCCATCACCGTTCTTTAGCCCACTCTTCCACCCCAGTTCAGACATGGCTATATGCAAATCAGTCTGACCCTGTGCCTCATGGGAACAGTCCAGCCCGAACTGCCAAGCCATGTCTTCCCTGGACCGGAAACAAGCTTCCGAGGACCGGTTTCTGTCATTCCAGCCGTCTTCAGCCCGGCTTGCTTGAATCCAGTGGCAAAGTGAGCAAGGGACTCGCGTCTGAGCATACCCTGCCACACTTACGGCGGCCAAAAGCGGTACAAAAGGGGGGGGTGATGGACGGAGCATCTGAATCAATCAAACACTCACACCCAGTCAAAAGATCTGAGTTTAATCCATAACCATTCTTTAGCCCACTCTTCCACCCCAGTTCAGACGTGGCTATATGCAAATCAGTCTGACCCTGTGCCTCATGGGAACAGTCCAGCCCGAACTGCCAAGCCATGTCTTCCCTGGACTGGAAACAAGCTTCCGAGGACTGGTTTCTGGCATTCCAGCCGTTTTCAGCCCGGCTTGCTTGAATCCAGTGGCAAAGTGAGCAAGGGACTCACGTCTGAGCATACCCTGCCACACTTATGGCAGCCAAAAGCGGTAGAAAAGGGGCTGGTGATGGACGGAGCATCTGAATCAATCAAACACTCACACCCAGTCAAAAGATCTGGGTTTAATCCATCACCGTTCTTTAGCCCACTCTTCCACCCCAGTTCAGACATGGCTATATGCAAATCAGTCTGACCCTGTGCCTCATGGGAACAGTCCAGCCCGAACTGCCAAGCCATGTCTTCCCTGGACCGGGAACAAGCTTCCGAGGACCGGTTTCTGTCATTCCAGCCGTCTTCAGCCCGGCTTGCTTGAATCCAGTGGCAAAGTGAGCAAGGGACTCGCGTCTGAGCATACCCTGCCACACTTATGGCGGCCAAAAGCGGTACAAAAGGGGGGGGTGATGGACGGAGCATCTGAATCAATCAAACACTCACACCCAGTCAAAAGATCTGAGTTTAATCCATAACCATTCTTTAGCCCACTCTTCCACCCCAGTTCAGACGTGGCTATATGCAAATCAGTCTGACCCTGTGCCTCATGGGAACAGTCCAGCCCGAACTGCCAAGCCATGTCTTCCCTGGACTGGAAACAAGCTTCCGAGGACTGGTTTCTGGCATTCCAGCCGTTTTCAGCCCGGCTTGCTTGAATCCAGTGGCAAAGTGAGCAAGGGACTCACGTCTGAGCATACCCTGCCACACTTATGGCAGCCAAAAGCGGTAGAAAAGGGGCTGGTGATGGACGGAGCATCTGAATCAATCAAACACTCACACCCAGTCAAAAGATCTGGGTTTAATCCATCACCGTTCTTTAGCCCACTCTTCCACCCCAGTTCAGACATGGCTATATGCAAATCAGTCTGACCCTGTGCCTCATGGGAACAGTCCAGCCCGAACTGCCAAGCCATGTCTTCCCTGGACCGGAAACAAGCTTCCGAGGACCGGTTTCTGTCATTCCAGCCGTCTTCAGCCCGGCTTGCTTGAATCCAGTGGCAAAGTGAGCAAGGGACTCGCGTCTGAGCATACCCTGCCACACTTATGGCGGCCAAAAGCGGTACAAAAGGGGGGGGTGATGGACGGAGCATCTGAATCAATCAAACACTCACACCCAGTCAAAAGATCTGAGTTTAATCCATAACCATTCTTTAGCCCACTCTTCCACCCCAGTTCAGACGTGGCTATATGCAAATCAGTCTGACCCTGTGCCTCATGGGAACAGTCCAGCCCGAACTGCCAAGCCATGTCTTCCCTGGACTGGAAACAAGCTTCCGAGGACTGGTTTCTGGCATTCCAGCCGTTTTCAGCCCGGCTTGCTTGAATCCAGTGGCAAAGTGAGCAAGGGACTCACGTCTGAGCATACCCTGCCACACTTATGGCGGCCAAAAGCGGTAGAAAAGGGGCTGGTGATGGACGGAGCATCTGAATCAATCAAACACTCACACCCAGTCAAAAGATCTGGGTTTAATCCATCACCGTTCTTTAGCCCACTCTTCCACCCCAGTTCAGACATGGCTATTTGCAAATCAGTCTGACCCTGTGCCTCATGGAAACAGTCCAGCCCGAACTGCCAAGCCATGTCTTCCCTGGACCGGAAACAAGCTTCCGAGGACCGGTTTCTGTCATTCCAGCCGTCTTCAGCCCTGCTTGCTTGAATCCAGTGGCAAAGTGAGCAAGGGACTCGCGTCTGAGCATACCCTGCCACACTTATGGCGGCCAAAAGCGGTACAAAAGGGGGTGGTGATGGACGGAGCATCTGAATCAATCAAACACTCACACCCAGACAAAAGATTTGGGTTTAATCCATCACCGTTCTTTAGCCCACTCTTCCACCCCAGTTCAGACATGGCTATATGCAAATCAGTCTGACCCTGTGCCTCATGGGAACAGTCCAGCCCGAACTGCCAAGCCATGTCTTCCCTGGACCGGAAACAAGCTTCAGAGGACCGGTTTCTGGCATTCCAGCCGTCTTCAGCCCGGCTTGCTTGAATCCAGTGGCAAAGTGAGCAAGGGACTCACGTCTGAGCATACCCTGCCACACTTATGGCGGCCAAAAGCGGTACAAAAGGGGGTGGTGATGGACGGAGCATCTGAATCAATCAAACACTCACACCCAGTCAAAAGATCTGGGTTTAATCCATCACCGTTCTTTAGCCCACTCTTCCACCCCAGTTCAGACATGGCTATATGCAAATCAGTCTGACCCTGTGCCTCATGGGAACAGTCCAGCCCGAACTGCCAAGCCATGTCTTCCCTGGACCGGAAACAAGCTTCTGAGGACCGGTTTCTGGCATTACAGCCGTCTTCAGCCCGGCTTGCTTGAATCCAGTGGCAAAGTGAGCAAGGGACTCGCGTCTGAGCATACCCTGCCACGCTTATGGCGGCCAAAAGCGGTACAAAAGGGGGTGGTGATGGACGGAGCATCTGAATCAATCAAACACTCAAACCCAGTCAAAAGATCTGGGTTTAATCCATCACCGTTCTTTAGCCCACTCTTCCACCCCAGTTCAGACATGGCTATATGCAAATCAGTCTGACCCTGTGCCTCATGGGAACAGTCCAGCCCGAACTGCCAAGCCATGTCTTCCCTGGACCGGAAACAAGCTTCCGAGGACCGGTTTCTGGCATTCCAGCCGTCTTCAGCCCGGCTTGCTTGAATCCAGTGGCAAAGTGAGCAAGGGACTCACGTCTGAGCATACCCTGCCACACTTATGGCGGCCAAAAGCGGTACAAAAGTGGGTGGTGATGGACGGAGCATCTGAATCAATCAAAAACTCACACCCAGTCAAAAGATCTGGGTTTAATCCATCACCGTTCTTTAGCCCACTCTTCCACCCCAGGTCAGACATGGCTACATGCAAATCAGTCTGACCCTGTGCCTCATGGGAACAGTCCAGCCCGAACTGCCAAGCCATGTCTTCCCTGGACCGGAAACAAGCTTCCGAGGACCGGTTTCTGGCATTCCAGCCGTCTTCAGCCCGGCTTGCTTGAATCCAGTGGCAAAGTGAGCAAGGGACTCACGTCTGAGCATACCCTGCCACACTTATGGCGGCCAAAAGCGGTACAAAAGGGGGTGGTGATGGACGGAGCATCTGAATCAATCAAACACTCACACCCAGTCAAAAGTTCTGGGTTTAATCCATCACCGTTCTTTAGCCCACTCTTCCACCCCAGTTCAGACATGGCTATATGCAAATCAGTCTGACCCTGTGCCTCATGGGAACAGTCCAGCCCGAACTGCCAAGCCATGTCTTCCCTGGACCGGAAACAAGCTTCAGAGGACCGGTTTCTGGCATTCCAGCCGTCTTCAGCCCGGCTTGCTTGAATCCAGTGGCAAAGTGAGCAAGGGACTCACGTCTGAGCATACCCTGCCACACTTATGGCGGCCAAAAGCGGTACAAAAGGGGGTGGTGATGGACGGAGCATCTGAATCAATCAAACACTCACACCCAGTCAAAAGATCTGGGTTTAATCCATCACCGTTCTTTAGCCCACTCTTCCACCCCAGTTCAGACATGGCTATAAGCAAATCAGTCTGACCCTGTGCCTCATGGGAACAGTCCAGCCCGAACTGCCAAGCCATGTCTTTCCTGGACCGGAAACAAGCTTCCGAGGACCGGTTTCTGGCATTCCAGCCGTCTTCAGCCCGGCTTGCTTGAATCCAGTGGCAAAGTGAGCAAGGGACTCACGTCTGAGCATACCCTGCCACACTTATGGCGGCCAAAAGCGGTACAAAAGGGGGTGGTGATGGACGGAGCATCTGAATCAATCAAACACTCACACCCAGTCAAAAGATCTGGGTTTAATCCATCACCGTTCTTTAGCCCACTCTTCCACCCCAGTTCAGACATGGCTATATGCAAATCAGTCTGACCCTGTGCCTCATGGGAACAGTCCAGCCCGAACTGCCAAGCCATGTCTTTCCTGGACCGGAAACAAGCTTCCGAGGACCGGTTTCTGGCATTCCAGCCGTCTTCAGCCCGGCTTGCTTGAATCCAGTGGCAAAGTGAGCAAGGGACTCACGTCTGAGCATACCCTGCCACACTTATGGCGGCCAAAAGCGGTACAAAAGGGGGTGGTGATGGACGGAGCATCTGAATCAATCAAACACTCACACCCAGTCAAAAGATCTGGGTTTAATCCATCACCGTTCTTTAGCCCACTCTTGCACCCCAGTTCAGACATGGCTATATGCAAATCAGTCTGACCCTGTGCCTCATGGGAACAGTCCAGCCCGAACTGCCAAGCCATGTCTTCCCTGGACCAGAAACAAGCTTCCGAGGACCGGTTTCTGGCATTCCAGCCGTCTTCAGCCCGGCTTGCTTGAATCCAGTGGCAAAGTGAGCAAGGGACTCACGTCTGAGCATACCCTGCAACACTTATGGCGGCCAAAAGCGGTACAAAAGGGGGGGTGATGGACGGAGCATCTGAATCAATCAAACACTCACACCCAGTCAAAAGATCTGAGTTTAATCCATAACCATTCTTTAGCCCACTCTTCCACCCCAGTTCAGACGTGGCTATATGCAAATCAGTCTGACCCTGTGCCTCATGGGAACAGTCCAGCCCGAACTGCCAAGCCATGTCTTCCCTGGACTTGAAACAAGCTTCCGAGGACTGGTTTCTGGCATTCCAGCCGTCTTCAGCCCGGCTTGCTTGAATCCAGTGGCAAAGTGAGCAAGGGACTCACGTCTGAGCATACCCTGCCACACTTATGGCGGCCAAAAGCGGTAGAAAAGGGGCTGGTGATGGACGGAGCATCTGAATCAATCAAACACTCACACCCAGTCAAAAGATCTGGGTTTAATCCATCACCGTTCTTTAGCCCACTCTTCCACCCCAGTTCAGACATGGCTATATGCAAATCAGTCTGACCCTGTGCCTCATGGGAACAGTCCAGCCCGAACTGCCAAGCCATGTCTTCCCTGGACCGGAAACAAGCTTCCGAGGACCGGTTTCTGTCATTCCAGCCGTCTTCAGCCCGGCTTGCTTGAATCCAGTGGCAAAGTGAGCAAGGGACTCGCGTCTGAGCATACCCTGCCACACTTATGGCGGCCAAAAGCGGTACAAAAGGGGGTGGTGATGGACGGAGCATCTGAATCAATCAAACACTCACACCCAGACAAAAGATTTGGGTTTAATCCATCACCGTTCTTTAGCCCACTCTTCCACCCCAGTTCAGACATGGCTATATGCAAATCAGTCTGACCCTGTGCCTCATGGGAACAGTCCAGCCCGAACTGCCAAGCCATGTCTTCCCTGGACCGGAAACAAGCTTCAGAGGACCGGTTTCTGGCATTCCAGCCGTCTTCAGCCCGGCTTGCTTGAATGCAGTGGCAAAGTGAGCAATGGACTCACGTCTGAGCATACCCTGCCACACTTATGGCGGCCAAAAGCGGTACAAAAGGGGGTGGTGATGGACGGAGCATCTGAATCAATCAAACACTCACACCCAGTCAAAAGATCTGGGTTTAATCCATCACCGTTCTCCGCACCATACATGCCTGTGTATGAGTCGTAAGGGTGCGGGTGACAGGGGTCTGACGCGGACTCCAAAGGCAACGTCCCAGACATTTTGCAAGACGGAAACTTCGGCTTGCACCAGCTGGGCGACGCGTTTATCGTACTGGCTCGGTCGTAATTTGCATCCATTGCACAGCACGGTCAGCTTACGGACTAGTCGTACGGAGCGGTTTGGACCCGGAAACGACTCGGTCGGTGAATTTCGCATTGCTCGCATCGTACTTGCTCGCGCGTACAGGTGTGCGAGTGGGACGGAAAAAACGCGTACGGCTCAAATGTTATCCAGCCGGATCGCGTTCGGTGCCCTTCCGACCCAGATCGGAATCGGCCCCTCAAAAGTAATCCTAAATAAGAGAAGGTTGAGGTCCTTTCAATTGGTCCACCATTAATGAAGTGGGTACTGCTTTTAGTTTTACTTTTCCCACAGATCATAACCAAAGTCTTACACAAATTAATCGCTATGTCTTTATCAGTCATAAACTTTGTGAAATTATCAATCAAGGGTTGAAGACCGTTTGCAGTCCTGGAAATCAGGACTGCGTCGTCAGCATATAATAAAACAGGTGTTACACGTTTACCTACAATTGGAGCATCAGCTTTAAAACCCTGCAATAAAAAATCAACTCCATTTATATATAATGAAAATAAACGTGGTGCAAGGACACAGTCTTGTCTGATCCCTCGGGTAATTCTAAAGTGTGTTGTGCATTCCCCATTTTGTTCGTATTGTATTTTTGATGTTAAATGGACATATATATAGGAAAAGAGACTAATTATGTTATTTGGGGCACCCATCACTTCCAGCTTTTGCCATAGTATGGTATGGTTTACTAGGTCAAACGCGCTGGAGAGATCAACAAAGCAAAGGTGGAGAGAACCCACCTTTGCACAGATATATTTCCCTATAAGCAAGTCTAATTCAATGCATTATTCAACCGTACAGATTCCCTTTCTGAAACTGTATTGTGATTCAGTTAGTATATTCCCCTCCTCCACCCAACAATCCAATCTGGCTAGCAGAATTCTGCCCATGTGAATTTGGAGTCAAGGAGGGAAATCGGAAGGTAACATTTAGCACTAGCTCTATTACCTTTTTTGAAAATTGGGACACAGTTTCGATCCATGTTGGGGGCAACGCCCCATCAGTAACAACATTAAAAAAATTAACTAATATGGGGGACCAGAAATCAGTATTATGTTTAAAAATGTCTATCAGAACACCATCCGGGCCTGCAGCCTTCCCACTTGCACTATCTTGTAAGGCAATTCCAATCTCATCTAAATTAATAGTATTGATTTTGCCAATTTTTAATAAGATGATGTTGCCATCCTTATCCTTTTTATTGTGGCATTTAGTGGGATTAAAAATTCCTTCAAAATGCAGTAACCAGTCCTCTGGTGTCACTACAGTGTCAACCCTGCCAAGGAAACATCCTTAAACAGGGGTTGATCTATAGTTTTCCGGAAGAGAGTGGAATTATTAGTTTCAGCTGGTTGTATGACGTTACAACGCATACTTTTACCACTCATACCTTTACAACGCGGTTTTTACATCGCAAACCTTTACAACGCATAGCGCCTTGGGGTGCTGGATAGTGAATAGTTTAATTTACTATTCCAACTCCAGTCCCCGTGGACACTAGGGAAGGTGTTGGATAGTAAATTAAACGTATTCCCTATCCTAGAGCGCCCCCCAGCGCAATGCGTTGTAATGGTTTTCGTTGTAAATACCGCGTTGTAAAGGCACTGCGTTGTAAACGTTTCGTTGTAAAGGTTGTTCACCGTTTCAGCTGTCTGGACGAGGTTTACCCATGCAATCTCTCTAATCTCTGTTTTCCTTGCATATAAAGCTTGTTTATAACATTTTCTAAGGTTTCTAATTGTTTAGCTGTTTCTGGGTTTAGGCTTCAACTCATCCTTCATTTCTCTGTTCAGTTTTGAGCATTCCTGATTAAACCATTGTGGGCAAAAAACCTTTTAATTTCTATGGTTCTTATTTTTTAATCTCAAATCCTTATCTATACCTATTTAGATATTATTAAAAGCAGGAACAACCTCTACATTATCGGAGGATCCATCTAAACAGATGTTAATGTCTTGGTTGCTACTTGCAATTACATTTTCCATAAAAAGGACAGGGTTGAAGCCAGACCATTTAATTGAAATCCCATTTTCCCCTTGGGTTCTTATATCGACTGTCAAAGAGCATTTTTTTCAGTAGAATATTAGCTAGATTTTAACGTTAACAGAAGAGGGTTGTGGTCACTAAGTAAACTATGCAATATAATACAGCCATTCACAAAGGGCCTACTATTCTTTGACATCAGGAGATGGTCTATACATGAAATGATCTAGCCCCCTCATAGATATATAGGTCAACAGCCCTGTCATTATCATCCAACTTCATTACTTTCAGGCGATATTTATACATAACACAATTGAGTGCTTCACCATAGGGATTAAGTAAAATGTGAGTGATATGGTCCCCTAAATCGTCCAGATGGCCACATTGATCCGTTGTCGTTGCGGTACACAATTCAATGTTAAAATCTCCACCCCATATCACTACATACTCGTCCTCCAGCATATTCAGAAAGGTATCAAGTTCCTCCTCCAGCGTAGTGAATATTCCTGCTCTTTTGTTATTGAAAATATTATTATAATAATTAATCACTACAATATTTTGCTTTCCTTTAACACTTAAAAATAAGAACTGGAAGTACTGTGAATGAGTAAAAGTTTTCCTTAGAATCAACGGGGAAGTAAAAGAGAGTAATACAGCCAAGCATCTGCTCGGTCTCCCAGCCTTAGATGGAGTTGCTTCAGTAAAAATGGTTTTAAAACCATTTATATGGAAAGGTTCTACAAGCCAGGCTTCCTGTATCAAAATTAGATTTCGATTTTGTATGCAGTTAAGCCATAATGGGTCAGATAGTTTATTTGTAACTCCTGCTACATTCCATGAAAGAAATTGCAACAATCCAACGGATTGACAATCTACTAAATCAGTACTGGGGCAGTTGCTAAACAGGGTGGGTTTACTATTGATACCAAATGATGTGCATTCTATCGCTGGCACATCTTCAAAGCTAATAGGATGGGGGGGAGGGTAACATTCTGCTGGCACGTTCTTATTTCCGGTGGGGAGAAGAACATTTTCTTTGTCCAAATAGGGTACATCTAAACAGGTTGATTCTACAAGGCTATTCAAGGATCTTCCGGCCAGCTGAAGATCATCCACTCATGTGGTTTTTAAGTTCAGTCAATCTACCAAACTACAGCTTCTTAAAAGTTCAAACCTGTTTGGCACAAGTTGGATTATTTCATTAGTTTTACTAAATCATACTCGAATGGGATTGAAATGTCGCTCCATTCCAGGTCTATAAAAATAACCAAGGGGTACTGCAGTAATCGTTATGTATTTATACTCTCTTGACCATCTTTGTTTTATTAAAATCTCGTCTAATAAACCAGGTCTGGGTGTCTGAAATTTACTACAATACAGTCCCCCTCACAGCTTTTTTCCGTGCTACCCACCCAGCTCAGTCTCCTAAGCATTATTATTTCACGAGTTAGAAGCCCAGTGTTACAATGGGTATTGACAGAAAACCAATGAACCATGCAATTTTTCAGTGATCCCCATGTTTCCGTACAATTTTTGGCTAATCAGGGGACATTTTTTAAAACAATGACATAGGGGGTGGCCTGTGGGGGCAAATTTAAGAGGACACCCTTGTACTTCTTAGGCTGTCAATCCGTTTCAAAACCAATCTCATTAGTCAAATGATTTGTAAACTCCTATTTGTCCCTTTGTCAATTGTACTCAGGCTGGATGATCCAGATGACCCCAACACATGATTCAGAGAGTGTTTATTGGATGCCACCTTCCCTGTTTCAGTGTCAGTTACTTTACTTTTGTCAGGTATGGTTCACTTGAAAGAGTCTCTCTTTGGCAGGGCTTCTGTGCATGATCTGCAGATATTTTGTTGTCTGAGGTCCGAAATCAATTCAGTAAGTTGACAGATAACCTTTTGTACAGATTTTATTTTGGACATAATACGCCGTTCAATAGTGTCACTTTTTCCATGCAGTTTCTTAAAAAGGATATTGATACCAGGCATATTTACTGATAAGTCCCCATCTCCAGTCCCTATGCCCCTTACATCGTGATTTGTGCTTTTTCCTCTCGTAAGTTTAGTTTTCTTTGGGCGGGTCTTAGGGCTGGTCTTTATCGATGCAGGTTGTTGTTTGCTCCTTTTGGCCGGTGGTGAGGCCTGATCAATTGCGTCTAATGCTGCAGAAATTTCCAATGGGGAATGTGATACACATGGGCCCGCAATTTTTGGAGGGTTAGCCTTAGGGGTAACATGACTGTGACTCTGTTTACTACTATTCCTTTGATCATGGTCATGAGCCCCGCCCCCAAGCTCTCTGGGCCAAGGCTATCATCATGGACATAATCCTCAGGTGTAGTTTTGGCTTCCCTTTCTGTAATGTTTAGGGCCGTTTTGGTATCTGCCAATTGTTCTTCGACTTGGACCATCTCATCAATTATGATCTCCATGGCACTTTTTAAATAATTTGTAATGGGAACTGTTTTCCCCGCAGACCTCACTTTATCTGAGGCTAGTTTTCTTTTCCCCATTACTTTTATGGTACTCTGACCAAACTCTTGAGGAAGAGGTGTGGCGCCAGGGCAACTAATGCCGATCGCTGGGGATCACCGCTCGATCCCCGGCTCTGGCAGCAGGGGTCTGCCCAGCACCATGTGACTCTGGGCAATAGTTTGCTTAATCTTCCCAACGGCCCCCAGCGCCGGGAAACCTATGGGTAGCTGTGCGCTTTACAAATACAGATTATTATTATTATTATTATTATTAATAGTGCATCAATAATAATTCCTTACCGGTGAAGTTAATTCAGGATTGCAGAACCAAGATGTGTTGCCAGCCATCTAGAGAAACCTACCAAACCCACACATTTCTGATAACTAGACACCCAGGGGAGTCCAGCGAGGTATGGCTTGCATGAATCCCCCAATGTTTTCCTACCCAGAATGCCCTACAAACCTCAAATTTAGCTGAACAAATCTCTTATTTTCGAATTTTTGTGTGTGAAAGTTCAGGTATCTACGTGGATCCACGAATTTTCTATGACCCAGCGTTTCTCCAAGTCTCCCGATAAAAATAATACCTCACTTGCATGGATGGCTCAAGTACCCGTGACAGCCAAGGGCCCAGGGACCCAGATTCCCCTGCAAACCTCAGATTTAGCTGAAAAAACTACATTTTCCACATATTTTTGGTGTGGAAGCACTGTGCCGGCACAAATAACCTACATCACAGCATTCTCCTTAGTGTCCCGAGTAAAATGATACCTCACTTTCGTGTGTGACTAATGCAGAATTGGCTAAAAACTTATTTTTAAAAAAATGTAGCGCTTAGAATTCTCTGTGCTATATCCTTACTCCCTATGTTTTGGGCTCTTCCCAGTCACAGGCCCTTGCCCCACCCACAAAAGTGAGGTATCATTTTACTCGGGAGACTGAGGGAAACACTGTGGGGTAGGACATTTGTACCGGCATGGTGATTCCACACAATAATATTTGGAAAATTTGTTTTTTCAGCTACATTTGAGGTTTGTGGGGGATTCAGGGTAGAAAAACTTTTTGGGATCCATGCAAGCCATACCTCGATAGACTCCCCCGGGTGTCTAGTTTTCAGAAATGTGTTAGTTAGGTATTTTCCCAAGATGGACGCTGAGCCCGGTGCCAAAAACCCAGGTGACCCCCTTGCAAAACCAGTTTGTTTTGTGATAGGTCATTTTGATGCCTACTCAATAAGGTTTGGGCCTTGCCTGTAGCGGGTACTTGACCCATCGACGTGAGTGAGGTATCATTTTTATCGGTAGACCTCAGGGAATGCTGGGTGGTAGGATATTTGTGGATCCACATAGATTCCAGAACTTTCCCAGACAGAAATTTGAGAAAAAAGTGTTTTTTTTCAGCTAAATTTGCGGTTTGCAGGTGATTCTGGGTAGGAAAACATTTGGCGACCCATGCAAGCCATATCATGCTGTACTCCCCTGAGTGTGTAGTTTTCAGAAATGTGTGGGATTGGTAGGTTTCCCAAGATGGCCACCGAGCCCGGGGAAGATAACCCAGGTGACATCCTTGTAATATATGTGGATCCACGAATTTCCTACCACCCAGCATTCCCCCAGGTCTCCCGATAAAAATGATATCTCACTCGTGTGGATGGGTCAAGTACCCGTGACAGAGAAGGGCCCAAAACGCATTGAGTAGACATCAAAATGACCTAACACAAAACAACCTGTTTTTGCAAGGAAGTACCTGGGTTTTTGGTCCCAGGCGCGGTGGCTATCGAGGGAAACCTACCAAAGACATACATTTCTGAAAACTAGACACCAGGAGCATTACAGCGAGGTATGGCTTGCATGGGTCGCCCAATGTTTTCCTAGCCAGAATCAACTGCAAACCTCAAATTTAGCTGAAAAAATCACTTTTCATGCAAATTTCTGTGCGGGAAAGTTATGGAATCTGTGTGGATCCACAAATTTCCTACCACCTAGCATTCCCCAAGGTCTCTTGATAAAAATGGTACATCACTTGTGTGGGTAGGCACAGTGGCCGCAACAGGAAATGGCCCAAATCGTAGTGTGGAGACTTCAAAATTACCCATAACAGAAGAATATGGTTTTGGGGGGCACCTGGGGTATTGGCCCAAGGCTCGCCGCCATCTAAGGAAACATACCAAATCCACACATTTCCAAAAACTAGACATCCTGGGTAGTCCAATGACGTATGGCTTGCGTGGATCCCCCAAAGTTTTCCTACCCAGAATCCCCTGCAAACCTCAAATTAAGCTGAAAAAATGACATTTTCCACAATTTTTTGTCGAAGCACTGTGCCAGCACAAATAACCTACACCATAGCATTCTCCTTAGTGTCCTGATTAAAATGATACCTCACTTCCGTGTTTTGACTAATGCAGAATTGGCTAAAAACGTATTTAAAAAAAAATGTAACACTTAGAATTCTCTGTGCTATACTCTTACTCCCTATGCTTTGAGCTCTTCCCAGTCACAGGCCCCTGCCCTACCCACACAAGTGAGGTATCATTTTACTCGGGAGACTGAGGGGATCGCTTTGGGGTAGGACATTTGTGCCGCCATGTTAGTTCCACACAAAAATATGTGGAAAAGGTGTTTTTTTCAGCTAACTTTGAGGCTTGCAGGGGGTTCTGGGTAGGAAAACCTTGGGGGATCCATACAAGCCATACCTCGATAGACTCCTCCGGGTGTCTAGTTTTCAGAAATGTGTGGGTTAGGTATTTTCCCAAGATGGCCTCCGAGCCCGGGGTCAAAAACCCAGGTAACCCCCCTGCAAAACCAGGTTGTTTTGTGATAGGTCATTTTGATGTCTACTCAGTACGTTTTGGGCCCTTGCATGTAGCGGGTGCTTGATCCACCCACGTGAGTGAGGTATCTTTTCCATCAGGAGACCTGGGGGAACGCTGGGTTGTAGGAAATTTGTGGATCCACGTAGATTCCAGAACTTTCACACACAGAAATAAAATAAAAAAAGTGGGGGTTTTCAGCTATATTTGAGGTATGCAGGGCATTCTGGGTAGGAAAACGTTGGGGGAATCCATGCAAGCCATACCTCACTGGACTCCCCTGGGTGTCTACTTTTCAGAAAAGTGTGTGTTCTTTAGGTTTCCCAAGATGGCTGCTGAGCCCGGGGTCAAAGACCCAGGTAACTCCCCTTGCAAAACCAGGCTGTTTTGTGATAGGTCATTTTGATGTCTACTCAATACATTTTGGGCCCTTGCCTATATCGGGTGCTTGACTTGGTCCCGGGGTCGGCAGCCATCTCGGGAAACCAACCAACTCCACACATTTCTGAAAACTAGACACCCGGGGGAATCCAGCGAGGTATGGCTTGCGTGGGTCACCCAGCGTTTTCCTACCCAGAATCCACTGCATACCTCAAATATAGCTGATAAACCCCCACTTCTTTCTTAAATTTCTGTCCTTTCCCACAGTCTGTCCCGTGTTTTCGCAACAGCCGCACCAGCGGCCGATCAGAGCAAGCGAGTGATGGAGTGGAGCGGAGCGGAGGTGGACACCGGCAGCCACGCTGTCCCGCGGCTCCCAGGGTTAGTTACGCTTCGATTTTCTACGCCTGCGGGGGCCCGACGGGGGTCTGCTAAGGCGGTCCCTCAGCTCTCAGTGGTCCGCTACACTGCGGATTTCTACGCAGACGAGGCCCTGCGGGACACGAAGGGGGTCAGCTGATGCGTGCAGTGCACGGAGAACAGGTTCAGTGCCGGAGGGCCGTGACATTCCAGCACCCTACTTTATACTCGCTGCAGCCTACTGCCTCTCCTTACCATCTCCATTGCAGCCTTCATAATCTTGGCAGAGCTGCTCGGAGGCTGCTTGGAGGAGAAGCTTGTTTGCGAGGAGACACGGGCCGCCACTGCCTGCTTGTCTGCCTGCCTTAGACTGCTGAGCCAAACACTGTGACCGCTGTGGATGCTATGGTTTCGGCTGGCTTGCTTGGCATCTCCTCCCCCTGACCTAGAGGTGAGGCATGGTGAGGCAAGGGTGAAGGCAACCCCTTCCTTGAATTAACAGCTAGTCTGTAGTTTGTAATTTCCTACATACACACACTTGGCTCTTTGACTGCTTTAGACTATAGGCTGCACCGGATGCGACAGAACTTAGGAGGACGTGGCTCCTCTGCCTCCCCCACCTCGAGTTTGATTTTATGCCTCCCCTGCTGTAGTAACTGACAGCCGGGAGCGGAGGGAGGGAGGTGAGCGAAGGCAGGAGCAGTCCCAGGGAGCAGGGAGCTGGCAGCAGGTACAGCATCAGCAGTGGTTCCTGTCTTCTGCGCGGCTGAGAGAGAGCTGGGGAGTGGGGGCCGCAAATGAGAGCGGTCCCATAGTCATTTCATCCCCTACTCTGGCCCACAATAGGGGCTGCATAGACCATTCCGCATCTTGCACTTGCTCCTCCTTTTGCGTGGTGTGAATTGTTCTTGCTATAACTGCTATAAGCTGCTCCACCGTTCCCGCCAGGAGGAAATGAGATCTGGTAGGGTTAGGGGGTGCCCGGCAAAAACAAAAAAGGAGACAAAAAGGACAAGCGCAAAAGAGACCCTCCAACCCTCAAAGACAGCATGGCCGAACCTCTCACTGAAACCAAACTTAGAGAAGTCACTTCATCCCCAGGCACTGTGTCCCTGGACGTGGGCTCTACCATAAGTGACATCAAACTGGAAACAGGTACAACACAGAAGTGCTACAAATGGTCGCAGCCCAAGATCTATACAAAGTTCCAGTTCCTAAAAAACCCAGGGGACGCCCTTTTATCAAGCTCAATTGCGGCAAAAGGCCTTAAAAATCCGATCTCACCTCTCAAATTATCGGATAATTGAGAGAACAGGACTCCAGCTAATGACCAAAGTATTTCAATCTGCATAAAAAGCATCCCTGAGCCAAATTAACTCTTATTACAACCATATAGTACTTTTGCTTCAAATTCAGCTACGCAATGTATAACTAAATCACTACCACAAGGGCCACAGGATCAGCAAGCAGTTGAAATATCAAAAGGAATTTTATTAAGCAATCTAGAAACAACAAATAAGTTGGCAGAGCCTCCTGGACAAGTCGGATAATTTGGAAGAAACAACAAGGACAAACAGGTTGAGAGAAGCTGTAGTAGGGGAAGAGCGAATAACTGTACTACTAAAAAGGAATTTTCTGTAACAGAGATGGGCATACCATCAGTCGCTATAAAAAAATCAAGGATCAGTTGGACCCCACATCAATTATTGTCATCAACACCCCACACCAATGAATCAGCATTCAGACAAGAGTCGGATAACATAAAGGAGGTACATAAATCGGACGAAGGAGATTGGAATAATTTATCAATCAATCATATACAACAAACTCCAGCGAAACGTAGGCTGAATTCCCTAAACTCCTCCTCTGTAGAGAATATTTTATTAGAGAACATTGATTTGAAAGGGATCCAGGGCAGTGAGGCCCTTTCATCGACTCCCAATTTAGGAATCTCAGACAAAGTTTACCAACAGCAAAACTCTGAAAATGCCTGGGCCAGTTTACTCAAGACAGTGCAACTCTTAGTGGAAGCACTCCAATATCAGTCTAATAAAATGGATATCCAGTTAACCCAATTAAATACACTGGCAATGTTTGTGGTGGCAATCGATGAAAAACTTGGTGCCCTGAATCTGCTCTTTCAGAACTCATATGGGAGACAACAGGACCGGGGGTTAAATTGTGGCTGTGGCCCAATAGTTGATAAACTCACCTCTGTCCCCTTGATTCTGGAGGACCTGTATGCCCAAATTAAAGAGTCAGCACGGAAAAACATCGAACCTAGCCAAAAGGCTACTTACTCCACTAAGATTAAGCACAGATCAATTACAAATGACACGAGAGATCCAGGTCCGACAAACCCTATCTCAAACCTTATTTGCACAGGTCACGGAAAAAAAGACGAGAGCTCTAAGAAACAGGAACGACTAACTGGACTCTCTCAGGGCTCAGATCAAGAACTGGCAGAACCAGGAGTATCTTCCAATGCCAAACAAAGGCGAGCGCAAAGAAGAAAGGGCAGAAACCAGAAAACTAACACAAATAAGATGGATTTCGCCGGTCTTTTCAGACAATTACCACCTGCAAAACCTGGCCTATCTAATCAGACTACCCCGGAGAGAAAGGGCAAAATTCAATCAGGTGTACCGCGCACCGGGCAAATGTTGGTCTCAAACTCCAATCAAGAGCCGCCTCCCAGGGGTCAACAAAACCTATCAGGGGAAGAAGAAGGAACACAAACTCCAAAGGATTACAATCTACCCAGGGAAGAAACAGAACATCAGTTACTGCAATGCAGAACAAAACCAGAAGGAACCATCATACAGCATCACTCCCCCAAATATACATCTGTAGGACCTATGGTCAAAGAAATGAAACCCTCCACAATTACAACGGTTAGTCAGTCAGACCAGCAAATAGAGAGGGCTTTAAACTATCCGTCCCTCCTAGTATCCAAAATTGGAGGAGCTGAAAATATTGAACTTAAACATGGACATTTAAGAACTAAGCCCGCCTATGCAGAACCTTTGGGGCAACTTTGTGCTGACCTAGTTACAAATTTAACTCTGGACGCCCAGAGTAGGCCAGAACTAACTACAAAGCCATCTAAAACAAGCACAAGCACCCATGAGCCCAAAATCCGACCACAAGCAGATAACCTAGGAAACGAGCCAAATAGGAATGTGAATACACTAGAATTCACACCAGCCTATAGATCCAGAGGACCCCACGACATATTAAATCATGGGAACATACTCCATCTATTCACACATTTACCCTCATTAATGGAGATAAACTCAACTGACCTGATTTCAGTAGAGTTCATCAGCCATGGGGACTCTAGGGAGGGAGAGACCACACGGACAATATGGAGGTCAGAACGTACTGCACAAAGAATTTTATCGGAGGCCTCGATATTTGAAAACTGGGGCATAAAAATAAAACCCATTATATTACCTGGTTATCCAGCACCACTATTACAAATAGTAAGTCGTCGGATCGTGACTTTATGAATTATCTAATGTCATTCCACATTATCAATTTCCAGGAGACTTGGATGACAGATCCACCACATCTACAAGGATATATACGGTTCTATGCTCCAGCTCTCAAAAAAGCAAAATTTAGCCATTTGCAGGGGGGCCTGGTCACCTACGCAAGTAACATCTGAGCAAATTCTGTCAATCTAGTGGCCTTAACTACACCGGAAACCATTGCCATCAAAATCTCCTCTATAAAGGGGCAACTAGGGAATAGGCACAAGGAGATAGTAATTTTTTTCGTTTGAAAGGCTTTATTTCGGTACATTGACCATAAAAGCGTCACAAAAATAAATAAAACATATATCACTACCACAGGAATCAACAAACATTGGTACAGTTTTACATCCAGTCACCATAAAATGGACAATTAGAATAAAGTGCGAGTGCATATGGTCAGTACTTTTACACTTGGAAAAAGATTAAAACCATTCTAAAAGCCACTAAGGGTAATAAAAGAATTTATAAAACAGGAGCAGAAGCTCTTTTTAAAATAGGCACAGTTAAAAGTTATATACCATAGGTCAAAAGAGTGTTAGCAGACCTGAGCAGACCATATACTACATTCGGCCACTAGGGGGAAGGCTCCAGAAACTTCCTCCTCATACACCACATTGAGAACAAAAAACGGGAAACAGAGTAGACTATTGGGAGGTGCAGCTCAGTTTTCAATATTCTATAGGCCTCTCTAAAGTGTTGTGTGCCCAAGTTCTTACAGATTTGTACAAGCCAGCGTCTTCTTGGCGACCTATAGGAATCACATTGAAAAAAAACGTGCACCTCAGTTTCATCCACTAAACCACAAGCAGGGCATTCATTCGTAACCTGTCCCCCCCATTTTTTAACATACGATCGTAGGGGGAGGCACCCATACCTGAACTGAAGAAACAATTTTCTTGCCAGCACTGGTTGGATGCTATCCAGGATGGACTCTGCCTGATTAGTATTTTTGATTATAAGGAATTGAATGTCTGACATAATATCGACAGACAGAATATCGAAATGCAAAAATATCGGAGCAAAAATATCGACAGCAAAAATATCGGAATCCTATCTTCATTAAGGTAAGTACAAAAATATCGAAAAAATAATATCGTAGTACAAAAATATCGGAATCAAAAATATCGTTTTTTAAAATGTATTAATAATAATGTAAAAATAATTTTAAAATACATATAATTTTACAAATATTAAATAAAAATATTAAAACAAAATTAAAACGAATACATATACATTTAAAATAAATTAAACACTTAATAATTTAATGTAATTTTTTTTTCATGTAATTTATTTGATTTAATGTAATATTTTTTTGTTTTTACCCTGTACGCCTGTACCCCAAAAACCCAAAACTGACCCTGAACCCTAAAAATATCCCTGTACCCCAAAAACCCAAAACTGACCCTGAAACCTAAAAATACCCCTTTACCCTAAAACTGAAAACTGACCCTTATCCCTAAAAATACCCCTTTACCCAAAAACTGAAAACTGACCCTGAACCCTAAAAATACCCCTTTACCCAAAAACTGAAAACTGACCCTAAACCCTAAAAATACCCCTTTACCCAAAAACTGAAAACTGACCCTGAACCCTAAAAATACCCCTTTACCCATGAACTGAAAACTGACCCAGAACCCTAAAAATACCCCTTTACCCAAAAACTGAAAACTGACCCAGAACCCTAAAAATACCCCTTTACCCAAAAACTGAAAACTGACCCTGAACCCTAAAAATACCCCTTTACCCAAAAACTGAAAACTGACCCTGAACCCTAAAAATACCCCTTTACCCATGAACTGAAAACTGACCCTAAACCCTAAAAACTACCCCTTTACCCAAAAACTGAAAACTGACCCAGAACCCTAAAAATACCCCTTTACCCAAAAACTGAAAACTGACCCTGAACCCTAAAAATACTCCTTTACCCAAAATTAATTAATATTCTTAAATTACCAATTAATTATTAATTAACAATAACAATAAAGTAAATATATTAGCACATTTGCTGTAATTAATTTAATGTAATAATTAATATTATTTTTCCCAATTAATTAATTAAGAATAACAATAAATTATATATAAAATATATTACTATAATTAATGTAATTAAATAATTAATATTAATTAATTACCAACTAATTAATAATTATAAATATGTACAAAATTATATTAATTAATTAACTAATTAATAGAAATTAATTACCAATTAATTATTAATTAAAATATGTACAAACACTCTGCATGGAAGGCTGGTCTGGACTACTTCATGGGCCTTGAGAAACCAGTCTTTGAGGCGCGGGGTTGCCCGCGCAAACATTTCAAAATCTGGAAGCGGTGGGCCGACTACCGTGGCCTGTCCTTGGAACCCCCAGCGGAACAGGAGGAGGACATTTGATCGCAGCGACATTCCTGGCCCGAATGGCAAAGCCCTGGTTGCTTTCTACCTGATTCTTCTATGTATACCGTCTTTATGTTGCCTCTGTACATGTGTGGTGGGGGGGGTGTTGGGTAAGGGTGGGGGTGTAGTTGGGGTTGGGGTGGGCAGTTAAGGCGTCTTTAAAGCTGAGCTTCATCATTTAATTCATGGATTACCGTGTTTATCGCTTTTGCATCGATACTGTTGTGGGGATCTTGGTATGTGAAGATACCACATTCTTGATACTCTTCTGCTCAATAAAATTGGTTATGAAAAAAAAATATGTACAAACATATATCAATTAATTAATTATTATTAAATTACTTCCCACCCTATTCCCCTATAAACCCATAACCCGCTACAGAACATATTTATCAATTAATCAATTAATTAAACATAATTAAAAATTATTTCTCAATTAAATAATTAATAATTCCTACTAATTAATAATTAATTTAACATAATTAAATTACTTCCCACCCTATTCCCCTATAAACCCACAACCCGCTACAGTAGTAAAAGACAATATTTAATTAAATTACATTAAAAATAAATAATAAAACATAATAAATACAATATAATATACACTAAATGTATTTAAAAATTGATATCAGTAACATCGAAGTTATTAATTTCGATATTATTGACATCGATATTTACAACTTCGATATTACTGATATCATACTAATATCGATATTAAGACTGTCGATATTACTTACCTTCGATATTTTGTCACATCGATATTTAAACTTCGATATTTTTGTATATCGATATTTAAAAATCGATATTTTGTCTGTGTACCTAAGGAATTCACTTGTCAGCCGTCCCGATGAAGAACTACGCATCATCTTGGAGAGCCAATATTCCCTATAGGCAGTCACCTGTGTGTTCCTACTTAGTGATTGGGACACGGTTTGGGGCTCATCCCACAGATATACGCGTCCCAATTCCACACATAGCGCCTTAAGGTGTCTCAACCAGGGTATCTTGCCCACCCCCTTCAGCCCCAATATCTCAGTTAATTCCTCACTATACGGTGCTAGCTCGGGAGTGCTCCACAAACGTCTCCAGAAGATTAATGGTCTAAGTGTGGCATCCTCGGCAATGGATCTGATTCCTAGGTCCATTCTCAACAGGATCAATGGCGTACTTTTGGGGAGGCTAAAAAGCTGCCTAATGAACACATTCTCCGTGCGTTCAAAGGATGAAAGTGCACAATGGCCCCAAATTTCTGCACCATATAACGCAGCACTTCTTGCCTGTGCCCTATAGGCTTCCATGGGTGCATGGACCTGCTTGTGTGATGCCCCCTTGAAAAAATTCTGGATGCCTCCCGACACCTGGGTGAGCTTCAAGTTGCACTTATTAATCTGCGCTCCCCAGTTCATGCTCTCAGTCAAGGTGATGCCAAGGTAGTCAAACACCACCACTCTTTCAAGCGGTTGGCCCCCCAGGGTCGGGTTGCTGCGTGTACTTTTGCCACCATTAAAAAACATATATTTGGTCTTCTGGAGATTTATCTCCAGGCCCGATGTTTGCAGAAGACAACGAAGTTGTCAAGCGTCCTCTGGATACCCATTGGGGACTTGACCCGCAACAACGTGTCGTCTGCAAACATCAGGGCTGGCACACTACGCCCTGCCAGTTTAGGGGCATCAATGTTAGGGCCTTTATTGAGATGGTCGATGAGCCCATTAACAAATAGGGCAAAGAGTGTTGGGGCCAGGACATATCCCTGGCGAACTCCTCACTTGACTGGGATTGGAGATGTTAGATTGCCATATTTGCCATACCTGATTTGAGCATAATTGCCCTCATGCAGGTGAGCAAACAATTGGCAAAGATAAACCGGAACCCCCATCTCCAAGAGGATCGACCACAGCTTCTCTCTGGGAACCAGGTCGAACGCAGATTTCAGATCTACAAATATTAAGTATAGAGTGCCACTCTCTATACTCACGGTCTTCCAATGAATCATTTGTAATCTGAAAATCTGGTCGACCGTGGATATCCGTGCTCTAAACCCAGCTTGGAGTGGTGTTAGAATGCTGAGTTCCTCCATACATCCATGTAGGCGTTCAAGGAGAACACGAGCGAAGATTTTTTGGGTTACATCCAAAAGGCTTATGGGCCGGTAATTCGATGGCAGGAGTGGGGACCCTTTTTTAAAAATGGGTATGATTTCGGCCCCCGCCCACGTAGGGGGCATGGGGATGCCCTCCAATAAGGCATTAAAAAACAAGGTAAGATAGGGACCCCAGACTGTGACTTCACTGTGGAAAAGGTCTCCAGGTATTCTGTCCAGCCCTGGTGCTTTATTCGGGGCAATTTTCTCCAGTGCAAACTTAACTTCACTTAGTTTAATATGTGGCCCAGTGACCCCTCTTGGTTCTTCTTGGCATCCCTCCCTTATGATATAGGAGCCATTAACTGGGGAAGCATAAAGGGGTTCAAAACGGGCAACCCAAACATCCTCACTAATATTTGGCTCAATAGCAGATTTGTGGTTCCTAGTGCCCTCATTGACCAAATTCCAGAAGGCTCTAAGATCCCGTACTAACAGTGCTGCCCTGGTATCTTCCCACTTCTGGTTTTCCCAGCATGTCTTGGCCCATTTCAGTTCCCAAGTGTAAGCAGCCTGTGCTCCCGCTAGATCTATCCTTGTATTACTCTTAATTGCATTCAGTAACTCTTGCTTAGCGTCTCTGCAATTACTGTTAAACCATTGATGACAGGGTTTGGGCTTATCCCTTGGTTTACTATGGTTAACAAAGAAGGGAGCCAAAGTATCCATTAATTCTTTATGGTTTTCACAGATAGAATCCAGAGGACATGTTTCAATCGCTAGGGAGTGTGCTTTCACAAAAAAAGGGAGTGCAGTCTGATACAGCCTGGCCAGCTTTTCTTGGGAGAGTGTGAGGTCCCCCCAACGTACCCTTCTTCCTCTGTTTACTTGGACCAGGTCGGGGACTACATTCCCGGGTGTTGAAACACGATTTTTGCCCGTTGATAAGCAGATGTTTTTATGCAGGGCATTATGGTCACTATCACTGCGGGGACTGATATTGAATTCAAGAACTCTTTCCCAACTACCAGTATCAACAAGGATATAATCGATAATTGATGTAGATCCTGGTCTGTTAAAAGTGATGTTAGATGCAGTACCTGCCGGAAACCGGCCATTGCAAGCCCGGAGTGAGAATTTTAAACAAAGGGCATTTGTTTGCATTGCTAGTGGGGTCCAGGCAATAACAGGCGGAAGACAAGATTCTGGAATTGACCAATAATGGTCTTCATCATATATAGTGTCAGGTGCCAAACCTTTTAGGGGTTCGAATTGGGTATTAAAATCGGCACCAATGATCATCCTGGTGTTAGGGGGAATAGTTTCTAAAAAGGCAGACAATGCGTCCAAAGTTAAGGAGGTTGCACCTCTTGCAACAGGTCGGGAATAGATATTAATCAGGGCAACAGGTAGTTCGTTCGGCAAAGTGAGAACCACATACAAAATGTCCATGGACTGGGTATCTAATTCTTTAGCCTCTCACCCTACATGCGTGCCAATCCAGGTAGACAAACCTCCTGACGGTCGCCCCTTGCCCAAGTGGATAGCTGATTTGTCAAATATGGCGAAGCCCATACTGGCAGGCTTGGATCTAGCCCAAGTCTCTTGGAACATGCATACATCATACTGTTCAATAAATAAACACCACTCTGGATTATTCAATTTAGATGGGAGGCCCGCCACATTCCATGACAACACGCTAATGGCAGGGTTAGCTATGAGTCCCCCTCAATCCACAAGCTTGAAGGTTGAGTCACTAGGGCAACTGGTGGACAAATCCCATGGCTGGCAACAGGGGAATTTTCCTTTACTGGTGACTGTAAGCCAGTCAGTCAGTCATTTTGGTCTAGGGAACATAGTAACTCATACCTGTTACTTAAAGAAATGTGGCCAATGGGCTCGCTCGGGGGAGGGCGTTCAAGGTTTAAAGTAGTGCTAATATTAGGAGGGAGATAGAAGAACCTCAGTGGAAGGACATTGACGTTATCGTGATTAATTAGAACTGAACCAGTTTGCCTTAATATATGATTCACTAGTTTGGGGGAGCCAAAGTTAACCACCACACAATCACCAAACAATGTTTTCTTGGTTTTCCCTACCCAGGGAACCCTTCTCACTATTTTAAAATTATCAAACAGACGCTCACCCAGAACGGTTTTGTTGCTTAGAAAATGGAGCACCTTATTTTTCAGGGCGGACCAATGTTCAGCTTTTCCATCTTCTAATTTTGGAACATTTGCCAAGATGACGGTGTAGGGGCATGACTCTGGAGGAAGATGTAATGAAGAATCTGAGGGAGATGCCTGATCCGGGGGATATAATCTACCCACTGGGCCAACAGGGCCCGAGTTGGCTACTCGCTTAGATCTCATTGTGTTTTGAGCTATGGACGGGGCATTAATAGCTTTAGCCTGGGTGACGGTGGTTAAGGTGGTGGTTACCCGATCAGTTAAATTTGGCGGGATATTATTCGGACAAGGTACTTCGGGTGGTTTGGGGGTGGCTAATGATACTACCTGCTGCTGTAACTTGGTTTCGATAGTAGTAAGTCTATTACCTATTTCTTCAAGTTTAGTTAAAACAGGGGAAATAAGTGCCTTAAGTCTACCCTCAATGTAATCCATAAGGTCAGGCTTATTTCCCCCTGGGTTAGATGTGTTGAGCACTATCCCTCTTGCATTACTTGAAGTTTTACTAACCTCGAGATCCAGATTTACAACATTGTCTGAATTACCCAGATGGTGCTCCAGCCCAGGTGCAGATTTTTTATTCCTAGGCTGTTTGGCTTGATGTCTACTGCCCTTCGGTATGCCAGTAGCTTTTCTTTTCCCCCCTAGGATGTGGTTAGTGGCAGACGCTAATGCCCGCGAATGCCTAGTGCGGGCTGCTAAGGGAGAAGGGGATAAGGTAGGACCAGCGCATATGACCCCACCGGATGGAGGGCTTATAGGCAGGATTCCCCCCTGAATGGGATCAGTGGGATTGATGGATATGGGACAACCATTGGTCAAATCAGATGGGGTAGCAGTGGGGCTTAACTGCTCTGTGTTAGGTAATTGTGGAGATAGGTGGATTAGGGTGTCTAGTGATAATCTCCTTTGGACACTTGCAATCTCTTTTGCCACCTCATGCTCAGCCCTTCTGAGGTAGGCGTCCAGAGTCCCTACACCCCCAACCCCTGGGCAAACTTTAGATTTGAATTTGGCCATGTGTGGATCTAAAGTGGCCACAGTAACAGTACCAATAGGAAGCTAGTAAGGGGGAGTAACACTCAACAGTCACGAAAGAAAGGAAGGAATGGGCCAAAACAATAGCAGACACGGGGCAATGTCTTAGTTTCACCAGCAGCTAATACCAGTACCGTCCATCGGATCCTGTCCGACGTCAAAGAAGGTATGGCCCAGCCCGGCTTCTGCCGGCTCCGGACGGCCACAGACGGCCCGCCCTCTGCCCGGGCTCAGCCCGGCGTCGCCCGCGCACGTCCCGCGATGCGGGGGTTCAGCAGTGTTTTTATCTCCCCTCCTGGCGCAAGATTGGCGGCTGGTGACAATGCTGCTGAGGAGTCTGGGGAATGTAGTTCGCCCCCTCCGCTCGGCGGCCGCTCTGGTAGTGTGGCGGCAGCGGGAGGGAGAGCCAGTCAACCCAGCACAGGAACACAGGCAGGTAAGGGCAACAGCAACCCCCAAGCAGTGCAGGAGAGCCCCCGCTCCACCGGATCTCAACAGTGTTTTTATCTCGCCTCCTGGCGCGAGATTGGCGGCTGGTGACGATGCCGCTGAGGAGTCTGGGGAATGCAGTTCGCCCCCTCCGCTCGGCGGCCGCTCTGGTAGTGTGGCGGCAGCGGGAGGGAGAGCCAGTCAACCCAGCACAGGAACACAGGCAGGTAAGGGCAACAGCAACCCCCAAGCAGCGCAGGAGAGATAGTAATAATAAATACATATATACATCCCAACAGGAAATCTAACGACGCAAAGCAATTAGTCAACTTCGTAGAGTCTTGTATGAGTGAAGTTAATACTCCAGATATAATATTGACAGTAGACTTCAATTTACATCTACTGGGACCATCTAAAGCGGAGGAAGTCTCTTTTAATAACCAGCTATGGAACATCCCGCAACAGAGAACCACCTCAACAACAGTTCCATCAAAAGTTGGTCAACTTCTTATAGAGGATCTGGAACATCTTATGCTGTGTTCAGCAAATGGTAGAACCACAGGTGACACACCTCCTGCATTTACACATCAATCTCTAAAAAAAAAGCTCAACGCTGGACTACACTTTTGTATCCCTAACTCTTTTTAAAGAAATCTTCTCATTCAGTATGGGAGACAAAGTAGATAGCGATCATTGCCCCCAGGAATTTATATTGCGCACTAACATCTCAAGATCTAGAAAATGGAAAGGCCTACCAGGCACCACTGCTACTATCAACTTTAGGAAAATAAAATTCATGCTAGCAACACAAGACAACTTTCAGGAAGCTTCTAAACTTTTATTCGAATCACGGGAAGGGGACAACGAAATAGAGAAATGGACAAATTATACGTATGCCTTAGTAACATCGTTCTCTGCCCCAATTAATTCTAAACCAAAGAAGGGTCCTACCAACTTCACCATGCCGCAAAAGAGCAAGATAAAATCCATTAAAAAGAATATTAATTACTCTTTACGGCAAGTGCACCAGTACCCAACCGACATCATAAAACTAGCTGAACTGCGACGGCAGAAACTATATCTAAAGCAAGCAATCTGGGAAGTCAGGCATGACAACGAGGATACCTTATGGGCGAAATTGCATGCGGACTCTAAGCTAAAAAACAATGCAAGATTCTGGGAAACGATAAAAAGATTTACCCATCCGATGCATGAGGATTTGTCTTCAAATATATCTGAGGACGACTGGGCCACTTTCCTTGGAAATCATTTTCACCAAGGGAACAATGTATCGCAAGTTGAAACTAGTATGGATTACGTACTGCAGTCTAGGATTCAGAACCATCAACCGAATGAGGAAAATGTAATGCCGGAGGAACTGCATGAAGGAGATTCACCGGGACTTACTTCCTTAAACGATCATATAAAATCAATCAATAAATACATTAAGAAGGGAAGGCAAAAAGGGCCACCGGGGCCAAATGGAATCCCACCCGTGCATTATAAACAAGATGCACCAATTTTTTAATCAGGGACAAGACTCAACCTAAGAACTACCGATTAGTTGCCCTTCTGGACAACGAGTCAAAATATTTTGCCGGGACGCTGCTGGATGAACTACAACTCTGAGCGGAAGATAATTCAATCATCCCCCTAAACCAAACCGGCTTTTCCAAATCTGCTGGGACCATAACAAATATACCAACAATGGCTCTGCTAATCGATAAAGCTGAGACCACAAGAACACCATTACATTTGTGCTTCATTGATTATCGGGCAGCTTTTGACCATGTGAACCGACATAAACTTTGGTTGAAACTGGCAGGCTGGGGCATTCCCCAGGCTTTATTGAACCTGCTAATTAATTTGCACACTGAAACCTGGGTGCAAATAAAGCTCGGTGACAGGTCAAATCTATTGAGGAAAATTCCAACAACAAAAGGCCTCAAGCAAGGCTGCGTATTGGCCTCAACACTATTTAATTTGTTTTTAGCAGACTTGATCCCGTTATTAAATGCAAGCAACTCGCATTCTCCAAAAATTGGGAATCTAACGTTACCTTGCCTACTCTACGCTGACGATCTAGTATTGATCAGCCAAACAAAGGTGGGTCTACTGCGTCTTCTTGACATCAAGTTTCAATACTCTGAGGCTAATGACCTAAATATCAACTTGGAAAAAACAAAAACCATGACAATTAAAAAGAATTTTAAGAAAACACCTGTCTGGTTTTGGGATAAGATTCAAATAGATTCAGCCAATGAGTATAAATACTTGGGGGTGATCATTGACTAAGGCGGGCACTTTGTAACCCAGAGAGAAACAATTAAAAGGAAATGCATAATCTTGGCAACCTCAATGAGAAACCTTAATTCCAAACTGACGGGCCCCTCGCTCGCTCCTTTGGTCGAAGTTATACGGGCTCAACTTCTACCTACAATAACCTATGGGAGCGAGGCACAGAGGGGGAGGGACTCGAAACTTTTGGATGTTGTGGTTGCAAAAGTATACAGAATAATCTTCGGTTTACCAACACCAGTCTCTCTAGCGCAAGTCAGGCTTGAGTTTGGTGTGCAAAAACAGACCATTGCAAGGAAAGTTGCGACAGTCATCTTCTGGGACAAAGTAAGGAAATCTGAACCTGGTACCCTAAATTGGCACTTATGGACTGAGCTACAACAGAAAGGGTCGTCACCAGCAGCAAAATATTTAGCAACATGTGTGGCAACGCTGGCTCTTACTGAACTTTGGGCAACACCCACAAGTCATAACCTCCTTAAAAAACTAACAAAGAAAACAGTGCAAAATGAATCTTGGATTGAAGATAAGGCAGCCTTAACAAGGAGGTCGCATGGTTGGATGATTCTGAGCACCTATTCCTCTCTGGGGGCTCAGAAGTATCTAGCTTTGGGTTTTGCCAAACATACAAAAATGTTATTTTTGAAATACAGACTTGGCTTGTTGCCATGCACAAAGCACTTTGGGACAATGCAAGAAGATATGCTGCATCTCCTCTGCACATGTAAAGAACTAACTGAGGAAAGGAGTCTGTTTCTAAAACCACTTTTTAACCAGAGAGGCATTCGCACACGGAGACAAGCTGTGTTGGCATGTTTTGCGCCCGAGGACACGCAGCTTAATTGTCGCTTTGTAAAATTTTTAAGACAAGTGGAGAAGAAAATGACAAAGTCCGAACTATCACACAGCAGATAGGGAATAGGAAAAATGCTGCTATAATAATTGCTTGGTTTTTTAATGTACTGTAAATATAATTTGCTTATAATGTCTTTTAACTGGTTTTAATCTGCAATGAGATATTTTGTAGCAATGGTTTTAAGTAACTATGCTAAATAAAATAAACTGAAACTGAAACTGTGTGTGAAAGTTCTATGTGGATCCACAAATTTCCCAGCACCCAGCGTTCCCCCAGGTCTCCCAATAAAATTGGTACCTCACTTGTGTGGGTAGGCATAGTGGCTGCAACAGGAAATGGCCCAAATTGTACTGTGGAGACTTCAAAATTACCTATAACTAAACTATCTGGTTTTTGGGGGGGCACCTGGTGTTTTGGCCTCAGGCTCAGCGCCATCTAAGGAAATATACCAAACCCACACATTTCTGAAAACTAGACACCCTGAGGTATTGCTTGCGTGGATCTCCCAACGATTCCCTACCAAGAATCCCCTGCAAACCTCAAATTAAGCTAAAAAACTACCCTTTTCACATATTTTTGTGTGTAATCACCGTGCCGGCACAAATAACCTACCCCACAGCATTCTCCATAGTGTCTCGAGTCAAATAATACCTCACTTGCGTTGTGACTAATGCAGAATTGGCTAAAAACGTATTTTAAAAAAACATGTAGCGCTTAGAATTCTCAGTGTTAGACCCTTAATCCGTATGTTTTGGGCTCTTTCCAGTCACAGGCCCTTGCCCCACCCACAAAAGTGAGGTATCATTGTACTCAGGAGACTGAATGGAACACTGTGGGGTAGGTCATTTGAGCCGGCACAGTGTTTCCACCCAAAAATATGTGGAAAATGTGGGGAATTTCTGCTAAATTTTAGGTTTGCAGGGGATTCTGGGTAAAAAAACGTTGGGGGACCCATGCAAGCCATACCTCACTGGACTCCCCGGTGTCTAGTTTTCAGAAATGTGTGAGTTTTGGTAGGTTTCCCAAGATGGCCGCCGAGCCCGGGGCCAAGAACCCAGATGTCCCCGCCTTGCAAAACTAGGTAGTTTTGTAATAGGTAATTTTGATGTCCCCTCAATATGTTTTGGGCCCATGCCCGTAGCAGGTACTTGACCCATGTGAGAAGTTGGCCTGGCCCAAATATGGGGGCCTATGTTACATCACATGGATAAATCACTGTGAATAATATTTAACCTCTGGGATATCATGCAGTTCTTTCTTTTTTGTGATTATATGAAATATGTCTGCATAATGATTTATTGTATGCACAAACATGTTTTTTTAACTGAACAATAAAGATTTAAAAACAAAAAAAAGAGAAGTTTGCCTTGCATATGCTTTCCACTATTCTAGTGGGCACCTTGTCCCAGTCCAAACAACCCTTATTGATGGTAGGTTAAAAACAACCTTTAGAAAGCTATCCTAGTGGTAGCTGTAGAGAGCAGCCCTCAGGCTAAGTCTTGTCGAAATGTAAAACAGCTTGTTTTACCAGTCCATAATCTTGTGAATGACCAAATGAAAGGAGAACCACACCAGGTGTATATATAAAATATATGTATTTATTCTAAACACATCCCACTAGTCTCTTTATGAGGCTAAAGGCAAAAGTACATACTGTAAACTTAATAGCACACAGTAAATTAGCACAATATACGTTGAGCCCTAGGGGCGTACCAAACCATATATTAAGAAAGTGTTTTAAGAACCACCACTTGACTAGACACATGGCCTAGAGCCTGTAGAATTGCTAGGACCACAAGGAACCACCCAAGGTAGTGACACAGGGGACCCACGGAGGACCCGTGCAGTGCAAGAACACACCCGCGGGACACCGTTAGCTTCTATGGGGAAAGTCGCAGTTAGAAATTTAAAGATAAAGGACACTTAGGAGAGGACTTTGAGTAAACCCCTTTAGACTTAAGGGGTTCTAGGGCCAACACTCATGGGAGCACTGGAGTACTCAAGTTACCTCACCCAGGGAAGCCGGTGCATAGGTGCCTATTGGTTTTGGGATTCATTGTCGTTTTTAATGGCGATTTGCTGCTAAGTGCTGCTGCCATCCAAGTGGAAAGTGTCCAGTGTGATCCAAGCCTGGATCAAAGAGGAGAAGAACCTGAAAGCAGAGGGGACAGAGTCTGGGTCTCTTGCCAGTGACCAGGGGCACTATAGTCAAATGCCCACCGATGTCGGGTGATTTTAGGTGAAGAAGGTGAAGATAGACTCTTCAGCCACGAGGACCAGGGGGTGTCAATGACAACCAGGATCTGGAAACAAGCTCTCCCATGAAGGATGTCGAGTGCTGCAGTGTCGGTGCCCAGATTGGACCCAACAAGCCTTGGCAACAGCACCCCACGTAGGAGTCAAAGAAATGCTTTGGTGCAGACACGCAAGGTCTGAGAGACTCACAATGTGGTGGGGTGTCAGGGCACATCTGGAGCAACGAGAGAAGCCCAAGGAAAGTCAGAGTTGCCTTCAAAGGGACCCACCAGTCGAAGGACCAGGGATCCTAAAGGAGCCTTGAGCGGAAATACAAGGAGCGGGCTTACTCGTGGAGTGCAGGCCAAAACATTTTGGTGAAGATGGTGCTCGGGGATTGGGCTTCAAGTAACCCAAAGCACAACTTCAGGAGATGTTGAGAAGTTAATGCACTAGCAAATGTGCATGGTGTCCAGGAGTTTCAGTTCCACATCACTCACTAGGGCTGCGGGTCTCAGCTTTGCTCGGGACTCGGGTCAGCCTTGGAGAAGTCTGGAAATCCTCTTCCTGGGCTGCAAGTACTTCAGAGACTGTCAGGAGCTTCAGAGATACAGACTGGCAAATGCTTTGTTGGTGCCTGCCAAGCAGGGGAGTCACTCCATGACCCCAAGGAAGAGTCACCTCTAGTCTTTAGTAGAACGGAAAAGTTCCAGGATTCAGTTTCAAAGTTTCATCGAGGTGTAATCTAAAGTCCTGTTGCCAGGGGTTCCTTACTTGTACCTAAGAAAGGGGTTGGACATACTCTGGGGATCCACCTTTGGGAGGGTCTGGAGAGAGGGGTGGCTACACCCATTTCTTTGTCCAGTTTCACACCAGAGCAGGGGCTGGTAGCCCCTGCAACTGGTTTGAATTGGGCTATGCACAGGGACACCAAATGTGCCCCCATTGCAGACTTCAAAGTACTCTCAGAGTGCACACACCCAGCCCCAATACACTAAAGCCTGTCTGGGAGGTGGTTACCCCTCCCTGTGACAGGAAACCTATTGTCCAGGCCTCCTCTGCCGGAGTTTCGGTCAGCAGCAGGAGGCCAGACTCGTGACTGTGGCTGCACCATCCATTTTGTAATTCCAGGGCTCTTTTAAACTATTACCGGGAAGACCAGTGTGTACATGTCTCTCCCCTAGAAGGGTGGAATTCTACCCCGTGTGCCAGGACTGGTGGGGGGTAGGATTCCAAAGTGTTTGATACCAAACACAACATGTTTCCATGCAGCCATTCCAAAGTTAGCATTTACCACAAGGTTAAAATGCACTTAAGAGTATATGATCTGGCTGAATCACAGAACAGCCTCAGAGAATAGATTCCGAAAGCTGCAGAGGGGTCCAGCTCATGCATGGGCTCCCTCTCACATGAAACCAAGCACCCTACCTTCAGGATTGGTAAGGTATGCCATAGGGGTGACTGACAGGTTTCTATGTGCAGAGATTTAAGGTCGATCTGGGTAACCTTTATCTTAGTAAGGGGTGCATGCACCACCGTACACAGGCAGCAGTAGCAGTCCTGTGGTGTCATTTTGGAAGGCTTCCCAGGGGCAGCATAATACATGCTGCAGCCCCGGTAGGGATCTGGGGTACATATGCCCTTAGTACCTAGTGTACCATATACTAAGGACTCATAAGAGTACCCCAGTAACAACCTGGAGTGTACCTATAGTACAAGCAATCATTTTAGAGAGTAAGCACCTAGGCTGGGGTCCTGGTTAGCAGGGCCCCAGCCAGAATAAAGTCGAAAAACAGTGAAGCACCAGAAAAACATGGGGGTAACCATAGTAAGCAGATCCTACTCTCCTGCAACCCACCCACGTGAGTGAGGTATCATTTTAATCGAGAGATCTTGGGGAACGCTGGGTGGTAGGAAATTTGTGGATCCACGTAGATTCCAGAACTTTCCCACACGGAAATTTGAGAAAAATGGTAGGAAAACATTGGGGGACTCATGCAAGCCATACCTCGATGGACTCCCCGGGCGGTCTAGTTTTCAGAAATGTGTGGGTTTGGTAGGTTTCCCTAGATGGCCGCCAAGCCCGGGGCCAAAAACTCAGGTGACCCCCCCTTTTCAAAACTAGGTTGTTATGTGTTAGTCATTTTGATGTCAGTACGTTTTGGGCCCTTGCCTTTAGCGGGTACTTTACCCAACCACATGAGTGAGGTATCATTTTTATCGGGAGACCTGGGGGAACGCTGGTTGGTAGGGAATTTGTCGATCCACGTATATTACAGGACTTTCCCAAACACAAATTTGAGAAAAAGTGGGCTGGAACAAACAGTTTCAGGGTGGGGTCGGACTGTCTTTAACCTCCATCAGAACTGAACAGAAACTCAGGTGAGCTGAGCTTTGACAGAAGCACAAGCCTTTAAAATATTCAGTTCGGTTGGACGATGAAAGCCGGAGAAAAAACAGAGGGCATGGACGCCACGGATATGGCACAGGCCCTAAACGAGGGCTTGGCCCAAAATGAATCAGTGTCTGGCATCTTGCAACATATGCAACAGGAAATAGAGAAATTAGAGTTGGAAAACACCTTTTTAAAACAGGATTTAAGCAGGTATAAACCTAGGGAATCTCAGTGGAACACAGCTTTTACGCCTTTGTTTAAAACCTCCTCAGAGACAGGGGCGCAAGCAAAACATGCAACTTCCCCCCCCCCAGTTGAGGTTACTGTTTATGTACCTAATGCTGTGCCTTTAGCAGCACCTGAACGTTTTCATGGAGATAGTAACAAATTCCATGTTTTTATCAATCGATGTCAATTACACTTCGTTTGTAAACCACAACAGTTCCCTACTGATGCTACGAAAGTGGCATTCGTCTTGTCTTATTTGGGCAGTGCAGCAGCCAATTGGTCAATTCCTTTTGTGGATAGAGATGATCCCATCCTCCATAATTGGAATCAATTTAAACGTACTATGACCAGCCTTTTTGCAAAACACACTTTTATGCAGGCAAGCGATAATGAGCTTTTAAATCTTAAACAAGGTAACAAGGATTTATTGACCTATCTCACTAGTTTTAATTGTTTACTCACGAGACACGTTGGCCAGAAGAAAAGCGTGTCTCCCTTTTTTATAAAGGTTTGAGAGATGAGTTAAAAGGCGCGCTGGCTCATATCGTTGATTTGCCAGAAGACTATTCTGACTTTGTAGATTTAGTCGTGAAATTGGAACACAGACTAGGAGAAAGAAAGGGAGATAAATCCAAACTGGAATCGCGGTTAACTTTTATTAGACATGAGAAGAAAGACTCAGATAATAAACTCCCTGAACTTGAGCCTATGCAAATAGGGACACTCAGAGGTCCACTTATGTCAGAGGAAAAAGTAAGAAGGAGAAAACTTCAATTATGATTATATATTGTGGCAAGGCAGGACATTTTGCCAGAGAATGTCCAGTAAAACCAAAAACTTCACGAAAGGGTACTGTTTCCTCTATCTCCTCAACTGAGTCGGGAAACGATTAAGCTCGACAAGGGGAGAGGTTACTTGTTCGAGAAAACATCTTATCAAACCTCTAATTCTTCAGCCTTCATGGTACCGCACATACCTAGACATTTCATAATTCAGATCTTTTTAATTGTTACTACCCAGGTTAGACATTCTCTCCCTGTCCTACTGGACTCAGGAGCAACAGGAAATTTTGTGGATAATAAGTTAGCTAACACATTAGGTCTTCCTATTTGCCTAAAGCCTTGTACAGAAGCAGTATGTGCAGTGGATGGGTCAGAATTGACCTCTGGATTAATCACAAAACAAACAAGTCCCCTTGTCATGGTCTGTCAAAAAGGGCACACAGAGATGATTAGCTTTGATCTGATAGATACCCCTAATTTTGGCTTGATTCTCGGGGTACCCTGGTTAACAACTCATAACCCAAAAATTGATCGGGTGAACAGAACAGTTACTTTGGATTCCTCATTCTGTAGAACCAAATGCTATCAAGAAGCAGGTACAGAACAGAGCTCAGTAATACACTGTGCTAGTGTTATATAAGACGAACCAAGTCTCCCTCCTGAATATTCTGACTTTAAAGACGTTTTTGATCCAGTGAAGGCTAGTGTATTACCCCCACATCGGTCATATGCCTGCCATATAGATCTCATCCCAGGGGCCCCTTTACCTAATAACAAAGTATATGCTTTGACTGACGAAGAGACCAAATATTTAAGAACCTACCTAGACGACCTACTACAGTCTGGGTTTATCCGACATTCCACATCTCCGGTGTCATCTCCACTTTTTTTAATCCCGAAGCCGGATAAATCTCTGCGCCGTGTATCGACTATAGAGGACTAAATAAGCCTACAATAAAAAATAAATATCCTCTTCCTCTAATACCTGTGTTGTTGGATCAATTAAGACATTCTACTGTATGCACTAAACTAGATCCGCGGGGAGCTTACCACCTGGTCCGAATAAAAGAGGGGGATGAGTGGAAGACAGCTTTCAAGACAAAGTTTGGTCTATTTGTATTTGAGTACACAGTAATGCCCTTTGGGTTGTGTAATGCCCCTGCGGCCTTTCAATTCTTTATAAATGAGGTCCTACACGAATTCCTGGACGTTTGTGTCATAGTATACATAGACGACATCCTCATTTACTCTAAGAACCCGGAAGAACATACCCAACATTTTCGTGCAGTATTATCAAAGTTAAAAGAAAATCATCTCTTCGCTAAATTAGAAAAATGGACTTTTAATGTCAGCAAAGTGAACTTTTTAGGATACTGCCTGTCACCTCAAAGAATAATTATGGATGAAAAGAAAATTAGTGCTATTACTGATTGGCCAGAACCATCATCTGTGAAGGATGTTCAGAAATTTCTGGGTTTCGCCAATTTTTATAGGAGGTTTGTTTCTCATTTTGCAGACATTGCGGCCCCAATAACCACCTTGTTGCGGAAAGAGCATTGATTTATTTGGTCTGATGAGGCGGCTCACGCCTTTCAACTCCTGAAACAAAAGTTCACTTCAGCCCCAATTCTGAAACATCCTGATCCTGACTTGCCATTTTTTGTCGAAGCGGATGCTTCACAAGTAGCTTTAGGAGTTCTCTCTCAACGAGATGCAGTAGATGGCCAATTACATCCTTTGGCCTTCTATTCCAAAAAGTTATTACCAGCTGAACAAAATTACACTGTGGCTGAAAGAGAACTATTAGCTATCAAAGTAGCCTTTTCTGAATGGAAGCACCATTTAATGGGAGCCAAGTACCCCGTTACCATCTTTTCTGACCATAAGAACCTACAGTTCTTTGGATCACTAAAAGCATTGACTCCACGTCAGATGCACTGGGTAAATTTTTTTAGTACATTTGACTTCGTTATAACCTATAGACCAGGTGCACAACAAATTCAATCTGATGTGTTATCTAGATACGGACATACCTCAGACATGAAACAAGGCAAAATAGGAGAACCCATTATTCCTCCCCAAAAACATTTGGCACCAGTACAACAGGAGGATTTCATCACAGATCTATATAATGCACACATGCAAATGGCACCTCAAGATTGGTTAAAGGATTCCCATAACTCAATACAACGAGGTTTATTGTATCACAACAACATGCTGTTAGTGCCAACCACAGAATTACAAACACAGGTGATAATTTGGCATCACGCCTCACCGTTGGCAGGTCATCCTGGCTGGGTAAAAACCCTGGAAAATGTGCGAAAACACTTTTGGAGGGACAATATGAGTAAGGACATTAAGCAATTTGTCACTACCTGTCCAGTTTGTGCAAGACATAAATCTTCTCATAAGGCCCCTGACGGTTTGTTAATACCAATGCCATCACCCAAACAACCTTGGCACACTGTGAGTATAGACTTTATTGTAGGTTTACCACCAGTAAAATCCTTCACAACAGTATTAGTGATAGTGGATTTTTTGTCTAAAATGGCACATTGTGTACCATTACGGAAATTGCCAACTGCGGCAGAATTTGCCGATATTTTTATAAGAGAAATTGTGCGTTTACATGGTTTGCCAAGTAAAGTAGTGTCTGACCGAGGTAGCCAGTTCAACTCTAGATTTTGGAAAAAATTATGCGAAAAACTGAAAATAGATGTGGCATTATCCACTGCTTTCCATCCAGAAACAGATGGACAACCTGAACGACTGAACCAAACCTTACTTCAAACGCTACGTTGTTTATTGGCTGATTATTCTAGTGAATGGTTGGAAGCTCTCCCTGTAGCGGAGTTTGTTTATAATAATACTGAGCATGCAGCTCTACTTTGCTCACCATTCTATTTCATGCAGGGGTATCATCCGAGAGCTATACCCATTTTATTCGAAGATTCCCTGTTGCCTACAGTAACAGATAGACTAACAAGATTAGGTGGCATACAAGACAAGGCCAGGAAACATTTATTAAAGTACAAAGAAAGCATAAAAAGACAAGCAGACAAACACAGATCTGAGGCCCCAATGTATAAAATCGGTGACAAAGTATGGCTCTCCACAAAGAACCTAAATATAGAGGGATCCCGAAAGCTGCAACCACGTTTCATTGGACCCTTTAGTATAACTGCCATAGTAAACACAGTAACAGTAAAATTGGACTTACCAAAAGAATACCCAGTACATGCTACATTCCATGTGTCCTTGCTTAAGCCGTACAACCCAAATACCCGACCCGAACCACCGCCTCCACCCATACCAATTAAGGGAAATCTAGAATATGAAGTGAAAAGCATAAAAGACGCAAAAAGAATTCATGGACGTCTGTTTTATTTAGTAGAATGGAAAGGATATGACGAAACTGAGAATTCATGGGAACCAGCATCCTATGTACATGCCCCATGGTTGATTAGACAGTTTTATCTAAAAAATCGAGGGAAACCCGTCAAGTAGGAGGGCCTTTGAGGTGGGCGACTGTTAGGGTTTGTGCACAGCAAAGAGCATGTCCCCTCTCATTGCACTAGTGGTCTCTGTAATAGCTCTCTTTAAACATACTACTGAAAGCCTTTCTTGTTATCTCAGCCCCTCCCTAAGACTTCTGTGTATGTTGCTCAATGTATTCACAAGTTTGGACATTGCTGTCTTGTTTGCACATTGGACCTTGCTTTTACCAACGCTTATTTAGAAAACATTGGACCTTGCTTTTACCAAGGCTTATTTAGAACACTCCTCCCTAGGCCATGTGTTACTTCAACTCATTAGCATAATAACTGAAGCTCTGCACACCTGCTTGTGAGAACCACACCCAGTTCTTCGAACCACACCCAGCTCTTCGAACCACACCCATCCCTGTCTATAAAAGGCAGCCCCTGAGCCTCACCCACTGCTTGTGCTCGTCTACCTCCCACTTACCTGAGAACAGATCCTCCAGCGCTGGCACTCCTGCTCTCTTCAGACCTTCATTGACTTCAACGGGCGCGGCTTCTGGCTCTTCCTTCTTCTGGTTTCCGGCTACTTCTTGCCTCAGCCCCTCTTCTGTCCACTGCAATCGACCTGCAAAAGAGAAAGAGGTCAAGGTTAGACTGATTAGTATCCCTTTTCAGCAACAAGTAAGTGCAAAACCTTTTATTACCTGAAAGAACTTTATCGGCGATTTCTGGATTCATGTAAAGACAATTTGGAACAAGATATCTCCCACGAACTTTGTGGTTCAAACCCTTTGTTACAAGAATACTTTGTGGAACTTTGTGAAATAAACATTGTTTTACATGGAACTTTTTTAAGAATCGAACAGAGGAAATCATTGACAGCAAGGCAAACAGTAAATCAAGGACTTGCACAAATTACCTGCTGTATTTTGATGTAAAAGTACAGTATTTGTTTTATAAAAAGTCTGGAAATGTGTGAAAAGTGAGTTTGCTATTAAGAATTTAGGCTTTAGTTATATTAAGGTGAATCTTAGACGTTGGTAATTCTGATAATGATATTCGTTTGATTTTACAGAGGTTTTACAGTAATAGAAAGCACATCCCAGAACTGTACCACATTCCAAACCTGGAAGCTTGAGACCAGGATCCAAGAGGTACTTTTAGAGGAGAATTTCTAATAAGATTAAGGTTTAGTCAGGAACACATTTAGGGATAGGTTGCACTTATCTGTTCTTTGTTTATGTTTCATTAGGCACCAGTTTCTACAGAAGTCAGAGAGGGCCGCAGATTTTAGCAGCTCTTCTACAGTGAAAACGCAAGAACGGTGTTGTCTCTCTTTTTTAATTTTATCCACTTCCCCCCTTCATTTGAGCTTCTGGTTCTTAATGCACTGTTTTAAAACTAGTGTGCTGGAACAAGCAGTTTAAGGGTGGGGTCGGACTGTCTTCAACCTCCATCAGAACTGAACAGAAACTCAGGTGAACTGGGCTTTGACATACCCATGCAAGCCATACCTCGCTGGACTCACCCTGTTGTCTAGTTTTCAGAAATGTGTAGGTTTGGTAGGTTTCCCGAGTAAAATGATACCTCACTTGCGTGGGTGGGTGTTATGGCTGTCTTTTTGCCAGCTCTCTGGAGAAGGAGAATGATGGAGAGTGACTCCAGCCTATCACCCCCATAGCATAGGGATTAGGCCGATAGACAGGGACCCTGTCTTACAGATATAAGGGCATTTTCGTGCCATTTCCCTTAGAGTAAGGCTTATGAATTTAAGTGAGGGGTTAGATATATAAGTATTAGTCATGATTTACTCATTTGCTAACATGCCGATCTGTTTCTCATGGAGCTATGCATATTATGGGCTCCGTAGGCCTTAAGCGAGACAGACTCCATTTTGCTTTCTGCCTGGTAGCTCGAGAAGGCTTTCTAGGTTAAGAGTGATGTTTTAGTTTCAAGCTGTTGTTCGCTTGGAGAGAACCGGTTCAGGCTGACCCTTATCGAAGGAATGTATTTTTCTCCACTCCGAAGACACAACTTCAGGCCGGCCGGCTGGGAAAGTGTCCTTGGTACGGGGAGGTACAAGAATTTGGTGGGCGGCAGGTTACTGGCCGTGAATTTCCATGAAGGAACGGGCTTTGATATTAGCGAAGGTGTTAGTCTTTCAGTCAGTTAGTCCGTAGGCGGCATCTAGCCGTTAGCATCTCTGCTATTATTCACTTTCATGGTGGACAAGTCGCCATCTTTGAAGTCGGAGAAAGATTTAAGACCGAAACTCTCTGAGATAGACTGAACGAGAAGTGGCGCGGAGCGCACTGACACAGAGAGAGAGAGACGGTAGTTAATAAACAGCAAGGTTCCGAGGTCCTGAGGGGAGCAGACGAGGTTGAGCCTAGCGGTGCAGACGTGTACTTGTGACGGCTGAGGGTGACTGCAAGGCGAGCCAGGACCCAGAGACGAGACAGGAGCCTAGATGACTGCCGAGTCCCGATTTCCCATTAACCAGGTGAAGTCCGACCGATTCTTATAGTATGTGCACTCTAACCTTTATCTTTTATTCCCTTTGCAAATGTAATGCTGCATAGTAATGTGACTTATGTTTATTGTTAATAAATATCCTAATTCATATAGAATTAACGTGTACCTGGTGCTTGTGTTCGATCTTGGTAAATGGCACTTCTAGTTGGGCACTGTTTAGGCGAACGGATGAGAAATCCCGATCAGACGAATAGTAACCAAATAAAGAGGGAGTGAGTGGACCTTTGATGTCATGAGCACGGAGTACACTATACAATCTGAATCCATATCCAAAGTTATTATTTTAGTTTTATCCTAAGTAGATTGCTGAGATATCATCCCAATAATGTTTCATAGGAATGTGGTCGTCGTTGATATGCGGCGTTAATGAGAGCGACGGGAGGGACACCGTCGTGTAAATCCACCAGATTGTGGCTTAAAATAAGTGAGAGCGACGGGAGGGACACCGTCGTGTAGGTTTCGCAGGATCGCGAACGATTTGGAAAAGGGAGCATTGGGTTCTGCAGGCCCGTGTGTAGACACGCCGGATTGTGTGTCAGATCTGCCCTGGGGTAGAACGGTCTGGGTCAGAGTGACCGCGAGGCCAACCGATGTGAATAAGATATTGTAGAAAATCCATATATGTATATTGTCATTCCCCATTCTTAGGTGCAATCTGTATATTTATCTGTATAGCTACTCATTGTGAATACGATCTAAGAAGGGAAGGTGAGTACGTTTTGGCTGGGTCACAGGGGCCCCTGGGGGCTGATCCCATCTAAACAGAAAATCCAGCCATTACATCTGGCGTCACGAACTGTTTACGAAGCCTGTGTGCATTGTGTTGTTTTAATCTAGTTGGTTTGCGCTCGGCTTGTACGTATAAAATTTTGTTTATAATTTTGTATATAATTTTTTGCGTGTTATTATGTTTCCGAAAAAATCATCGTCGGTTTTTAAATTACCGATTCAGATTCCCGGCTGGGAGTCTACGCCTTACGAGGCTTTAGCCCGTGAGTGGGCTGATTCTACTGGTTTGAGTGAAAATTGGTCTTCATGCTTGGAGCAGGCGGAGCCTGCCGATGTGATTTCATGCTTACAGAAAGCGCCAATAGTGAAGGGTGATGAGCTTCCTATTTTAGGACGCAGAGGGTGGATTATTCTTAATGCATACAGAATATTGCATGAGAAGTTTGTTCAACTACAGAAACAATTTAAAGATCCGGAAGACAGTGTGTTGAGTTGCAAAATGCACATACTCTTTTGCGTTGTCAAAATAAACTGCTTGCCGACAAACTTGAAACATATCAGACCATTGCCGAAAGAGCTGCGGTCCGTATTGCACGATATAAGTATAAACATCGTCGTGGACGTGTGTCTTCACGCAAAGTGCGTATGATTGTAGCAAAAGCTGGAATGGATTGGAACCCTGATGAGTGGGACGGTAATATCTGGGATTCTCATACTTCTGACTCCTCGGCAGAGGAGGGTGACAAGCGCGAGTCTTCTCGCTCCGGACGTGATTGTAAATCTGCTTCATGCATTGATTTGACTCCTGATTCTGACCGTGCTCGTTCTTCCCGTGCGGATGACGTAGCTTGCCCTGATTGTTCTGTTAAATCTAAGATGCGGGCTTCTTCGGAAGCTCTTCCCGCAGTTTCTGCTCATCCGATCTTTCGACGGAAATTACAACAAGCCCCTGGTAATCCGGGTGGTATCCCTCTTGACTGTATTGAAGATTTTACTCAGCAGGAGATTAGTGACATCCTACAACGATTTAAACAACGGCCTGGTGAGGCCTTGCTTACCTGGATGGTGCGTCTTTATGAGCTTGGCGCTTCCGGTATTATGCTCGATGCTGTTGATTGCTTACGATTTTGCTCTTTGAGTTCTGATTCTACTATTCAGGACCATTTTCGGAATTTTAATGGTAATGTCCAAACTTCTTTGCTCCAGCTTGCGTCTGATGGCTGTAATCATAAATATCCAACAGAGTCTGATTGGCCCTCTGATGAAAAGCCGTGGTACACTCTGCGCGATGCGTCGCAACGTTTAAAGGAAGAAGTTATGAAAACGTGTATCTTCCTTAGTACTGCTGACAGGTTATTGGATGGTTTGTTAACATCTTCCGTGCGTAACCGCATTATACGTACTTCTCCTGTTGCTTACAAGCAGGTCATGATGACATTATTGATTAACCAAACTGGCAATCCTTTGTCTGCTGTGCTTGAGTCTGTTCGTCAGCTTGGTGAGCTGGGTGAATGGTTTAAACCTGAAAGACAATCCCGACCTGAGGGTCGTACTGGTGGGGACTATAAGTTCTCTAGACGTGACATGTTTCTTGCTCTCATTGCTGATGGTGTCAAAAGGGAAGAGATCGATGGTGAACCTAATAATATCCTATGGGATATGTTTCGTAAGCGTGGTTTGGATCGAAAGGAAGGTGCCCGTCGTGTGCGAAAGAATGATTATGATCGTGGTTCGGATGACAGTGGTGATGAGAGACGACGTGTGAATTCTGATCGCCGTGATGATCGGCGCCAAGAACGTGGTGGTTCCCCCCGTCGTAATGATGGGAGGGGGAGAGAGGATGATCGTGAAAGGGGAAGAGATGATCGTGGTTCTAGCAGACGTAGAGATGCAAGGAGTTTTTCCCCTGATATGAGACTGAGGGAGGATCGTAACAGATTATCTGACCGTAATTCACAACTTTTTGAACCTGACACTAATCCGTTTCGTACTGGAGACGGATATGAACAAGAAATTCTAATACCCAAGAAAACTGAGAGCATTTACCCTGATCTGTCTTGGTTGACGGAACGCAGGAAAAATGACTAGGAAATAGGTCAAGCTCCGGTACGCAGGTGGGCCCACAGAGATTACAGACCCTATGTAGATATTGAGATTTTTTGGAAACATCGTAATATCCAAAGGGCCCGAGCGTTAGTTGATACTGGGGCGGAGGCCACTTTAATTCATGGTAAGTCAAGAAAATTTCATGGACAGTCTTTCACAATTACCGGGCTGGGTGGTAAGGAAACACCCGCAGTTCAAACTGCACTTGAAATTAAAATTGGTAGGATTCCTCGTAGAGAATACTCTGTGTTGGTTGTGCCACTTTTGGAATACATTATTGGAATTGACATTTTGAAAGGTATGACTTTGCATTTGGATGATGGTTACTATCAGTTTGGTACTAGACAGTACATTTCGACCAGACCCGTACGGGTTGGCCGTTTACGCATGCCACCTATTAAGATCCCTTTAGCGACAAAAGTGATTTCTCAGAAACAATATCGCATCCCAGGTGGTCATGAGGAAATTACAGCTACGATTCAGGATTTGGTTGACGCAGGAGTCATTACTCCGGTCACATCCGCTTGGAATAATCCTGTTTGGCCCGTGCGCAAAAGTGACAACTCTTGGCGCATGACTGTTGATTATCGAGAATTGAACAAACATACACCTAAATTGACTGTGGCAGTGCCTGACATTGTTACACTGATTGAGAGAATTCAAAAGCATCCGGGTACATGGTATGCTTCTATCGATATTGCTAATGCATTCTTTTCGATTCCAATTGCCCCCGAATGCCAGGAACAATTCAGTTTTACATGGAATGGACGTCAAATGACGTTCCGGAGTCTTCCTCAAGGTTATGTACATAGTCCTACGACCTGTCACCGGCTGGTGGCGGAACATTTATCTGAAGTGCCTACGATTCCACAAGTTCAGATTTGTCATTATATTGACGACATTTTGATTCAAGGTGAAACGCAAGACCAAGTACAGTCTCATTTAGATCAGATCATTGACTGTTTGCGAGCAAAAGGTTGGGAAATCAATCCTGACAAATTACAAACTCCATCCCAAGCTGTGAAATTTCTAGGAATTAATTGGTATGAAGGTCACAGAGAGGTGATCCCACAAGTTAAACGTAAAATACTTGATTTTGCTGTTCCCAGAAATAGGAAAGAGGCGCAATCCTTCATTGGGTTGTTTGGATTTTGGCGTCAACATATTCCCCATTTGAGTCAAATCTTGGCTCCACTGTATCGAGTCACTCGTAAAAAGAATGCGTTTGAGTGGGGTGAACCTCAACAGACTGCTTTTGATTTGGCTAAAGAAGCTATTCAGTATGCTTTGGATTTGTGGCCCGTGAGTGACGGTGATGTGGATTTGAATGTGTCCGTGGAAGGTCTGTATGCCAATTGGAGTTTGTGGCAAAAGCAAGGCAGACAAAAAGTGCCATTAGGTTTTTGGACCAAAAAGTTGCCAGAGGCTGGTGAGCGTTACTCACCTTTTGAAAAACAGTTGCTTGCTTGTTACTGGGCTCTGGTGGATACCGAGCAATTGACTTTAGGCCATGCTGTGATTTTGAGGCCTGAAATTCCCATCATGCAGTGGGTTTTGAGTTCACCGAAGTCCCATCGAATTGGACATGCTCAGGAGGCTAGTGTGATTAAATGGAAATGGTACATTCAGGACAGGGCACGTGTGGGTCCGAAAGGTGTGGCGGTTTTACATGAGCGAGTGGCGCAGGCGCCCTCCAATGAGGCTGAAAGTGAGTGTTCGGTTCCCGTAGTGCAGGAGTCTCCCGTGAAGTGGGGTAAATCATTTGATGATCTGTCCGCGGAGGATAGAAAACATGTGTGGTTTACGGATGGTTCTGCGAAGTTCATTGGTGACAAGAGACATTGGAAAGCTGTCTCCTATAACCCGATTACAAAGAAATTATTGAGCACAACTGGAGACGGTAAGAGTAGTCAATATGCTGAACTCTATGCAGTTTACCAAGTTTTGAAACAGGAGTTACCAGGTACATGTCATATTTTTACTGATTCTTGGTCCACTGCAAATGGACTAGCGGTGTGGCTGCCTACATGGCACTCGCATAATTGGGAATTGCACTCCAAAGAGTTGTGGGGTAAAGAATTGTGGCAAGAAATTTGGGAACTGCTTCCGCAGAGTACTGTAACAATCTTTCACGTGGATGCTCATACTCCAATCGATTCCCTTGACAAATTTTTCCATAACATTGCAGATGAACAGTCTAAAATTTCTGAGGCAGTGGTTGACATGCAAGATTCTGATTTGGCGGGATTGGCGAAATGGGCCCATCAGAAAGCAGGACATTTTGGAGAGAAAGCCACTAACAGGTGGGCTGCTGATAGAGGAATTCATATTCCCTTTTCGTTAATTAAAGATGCCATTTTACATTGTCCCATTTGCCAGCATTCTAGAAAGAAAGAGGTGCCTCAAATTGTTCGAGGTCACTTACATCGAGGTAAATTGCCCGCCCAAATTTGGCAGATTGATTATATTGGTCCGCTCCCCATGAGCAGAAATTGTCAATACATTTGTACAGTGGTTGATACTTATAGTGGCCTTTTGGTCGCTTTCCCTTGCAAAAATGCTACCCAAGTGAATACAATTAAAACCCTGGAGTTAATTATTCTGTATTATGGTGTCCCATTCCAAATTCAATCCGACAATGCATCCCACTTTCGTGGAAGATTGGTGCAGGAATTCTGTATGGAAAATAATATCGACTGGGTGTTTCACATTCCATATTATCCACAAGCTTCAGGACTGATTGAGAGAATGAATGGCTTGTTGAAAGAACAGTTGCGCAAGTTGACTGATGACCGTTACAGCCAGTGGAGAGATGTCCTACTTCAAGCTTTATTGATTTTAAATAACCGTCCTTTGTTACATGCTGAATCTCCTTTGATGCGTTTGTTTCCTCCACATGTTGATGCGAAACCCAATTCTATTGCAACTACGGTCACATATTGGGAAATTACCCCCGGTGCTTTGGCTCCGTGTAGAGCAACCCCAGGTTCCGCAGGCCTCGACCTGCATGCTTTAAATGATGCACACTTCCCAGGAAAAGATCGAATAATTGTTGAAACTGGCATCGGTGTCTCTATACCTGCCGGTAGTTTTGGATTAATTGCCCCTAGATCTGGCCTGGCCCTGAAAGGTGTTCAAGTACTCGGAGGAGTGATCGACAGTGATTATCAGGGAGAGATTAAGGTTCTCTTGCTTAATAGCAGTGAGACGGATTTGTTTATCAAAAAGTCTGACCGTGTTGCTCAGTTATTGATTATGCCTGTCTTCAGTGGTGAGATCAAAAAAGGCTCTGCCCCAACGTTGCTAACTGTGCGAGGACAAAAAGGCTTCGGATCGTCTGATCTTCCTGGAGCTAAAATATGGGTGCAATCGCCTAAAAATCCTCCTGAACAGGCTGATATTATTGCGACCGGTCATGACAACACCGTTTTGGTGATGAAGCCAGGGAAAGATGGCTGGGAAGCTGTCCCAGCTGATAAATGTTACTTACGAGAATGATTAAGGCCTGTGTTTGTATTCTTTCAGATCATTCTCTGGACTGCTGCTGCAGGATGTGTCGGCGTTGGACTCCTTTTGGCCTGCTACGCCGGGAGAGGAGAGGATCTACCGACGCCGAGTGATGGGATAACAAGAGCTGCGCGATCTGCGTGGCAGACATCATCTAACTTTTGGATCACACTCGCTACACGAGTGACGAACTCTCCGCATTTTTGCCTTACCCCCATGAAGTCTGTCACTGATATTTTATCGACCTGTTTGGTTGCTGTCCCTGCATCTACTGAAACTCTGCACCATATATTCAATGTATCCAATGCCCGACCTAATGTTATTCTGGGCGACTTCTTGGCCCATGAATTTTGTCCTTCATGTACTCTTCTTCCAGACCAGGATGTCCTTATTAATTCCAGAATTACTACTTTTAATATTACCCCTGGTGACCTTTGTTTCATGATGACCTGTAATCCTAAGGCCATCTCTGAATGTTTGCGGTTGAAACTTCAAGCCGCTACTACTTTTTCATTTCATCAACGTTTGCTATGCTCAAAAAGACTTCCTAACTCATGCCTTTCAGTGAAGAACAATATGACTTGTAAAAGTTTAGTTGTAGCCACTAGCCATTATCGTTCAATGTTGTTACCAGCTGGATGGCTCTTTTCTTGCGGGAATTCATCTTGGCACTATATTCCTGCGAATATTTCTGGTGGCCCATGTGCCATCACTAGATTAAGTTTGCTAATGTTTTCTTCACATCCTCCTTCCCATTCCCGTATTGTTCGAGACTCAATGTCATTACATGAAGACTGTGATTCCTCTGTTCATCTTTATTCCAGATCAGAATATCTTGGTTTAGCTTTTTCTATTATTGGTGTTCCTGCATTGGCCGTTTATAATGCCAAAACAATCGGCAAGATGGCCTGCTGGATGGTCAAATCGATCAACCAAACTTCTACTGTTTTGTCAGATTTATTATTAGATTCCCAAGGTGAACGTAGAGCTATTTTGCAAAATCGTGCTGCAATTGATTATTTGTTGTTAAAACACGGGCATGAATGCTCTGAATTTGAAGGTCTGTGCTGTTTTAATTTGTCTGACCATTCTTAAGATATCCAGTCCCATATTAATAAACTCCACGACTTGACTGCAGAAATTAGAGAACATATAGATCAGGGTTTCTTTGACTGGCTTTTTAACTGGCTCCCTGACATGCATTTTTTACGACAAATTTGGGAGGGGTTATTGTTGCTGTTTGTATCCTTATAGCAATTTGTTGTTTTATTCAGTGTATTCCTTCCTTGCTACAATATTTTAGACTTACTAAGGGTCGTAGATCAGTTAGTTTTGTTTCATATTATTCGTCTACTGACGTTAGCTCCATTTAGTTACTGGTTAATAGACTGGAGTCAAGGGGTGTAATGTTATGGCTGTCTTTTTGCCAGCTCTCTGGAGAAGGAGAATGATGGAGAGTGACTCCAGCCTATCACCCCCATAGCATAGGGATTAGGCCGATAGACAGGGACCCTGTCTTACAGATATAAGGGCATTTTCGTGCCATTTCCCTTAGAGTAAGGCTTATGAATTTAAGTGAGGGGTTAGATATATAAGTATTAGTCATGATTTACTCATTTGCTAACATGCCGATCTGTTTCTCATGGAGCTATGCATATTATGGGCTCCGTAGGCCTTAAGCGAGACAGACTCCATTTTGCTTTCTGCCTGGTAGCTCGAGAAGGCTTTCTAGGTTAAGAGTGATGTTTTAGTTTCAAGCTGTTGTTCGCTTGGAGAGAACCGGTTCAGGCTGACCCTTATCGAAGGAATGTATTTTTCTCCACTCCGAAGACACAACTTCAGGCCGGCCGGCTGGGAAAGTGTCCTTGGTACGGGGAGGTACAAGAATTTGGTGGGCGGCAGGTTACTGGCCGTGAATTTCCATGAAGGAACGGGCTTTGATATTAGCGAAGGTGTTAGTCTTTCAGTCAGTTAGTCCGTAGGCGGCATCTAGCCGTTAGCATCTCTGCTATTATTCACTTTCATGGTGGACAAGTCGCCATCTTTGAAGTCGGAGAAAGATTTAAGACCGAAACTCTCTGAGATAGACTGAACGAGAAGTGGCGCGGAGCGCACTGACAGAGAGAGAGAGAGACGGTAGTTAATAAACAGCAAGGTTCCGAGGTCCTGAGGGGAGCAGACGAGGTTGAGCCTAGCGGTGCAGACGTGTACTTGTGACGGCTGAGGGTGACTGCAAGGCGAGCCAGGACCCAGAGACGAGACAGGAGCCTAGATGACTGCCGAGTCCCGATTTCCCATTAACCAGGTGAAGTCCGACCGATTCTTATAGTATGTGCACTCTAACCTTTATCTTTTATTCCCTTTGCAAATGTAATGCTGCATAGTAATGTGACTTATGTTTATTGTTAATAAATATCCTAATTCATATAGAATTAACGTGTACCTGGTGCTTGTGTTCGATCTTGGTAAATGGCACTTCTAGTTGGGCACTGTTTAGGCGAACGGATGAGAAATCCCGATCAGACGAATAGTAACCAAATAAAGAGGGAGTGAGTGGACCTTTGATGTCATGAGCACGGAGTACACTATACAATCTGAATCCATATCCAAAGTTATTATTTTAGTTTTATCCTAAGTAGATTGCTGAGATATCATCCCAATAATGTTTCATAGGAATGTGGTCGTCGTTGATATGCGGCGTTAATGAGAGCGACGGGAGGGACACCGTCGTGTAAATCCACCAGATTGTGGCTTAAAATAAGTGAGAGCGACGGGAGGGACACCGTCGTGTAGGTTTCGCAGGATCGCGAACGATTTGGAAAAGGGAGCATTGGGTTCTGCAGGCCCGTGTGTAGACACGCCGGATTGTGTGTCAGATCTGCCCTGGGGTAGAACGGTCTGGGTCAGAGTGACCGCGAGGCCAACCGATGTGAATAAGATATTGTAGAAAATCCATATATGTATATTGTCATTCCCCATTCTTAGGTGCAATCTGTATATTTATCTGTATAGCTACTCATTGTGAATACGATCTAAGAAGGGAAGGTGAGTACGTTTTGGCTGGGTCACAGGGGCCCCTGGGGGCTGATCCCATCTAAACAGAAAATCCAGCCATTACAGTGGGGCAAGGGCCTGTGACTGGGAAGAGCCCAAAACATAGGGAATTAGGGTACAGCACCGAGAATTCTAAGCGCTACATTGTTTTAAAAATAAGTTTTTAGCCAGTTCTGCATTGGACACCCACACAAGTGAGGTATCATTTTACTCGAGAAACTAATGAGAACGCTTTGGAATAGGACATTTGTTCCTCCACAGTGATTCCACACAAAAATATTGGGAACATTTTATTTTTGTCAGCTAAATGTGAGGTTTGAAAGGGATTGTGCGAAGGGAAACGTTGAGGGATCCACGCAATTCATACCTCATTGGACTCCCCAGGGTGTATAGTTTTCAGAAATGTGTGGGTTTGGTAGCTTTCCCTAGATGGCGTGGAGCCCGGGGCCAAAACCCCAGGTGTCCCCCCCAAAACCAAGTAGCTTTGTTAAAGACAATTTTGAAGTCCCAACAGTACAGTTTGGGCCATTTCCTGTTGCAGCCACTATGCCTACCTACACAAGTGAGGTACCTTTTTTATCAGGACACCTGGGGGAACGCTGGGTGGTAGGAAATTTGTGGATCCACGAAGATTCCATAACTTTCCCACATAGAAATTTTATTTAAAAAATTCAGCACACTTTGAGGTTTGCAGGGGATTCTGGGTAGGAGAATGTTGGGGGACCCACACAAGCCATACTTCGCTGGACTCCGCTGGGTGTCTAGGTTCCAGAAATGTGTGGGTTTAGTAGGTTTCTCTAGATGGCCACCTATCCCTGAGCCAAAAACCCATGGGACCCTCTTGCAAAACCAGGTTGTTTTGTGATAGGTAATTTTGATGTTGCCTCAATAGGTTTTGGGCCCTTGCCTGTTGCGAGTCCGTGACCCACCCACATGAGTGAGGTGCCATTTTTATCAGGAGACCTGGGGGAATGCTGGGTGGGAGGAAATTTGTGGATCTACGCAGATTCCAGAATTTTCCCACACAAATATTTGAGAAAAAAGTCATTTTTTTCAGTGAAATTTGAGGTTTGCAGGGGGTTCTGGGTAGGATAATGTTGGGGGATCCATGCAAGGCATATCTCTCTGGACTCCCCCGGGTGTCTAATTTCTATAAATGTGTGATTTTGGTAGGTTTCCCTAGATGGCCGCCGAGCCTCGGGCCAAAAACTCATGTGACCCCCCTTGAAAATCCAGGTTGGTTTCTGATAGGTAATTCTGATGTTGCTTCAATAGGTTTTGGGCCCTTGCCGGTAGCGGGTACTTGACCCACCCATGCAAGTGAGGTATCATTCTTCTCGGGAGACTTTGGGGAACGCGGGGTGGGTGGACATTAGTGGATCCATGCAGATTCCAGAACTTTCTACTACAGAAATATGGGGAATTTTTTTTCGACAATTTGTTAGGTTTGCAAGGGATTCTGGGTAACACAACCTGGTAAGAGCCAGTCAAGTCACACCATCCTGGATTTCTATGGGGGTCTATTTTTAAAAAATTTATAGGTTTCCCTAGGTGCCGGCAGAGCTAGGGTTAAAAAATTACAGCTAGGCACTTTGCAAACAAAAAGGGTCATTTTTCACTGTGAAATTGTGGTGTGTCCACGTTGCGTTTTGTGCCGTTTTCATGTTGTGCTCTCCTCCCCCTCTAAAGTTGCACTGCAAAACATGTCTCTGGCCTACCACTAAAATCTATAGTAACATGTTAAACTGCCATTTCAATCAGTCATTACAAACCTTTTTCTAGGCATCTTCCTGTTTATAACTTATAATTCACCCCTAATATATAGAAAAGAGAGCATTGTATTTAAAATGTAGGACATGTTTATTTTTAGTTTTACATACCCTGACAGTGAAAAACTCCTAAAGGAAGTTTTCAGTGTTGTAAAACTAACTTTCCCATAGACTAACACTGGGCTATCTTGTTATGCTTAAGAAGTCATAACTTCAATTTGGGACCATATCAAGAGACACTATTTCCTTTCACATAAATTGCAATTTGAAATCCTTTTGAATTGTGAGGACGGATTTTAAGTTGCTATTCTGAAAAAGCCAATTTTAGATAGTGTGCATTTTTCTGCATAAAGCAAGTGTGCATTTCTGCCAAGGTCGAGGATCACATGACTGTGAATGTGTGTGCTGTTGTGTTTTGTGTATCACTTCCAGATATGGGGACTAATAGGCCTGGGGTGTGGGGTGGGGTGTTCACCTCCTAACAAGGATGTCCTGGAAGGTTGTGCTTAGCCTTCCTAAACTTCAAAGCATAGCCTCAGGGCTTGCCCCCCCCCCCGACGTCTAAGGGTTGCCTGTTGTGTCACTGACAAATGCAGCTCATAAATAGGCCTATCTACACTTTGCTACCCTACACATTTTGGAGCCAAACAAAAATAAGAGGCAAGTTTATACAGAGGGGACATCCCTTACCTGCAGGCTGGCACTGAGGATAAAAGTGGCACCTTCAAAACCTCTGATCAGAACACGGCTGGTCCAGTGGAAGATTCAGGCAAAGGACTGCCCTGCTATCTGAAAAAGGAAGATTGGTCCTGCTTGCCTTGAGCTCAGGCTCCACATAAGTTATTCAAAGTGTCAGTTGACTCTCCTGTTAGAGCTACAGGGGAAAAAACAAGCTTCCAGATGTCTTCTTGCAACTGTCAAGCCGACGAGCATGCTTAGTCATGCATGGACCGGCCTGAGCCCTGATGATGGCCTCTGCTGGAGTAAGCGCTGATGCCTAAGAGTTGCATATCCAGGTCATGCCCCGAGTCTGGCATCAGAGTGTTCTCTTCTTGGCTGAAAACCACAAGTCCGGAGTCCCTGGTGAAAATTCTAAGGTTTTTGTCCCTGTGCAACTACAAATGTACTCCTCATAACGCCTGGCAACCATCTGCGATGTCCACTGACGTGAATCTCCTTCGACAACCTGTTCTTTGTGTCCTTTCCAAGAACCAGCAGCAGTAGCCTGTGATGACAGGGATCGTGCCTTAGTCCTACTTTGTTTAATGTTTATCTGTCCCCCCTGGCTAAACTCATCCAATCCTTTGGCTTTGAAACAATCTCTTACGCCGACGACACGCAACTGTTGTTTCCAATTGGTAACAACCCTCCGTATGAGAAACAACGTTTTACGGATGGGATGCTAGCGGTCGCAGATTGGATGAGGGAACAGTGCCTACAACTCAATCCGGAAAAAACAGAGCTAATGCTCTTGGGGAAATCCGCACACCTCTGGACTACCGATTGGTGGCCCTCCAAATTGGGTGAAGCACCAACACCATCTTCCTCCGTAAAAAGCCTGGGAATTCAATTAGACGCCAAACTAAATATGAAGGAAAATATAAAGAACATTACAAGCTCATGTTATTACAATCTACGGCTACTGCGGAGAATTATTCCATACTTACCCCTGGAACACCGGAGAACTGTAGTGCAGGCTATGATAGGAAGCAGGTTAGACTATGGCAATGCCTTGTTGGCAGAGATTGGAAACACAGCCCTTGCCAAATTACAAGTAATACAAAACACGGCCGCCAGAATGGTCTTAGCTAGCCCTCCCGGTACTCCATCTCTTCCTCTTCTCAAACAGCTACATTGGCTTCCAATCCAAAGGCGCTCTGTATTCAAAATCTGCTGTCTGACTTTCAAAGCGCTCAGAGGTGAGGGCCCAGCCTATCTTAGAAATAAACTTACCAAGCACTTAAACAAGCGTAACCTGAGATCCAACTCCCTAGCCCTTCTGATTGTCCCCAGGATCCGACTCACCCGCACAGGAGGCAGAGCATTCTCATTTGTAGCCCCAAAGTACTGGAACTCGCTTCCACTGACACTGCGGGAATCCACAACCTACGGGGCATATTATCAAGCCTGTGCGCTACAATTATCGCCGCTTTATCGGCCGAAAACGGCCGATAAAGCGGCGATAATGGGCTTGATAATATGCTCTATGGAATTCCAATCGAAGCACATGTTAGATGTCTTCACATCTAACATGTGCTTCGATTGGAATTCCATAGAGCATATTATCAAGCCCATTATCGCCGCTTTATCGGCCGTTTTCGGCCGATAAAGCGGCGATAATTTTAGCGCACAGGCTTGATAATATGCCCCCAGATGTCCTTTAGAAAACAACTAAAGACCTGGCTGTTTTAACACCCTGTACAACGCCAGTCCTTTCTTCCCCTTTGAGTCTCCTCTTTCAGGTACAGCGCTGAGATGCCCCTGGGTGATTCACGCGCGATACAAGAATCACTAACATAACATAACATAACATGACTGCCAACATGAAGCTCCAGCGATATAGAATGATTGGGGATCTTTCTTGTGTAGTGTTTTCACTCTATCACTTTATTTGTTGAGTGCCGCATAAGTACTATGCACATTACCACTAAGTTAAGCATGAGTCCTTTTGTGCTATGGTAAAAGAGGATAAGCACAGGCTTACTTAGTGACTTTTGTGGTTCACCCAGACAAGGAATGTGACCCAGACACATCATCTCTGAAAAAACAACATGACTCATAATGCAGGATAATAACAGAGAAATATATAAATATTCAAAACTAAACATTCAAATCAAATGTTATGAAGTCATACAAGCAATTGATAATACTCTGAGCAACGCTTGCCTAGTTCTCTGAATGATCAGCGCACAGCCAACTTTTGAACTACAATTATGAATGAGTGTTCCATCACCTCTTTCTGTGCGCTGTGATCATCTGAGAAATCAGTGCTTGCTCGCAGTGTGCCATTAGCCAGGCTGACTGTGCTGCAAGAGCCTTTGTGACTTGTGACACTTTGACAAATCGATACTTGATATTTAATCTCACTATGCGGATAAATGCTGCTTTAGCACCTCAGCAAATCCACTCCCTCCAAATAAACAGTGCTTAGGTATATCTCAAAATCCAAAGATTTGAGCCTATGACCTATATATTCTTATCACAGCTCATGGCATTTACACCAACTCAAAGTATTTGCTTCCTGCCAGTCCTGACCACACCACGTACATACCCTCACTAAATCACAACCCCTGTCTCTGCCAACCTACCCACACCGACTTTGCAATAAACCTCTGCCATGGACTTTCATCTCTCCTAGCAGTTAAACATCCAACAAACATTGACATACAAAGAAAACCAACTGATCTTCCTCCTCACTGTATTGTGCCACTGTAATAAGAGCTGCCCATTGTTAGACCTGGCAGAATTGGCGTGAGTCTCCCTTCCATTTTGACGGATTGCCTCCTCTGCTTTGATATGTTTTTGCTGATTTTATGCTTTGGGCACTGTGCCACTGCTAATCAGTGCCACAGTGCAAGTGCTCCCTATGTTAAATTAATGTACTAATTGGTGATTCCATGATTGGGTTATTTGATTTATCTGTCAGCCCCTAGTACAGTCACCATGTGTGCCCAAGGCTTGTAAATCAAATGCTGCTGGTGGACTTGCAGCACTGGTTGTACCACCCACAGAAGCAGCTTGTAAAGTGTGTCTCAGGCCTGCCATTGCAAGGCCTGTGTGCAGTCTAGCACTGCCATGTCGACGTGGCCGAGTGCACCCACTTGACAGTCTCTAAAGCTTCCCTTTACTTCATATTAGACACCCCTATGGTAGGCCCAAGGGCAGGGTGCATTGTAAGTATAAGGTAGGACACGCCCTGGTGTGTGTAGCATGTCCTAATAGTGAATTATAGCCATATTGTTTTTTCACTATTGAAGGTTTTCTGTTCTCCATAGGCCAGAATGTGCATTTGGATTATTACATTCTTATAATCCTAACTGACTCAGGGAACATGGTAAAATTCAAGTTTAGTATGCCTGAACTCAGAATAATAAAATACAACTTTTAGTAAAGTTAGTTTTAATATTCTGTGTTTGAAAATACCAATTTTAGAAAGTAGGTATTTTCTTGCCTAACTGTCCAGGCTTGCCTCTGCTAGGTTGTGTATTCCTTGTCTGGGTTCATGAGTGACAGGGCTGGGGGATTCCAGGACACAGGCTGTGGCAGTCTGGTGGTGAATAGAGAGATCTGCATCTAGATGGGAGGGAGGAGTTGCACCTGGGACCTGAATAGAGCTGGGCCTTCCCTCTACAATGCTTGCTCCACCTCCTGTGGCTTGTCTGATGTCTCTGCCCTGCACAGTGAAAGGAAGAAGAGAGTCATGTAAACAAAGTGCTCAGAAATTGGTTTGGACTAGGCAGTGGCCTCTCTGACTTCAGAGAAAAAGGGAGTTTGGAGTATAAATATTGGGACCCGGATTCCAAGAAATTAGATCACTTCTGGAACAAGAAACCTTTTGCTAAGGAGAAGAACCAAGGAAGCTGCACGAGATTTACTGCCCCTCTGCCGATGTGCTGTTTGCTGGGTTGGCCTGCAGTTGTGGCTTTATTGCTAAGGAAAGGGGAAGGAATTTTTCAAGGACTTTCATCATTTACAGAATATTCTCCAAGGGCTTGAACTGTGCTTGCCTCCTACTGAAGTCTCAGGGACAAAAGACTTCACCTCCAACTCCCCTCTGAAGTTCCTTGCTGGGAATTCTCAACTCCAGACATTTGCGTGTCGCTGGGAGCTGGAAGCGTGGCGCATCGAGAAGAAGCGTGTCGCCGCCGCATCTGAAATCATCACATCGCTGGAGAAGCGAGCCTTCGTTGCATCTCCCTGGAAGCATGTGTTCATCGAAGCTGCCTGCTGTCGCATCATGGGAGAAGCATGAAGCCATCGAGAGAGTCGCCATCGCATCACCGGAGAAGCGTGTCGCAGGGTCTGTCGCGGCTCCGAAGTACATAGTCATCGCAAGGCTGCCAGGGTGCCTACGCATCGTCATCGCATTGCCGCATCAAAGGCGCCATCTTCTCTCATCGCAACCGGATCCTCGCATCGCATCAAGGTGCCATCTCGCGCACCGCAACGGGCCCGCAGGCCAAGAATATACGCATCACCTCCACACCGGTAAGGATCACGACGCATCCCCTACTCTGTGCAAGCATTGAGGCACGACGCATCACCTCCCCCAGATCACGGAACTGAAGCATCTGCCCTTCTGCGAGCCTTTTGTTTACTTTGCGTTACGCATCCAGGTACTTTGTTGGGAACTTTGTCGCATTTATCATCAACTTGAACTAAGCAACTTTAATCATCTTTTAAGCAATCTTAAGTGTAGTATTGTGGATTTTTGTCGTTTGTGGTCTTGTATTAAGTCTATATAAAGAATACTTATTTTTATCAAACCGAAGTTGTGTCCCTCTGTAGTGTTTTCACTGTATTACTGTGTATATTCACAAATGCTTAACACACTGCCTCTGAGATAAGCCTGTCTAATCGTGACAAGCTACAAAGGAGGTGAGCGGGGGTTATTAAGGAGTGTAATCCCCTTATCCTGACTTAGAAGTAAGGGTCCCTATTAGGACAAAGGTGAATACCATTGCCAGCTAGAGACCCCCAGATCTAACACCCATCTAAATTGTATTAAAAGTATTTATTCAAGCACTCTTTTTGCATTATATATATATATATATATATATATATATATATATATATATATATATATATATATATATATATATATATATATATACACACACACACACACACACACACACAAACACACAAACACACAAAAAGTTACAGGGACATCATAAGAAGAGGCAGGTCTTCAGGTTCTTTAGGAACTTAGGGAGAATTGTGGTCTGCTGGAGGTGGAGAGAAAGGGAGTTCCATGCCTTGGCCACGAGGAGGGAGAAGGAGCTTGCTCTTGATCTGGTATTCTTGATCTGAGGTACTGTCGCGAGGGAGAGCTGGGCCGAGAGAAGAAAGCACTGGGGAGCATGGAACTAGAGGGGGTGGTTTAGGTAGGAGGGTCTGGTGTTGCGGAGGGCCTTGTGTGCATGGGTGAGAAAGAAGCCAGTGTAGAGTCCATAGGTGTTGGTTGATTTGGTGCAGTAGGTTGAGGACTAGTCTGACGCCAAATTCTGGATTTTATGGAGTTTGCGGGTGAGGTTCTTGTTGATACACACGTAGATTGTGTTGCTGTAGTCCAATCTGCTGCTGATGAGGGTGTATGTGATGGTTTTCCTGTGTTCGTTGGGGATCGAGTTGAATGTCTTTCATAGTAGGCGGAGGGTGCTATAGCAGAAGGAGGTGATGGTGTTGACCTGGCGGTCCATTTTGAGTTCAGAGTCCAGGATGATTCTGAGGTTGTGTGCATGGTCTGTGGGAGCAGGGTGTCCAGAGGGCGGGGGCCACCAGGTGTTGTTCTAGGCATCGGGGTGTGGGCCCATGAAGAGCACTTTGGTTTTGTCTGTGTTGCGTTGTAGGCAGCTGTTCTTCATCCATCTGGCGACTGCTTCCATTCCATCTTGAAAGTTGAGTCTGATGATGTTGGGTTGGTTGGAGAGGGAGAGGATGAGTTGGGTGTCGTCTGCGTTTGATATGATATTTAATCTGTGTCCTCTGATGATGGATGTTAGTGGGGCCATTTAGATGCTGAACAGGGTCAGGCTGATGGAGGATCCTTGTGGGACTCTGCAGGTGGTTGGAGTGGGTTCTGAGAGAAATGGAGGGAGCCTGACTCTTGGTTTCTGCTGGAGAGGAAGTAGACAATCAAGTGGAGGGCCTTATTCCGGATACCCGCTTCGTGGAGTCTGCGGGCTAGAGTGCAGTGAGAGACAGTGTTGAAGGTCACGGAGAGGTCCAGGAGGATGAGGGCCACTGTCTCTCCCCTGTCGAGAAGGGAGAGGATGTTGTCTATTGCCGCGAGGAGTGTGGTTCTGATGCTGTGGTTCTTCCTAAAGCCTAATTGGGAGGAGTTGAGGATGTTTTTTCCTTCTATGAAGGCGGCGAGTTGGCTATTTACAGCTTTTTTAGTGACTTTTGCCGGATACTTGAGCAGGGAGATCGGTCTGAAGTTGGTTTAAACAAAACCCTCATCCGCAAGCTACAGAACATCCAGAACGCCGCCGCAAGACTGGTCCTCAACCTGCCAAAACACTGCCACATCTCCCAGCACCTGCGCACACTCCACTGGCTCCCCGTCGAGGCGAGAATCACCTTTAAGATGCTCACCCACGCACACAAGGCCCTCCACGGCACCGGACCAGCATACCTGAACAGCCGGCTCAAATTCCACGCACCCCAAAGCACCCTACGATCAGCCCAGCTCTCCTACGCCGAGGTCCCCCGCACCAGAAAGACGAGATCGGGAGGCCGCTCCTTCTCCTTCCTCGCGGCCAAAGCATGGAACGCCCTTCCGCTCCACCTCAGACAGACAACATCGCTCCCCATCTTCGCAAGAAACCTCAAAACCTGGCTCTTCAACAGACCCCCTCCTTGATGGAATGGAACCTGTACCCCCCCCCGCCCCTAGCGCCTTGAGACCCTTACGGGTGAGTAGTTGCGCTTTAACAAACTCCTGATTGATTGATTGATGGTTTACAAAGTTTGAGGTTTGCAAGGGATTCTGGGTAACAGAACATGGTGAGGGCCACACAAGTCACCCCATCCTATATTTCCCTTAGTGTCTAGTTTTTAAAAATATATAGGTTTGCTGGGTTTCCTTAGTTGCCAGCTGAGCTAAGGTTCAAAATCTACAGCTAGGCACATTGCAAAAAAGGATCCATTTTCACTGGCAAAATGTGATGCGTCCATGTTGCGTTTTGGGCAGTTTTCGGTAGCAGGCACTAGGCCTACGTACACAAGTGAGTTACCAATTTTATTGGGAGACTTTGTTAAGTAGGGAATGGGTGGAACCCTCTGGATCCAGACAGATTCCAGAACTTTCCGTCACAGAAATGTGAGAAAAATGTGTTATTTTTTAGAAAGTTTGAGGTTTGCAAGGGATTCTGGGTAACAGAAACTGCTGAGAGCCACACAAATCACCCCATCCTGTATTCCACTGAGTGTCCAGTATTCATAAATGTGTAAGATTCTAGGCTTCCCTAGGTATTGGCTGAGCTAGGGTTCACAATCCACAGCAAGGCACATTGCAAAAAAAGTTTCAGTTTTCACTTAAAAAAGGTGATGAGTCCATGTTGCGTTTTGGGCCGTTTCCTGTCCTCGGCATTAGGCCTATGCACACAAGTGAGGTACCATTTTTATCAGGTGACTTTGTTGAGCGCTTGGTGAGTGGAAGTTTGTGGGTTCTTGCAGATTCCAGAACTTTCCATCACAGAAATGTGAGGAAAATGTAGTTTTTTTTGGCAAAGTTTGAGGTTTGCAAAGGATTCTGGGTAACATAACCTGGTGAGAGCCACACAGTCAGCCCAGCCTGGATTTCCCAGGGTGTCTAGTTTTTAAAAAATGTATTGGTTTGCTAGGTTTTCCTAGGTATCGGCTGAGCTAGGGTTCAAAATCCACAGCTAGGCACATTGCAAAAAATAGTTCCGTTTTCACTTGAAAAATGTGATGTGTCCATGTTCGGTGTTGAGCCATTTCATGTTGCAGGCACTAGGCCTAACCGCACAAGTGAGGTACCATTTCTATTGGTAGTGTTTTGGTATTTCTAGGTGTGTGGACATTTGTGGTTCTAGACAGATTCCATAACTTTCCATCACAGAAATGTGAGGAAAATATGTTTAAAAGTTTGAGGTTTGCAAGGGATTCTGAGTAACAGAACCTGGTGAGAGCCACACAAGTCCCCCATCCTCTATTTTCCTGGGTCTTTAATTTTCAAAAATGTATAGGTTTGCTAGGTTTTCCCTAAGTGCCAGCTGAGCTAGGGATCAAAATCTACAGATAGGCACATTGCAAAAGAAGGTTCAGTTTTCGCTGGAAAAAAGTGATGTCCACATTGTGAATTGGGCCTTTTCCTGTCCCGCACACTGGGCCTACCCACACAACTGAGGTACCATTTCTATTGGGAGACTTTAGGGAATGCTTATTGAGTGGAAGTTTGTGGATCCACACAGATTCTAGAACTTACCATCACAGAAATTTGAGGAAAATGTGTTACTTTTTTTTACAAAGTTTGAGGTTTGCAAGGGATTCTGGGTAACAGAACCTGGTGGGAGCCACACAGGTCACCTCATTCTGGATTTCCCTCAATGTGTAGTTTAAAATAATGTTATTATTTGGAAAGGTTTCCCTAGGTGCCGGCAGAGCTAGGGTTCAAAATCCACAGCTAGGCACATTGCATAAAAAGAGTAAATTTTTACTGGAAAAATGTGATGTGTCAACTTTGCGTCCACGTTGCCTGTTGGGCCGTTTCCTGTCGTAGGCACTAGGCCTACCCACAGAAGTGAGGTAGCATGTTTTATCAAGAGACTTAGGAAAACACAGAATAGTAGAACAAGTATTTTTACCAATTGATCTTCAATGGAATTTCTGCCTTCCAAATGTGAGACAATTTGTAGAAAAAAAGAAAACGGTATTTTGAAAAATGACCTCTAATTCACATGCTGATATGGGTGCCCACAATTTTGGAGATGTGCAAATAACCACTGCTTGTACATTCTTTATTTTGTTGCCATTTCAGAAATATATCGGTTTCTTTGGTACCTGTTTTTCCCTCTTTATATTTTACCAAATTAATTGCTATATACCAGGTACAGAAAGAAAAATCATTGCAAGATGCAGCTCAGTTATTGGCTCTGGATTCCTCGGATTCTTGGTGAACCTACAAGTCCTATATATCCCCACAACCAGAAGGGTTCAGCAGATGTAACAATGTTTTGCTTTAAAAAATATGTCCAACTTAGAAGAAGTTACAGGTGAAAACGTTGGCACCAATGGCTGTTTTTTTAACACAATTTCAATCTATTTTCAACTGTTAGTTTCTATAAAACAACACTGAAGAATATACACAAATTACCCCTTGCTGAATTCAGAATTTTGTCTACTTTTCAGAAATGTATAGTTTTCTGGGATCCATTATTGCTTTCACACCCATTTCTACCACTAACTGGAAGGAGGTTGAGGAGGGCGCTAGAGGGTGCACAGCAAAATGAGGGCACTCTAGTGAGGCTCTGTCCAGTTGAGCGCCAATCCGACTAATTTCTGCCTGTTAACTGCTGCATCCACACCACTAACGTGGCAGACCTGATTTGCAAGCCCCTCTGGGATATCCTGTGCCAATTTGGGGTGCAATAGAGCATGACAACACACTATACGCTGAGCGGATTAGTCCTGGCGGGGCTTCCACAACATGGCGGTCGTCGCTGGGCCCAGAGTGCGGAACTTGCCTGCTGCTGTTTCTGCGCTTGTGCCTGGAGGCCTATGGTTGCGGAGCTTGGGAGAAATGTAGAGCTGCCTAAATGTTGCCGGTGATGGCTGCAGAGTGGACTACTGCGCAGAGGTGTGCAATTTCCCGGAGGCCAGGGGAGCACCAACAAGGCCGTGGGATTCGGGCGTCTGCGAAGCTGGATGAACGGAGGTGGGTCACGAGTCGGCCTGGGAGAGTGGAGTGCCGCCTGTGCTGGCTGCAGTGAGTGGTGTGCGGCTCATACGTGGCTGGTGACTGTGGAGGCTGGTGCGGGCTAGGGAGCAAGCCGTGGCCTGCGAGCTGTGGCCGGGGCGGGTGGGCGCTCGTTGCTGCAGCCGTCTGGATTGTGCCGCCTTGTGAACACCTGCGGAACTGCTGAGTCTAGGCCGTCAGGGCTGAGGGGATCTGCGCAGCAGGCCCTAGAGTGCGCCTGCACCACCCGCCCTTCTACTGCCTGTCTTGTTGCTGGGGACCCGATCCTGCCGAAGCGCTTTCAGTATTCTGGGGGGCTCTGCTGCGGTGCCTGGCAGGCATATGCATTGTGGAGCTGCCCCCTGACTGAGATGGGTCTACACTGCCAGGTAATTAGGCCTTCTTTCCTTTTTTGAGCTGCACCTGTCTCGTTGAGATTTGACTGCTGGCCGCTGGCCTGTCTCCAGGAATTGCTGCACTTGCCCTGCATCTGCGTCTGTTGGGAGGTCCGGCAGATGTGCCTGGCCGATCAGAAGTACGTCTATCCTGTTCCTGAGGGGGTCGTGTGTCTGCCGTTTTATGTGGTGCTTCTCTCCATCGCATGTTGAGCTGTGGGCACTTGTTGCCTAACCTTGCTGTTTAACCCAGGAAGTGTACCTTGTGGGACATGTCACGCGGTGTGGGGCAGGCTCTAGCCTAAGTGTCCTAAGTGACCAGCTGTGTGGGGCGCTTGAGTGGCCCCTGGGGTTGCTGTCTCCCCTGCCAGGATCCTACCACATTGCATATCAGGAGCGCCCAATCTAACATCTCCACGGTGGTGAGACTCACTATGCTGACAGGATGGGGAGGACTGATAAATCTGAACCCCGCCTCACGTTTGAGGCGCTTGAGACATCTAAGACCCCACAAAAAGCTGCCTCTTACTCAGAGGCGGATGCCCAAGACGTGGGTCCCTCCATGCTAGAGACAACGCTACTAGCCATGCAACGCAGCCTCCAATCCATAGAAGGCAACATGGCTGCAGTTCATCAACGCCTCGACCACATGTTGTCACAACTGGAAAAACAGGGCACACGTGTGGGAGAAGCGGAACAATGTTTATCTGCGGCAGTGGATGGACTGAGTGAGGTGGTGGGAAAAACACTCAACATGGAGAAAGTTCTCTCCATCATTCAGGCCAGGAATGAGGATTTGGAGGCCTGCTCACGCAGGAATGACATTCTAATAACAGGGTTGCCTAGAATCAACGAACATGGGCAAAATAAAGACCTTTATTGAGAACTCTATTAAGGAAATTTTTGGCACTGAACTGCTCTCTGCCCTGTACATTGTTGAGCAGGCTCACTACTCCCTTGCGGCTCCGCCTGTCCAAGGGGCTCCGCCACGCCCTGTTATTTGCACGGGCTTTGATTTACAGGGACCGAGACACCATTCTGCGCATGGTCAGGGACAAGGGAACGATTGTACATCAAGGCAATACTCTCTCTTTCTTCCCTGATTTTACTGTGAATATACAAGCTGCCCATAGAGAGTTTGGAGTGGTGAGAAAGTTTTTACAATCTGAAGGTGTCCCTTATGCAATGTCATACCAGGCCCGTTTGAAGATTGGTCCAGATAGGGACTCCAAGATCTTCACCAACCCCAATGCGGCGATGGAGCATGCTAAACAACTTAAGAGATGGCGGCGTGAATCCCAGACTCTATCCAAAACTGATGAATAGCAGAGTTATTGTGAGCACATTGATAATTGGTTAGGACGTGTAGCTCTTCGGGCATCTTTATCTTTAACCTGTTATATGCTCTGCCCCTTACACATGTCAGGTTCCCCACCCCGGTGCAGATGGACACTCTAGAGTCCTTTTGGTTTCACTCAACGGTGCCACCTTATCACGGGGCTCTATACTGTGTTCTGATCGGAAAACAGCGTTTACAACAAATCTTTTACCCCGCAGGGAATTACAACCCGGTCGATAGAACGACCGTGTTGTGATTCCGCATACCATTACTCCGCAAGTCCGGACAACGACTTGCGGAGGGGGGAGGTGTTGGATGTAAAATCCAACACCTTCCCTAGTGTCCGCACAGACTGGAGTTGGAATAGTAAATTATACTATTCCAACTTCCAGCGCCCCCTCCGCAAGTCGTTGTTCCGACTTGCAGAGTATTGGTATGTGGAATCACAACACGGTCGTTATAACAACCGTGTTGTGATTCCCTGCGGGGTAAAAGAATGCTGGATTTAATGGTATATTCGTTCTGATCAGGCATATTTGGTGTTTATGCTCAGCCAACTCCTACTAGTTAGGAGGCTAGTGGCACTTTGTCACCCCTCATGGGAATACCCCTTTTACAAATTCTATTGGTTTTCTCTGGGTTGGGTTGGGACAGAGATGGTTGGGATGGCTTTAGTGAGTTGAGAACGCTGAAGTGGGTGGGGCGCCTGGGGTGGGGGAATGGGATGGGGGTTTGGCAAGCGGGAAATGTGGGTGAAGGGTTGGTCCGGCACCTTTAGTTTTTGGTGTACTACCCTTTTTTTTTGCAGGAGCATGCACAACTCTTTTTATTGTTCTCATTGATAGGTCGCACGAGATCCCTACAATATAATTAGTGGTAAAGTGCGACTGTTACCTTGGAATATCCGTGGTCTCAACACCACTAGAAAGATCAGCTCAATATTTGCTACCTTAGACAGGATGGATGTGCAGATAGCCTTTGTGCAGGAGACCCACCTCACAAAACTGTCTGAAAGAAATATTGGGAATCGGTGGGCGGGGGTGCGGGTGATATCCTCATATTCTAGTTGTGCAAGAGGGGTGATGATATTGATAAAACAAGGCATCCTATTTACCGTTCTCCGCACAGACACGGATGAATCTGGTCGGCTTGTGATATTACATAGCCAACTTGGTGGGGTGAGTGCATTGTTGTTGAATGTGTATGGCCCGAATACAGATGATCCAACCTTCTTTTCTGATGTGTGGCGCCGCATTACCAGCTTCCCGGAGGTTGAGATACTTTGGGGCGGCGACTTTAATGCGTGCATGTATATGACTGTAGACCGCATGGGTAGTGAGACTTCGCGACCCAAGCAGGCATCTGAGGTGTTGCGGGGACTGATGGCTGCTGGCCAGCTGTGGGATGTGTGGCACTTGCGACATCCTGGGGCGCATGTTTTCTCTGTTCATGGGACTTGGTCCCTCCTGAATTTCTTGCTGGTCACTGAGGCTGTGTGTACCTGGGCAGTGGATGCCCATCTATGGTTCGGTCATTCTCAGCCCATTCTCATGTGCTGTTGGAGCTGCAGGTTCCTGCTTGTCAGCGACCAACTTTCACTTGGCGTCTGCAGCCTTCCTTGCTATCAGACCCTGTCTTTAAACATGACATTGGGGAGGCTATACATAACTTTTTCAAGGAGAACGAGGGTTCTGTTGATAGCGCGGGCGTACTCTGGGAGACATTTAAGATGACTGTTAGGGGTGTGTGTATGGGGGCGCAGGTGGACGTTTTGCGAAATTTGAAGCACAAGATTCAAAAATTGGCTGCAGATACCTCCGCTCTGGAAAGATCTTATGACTCGGACCCTTCCCCTTCGACACTCTCGGCAATCCGGGAATTGGTTACCGAACACAACGAGACAGTAGATCAGGAGATGGCCCATAGGTCTAGACGTAGTAAAGCTTGTTATTATGGGGAAGGGCCAGACCTAGCCACTCCCTGGCTCAGAAGCTATCTGATCCTCGTAGCCAGGACCATATTAGGGAGATTCTTGATGAGGTGGGGGAGGCGCATTATACCACGGCGGACATTAGTGAGATCATCCTGGACTTTTATGCCAAGTTATATGCAAGCAGAGTAGACACACTGCAGGAAGAGATCCATGAATACCTCAACGATATTGCTCTGGGGTGGCTGTCTTTGGGTCACTGAGATTATCTTACGCAGCCTTTCGACGAGGAGGATGTCAAATTAGCTATCATGTCACTTCCTACCTGCAAGGCTGTGGGCTTATATGGGCTCCCTAGTGAATTTTATAAATCCTATGTGGATGCACTAGGCCCTAGACTGCTAGCGGTCTTTGTGGAGGCATATGACATGGGTCGTCTCCCAGCCTCCTTATGGGAAGCCCTTTTGGTGATGCTACTGAAACCTGACAAGGCTTCCAATTGCTGCAACCCTTATAGGCCTCTCTCCATTATTAATATTGACGCTAAGATTCTGGCCAAGATGATTGCTATGCGTTTACAGCCCTTGATCCCTCTGTTGGTTCTTCCCGACTAATCTGGGTTCATGCCAACATGGTCAACCATGCACAATTTACAAACTTTATTTGCCACCTTACACTACTTTGATTCCGACTTTCAGGCTGTTGCTGTGCTGCTCGATGCAGCAAAAGTGTTTGATTCGCTCTAAAGGGGCTTCATGTTCACGATCCTCTTGAAAATGTGATTTCCTACTTTTTTCTTCAGTGGAATAGAGTACTGTATACCGAACCGGCAGCCAGGGTTCATATTAGTGACTGGGTGTCATCCGATTTTTCCATCAGAAGGGGCACGCTGCAGGGTTGCCCCTTGTTGCCGCTGCTATTTGCTCTGGCTTTCGAGCCTCTCACCTGCAAGCTCCGCCAGTTGCATGCATCAGCAGCATTGAGCTTTGGCAGCACCCTCTTATAGTGGCGCTATATGCCGATGACATGCTCTTGTACGTCCGTGAACCTGCAGTCTATCTTTCAGAACTGCTCAGAGAATATGTGAAATTCGAGCGCTTCTCCGATGTAGGGATTAATTGGGCTAAATCAACTGTTTTCCCTCAGATGGCTGGCACCCAGGAAGTCGCACTGGACCCAGGACCCGATGAAATATCTGAGTATCTGGCTTCATAGGGACCCTCAGCAGGTGATATCTATGAATTATGGCCGCACCATCCTTACGGAAGGTCCTTGTTCTCCTTCCGATGTCCGCCCGGAGAACGCTGGTACATGCCCTCGTAACCTCACGCATGGACTACGGCAACTTACTGTACCTGGGAGCCACCTGCAAGGCAATAAACAGCCTCCAGGTACTACAAAATGCGGCAGCCCGCCTCATCCTAAAAACCCCAAAAAGATCGGATTCCAAAGCTGCCCTCCAGACCCTCCATTGGTTGCCAGTGAGAAGCAGAGTGGAATTTAAAGCCCTCTGTACCTGTCATCGCATTCTTGCAAAAAAAGCGCCAACACCACTTCAGAACTTAATCACCAAGTATGTTCCTTCACGCGCTCTACGCTCCTCTCACGGAGGCCTACTTAAGATCCCTAGGGTCAAAAGGGCCCGCATGGGTGGACGCTCTTTTCGCCATTTGGTGGCGAAGAGTTGGAACGCCCTGCCTCTTAATCTCCGACTAGACCCATCTGAATCCAGCTTCCGGAAGAACTTAAAAACACACCTATTTTCCAAATAGTTGGGCTCACTCTTTGTTACTGCTCTTAGTTTTTCAGTTGTAGCGCGGGGACATGCTTCCTAGCGTAACCAAGCGCTCTATAAACTTCCCTTAATATTAAAATAATAATAATCTCCCACGTTGTAGATAAAGCTGCGCGCTAGGCTCGGCTACCTCTTTCACATGCAGACCGCATAGCTGTGATCAAAATTACCATTTTACCTAAATTATTGTACTTATTTGTCAACATTCCTATCCGCTTGAATCTTACCCTTTTTAAAACGTGGCAGACTGCCCTGTTGTCGTTCGTCTGGGGGGGAGCCTAGATGTAGTTGGAATACTCTTGTGTTACCATTTGACTTCGGCGGCTTCGAGGCCCCAGATATGCATCTCTACTATCTATGCACCCAAGCTTAATTCACACACTATTGGTTCAATCCGCAGTGGTCCCTGCCCCACACAGCGATAGAGGTGGATGCTATCCTCCCACTTCTGCTTGCCGCGGCTACCCTTTCAGGTGGTGACGGAGGTCCTCAGGTAGAGATTATTCCAGTGCTATGTACCGCCAGGGCCTAGCGGGCCCTTGCCTGCAGAGCACAGCTAGATTACCTTTATGCCCCAAAGCTGCCTGTTGCGGCTCATGCGGATATCTCTGCAGCACAGGAGCGTTCTGCCCTACGTGTGCTACATGCGGTTGGGTTTGTGAAGATGAGTGACCTATACAAACATGGCCAGTTCCGCTCACTACAAGATATTCAGGCGGGCCAGGCTTCCACCCGATGCTGTGCTTCACATGTGTCAGTGTGCGACAGGCATTAGGGAAATCTACCCTGATTATCCAATAGAACCACAGCCGTAGTGCATGATGCAGACAGTGCTCTATGGGGACGAAAGTAAGCGTTTGATCACTAATCTATACACTGCATCTCAACGTGAGAAGGACCCGGAAAAACACACTTCATTTATTAAATTATTTATTAAATGGAACACTACCTTGGGGCAAACGTTCCCACTTGAACATTGGCAGTTCTGCTGTACATTGACGGGGCGTCTGTCCGCCAATTGTAATTTATGAATAATCCATTTCAAGTTCTTCCATCAGTGGTATTATACACCTCTGCAATTAAAGAAATATGACTTGCGTGACTCTGCCTGCTGTGTGAGGTTCATGCAAGCTGATGCCAATTTTCATTTAGCATGGCAGTGTGCAGGGGTGGCTGCCTTCTGGGTTAAAGTAGCGACTGTGTTGACCAAGGTGGTGATGGAGCGAGTGCGGTGTGTGGCAGAGGTGTGTCTGCTGGGAGATGTAACAGGCGTTTGGTTGCAGTAGCAATCTTAATAGCCAAGCGGGCTGTGGCACAATGCTGGGATGGAAAGAGTCTCCCTATAGTTCAAAAATGGGTTCGGGATCTAACTTATTGCAGGGAACAACTGGAGACCTATGCAGAGGATCTGGCTGAATCCTCTTGTCCCAAAGATTTCTGGGCCCCACTGACAATGTATCTTTTGAGTCATCCAGATTTGTGAAGCTTCCTCCTCCTAGCATTTTCTTTTCTTTTACTATGTTTAGGGTCTGTGTCTCGATGGGTTCTATTGTTGTTCACATTCAAGTGCTTGCTTCTTTGATACTGTTTTTCTTTAAGTGCTGGGGGAACAGGGTTGGGGGTGGGGATTGTTGGCTCTCTGAGCTGCTGTTATAGTTGCATCCTTCTCCACTATGAAGACACTTTATTTTAAAATGCTTGTGCTATTTCATGTTATGAAGTCGCTGATGGCTCCCTATTGAGCATTTGGATTGTAACTGCAAGCTTTCAATAAAAAAATGTAAAAAGAACACTGGAAGGAGGTTAAAAGCACAAAAAATTGCAAAAATAGGCTATGTCCCAATAAAATGCCACAACTGTGCAGAAAATGTTGTTTATCTAATAAAAGTCTGCCTGTCCCTGAATGATGGGAAAATGGTGATATCAGCACAACAAACCCTTTGTTGATACCACTTTCAGCGGAATACAAGCACTTTTTTCTACAGAAATGTTTCTAATTTGTTCCTCACAAAACCCAAAGTTTAGCAGTATTTTGGCTAATATCTGTATCGCCTTCATAGGAACACACAACCCATGAGTACCTTTCAAATCCACCTGATGTTGGAAGAAAAGGATGCAAATTTGGAATGGATACCTTGTGTGGGCAAAGTGTTAAAGATGTTGAAGCGCAACCTACCCCAAATAGCTCAAAATAAAGGCTTAGCATGGGGGGGGGGGGAGGGGGTGAAGCCTAGCAGTGAAAAGGTTAAAGTGTACAGAAAATTGATGGATGTAATGCTTGAATTAATCTCATCCTGATCCATCATTATTTTCCCTACCATGCCACCTCAGTTTGGGCCCAGTTAAAATCAAATCAGTCTTGACCCGAGACTGGTTTCACACTAGTAGGGCTCATCAGACAGGTATAGCTTGGTTCTTGTGACACACTGTATGTCCAGACGTAAGTACTGTGACACTGTGCCACAGAAACAAAGCTAAAGTGGATTGGAAAGCTTGCGGGCATTCCCTTCTTAAAGAACTGTGACATTTTCAGCATTTTCTTTAGGGGAAATCCTGCTTCAGTTGTTTGTTGGAATTTCCCTCACACCAGGATTCTCAACTCATCTTCCACCCTCTGCAGATTCTGTTTCTGTGACATCATCAGCATTGACAGGTAGCAAAAATAGAAACATAACAAGCAGATGCTTGTTGATAGTGTCATAATGGATCCATTAGTGCTGCCTAGGACACCGAGGCTGAGAGTTCTAGATCTCAGGCGCAGTGGTCACTTTCCTTGGAGACTTGGAAGGAGGAGGTTGAAGCTGTGTTAGCTCAGGAGAAGTGCAATTTCTTTAAACATTGACATTTATTAGTGAGCTTGACTACTGGTAAGTTAACGTATGTATTAGATTGCTTGTCTGAGGGTCTTTTTTCAGTATTATGGATGGGATACTCAATCAAAATGTGACATATACTTCTTCTGCCATATTACAAGTGCCTTAGACTACAAATACACTTGGAATAAGATGGATGGGATATCTCTTTTGTTTTGAATGTAAACCATTATGTTAATATTTAACTTAAATAGAATTTAGACATTGTTCTACCTCTAAAGGCCTATGTATTTTCGAAATACATGCACACTTATGTGGTAAGGAGACAGACTAGTGCTGTCTCATCGCAAAACAAAAGTTGTTTAAAAAACGATTTTCCCTTTCTGTGATTACTGTCTTTGCATGTGGTTGTTACAGTTTAAAATTGCAGTTTTAACCTGCCTGTGATTGCATATTTTATCACCTGTTTTGTGTTTTAAACTTGTGGCTTTCCCTGCCCATGATTGGTTGCATTTAACGTGTTGAATTGTGGGATTTGCAGTCCAACCTCTGTAGTTTGTCCCTCTTATTCCTTGGTGATGAATCTGTTTTCCCTCCAAATTTCTCCTTTGTTCTGTGCTAAGACCTGTGTGTTAAAACAGTGCACCCCCAGCCACCATTTTGTGTTCACAAGCCAGTGAGGCCAGCCCCCCTGCTCCCCCCCCCCCCAGCAACAGGGATATTCTACATCAGAGGGTGCTTCTGTGAGCTGTTTAAACTGTATTTACTGGGGCCTGTGCACTTAGTTTTTTGGCCAGCAGGGGGAGTAAAGTTGTATTCAAATAGTATTGTTAGATTTCGAGTTAGTGAAAACTTTTCCTGAAGAAGTCCAAAGTGTGGCTTGAGCCTGTCTGTCTCCTAGGAGATTCTGAACAGGAAAAGCAACTTCCAACTCCCTGGCCAGCAAACCTTGTCTGAGGTCGCTGGGACCAAATATGGGTGCTAGTGGTTGTCATATGTTTACACTGATTGGTGGTTGTATCTGGTGTTTCTATTGGGTTTGGGTTAATGTCCTCATTGGTTGGGTATTAGAGGGTTCTGATTGGTTTCTGGGTCTGTGATTCAATCATTGTAGGGTTGGGACTAGGGCTAGGATTTCTATTTGAAGTAGGAACTAGGACGACCTGTACCATTGGCTGCTTGGACTTGGGTTGGGACTACTGGTAGGGCTAAGGCCTTTATTGGACGTAGAGATCAGGGTGTTTGAACTGATTGGGTGCTTGGTCTAGGGCTAAGTTTGGCAGTAAGGTCCTGGTCTCCCATTGGTTCTAGATTTTAGGGCTAGTGTTGTGATTGGATAGTGTTAGGGCTAGGGTTCCCATTGGCTGAAGGGATCACCTGATTACTAGGGCTACACAAGGCCAGGGTTAGTGCGTCTCAGCCCGGGCATCGAGGCTAAGGGCGGAGAGGGCAAGGGTAGTTGCCTGTTTTAGCCTGTTCGAGACTGGTCGGGACTAGGGCCAGAAATGCTGCCCTTTTTCTCATTTCTCTTCCTACTGCTAAGACCTAAAAATAAAAAAATATATATTTCACTCTTTAATCCCTCCACTATCCTTTTCAATCAAAATTAACAGACTAACATGTTCACTTCTGAAATTCCAAATTAAAATATACTAATATACTGCCCAAATAACTGAATAACATATCTACTACTCAAATTACTTCATATTTATACTATACTAATTTTAAACACAAATCCTTTATGGGTTCAGGAGTGGCGTGCTACTCACCAGAAAAGCGCTTCAACACCCATCAGGGGTAACAAGTGCTATATGAATGCTAATATTTCTTCACCTTTTATCCCTCCGCTATCCTTCTCACTCCAAGTAAAAGACTAATATCCAACACTGAAATTACCTCATATTTCACCATATTAATTCACCACTAATCCTTTATAGGCTTCCAGAATAGCATGCATCAACAAGCGATAAATAAATACAAACCTTTGTCCTCCTCTATCCTTCTGCTATCATTCCATATCCAAATAACTGACTAACTTATCCACCACTTAAAATGTACTTGCATGTTTCACTATACTAATTCAACACTAATCCTCTATGGGTCCCAGAGTAGCGTGCTACCCGCCGAAAAAGCTCTTTGACGCCTCGTATGGGGTAGTAAGCGCTATATAAATGCAATTACAATACAATACAATACATACTGAGGACGAAGGATGAGACTTTACTGCTATGCTATGCTAATGAGTATCTTGGGAATTTTGAGCACATCTGTATGAAAAATATGCAGCTTCACTTTTCACTGTAAGATTGCACTCAATTTATTTCAATGGAACACACATGAATTTCCTGGAAATTCAGTTGGAAGTGTAGCAAAATAACTGGATCTATTTCTTAGTAAACAGTGTGAATTATCAAGGTAAGAAAATAAATAATCACACACACACACATTGGAGTATTTTATTTTATTGATATCTATAATGTTTTCTATGGCAAACATGTTCTTGGCTTTCAATTAAGTACCCAAAGATATTTGTGCACCATGTACCTGCTTAGATGATTTCTTGCGTATTAAAAAGTTTATTTTTATGTTAAGATTTTTAACTTTCTTTGGTGATTGATTTATGTTTAAAACATCTAGAAATGTAGTAATTGTGTGTGAAGTGTTTTAAGTGTTAGGAGCTCTAGTCTGTAAATGTTACGCCTTACCTAATTTGTGATTTTCTAAAATATTCTTTTTTGCGGTATTTTATTGTCCTCAAAATTCTATAGGCATCTCTATTTTTGTTTGCTATTGTGCACATTTAGGTTTTCTAGTACCTTTTTTTTTTTGCTGCTCATTTGGGCTAGAGATGTTGCTATTAAACACTGCTGTTCCTTCCATATTTTAATGTGGGTCTTGTGTTTGAGGGCTGTCAGGTTGCACATCTGTGTTATGAACCTGGGTAGTGGTACAAAACAAGAGGAAAACATACAGGCTGTGGTGAAAAGGAAGAAGGATTACCTGTCTTCTGTTCAAACACTATTCACCACCTAAAGATATCTGCCATATGTTTACATTTGGGCTAGGCTTGGCGACCTATCAAATAGTATTAAAGAATAAATGCTTATGAAATATATTTGCATTTAATCAATGTCAGTGGTGATGGTTTTAAATCTGTTGATCAGCCTTACAACCTAACAAAATATTACTAGTCAGTGAGCTGGTAATATGAGTCCTAGATGTTTGAAACAGGAACGGTATGAGGTGGTGTTCAACCTGGCCCTTTATGCAAGGTCCTCCACCATTTTTTTCTTCATTCGCTGAACTCGTTTTTTATGGCTTTTAGGGCTACTAAATAGTGGTAAACAAATTATGGTCTCCCGTGCAAACAGGATAAACATGGCGTTTGTCTGATTGGTTATATTTACTTTACTTGTAAGACCCTATTATGTGGTACTAAATATACCCACGGACTGGAAATTAAATGCTACTAGTGCTTTGCAGCACTCATTGTGCCCTCCTCCCCCACTAAAGTAGCACTGCAAAACATGTCTCAGGCCTACCACTAAAATCTGTAGTTATGTGTTAAACTGCCATTTCAACCAGTCATTACAAACCTTTTGCTAGACCTAAACCGTCCTGTTTAATACTAATAATTCACCCATAATATATAGGGCAGAGTGCATTGTATTTAAAATTCAGGACAAGTTTATTTCAGTTTTACATGTCCTGACAGTGAAAAACTCCTACAACAAGTTTTCAGGGTTGTTAAACGAACTCCCATAGATAAACAATGGGCTACCTTGTTACGCTTAAGAAGTCATGACTTCAATTTGAGACCATATCAAGAGACATTGTTTTCATTGAAATACATTTTAATTTGAAATCCTCTTTAATGATGAACCCGGATTTTAAGTTGTTATTCTGGAAAAGCCAATTTTAGAGAGTGTGCATTTTTCTGCATAAAGAAAGTTTGCATTTCTGCCAAGGTCCAGGATCACATGACTGTGAACGTGTGTGCTGTTGTGTTTTGTATATTACTTCCAGATATGGGGACGAACAGGCCTTGGGGTGGAGTGGGGTGTTCACCTCCTAACATGGATGTCCTTGAAAGTTGTACTTAGCCTTCCTGAACATCAAAGCATAGCCTCAGGTCTTGCCCCCCCCCCCAACGTCTAAGGGTTGCCTGTTGTGTCACTGACAAATGCAGCTCACAAATAGGCCTGTCTACCCTTTGTTACCCTACACATTTTGGAGCCAAATAAAAATAAGAGGCAAGTGTATACAGATGGGACACATCTCACCTGCAGGCTGGCACTGAGGATAAAAGTAGCACCTTCAAAACCTCTCATCAGAACACAGCTGGTCCTGTGGAAGATTCAGGAAAAGGACTGTCCTACTATCTGAAGAAAGAAGATTGGACCTGCTTGACTTGAGCTCAGGCTCCACATAAGTTATTCAAAGTGTCAGTTGACTCTCCAGTTAGAGCTACAGGGAAAAAATAAGCTTCCAGAGGTCTTCCTGCAACTGTCAAGCCGACCAGCACTGACTGGTCCTGCATGGACCGGCCTGAGCCCTGGTGCTGGCCTCTGCTGGATTGAGAGCTGATTCCTAAGAGGTGCATATCCAGGGTATGACCCTCAACTGCCATCAGAGTGTTCTCTTCTTGCCTGAAAACCACAAGTCCCGAGTTCCTGGTGAAGATAAGGTTTTTGTCCCTGTGCAACTATGAATGTACTCCTCATGTCGCCTGGCAACCATCTGCGATGCCCGCTGAAGTGAATCTCCTGTGACAACCTGCTCTTTGCGTCCCCTTCAGGAACCAGCATCAGCAGCAGTAGCCTATGATGACTGCCAACATGAAGCTCCAGTGACGTAGAAAGATTTGGGATCTTTCTTGTGTAGTGTTTTCACTTTATCACTTTATTTATTTGAGTGCAGCATAAGTGCTATCCACATTACCGCTAAGTTATGCATGAGTCCTTTTGTGTTAGGGTACTAGAGGACAAGCACAGGCTTACTTAGTGACTTTTTTGTGGTTCACCCAGACAAGGAATGTGTTTATTATTAGAGTGGTGCTTCCACTCCTCTCAACTAAGAACCCAGGGTCAGATGCATCAACAATCCATTTTTGCGATTTCTTAATTGCGAATTCTTATGATTCGCAGTAAGAAAATCAGAAAATAGAATGCATGAAATTGTGTTTAACACCTTCTGCGTTTCCTAGGGGATCGCAAATGACCTACCTCATGAATATTAATGGGGTAGATTGCAATATACAACCCCCTCGGAAGTGCAAAAATCACTTGAATGGTGGTCTGCTGGGCCCCTCTTTTTTTTGTAAATACAGGGAGGGGGCACCCCGGTCCCTGCCTGCTCCCCGCATCCTGCAGAAGCCTGCATTGATTTTGGACAGAGGTAGCTGCTAAACATGCAGCTCACTCTGTCCCAAAGAAATTCTGCTCTGCTTTCTGCAAGTGAGAGTATTTTTAATGTTCTTGCTTAATGAAAGCGGAGCAGCGTTTGCTAGAAGCCATGGCAAACATCAATGTCCCAGGAGGGGGCCTTCCTGTGACATTGCAAGAGCACCCAGGTCATCTTCGAATCCACAAGTAGGGCCACTTGGCCCCCTCTTTCAAGTATTTAGCCCAGGGAAGATGGTGGTCCCCGGGGCCAGGGGTCCACAATGGACACTTGGACACCCTCCCATTATTCTGTTCGTGCCCCAGGGAGGTAGCTGTACCCGGGGAAGCCACATGTCTCTACCACAAATATACTATTTCTGGCCTGGGGAAGTGGTTGTCACCGGGGCAGCAGTGGAGGCAGTAGGGCCACTCCAACATTCCTTCTTAAATAATGTAGGTGCTCCAGGGAGGTGGCGGACCCTGGGGCTGCCAGGGGGCTGGACGGGCTCCCCATGTTTATATTGTTCAGTACCCCTGGGAGAGGGTGGTCGCGGGGGTTGCGCAAGCCCCCTGCATTTGTGTGCTTAAGTGCCCCGGGTAGGCGGCAGTCCCCATGGCTTTTCAAAAGCCTAGGAGGGAGCCCCATGAACCTGCTACTTGATTGTAATATGCCCCTGGGATTTGGCCCACCTGGGGCCTTCATAAAAAAAAACAGTGGGAGCCCATGCATCTTTTTTATAAAAGATTTCTTGCGTCCCTAGATATCTAGATTTTTTAACTTTAATATCGCTGAAGCTACTTAACAGATTTACACCAGGTCATAAAAAGCTTGGTTTCTGAACCTACATCGAACTTTGTGCCAAATTTGCTGTAATTCCATTCAGCGGTTCAAGCGGAATCCCTTGCAAATCTCAAACTTTGTAAAACAAATAACACATTTTCCTTACATTTCTGTGATGGAAAGTTCTGGAATCTGTTTGGATCCACAAACTTCCACCCACCCAGCATTACCCAAAGACTCCCAATAGAAATGCTACCTCACTTTTGTGGGTAGGCCTGGTGCCCGTGACAGGAAAGGGCACAAACCGCAACATGCACATCAGAGCTTTCCAGTGAAAACTGACCCGTCTTTTGCTATGTGTCTAGCTGTGGAATTTGGACTCAAGCTCAGCCAGCACGTATGGAAACCTAGAAAACCTATACATTTTTAAATACTAGACATCCAGTGAAATGCAGGATGGGGTGACTTGTGTGGCTATCAGCAGGTTCTGTTACCCAGAATCCCTTGTAAACTTCAAACATTGTCAATTTTGGCTAATATCGGTGTCCCCTTCAGGGGAATTCACAAACCCTGGGTACCTCTAAAATAAACATAATGTTGGAAGAAAAAGACGCAAATTTGGCATGGATACCTTTTGTGTACATACAGTAACAGGGGCCTAAGCGCGAACTACCCCAAATAGCCAAAAATGGCTTAGCAGCGAGGGTGAAAGGTCTAGCTGCGAAAGGGTTAAAGTGTACAAAAAACTGATGGATGTCATGCTTGAATTAATCTCATCCTTTGGTAATTTCTCGAAGGCTCATCCAACCCATCATTATTTTCTATACTTTATCACCTCAGTTTGGGCCCAGTCAAATTCAAAATAGGTCTTAACTCTGCTCTAATGGGAAAAGGCCAGGTTCTTCCTGAACCGGAACACCAGCAACCTAGGACTGGTTTCACCCTAGTAGGGCTCATCAGATGGGTATAGCTTGGTTCCTGTGGCACACTGTATGTACAGACGTGGGTTCTGTGACACTGTGACACTGGAACACTGGAACAAAGCTAAAGTGGATTGGAAAGCTTGTGGGCATTCCCTTATTAAAGAACTGTGACATTTTCTGCTTTTTCTTTAAGGGAAATACTGCTTCAGTTGTTTGTTGTAATTTCCCACACACCAGGATTCTCAACTCATCCTCCACCCTCTGCAGATTCTATGTGTCTGTGACATCATCAGCATTGCCAGGTAGCAAAAATGGAAACATAACAAGCAGATGGTTGCTGATAGTGTCATAATGGCTCCATTAGTGCTGCCTAGGACACAGAGGCTGAGAGTTCTAGATCTCAGGCATAGTGGTCACTTTCCTTGGAGACTTGGAAGGAGGAGGTTGAAGCTGGGTTAGCTCAGGAGAAGTGCAATTTCTTTAAACATTGACATTTATTAGAGAGCTTGACTACTGGTAAGGTAATTTATGTATTAGATTTCTTGTCTGAGAGTCTTTTTTCAGTATGGTGGATGGGATACTCAATCAAAATGTGCCATATACTTCTTCTGCCATATTACAAGTGCCTTAGACTATAAATACACTTGGAATAAGATGGATGGGATATCTATTATGTTTTGAATCTAAACCATTATGTTAATATTTAACTTAAATTGAATTTAGACATTGTTCTACATCTAAAGGCCTATGTATTTTCCAAATCCATGCACACTTATGTGGCAAGGAGACAGGCTAGTACTGTCTCTTCGCAAAACAAAAGTTGTTTAAAAAACGATTTTCCCTTTCTGTGATCACTGTCTTTGCATTTGGTTGTAACAGTTTAAAATTGCAGTTTTAACCTGCCTGTGATTGCATATTTTATCACCTGTTTTGTGTTTTAAACTTGTGGTTTTCCCTGCCCATGATTGCTTGCATTTAACGTGTTGAATTGAGGGATTTGCAGTCCAACCTCTGTAGTTTGTCCCTCTCATTCCTTGGTGACGAATCTGTTTTCCCTCCAAATTTCTCCTTTGTTCTGTGCTAAGACATGTGTGTTAAAACAGTGCACCCCCAGCCACCATTTTGTGTTCACAAGCCAGTGAGGCCAGCCCCACTGCTCCCCTCCCCCCCCCCCCAGCAACAGGGATATTCTACATCAGAGGGTACTTCTGTGAGCTGTTTAAACTGTATTTACTGGGGCCTGTGCACTTAGTTTTTTGGCCAGCAGGGGGAGTAAAGTTGTATTCAAATAGTATTGTTAGATTTCGAGTTAGTGAAGCCTTTTCCTAAAGAAGTGCAAAGTGTGGATTGAGCATGTCTGTCTCCTAGGAGATTCTGAACAGGAAAAGCAACTTCCAACTCCCTGGCCAGCAAACCTTGTCTGAGGTCGCTGGGACCTTATATGGTCTGCTAGTGCTTGGCACATGTTTACACTGATTGGTGGTTGTATCTGGTGTTTCTATTGGGTTAGGGTTAATGTCCTCATTGGTTGGGTATTTGAGGGTTCTGATTGGTTTCTGGGTCTGTGATTCAATCATTGCAGGGTTTGGACTAGGGCTAGGGTTAGGATTTCTATTTGAAGTAGGAACTAGGGCGACCTGTACCATTGGCTGCTTGGACTTGGGTTGGGACTACTGGTAGGGCTAAGGCCTTTATTGGACTTAGAGATCAGGATTTTTTTAACTGATTGGTCACTTGCACTAGGGCTAAGATTGGCAGTAAGGTCCTGGTCTCTCATTGGTTCTAGATTTTAGGGCTAGTGTTGTGATTGGATCGTGTTAGGGCTAGGGGTCCCATTAGCTGAAGGGATCACCTGATTACTAGGGCTACACAAGGCCAGGGTTAGTGCGTCTCAGCCCGGGCATCGAGGATAAGGGCAGAGAGGAGATGGGTAGTTGCCTGTTTGAGCCTGTTCGAGACTGGTCGGGACTAGGGCCAGAAATGCTGCCCTTTTTCTAATTTCTCTTCCTACTGCTAAGACCTAAAAATAAAAAAATATATATTTCACTCTTTAATCCCTCCACTATCCTTTTCAATCAAAATTAACAGACTAACATGTTCACTTCTGAAATTCCAAATTCAACTATACTAATATACTGCCCAAATAACTGAATAACATATCTACTACTCAAATTACTTCATATTTATACTGTACTAATTTTAAACACAAATCCTTTATGGGTTCAGGAGTGGCGTGCTACTCACCAGAAAAGCACTTCAACACCCATCAGGGGTAACAAGTGCTATATGAATGCTAATATTTCTTCCCCTTTTATCCCTCCGCTATCCTTCTCACTCCAAGTAACAGACTAATATCCACCACTGAAATTACCTCATATTTCACCATATTAATTCACCACTAATCCTTTATAGGCTTCCGGAATAGCGTGCATCAACAAGCGATAAATAAATACAAACCTTTGTCCTCCTCTATCCTTCTGATTTTATTCCATATCCAAATAACCGACTAACCTATCCACCCCTTAAAACGTACTTGCATGTTTCACTATACTAATTCAACACTAATCCTCTATGGGTCCCAGAGTAGCGTGCTACCCGCCGAAAAAGCTCTTCGATGCCTCGTCAGGGGTAGTAAGAGCTATATAAATGCAATCACAATACAATACAATACATACTGAGGACAAAGGATGAGACTTTACTGCTATGCTATGCTAATGAGTGTCTTGGGAATTTTGAGCCCATCTGTATGAAAAATATGAAGCTTCACTTTTCACTGTAACATTGCACTCAATTTATTTCAATGGCACACACATGAATTTCCCGGAAATTCAGTTGGAAGTGTAGCAAAATAACTGGATCTATTTCTTAGTAAACAGTGTGAATTATCAAGGTAAGAAAATAAATAATCACACACACACACATTTGAGTATTTTATTTTATTGATATCTATAATGTTTTCTATGGCAAACATGTTCTTGGCTTTCAATTAAGTACCCAGAGATATTTGTGCACCATGTACCTGCTTAGATGATTTCTTGCTTAGTAAAAAAGTTATGTTTTATGTTTAGATTTTTAACTTTCTTTGGTGATTGATTTATTTTAAAACATCTAGAAATGTGGTAATTGAGTGTGAAGTGTTTTAAGTGTTAGGAGCTCTAGTCTGTAAATGTTACGCCTTACTAATTTGTGATTTTCTAATATATTTTTTTGCGGTATTTTATTGTCCTCAAAATTCTATAGGCATCTCTATTTTTGTTTGCCATTGTGTACATTTAGTTTTTCTAGTAACTTATGTTTTTTGCTGCTCATTTGGGCTAGAGATGTTGCTATTAAACACTGCTGTTCCTTCCATATTTTAATGTGGGTCTTGTGTTTGAGGGCCGTCAGGTTGCACACCCGTGTTATGAACCTGGGTAGTGGTACAGTACAAGAGGAAAACATACAGGCTGTGGTGAAAAGGAAGAAGGATTACTTGTCTTCTGTTCAAACACTATTCACCACCTAGAGATATCTACCATATGTTTACATTCAGGCTAGGCTTGTCGACCTATCAAATAGTATTAAAGAATAAATGCTTATGAAATATATTTGCATCTAATCAATGCCAGTGGTGATGGTTTTAAATCTGTTGATCAGCCTAACCACCTAACAAAATATTACTAGTCAGTGAGCTGGTAATATGAGTCCTAGATGTTTTAAACAGGAACGGACTGAGGTGTTGTTCAACCTGGCCCTTTATGCAAGGTCATCCACCATTTTTTTCTTCATTCGCTGAACTTGTTTTTATGGCTTTTAGGGCTGCTAAATAGTGGTAAACAAATTATGGTCTCCCTTGCAAACAGGGTAAAGATGGCTTTTGTCTGATTGGTGATATTTACTTTACTTGTAAGACCCTATTATGTGGTACTAAATATACCCACGGACTGGAAATTAAATGCTACTAGTGCTTTGCAGCATTCATTGTGCCCTCCTCCCCCACTAAAGTAGCACTGCAAAACATGTCTCAGGCCTACCACTAAAATCTGTATTTATGTGTTAAACTGCCATTTCAACAAGTCATTACAAACCTTCTGCTAGGCCTAAACCGTCCTATTTAATACTTATAATTCACCCATAATATATAGGGCAGAGTGCATTGTATTTAAAATTCAGGACAAGTTTATTTCAGTTTTACATGTCCTGACAGTGAAAAACTCCTAGAAGAAGTTTTCAGGGTTGTAAAACGAACTCCCATAGATAAACAAGTGCTACCTTGTTACGCTTAAGAAGTCATGACTTCAATTTTGGACCATATCAAGAGACACTGTTTCCATTGAAAAAAATTGTAATTTGAAATCCTCTTTAATGATAAACCCGGATTTTAAGTTGTTATTCTGGAAAAGCCAATTTTAGAAAGTGTGCATTTTTCTGCATAAAGAAAGTTTGCATTTCTGCCCAGGTTCAGGATCACATGACTGTGAACGTGTGTGCTGTTGTGTTTTGTATATTACTTCCCGATATGGGGACGAACAGGCCTTTGGGTGGAGTGGGGTGTTCACCTCCTAACAAGGATGTCCTTGAAGGTTGTACTTAGCCTTCCTGAACATCAAAGCATAGCCTCAGGGCTTACTCCCCCCCCCCCCAACGTCTAAGGGTTGCCTGTTGTGTCACTGACAAATGCAGCTCACAAATAGGCCTGTCTACCCTTTGTTACCCTACACATTTTGGAGACAAATAAAAAAAAGAGGCAATTGTATACAGAGGGGACATCCCTCACATGCAGGCTGGCACTGAGGATAAAAGTAACACCTTCAAAACCTCTCATCAGAACACTGCTGGTCCTGTGGAAGAATCAGGAAAGGAACTGTCCCACTATCTGAAGAAAGAAGATTGGACCTGCTTGACTTGAGCTCAGGCTCCACATAAGATATTCAAAGTGTCAGTTGACTCACCTGTTAGAGCTACAGGGAAAAACCAAGCTTCCAGAGGTCTTCCAGCAACTGTCAAGCCGACCAGCACTGACTGGTCCTGCATGGACCGGCCTGAGCCCTGGTGCTGGTCTCTGCTGGATTGAGTGCTGATCTCTAAGAGGTGCATATCCAGGTTGTGACCCTCAACTACCATGAGAGTGTTCTCTTCTTGCCTGAAAACCACACGTCCCGAGTTCCTGGTGAAGATAAGGTTTTTGTCCCTGTGCAACTACGAATGTACTCCTCATGTCGCCTGGCAACCATCGGCGATGCCCGCTGACGTGAATCTCCTGTGACAACCTGCTCTTTGCGTCCCCTTCAGGAACCAGCATCAGCAGCAGTAGCCTCAGATGACTGCCAACATGAAGCTCCAGTGACGTAGAAAGATTTGGGATCTTTCTTGTGTAGTGTTTTCACTTTATCACTTTATTTGTTTGAGTGCAGCATAAGTGCTATCCACATTACCACTAAGTTAAGCATGAGTCCTTTTGTGCTAGGGTACTAGAGGATAAGCACAGACTTACTTAGTGACTTTTGTGGTTCACCCAGACAAGGAATGTGTTTATTATTAGAGTGGTGCTTCCACTCCTCTCAACTAAGAACCCAGGTTCAGATGCATCAACAATCCAATTTTGCAATTTCTTAATTGCAAATTCTTATGATTCGCAATAAGAAAATCGGAAAATAGAATGCATGAAATTGTGTTTAACACCTTCTGCGATTCCTAGGGGATCGCAAATGACCTACCTCATGAATATTAATGGGGTACATCGCAATATACAACCCCTTTGGAAGTGCAAAAATCACTTGAATGGTGGTCTGCTGGGCCCCTCTTTTTTTTTGTAAATACAGGGAGGGGGCACCCCGGTCCCTGACTGCTCACTGCATCCTGCAGAAGCCTGCATTGATTTTGGACAGAGGTAGCTGCTAAACCTGCTGCTGCCTCTGTCCCAAAGCAATTCTGCTCTGCTTTCAGCAAGTGAGAGTATTTTTTATGTTCCCGCTTGATGAAAGCGGAGCAGCATTTGCTAGAAGCCATGGCAAACATCAATGTCCCAGGAGGGGACCTTCCTGTGACATTGCAAGAGCACCCAGGCCATCTAGTACGGATCCACAAGTAGGGCCACTTGGCCCCCCTCTTTCAAGTATTTAGCCCAGGGGAGATGGTGGTCCCTGGGGGAAGGGGTCCACAATGAACACCCTCCCATTATTCTGTTTGTGCCCCAGGGAGGTAGCTGTACCCGGGGAAGCCACATGGCTCCACCACAAATATACTATATCTGCCCTGGGGAAGTGGTTGTCACCGGGGCAGCAGGGGAGGCAGTAGGGCCACTCCAACATTCCTTCTTAAATAATGTATGTGCTCCAGGGAGGTGGCGGACCCTGTGGCTGCCAGGGGGCTGGACGGGCTCCCCATGTTTATATTGTTCAGTACCCCTGGGAGAGGGTGGTCCCTGGGGCTGCGGAGGCTGCGCAAGCCCCCTGCATTTGTGTGCTTAAGTGCCCCGGGTAGGCGGCAGTCCCCATGGCTTTTCAAAAGCCTAGGAGGGAGCCCCATGAACCTTCTCCTTGATTGTAATATGCCCCTGGGATTTGGCCCACCTGGGGCCTTCATAAAAAAAAAACAGTGGGAGCCCATGCATCTTTTTTATAAAAGATTTCTTGCGCCCCTAGATATCTAGATTTTTTAACTTTAATATCTCTGACGCTACTCAACAGATTTACACCAAGTCATAAAAAGCTTGGTTTCTGAACCTACATCGAACTTTGTGCCAAATTTGCTGTAATTCCATTCAGCGGTTCAAGCGGAATCCCTTGCAAATCTCAAACTTTGTAAAGCAAATAACACATTTTCCTCACATTTCTGTGATGGAAAGTTCTGGAATCTGGCATGCTAAACAACTTAAGAGATGGCGGCGTGAATCCCAGACTCTATCCAAAACGGATGAATAGCAGGGTTATTGTGAGCACATTGACAATTGGTTAGGACGTGTAGCTCTTCGGGCAGCTTTATCTTTAACCTGTTATATGCTCTGCCCCCTACGCATGTCAGGTTCCCCACCCCGGTGCAGATGGACACTCTAGAGTCCTTGTGGTTTCACTCAATGGTGCCACCTTATCACGGGGCTCTGTTCTGATCTGTAAACAGCGATTACAACAAATCTTTTACCCCGCAGGGAAACACAACCCGGTCGTTAGAATGACCGTGTTGTGATTCCGCATACCATTACTCCGCAAGTCGGAACAACGACTTGCAGAGGGGGGAGGTGTTGGATTTAAAATCCAACACCTTCCCTAGTGTCCGCACAGACTGGAGTTGGAATAGTAAATTATACTATTCCAACTTCCAGCGCCCCCCTCCGCAAGTCGTTGTTCCGAATTGCGGAATATTGATATGCCGAATCACAACACGGTCGTTGTACAACTGTGTTGTGATTCCCTGCGTGGTAAAAGAATGCTAGATTTAAAGGTATATTCATTCTGATCCGGCATATTTGGTGTTTATGCTCAACCAACTCCTACTAGTTAGGAGGCTAGTGGCACTTTGTCACCCCTCATGGGAGTACCCCTTTTACAAATTCGATTGGTTTTCTCTGGGTTGGGTTGGGACAGAGATGGTTGGGATGGCTTTAGTGAGTTGGGAACGCTGAAGTGGGTGGGGGGCCTGGGGTGGGGGGAGTGGGATGGGGGTTTGGCAAGCGGGAGATGTGGGTGAAGGTTTGCTCCGGCACCTTTAGTTTTTGGTGTACTACCCTTCTTTTTATTTATCTCATTGACAGGTCGCACAAGATCCCTACGATATAATTAGTGGTAAAGTGCGACTGTTACCTTGGAATATCCGTGGTCTCAACACCCCTAGAAAGATCCGCTCTATATTTGCTACTTTAGACAGGATGGATGTGCAGATAGCCTTTTTGCAGGAGACCCACCTCACAAAACTGTCTGAAAGAAATATAGGGAATCGGTGGGCGGGGGTGCGGGTGATGCACTGATATTGTAGTTGTGCAAGAGGGGTGATGATATTGATAAAACAAAGCGTCCCATTTACCGTTCTCCGCACAGACACGGATGAATCTGGCCGGCTTGTGATATTACAAGGGCAACTGGGTGGGGTGAGTGCATTGTTGTTGAATGTGTATGGCCAAAATATAGATGATCCAACCTTCTTTTCTGATGTGTGGCGCCGCATTACCAGCTTCCCGGAGGATGAGATACTTTGGGGCGGCAACTTTAATGCGTGCCTGTATATGACTGTAGACCACATGGGTAGTGAGACCTCGCGACCCAAGCAGGCATATGAGGTGTTGCGGGGACTGATGGATGCTGGCCAGCAATGGGATGTGTGGCGCTTGCGACATCCTGGGGCGCATGAGAGTACATTTGTTTTCTCGGTTCATGGGACTTTGTCCCTCCTGAATTTCTTGCTGGTCACTGAGGCTGTGTGTACCTGGGGAGTGGATGCCCATCATATGGTTCGGACATTCTCAGCCCATTCTCCTGTGCTGTTGGAGCTGCAGGTTCCTGCTTGTCAGCGACCAACTTTCACTTTGCGTCTGCAGCCTTCCTACTATCAGACCCTGTCTTTAAACATGACATTGGGGAGGCTATACATAACTTTTTCAAGGAGAACGAGGGTTTGGTTGATAGCGTGGGCGTACTCTCAGAGACATTTAAGGTGACTTATAGGGGAGTGTGTATGGGGGCGCAGGTGGACGTTTTGCAACATTTGAGGCACAGGATTCAAAAATTGGCTGCAGATATCTCCGCTCTGGAAAGATCTTATGACTCGGACCCTTCCCCCTTTGACACTCTCGGCAATCCGGGAATTGGTTACCGAACACAACGAGACAGTAGATCAGGAGATGGCCCATAGGTCTAGACGTAGTAAAGCTTGTTATTATGGGTAGGGGCAGACCTAGCCACTCCCTGGCTCAGAAGCTATCTGATCCTCGTAGCCAGGACCATATTAAGGAGATTCTCAATGAGGTGGGGGGGGCGCATTATACCACGGCGGACATTAGTGATATCATCCTGGACTTTTATGCCAAGTTATATGCAAGCAGAGCAGACACACTGCAGGAAGAGATCCATGAATACCTCAACAATATTGCTCTGGGGTGGCTGTCTTTGGGTCACTGAGAATATCTTACGCAGCCTTTCGACGAGGAGGATGTCAAATTAGCTATCATGTCACTTCCTACCTGCAAGGCTGCGGGCTTAGATGGGCTCCCTAGTGAATTTTATAAATCCTATGTGGATGCACTAGGCCCTAGACTGCTAGCGGTCTTTGTGGAGGCATATGACATGGGTCGTCTCCCAGCCTCCTTATGGGAAGCCCTTTTGGTGATGCTACTGAAACCTGACAAGGCTTCCAATTGCTGCGACCCTTATAGGCCTCTCTCCATGATTAATATTTACGCTAAGATTCTGGCCAAGATGATTGCTATGCGTTTACAGCCCTTGATCCCTCTGTTGGTTCTTCCCGACCAATCTGGGTTCATGCCAACATGGTCAACCATGCACAATTTACGAACTTTATTTGCCGCCTTACACTACTTTGATTCCGACTTTCAGGCTGTTGCTGTGCTGCTCGATGCAGCAAAAGCGTTTGATTCGCACTAATGAGGCTTCATGTTCACGGTCCTCTTGAGAATCAGATTTCCTACTTTTTTCTTCAGTGGAATAGAGTACTGTATACCGAACCGGCAGCCAGGGTTCATATTAGTGGCCTCTGGCTTTCGAGCCTCTCGCCTGCAAGCTCCGCCAGTTGCATGCATCAGCAGCATTGAGCTTCGGCAGCGCCCACTTATAGTGGGGCTATATGCCGATGACATGCTCTTGTACGTCCGTGAACCTGCAGTCTATCTTTCAGAACTGCTCAGAGACTATGTGAAATTCAAGCGTTTCTCCGGTGTAGGGATTAATTGGGCTAAATCAACTGTTTTCCCTCAGATGGCTGGCACCCAGGAAGTCGCACTGGACCCAGGACCCGATGAAATATCTGAGTATCTGGCTTCATAGGGACCCTGAGCAGGTGATATCTATGAATTATGGCCGCACCATCTACCACGTTGCAGATAAAGCTGCGCGCTAGGCTCGGCTACCTTTTTCACTAGCAGACCGCATAGCTGTGATCAAAATTACCATTTTACCTAAATTATTGTACTTATTTGTAAACATTCCTATCCGCTTGAATCTTACCCTTTTTAAAACGTTGCAGACTGCCCTGTTGTCGTTCGTCTGGGGGGGAGCCTAGATGTAGTTGGAATAGTCTTGTGTTACCATTTGACCGCGGCGGCTTCGAGGCCCCAGATATGCATCTCTACTATTTATGCACCCAAGCTCAATTCGCACACTATTGGTTCTATCCGCAGTGGTCCCTGCCCCACACAGCGATAGAGGTGGATGCTATCCTCCCACTTCTGCTTACCGCGGCTACCCTTTCAGGCGGTGACGGATGTCCTCAGGCAGAGATTATTCCAGTGCTATGTACCGCCAGGGCCTGGCGGGCCCTTGCCCGCAGAGCACAGCTAGATTACCTTTATGCCCCAAAGCTGCCTGTTGCAGCTCATCCGGATATCTCTGCGGCGCAGGAGCGTTCTGCCCTTCGTGTGCTACATGCGGTTGGGGTTGTGAAGATGGGTGACCTATACAAACATGGCCAGTTCCGCTCACTACAAGATATTCAGGCGGGTCAGGCTTCCACCCAATGCTGTGCTTCACATGTGTCAGTGTGCGACAGGCGTTAGGGCAATCTACCCTGATTATCCAATAGAACCTCAGCCATAGTGCATGATGCAGACAGTGCTCTCTGGGGACGAAATTAAGCGTTTGATCACTAATCTATACACTGCATCTCAACGTGAGAAGGACCCGGAAAAACACACTTCATTTCTTAAATGGAACACAACCTTGGGGCACACTTTCCCACTTGAACATTGGCAGGTCTGCTGCACATTGACGGGGCGTCTTACCGCCAATTGTAATTTATTAATTATCCATTTCAAGTTCTTACAACAGTGGTATTATACACCTCTGCAATTAAAGAAATATGACTTGCGTGACTCTGCCTGCTGTGTGAGGTGCGTGCAGGCTGATGCCAATTTTCTGCATTTAGCATGGCAGTGTGCAGGGGTGGCTGCCTTCTGGGTTAAAGTAGTGACTGTGTTCACAAAGGTGGTGATGGAGCGAGTGCGGTGTGTGGCAGAGGTGTGTCTGCTGGGAGATGTAACAGGCGTTTGGTTGCAGTAGCAACCTTAATGGCCAAGCGGGCTGTGGCACAATGCTGGGATGGAAAGAGTCTCCCTATAGTTCAAAAATGGGTTTGGGTTCTAACTTATTGCAGGGAACAACTGGAGACCTATGCAGAGGATCTGGCTGAATCCTCTTGTCCCAAAGATTTCTGGGCCTCACTGACAATGTATCTTTTGAGTCATCCAGATTTGTGAAGCTTCCTGCTCCTAGCATTTTATTTTCTTTTACTACGTTTAGGGTCTGTGTCTTGATGGGGGCTCTTGTTGTTCAATTCACATGCTGTGTCCCTAGATTTCCTTGACAATGACATTCAAGTGCCTTGCTTCTTTGATACTGTTTTTCTTTAAGTGCTGGGGGGACAGGGTTGGGGGGGGTGGGGATTGTTGGCTCTCTGAGCTGCTGTTATAGTTGCATCCTTCTCCACTATGAAGACACTTTATCTTTAAAATGCTTGTGCTATTTCATGGTATGAAGTCGCTGATGGCTCCCTATTGGAGCATTTGGATTGTAACTGCAAGCTTTCAATAAAAAAATAAAAAGAACACTGGAAGGAGGTTAAAAGCACAAAAAATTGCAAAAATAGGCTATGTCCCAATAAAATGCCACAACTGTGCAGAAAATGTTGTTTGTCTAATAAAAGTCTGCCTGTCCCTGAATGCTGGGAAGATGGTGATGTCAGCACAACAAACCCTTTGTTGATACCACTTTCAGGGGAATACAAGCACTTTTTTCCGCAGAAATTTTTCTCATTTGTTCCTCACAAAACCCAAAGTTTAGCTGTATTTTGGCTAATATCTGTGTCACCTTCATAGGAACACACAACCCATGGGTACCTTTCAAATCCACCTGATTTTGGAAGAAAAGGATGCAAATTTGGAATGGATACCTTGTGTGGACAAAGTGTTGAAGAGGTCGAAGCGCAACCTACCCCAAATAGCTCAAAATAAAGGCTTAGCATGGGGGGGGGAGGGGGTGAAGCCTAGCAGTGAAAAGGTTAAAGTGTACAGAGAATTGATGGATGTAATGCTTGAATTAATCTCATCCTGATCCATCATTATTTTCCCTACCATGCCACCTCAGTTTGGGCCCAGTCAAAATCAAATCAGTCTTGACCCAGGACTGGTTTCACACTAGTAGGGCTCATCAGACAGGTATAGCTTGGTTCTTGTGACACACTGTATGTCCAGACGTGAGTTCTGTGACACTGTACCACAGAAACAAAGCTAAAGTGGATTGGAAAGCTTGTGGGCATTCCCTTCTTAAAGAACTGTGACATTTTCTACATTTTCTTTAAGGGAAATCCTGCTTCAGTTGTTTGTTGGAATTTCCCTCACACCAGGATTCTCAACTCATCTTCCACCGTCTGCAGAATCTGTTTCTGTGACATCATCAGCATTGCCAGGTAGCAAAAATAGAAACATAACAAGCAGATGGTTGCTGATAGTGTCATAATGGCTCCATTAGTGCTGCCTAGGACACCGAGGCTGAGAGTTCTAGATCTCAGGCGCAGTGGTCACTTTCCTTGGAGACTTGGAAGGAGGAGGTTGAAGCTGTGTTAGCTCAGGAGAAGTGCAATTTCTTTAAACATTACATTTATTAGTGAGCTTGACTACTGGTAAGTTAATTTATGTATTAGATTGATTGTCTGAGGGTCTTTTTCAGTATGGTGGATGGGATACTCAATCAAAATGTGACATATACTTCTTCTTGCATATTACAAGTGCCTTAGACTATAAATACACTTGGAATAAGATGGATGGGATATCTCTTATGTTTTGAATCTACACCATTTTGTTAATATTTAACTTAAATGGAATTTAGACATTGTTCTACCTCTAAAGGTCTATGTATTTTCCAAATCCATGCACACTTATGTGGTAAGGAGACAGACTAGTGCTGTCTCTTCGCAAAACAAAAGTTGTTTAAAAAGCGATTTTCCCTTTCTGTGATTACTGTCTTTGCATGTGGTTGTTACAGTTTAAAATTGCAGTTTTCACCTGCCTGTGTTTGCATATTTTATCACCTGTTTTGTGTTTTAAACTTGCGGTTTTCCCTGCCCATGATTGCTTGCATTTAACGTGTTGAATTGTGGGATTTGCAGTCCAACCTCTGTAGTTTGTCCCTCTCATTCCTTGGAGACGAATCTGTTTTCCCTCCAAATTTCTCCTTTGTTCTGTGCTAAGACCTGTGTGTTAAAACAGTGCACCCCCAGCCACCATGTTGTGTTCACAAGCCAGTGAGGCCAGCCCCCTTCTCCCCCCCCCCCCCCAGCACCAGGGATATTCTACATCAGAGGGTGCTTCTGTGAGCTGTTTAAACTGTATTTACTGGGGCCTATGCACTTAGTTTTTTGGCCAGTAGGGGGAGTAAAGTTTTATTCAAATAGTATTGTTAGATTTCAAGTTAATGAAGTCTTTTCCTGAAGAAGTCCAAAGTGTGGATTGAGCCTGTCTGTCTCCTAGGAGATTCTGAACAGGAAAAGCAACTTCCAACTCCCTGGCCAGAAAACCTTGTCTGAGGTCGCTGGGACTTTATATGGTCTGCTAGTGGTTGGCACATGTTTACACTGAATGGTGGTTGTATCTGGTGTTTCTATTGCATTAGGGTTAATGTCCTCATTGGTTGGGTATTTGAGGGTTCTGATTGGTTTCTGGGTCTGTGATTCAATCATTGTAGGGTTGGGAGTAGGGCTAGGGTTAGGATTTCTATTTGAAGTAGGAACTAGGGCGACCTGTACCATTGGCTGCTTGGACTACGGTTGGGACTACTGGTAGGGCTAAGGCCTTTATTGGACGTAGAGATCAGGGTTTTTGAACTGATTGGGTGCTTGGACTAGGGCTAAGATTGGCAGTAAGGTCCTGGTCTCCCATTGGTTCTAGATTTTAGGGCTAGTGTTGTGATTGGATAGTGTTAGGGCTAGGGTTCCCATTGGCTGAAGGGATCACCTGATTACTAGGGCTGCACAAGGCCAGGGTTAGTGCGTCTGAGCCCTGGCATCGAGGCTAAGGGCGGAGAGGAGATGGGTAGTTGCCTGTTTGAGCCTGTTCGAGACTAGTCGGGACTAGGGCCAGAAATGCTGCCCTTTTTCTCATTTCTCTTCCTACTGCTAAGACCTAAAAATAAAAAATATATATATTTCACTCTTTAATCCCTCCACTATCCTTTTCAATCAAAATTAACAGACTAACATGTTCACTTCTCAAATTCCATATTCAACTATACTAATATACTGCCCAAATAACTGAATAACATATCTACTACTCAAATTACTTCATATTTATACTATACTAATTTTAAAAACAAATCCTTTATGGGTTCAGGAGTGTCGTGCTACTCGCCAGAAAAGCGCTTCAACACCCATCAGGGCTAACAAGTGCTATATGAATGCTAATCTTTCTTCCCCTTGTATCCCTCCGCTATCCTTCTCACTCCAAGTAACAGACTAATATCCACCACTGAAATTACCTCATATTTCACCATATTAATTCACCACTAATCCTTTATAGGCTTCCAGAGTCGCGTGCATAAACAAGCGATAAATTAATACAAACCTTTGTCCTCCTCTATCCTTCTGCTATCATTCCATATCCAAATAACTAACCTATGCACCATTTAAAATGTACTTGCATGTTTCACTATACTAATTCAACACTAATCATCTATGGGTCCCGGAGTAGCGTGCTTCCCGCCGAAAAAGCTCTTCGATGCCTCGTCAGGGGTAGTAAGAGCTATATAAATGCAATCACAATACAATACAATACATACTGAGGACAAAGGATGAGACTTTACTGCTATGCTATGCTAATCAGTCTCTTGGGAATGTTGAGCCCATCTGTATGAAAAATATGCAGCTTCACTTTGCACTGTAACATTGCACTCAAATTTATTTTAATGGAACACACATGACTTTCCTGGAAATTCAGTTGGAAGTGTAGCAAAATAACTGGATCTATTTCTTAGTAAACAGTGTGAATAATGAAGGTAAGAAAATAAATAATCACACACACACACATTTGAGTATGTTATTTTATTGATATCTATAATGTTTTCTATGGCAAACATGTTCTTGGCTTTCAATTAAGTACCCAAAGATATTTGTGCACCATGTACCTGCTTAGATGATTTCTTGCTTAGTAAAAAGGTTATGTTTTATGTTTACATTTTTAATTTTCTTTGGTGATTGATTTATGTTTAAAACATCTAGAAATGTGGTAATTGAGTGTGAAGTGTTTTAAGTGTTAGGAGCTCTAGTCTGTAAATGTTACGCCTTACCTAATTTGTGATTTTCTAAAATATTTTTTTTGCTGTATTTTATTGTCCTCAAAATTCTATAGGCATCTCTATTTTTGTTTGCTATTGTGCACATTTAGGTTTTCTAGTAACTTTTGTTTTTTGCTGCTCATTTGGGCTAGAGATGTTGTTATTCAACACAGCTGTTCCTTCCATATTTTAATGTGGGTCTTGTGTTTGAGGGCTGTCAGGTTGCACATCCATGTTATGAACCTGGGTAGTGGTACAGTACAAGAGGAAAACATACAGGCTGTGGTGAAAAGGAAGAAGGATTACTTGTCTTCTGTTCAAACACTATTCACCACCTAGAGATATCTACCATATGTTTACATTCGGGCTAGGCTTGTCGATCTATCAAATAGTATTAAAGAATAAATGCTTCTAAATATATTTGCATCTAATCAATGTCAGTGGTGATGGTTTTAAATCTGTTGATCAGCCTTACAACCTAACAACATATTACTAGTCAGTGAGCTGGTAATATGAGCCCTAAATGTTTTAAACAGGAACGGAATTAGGTGTTGTTCAACCTGGCCAATTATCCAAGGTCATCCACCATTTTTTTCTTCATTCGCTGAACTCGTTTTTGATGGCTTTTAGGACTGCTAAATAGTGGTAAACAAATTATGGTCTCCCTTGCAAACAGGGTAAAGATGGCTTTTGTCTGATTGGTGATATTTACTTTACTTGTAAGACCCTATTATATGGTACTAAATATACCCAGGGCCTGGAAATTAAATGCCACTAGTGCTTTGCAGCATTCATTGTGCCCTCCTCCCCCACTAAAGTAGCACTGCAAAACATGTCTCAGGTCTAACACTAAAATCTGTAGTTATGTGTTAAACCTCCATTTCAACAAGTCATTACAAACCTTCTGCTAGGTCTAAACCGTCCTGTTTAATACTTATAATTCACCCATAATATATAGGGCAGAGTGCATTGTATTTAAAATTCAGGACAAGTTTATTTCAGTTTTACATGTCCTGACAGTGAAAAACTCCTAGAAGACGTTTTCAGGGTTGTAAAACGAACTCCCATAAATAAACAATGGGCTACCTTGTTACGCTTAAGAAGGCATGACTTCAATTTGGGACCATATCAAGAGACACTGTTTCCATTGAAATAAATTGTAATTTAAAATCCTCTTTAATGATAAACCCGGATTTTAAGTTGTTATTCTGGAAAAGCCAATTTTAGAAAGTGTGCATTTTTCTGCATAAAGAAAGTTTGCATTTCTGCCAAGGTTCAGGATCACATGACTGTGAACGTGTGTGCTGTTGTGTTTTGTATATTACTTCCAGATATGGAGACGAACAGGCCTTGGGGTGTAGGGGGGTGTGCACCTCCTAACAAGGATGTCCTGAAGGTTGTATTTAGCCTTCCTGAACATCAAAGCATAGCCTCAGGGCTTGCCCCCCCCCCCCAACGTCTAAGGGTTGCCTGTTGTGTCACTGACAAATTCATCTCACAAATAGGCCTGTCTACCCTTTGTTACCCTACACATTTTGGAGCCAAATAAAAATAAGAGGCAAGTGTATACAGAGGGGACATCCCTCACCTGCAGGCTGGCACTGAGGATAAAAGTAACACCTTCAAAACCTCTCATCAGAACACTGCTGGTCCTGTGGAAGATTCAGGAAAAGGACTGTCCTACTATCTGAAGAAAGAAGATTGGACCTGCTTGACTTGAGCTCAGGCTCCACATAAGTTATTCAAATTGTCAGTTGACTCTCCTGTTAGAGCTACAGGGAAAAAACAAGCTTCCAGAGGTCTTCCTACAACTGTCAAGCCGACCAGCACTGACTGGTCCTGCATGGACCGGCCTGAGCCCTGGTGCTGGCCTCTGCTGGATTGAGTGATGATCCCTAAGAGGTGCATATCCAGGTTGTGACCCTCAACTGCCATCAGAGTGTTCTCTTCTTGCCTGAAAACCACAAGTCCCGAGTTCCTGGTGAAGATAAGGTTTTTGTCCCTGTGCAACTACGAATATACTCCTCATGTCGCCTGGCAACCATCTGCGATGCCCGCTGACGTGAATCTCCTGTGACAACCTGCTCTTTGCGTCCCCTTCAAGAACCAGCATCAGCAGCAGTAGCCTGTGATGACTTCCAACATGAAGCACCAGTGACGTAGAAAGATTTGGGATCTTTCTTGTGTAGTGTTTTCACGTTATCACTTTATTTGTTTCAGTGCAGCATAATGCTATCCACATTACCACTAAGTTAAGCATGAGTCCTTTTGTGCTAGAGTATTAGAGGACAAGCACAGGCTTACTTAGTGACTTTTGTGGTTCACCCAGACAAGGAATGTGTTTATTATTAGAGTGGTAGTTCCACTCCTCTCAACTAAGAACCCAGGGTCAGATGCATCAACAATCCATTTTTGCGATTTCTTAATTGCAAATTCTTATGATTCGCAATAAGAAAATCGGAAAATAGAATGCATGAAATTGTGTTTAACACCTTCTGCGATTCCTAGGGTATCGCAAATGACCTACCTCATGAATAATAATGGGGTAGATCGCAATATACAACCTCCTCGGAAGTGCAAAAATCAGTTGAATGGTGGTCTGCTGGGCCCCTCTTTTTTTTTTTTGTAAATACAGGGAGGGGGCACCCCGGTCCCTGCCTGCTCCCCGCATCCTGCAGAAGCCTGCATTGATTTTGGACAGAGGTAGCTGCTAAACATGCAGATCCCTCTGTCCCAAAGCAATTCTGCTCTTCTTTCAGCAAGTGAGAGTATTTTTTATGCTCTCGCTTGATGAAAGTGGAGCAGCATTTGCTAGAAGCCATGGCAAACATCAATGTCCCAGGAGGGGACCTTCCTGTGACATTACAAGAGCACCCAGGCCATCTACGGATCCACATGAAGGGTCACTTGGCCCCCTCTTTCAAGTATTTAGCCCAGGGGAGATGGTGGTCCCCGGGGCCAGGGGTCCACAATGGACACCCTCCCATTATTCTGTTTGTGCCCCAGGGAGGTAGCTGTACCCGGGGAAGCCACATGGCTCCACCACAAATATACTATATCTGCCCTGGGGAAGTGGTTGTCACCGGGGCAGCAGGGGAGGCAGTAGGGCCACTCCAACATTCCTTCTTAAATAATGTATGTGCTCCAGGGAGGTGGCGGACCCTGGGGCTGCCAGGGGGCTGGACGGGCTCCCCATGTTTATATTGTTCAGTACCCCTGGGAGAGGGTGGTCCCTGGGGCTGCGGAGGCTGCGCAAGCCCCCTGCATTTGTGTGCTTAAGTGCCCCGGATAGGTAGCAGTCCCCATGGCTTTTCAAAAGCCTAGGAGGGAGCCCAATGAACCTTCTCCTTGATTGTAATATGCCCCTGGCATTTGGCCCACCTGGGGCCTTCATAAAAAAAAAAACAGTGGAAGCCCATGCATCTTTTTTATAAAAGATTTCTTGCGTCCCTAGATATCTAGATTTTGTAACTTTAACATCTCTGAAGCTACTCAACAGATTTACACCAAGTCATAAAAAGCTTGGTTTCTGAACCTACATCGAACTTTGTGCCAAATTTGCTGTAATTCCATTCAGCGGTTCAAGCGGAATCCCTTGCAAATCTCAAACTTTGTAAAGCAAATAACACATTTTCCTCACATTTCTGTGATGGAAAGTTCTGGAATCTGTTTGGATCCACAACCTTCCACCCACCCAGCATTACCCAAAGACTCCCAATAGAAATGCTACCTCACTTGTGTGGGTAGGCCTGGTGCAAGTGACAGGAAATGGCACAAAGCGCAACGTGCACATCAGAGCTTTCCAGTGAAAACTGACCTGTCTTTTGCTATGTGTCTAGCTGTGGAATTTGGACTCTAGCTCAGCCAGCACGTATGGAAACCTAGAAAACCTATACATGTTTAAATACTAGACACCCAGTGGAATGCAGGATGGGGTGACTTGTGTGGCTATCAGCAGGTTCTGTTACCCATATTCCCTTGTAAACTTCAAACATTGTCAATGTTGGCTAATATCGGTGTCCCCTCAGGGGAATCCACAAACCCTGGGTACCTCTAAAATCCACATGATGTTGGAAGACAAAGACGCAAATTTGGCATGGATACCTTTTGTGTACATACAGTTACAGGGGCCTAAGCGCAAATTACCCCAAATAGCCAAAAATGGCTTAGCAGCGGGGGAGAAAGGTCTAGCTGCGAAAGGGTTAAAGTGTACAGAAAACTGATGGATGTCATGCTTGAATTAATCTCATCCTTTGGTAATTTCTCGAAGGCTCATCCAGACCCATCATTATTTTCCATACTTTATCACCTCAGTTTGGGCCCAGTCAAATTCAAAATAGGTCTTAACTCTGCTCTAATAGGAAAAGGCCAGGTTCTACCTGAACCAGAACACCAGCAACCTAGGACTGGTTTCACCCTAGTAGAGTTCATCAGACAGATATAGCTTGGTTCCTGTGGCACACTGTATGTACAGACGTGGGTTCTGTGACACTGTGACACTGGAACAAAGCTAAAGTGAATTGGAAAGCTAGTGGGCATTCCGTTATTAAAGAAATGTGACATTTTCTGCATTTTCTTTAAAGGAAATACTGCTTCAGTTGTTTGTTGTAATTTCTCACACACCAGGATTCTCAACTCATCCTCCACCCTCTGCAAATTCTGCGTCTGTGACATCATCAGCATTGCCAGGTAGCAAAAATGGAAACATAACAAGCAGATGGTTGCTGATAGTGTCATAATGGATCCATTAGTGTTGCCTAGGACACCGAGGCTGAGAGTTCTAGATCTCAGGCGCAGTGGTCACTTTCCTTGGAGACTTGGAAGGAGGAGGTTGAAGCTGTGCTAGCTCAGGAGAAGTGCAATTTCTTTAAACATTGACATTTATTAGTGAGCTTGACTACTTCTATCACTGGTAGGTTAATTTATGTATTAGATTGCTTGACTGAGGGTCTTTTTTCAGTATGGTTGATGGGATACTCAGTCAAAATGTGACATATACTTCTTCCTCCATATTACAAGTGCCTTAGACGATAATACACTTGGAATACGATGGATGGAATATCTGTTATGTTTTGAATCGAAATCATTATGTTAATATTTAACTTAAATGTAATTCAGACATTGTTCTACCTCTAAAGGCCCATGCATTTTCAGAATCCATACACACTTGCACAAACACACACACATGCAGGGGACAAAAGACGAGACCTTACGTTAAAGTTAAGGGACTGGGGATTATGCATTAGGGGAATAGATGTGAGGCTATGGGGATTATATATTTGTGGTTTTAGAATAAGGGTATAATATTTATGGTTTTGGGGTATAGTGTCAAGGAGTTAAAGGGTTAGGGGTTAGGGTTATTATCGGTTTTAATATTGTTTCATATTCGGTATAGGTATGACACTTTTGGGTGTATGGTTAATGGGTTAAGGGAATAGAGTTTATTTTTTGACAATCAATTTTATTGAGTTTTGAATGTAACAACAAACAGCACCATACAGAGTCACATTATACACTGTCAGAATAGGGAAAAACACATCACAGTGACATCAAGGCTACACAAGTAAAACCAATAATGACATATCCATGTGTACCTGAAGAGCAGACCACTCCTTATCAGTCTTATATTACTCCAACCCATTTGCCCCACAATGCAGAGAAATTCCTGAGGGCATCTCCTGGCGACATAAAGAGGCAGCTCCTGCGCAGCACACCAGTCCACCCCTCTGCGCCAGCACCCTAGAGTGAGTGCAGTAGTGTCCAGCCAATGAGCAGCAATGTCCCTTTTGGCGACCACCAACGCTGTTTAAGGAAGAGCATCTCAGCCCATGGGCCATCCAATCCGTCTGTGATGTCCAGCAGAACACGTATAGGATCAAGAGGGGGGAATAGAGTTTACCAAATTGGATTATAACTTACAGGGACAAGGGTATGGCTTAAGTATTTAGGGGAATCTTTTTAAGGTTTTGAGGAAGAGAGTTAAGGGTGTGGGTTACAGAATAAAATTAACTCTTCTATTACATTTCTTTAATAATACAGATGGATGGGCCATATTATCAAGGAACGGCGTTAAAATTATCATCGCTTTAGTGGCAGGAAACTGCCGCTAAAGTGGCGATAATGGGCTTGATAATATGCTCTTGAGAATTCCAATAGAAACCCATGTTCTGGTGTTAACATGGGCTTCTATTGGAATTCTCTAGGGCATATTGGCAAGCCCATTATCGCCGTTTTAGAGGCAGTTTCCTGCCGCTAAAGCAGCGATAATTTTAACGCCATTCCTTGATAATATGCCCCGAAATGTTTTACATATGAGGTATACTAATGAGTGTCTTGTGAATTTAAAACTCATCTGTATGAAAAATATGCAGTTTCACTTTTCACAATAACATTGCCCTCAATCCATTTCAATGGAACACACATAACTTTCCTATAATTCAGTTACAAGTGTTGCAAAATATCTGGAAATATTTCTCAGTAAATGGTGTGAATTATCAAGGTACATAAGAACAACACACACCTCTTGATTATGTTTTTTTTTTGTTATATTTAATAGGTTATACAACAAACATTTACATCTCTCTGATCCTCTCCTTTTTTAGGTTTCAAATAAGTACCTACTTATATTGGTGCACCATGTACCATTTTAGATGATTTCTTGCTTCGTAAAAGGTTATGATTTATGTTTTCCTTTTTAATATTCTTTTATGATTGATTTAGGTTTAAAACTTCTAGAAATATGGTAATTGAGTGTGAAGTGTTTTAAGTGTTAGGGGCTGAAGTCTGTAAATGTTACACCTTACCTAATTTGTGAAATTCTTTCATCGTCAACATTTCCTTATTGGTTCAGAGTTGATTTTGTGAATGAATGTTATTTGGGTGATTTATTGTCCTTATAATTCTACAGACATCTCTATTTTTGCTTTGCTATTGCTCACATTTAGACTTTCTAGCAAGTTTTGTTTTTTACTGCTCTTCTGGGTTAGAGTTGATGCTATTAAACTCTGCTGGTCATTCCGTCTTTTCATGTGACTCTTGTGTTTGAGGGCGGTCAGGTTGCCCATCCGTGTTATGAACCTGGGTAGTGGTACAGTGCAAGAGGAAAACATACAGGGTTTGGTAAAAGGAAGAAGGATTACTTGTCTTCTATTCAATCACTATTCACCATCTACAGATATCTAATATATATTTCCACATTAGGGCTGGGCTTGTAGACCTATCTAATACTAAAAAGAATAAATGCTTATGAGTTATATTTGCATCTAATCAATGTCAGTGGTAATGGTTTAATATCAGTTGGTCAGCCTTACAACCTACCAAAATATTACTAGTCAGTGAGCTGGTAATATGTACTTTAGATGTTTGAGGCAAAAACAGAATGAGGTGGTGTTCAACCTGGCACCTTATGCAAGGTCACCCTAGATTTGTTCCTTCATTCGCTGAACCCGTTTTTGTTGGCTTTTATGCCTCTGCGCACTTTGCACCTGCTAATAAGGGGTAAAGATATTGTGGTCTCCCTCACAAACAGGGGAAAGTTGGCCTACGTCTGAGTTGTTACATTTACTTTGCTTGTAAGTCCCTAGTATACAGTATTAAATATACCTAGGAAATTAAATGTTACTTGTGGTTTGCAGCATGCATTGTGCCCTCCTCACCCACTAAAGTAGCACTGCAAAATGTGTTTCAGGCCTGCCACTGAAATCTGTAGTAACCTGTTAAACTGCCATTTCAACCAGTCACTACAAACCTTTTGCTAGGCCTAAACCTTCCAGTTTAATACTTATAATTCACCCCTAATATATAGGGCAGGGTGCATTGTATTTAAAACGTAGGACATGTTTATTTCAGTTTTACATGCCCTGACAATGAAAAACTCCTAAAGTCAGTTTTCAATGTTTTAAAGCTAAGTCCCACATAGACTAACACCGGGTTACCTTGCTACGCTTTATAAGTCATAACTTCAATTTGGAACCAGATCAAGGGACACTGCTTCCATTCAAATAAATTGTAATTTGTAATCCTCTTTAATCATAAAGCCGGATTTTAAGTTGCAATTCTGAAAAACCCACTTTTAGAAAGTGTGTATTTTTCTGCATAAACTAAATGTGCATTTCTGCCAAGATACAGGATCACATGATTCTGGATGTATCTCCCATTGTGTTTTGTATATTAGTTCCAGATGTGAGGACTAATGGGCCTTGGGTGTGGGGCTGGGTGTTCACCTCCTGGCTGGGATGTCCTGGAAGGTTGTGCTTAGCCTTCCTGAACTTCAAAGCATAGCCTTAGGGCTTGCCCAGCCCTTTCCGACTTCTAAGGGGTGCCTGCTGTGCCACTGACAAATGCATCTCACAAATATGCCTGTCTACCCTTTGTTACCCTACACATTTTGGAGCCAAACATAGGTAAGCGGCCAGTTTAGACAGACAGGCCATCCCTCCCGCATAGGCTGGCACTGAGGATAAAAGTGGCACCTTTAAAACCTCTCATCAAAACACTGCTGGTCCTGTGATAGATTCAGGAAATGGATTGCCCTGTTATCTGAAGAATGACGATTGGACCTGCTTGACTTGAGCTCAGGCTCCCCATAAGTGCTTCAAAGTGTCAGTTGACTAACCTCCTGTCAGAGCTACAGGGAAGAAACAAGTTTCCAGAGGTCTCCCTGCAACTGTCAATCCGACCAGCACCAACTGGACCTGCATGAACCAGCATGAGCCCTGTTGCTGGCCTTTGCTGAAGTGAACGCTGATCCCCCAGTCAAGGTCGTGACCCTTGACTGGCATCAGAGTGTTCTCTTCCTGCCTGACAACCACAATTCCTGAGTCCCTGATGAAGATTCTAAGGTTTTTGGTCCCTGTGCGACTACAAATGGACTCCTCATGTCGCCTGGCAACCATCTGCGATGCCAGCTGATGTGAATATCCTGTGACAACCTGCTCTTTGCCTCCTCTACAAGAACCAGCATCAGCAGCAGTAGACTGTGACCACTGCTAACATGAAGTTCTAGCAATGTAAAAAGATTTGAGATTTTTCTGGTGCAGTGTTTTCACTTTAGTACTTTATTTGTTTAAGTACTATACACATTACCACTAAGTAAAGCGTGAGTGCTTTTGTGCTAGGGTACTAGAGGATAAGCACAGGCTTACTTAGTGACTTTTGTAGTTCACCCAGACAAGGAATGAGTTTATTATTTGATTGGTGCTTCTACTCCTCTCAACTAAGAACCCAGTTTCTTATACTTAGTCTGCTTAAATAGAAAGTTTATAATTGAAGCCAAAAGAGAGTAATCTGTGTATGCATGGATAGTCTCTCAGGTGCAAGGTATTCTTTTAAATGAGCCCGGTCAGAATGGCCTGGAATGGATTTATCAATTTACAACAGTGTTCACTTTCCTTGGATACTTGGAGAGAGAATGTTAAAGCTGTGTTAGCTCGAGAAAAACTGTGATTTATTTCAATATGGATACTGTGAGTCTGAACTGAAAGTGAGTAAGATAAGCCCTTTGACTTATTACTTCACATGCAGTGTAATTTAATTAGAAGAGAAATGGAAAAATAACCCCTCCAACTGTATATGGCTTTTGGCATTTAGATTCTTATGAGGGTTTTTACTATAAGCAGCATGACTAAAACATGTAAAATCCACATCAGACATCAAAATTGGTTGGACAAACCACATCATCTTTGAAAAAATGACATTACTCATAATGCAGGATGAATACAGATAAATATATAAATATTCAAATTAAATGTTATGAAGTCATAGGAGTAATTTATAATACTTTGAACAACGTATCCCTCGTCCTTTGAATGATCAGCGCACAGTAAATGTGTGAACTACATATATGAATGATGAGTGTACCACCACCTCTTTCTGTGAGCTGTGATCATCTGAGAAATCAGTGCTTGCTCGCAGTGTGCCATTCACCATGCTTACTGTACTACAAGAGCCTTTGTGAATTGTGACGCTTTGACAAATCGTGCTTAAGTTCTACTCTCACTATGTGGATAAAGGCTGCCTTAGCACCTCACCAAATCATGGTCTTTACAACCCACTCAAGATACTTGCTTCCTGCCAGTCCTCACTACACTACGAATATATCCTCCCTAAATCACAAACCCTATCTCTCACAACCTACTCATACCGACTTTGCAATAGACGTTTGCCATGGACTTTCATCTCTCCTAGCAGTTAAACTTCCAACAAACATTGAACTACAAAGAAAACCAACCTATCTCCCTCTTCAGTTTATTGTGCCCATGTAATAAAAGGTGCCCATGTAAAATTACTCTAAATTGTATTAATAGTATTCAACACTCTTTTTGCATTATAGATGTGTATATAGCTAGCATACCCTACGGGGAATTGTTACGTCTTAAACGCATTTGCAGCACATCGGAGCAATTCGATGTCTGTAGTCAATCATGTTTAGAACGTATGCGACAGAGAGGGTACAGTGAAGAAATTCTTAACAAAGCCATGGCTAAAACGAACGAAAGACCTAGAACTGCCTTGTTACCGAGCACCAATGAGTCAGACACCTGTACAGCAGATGAGAACAGTTCACCTAGACTCATCACCACTTATTGTAGACAGGAACGCAAAATACGTAACATCATGAATAAAAATTGGCCCATAGTTTTAACTGACCCTATTCTGAAAACCACGTTACCAGAACACCCTAGCGTGTCATTCAGAAAATCCAAAAATATGGCTAATCTCTTATCTAAGGAGATTCCTACTGGGTCTATCAGTATTCAAACGTGGATGCCCACAAGCAACGGTTTTCGCAAATGTGCAACTTGTAGGGCATGTAACTTTGGAGCCAACACTGCCACATATAGGACCCCATTTAAAACTAAAGAATTATCTATTAGGGGTAAATATGACTGCCGCACTGAGTACGCCATATACGTTCTCACTTGCACATGCGGCTTACGCTATGTAGGCAGTACGAAAAATCCTGTATATATGCGCATCCTGCAGCACATTCGTGCCATCATCAACAGTGACCCGGCTTACCCGGTAGCCAGACATTTTAAAATAAGTCACAATAAAGACGTGAATTGTCTTACTTATTTTGTAATTGATCAGGCACCGTTACTAAAGCGAGGTGGGGACAGGGACAAGGCTTTAAGGCAGTTAGAGACAAGATACATTCTTAATCTCAACAGCAAGCATCCCAACGGCCTTAATGATAGGGAGGATATGCATACCTTTCTATAATTTGACCTATTGTATTCTGTCCAGTACCCCATCTCTGTATTCTGTTGGTTGGGTTGTTTGTGGCCATCCTTTACCAGTAACCATTAACAGCTAAAATAGGTGATTTGATGACAATTTGATGAGTGTCCACGAGCTTCTTATGTTGAACCTGTAATTTAATCTCTCTCCATTATCACTATTTTTAAACCTCCTACATTTTTTTGGTTGCACTTATATCACTTAGCACTTTATAATTGGGATTGCGTTTTTGCAACACCAGGTTGTCTAATCTTCCTAGGATGCATTAGGGGCTAAAGGATAGTGTCACTATCCATCCTTAATTAGTTCAGCACTAGCACTTTAAATAAAGTATGTTCATATATAATGCAACGTAACATTAGGGCATTACATTTCAGTGAGACAGCTTGAGTACAAATTCACAGCTAGTTACACTAATACTATAGCTATTTCCGTGGAGAATTGCCATTTGCACAATTATTTTAAGCATAATATTTATTTATTGATGCAATATAATTATTATTAATTGACTTTTTTTATATATGGTCTTTTATACAATTTTAACATATTTATATGTTATTTATTTGGTGCAGTGGTGTCATGTATTGAATTGCTGTATGTGTGTATATATATTTTCTCTAGTTGTACTGTTTTTATAATATCATGCTGCTAGCTCAATTTGCACATACCAAAACGCATTCATGCGGTCATAAATGTTCGTTGTTACTTGAACAAAATTGAAAATTTCTTTTTATGTGCTCTGTAAAATATGCTGCTAAGGGTTTAAAGCCGTCCTCGCAAAGCTACCAATTTTTGTGCACATGTAAAACACCCCACATTAGAAGTTTATTTTCTATGTTTACTACTAGAACACGTGGTGTCATCATGAAAGAAAAAAATGAGTGTGTGCTCTATTTAAAGTGAACACTACTGCATGTCCGTCATGTGATCAAGGGCAGTTCCTGCCCGAAACGCGTCATGCCTACCTGAACTGCAAAATGGATAATAAAAGTTTGCTGTAACACTCCGCAAGCCGTGTGGTGGTCCGTATTTTCTGTGGTTTCAACCTGGGAAACAGAAATTGATCCATATATATATATATATATATATATATATATATATATATATATATATATATGAGAGCACAGGATTCCCTCTCTCCAGCTCTGCGTACGCGGTCACAGCCTCCACGCCAACCACAGGAAGGAAAAGACGAACCACCAATCTGGCAGGCAAATAGTGTTTATTTATTGCAGTTCACACAGCCATTTGTCAGCGACGCGTTTCGAGCACGGATGCCCTTGCTCACGCTGCGATGCGATATATATATATATTTTTTAAATACAAACCCGACTATATAGAAAACCCACGGCTGGGAAATGCTGTTTTACATGCAGCAAGCCAGGACCCCAAATGCCTGATCGGGAGCATCCCATATGGCGAATTCCTACGCCTGAAAAGAAACTGCTCGGATGAGGAGGAGTACGTTCAGGCAAAGGAAGAAGCTAAAAGAAGATTCCAGGTCAGAGGATATTCTCACAATGCATTGAACATTGCTGAAGAAAAATCCAATAAAATCCAGAGAGAACAACTTCTGGTAGTGAAACAGGTGTCAAAGCAAGAGGAAATTCCCAGAATGATCACAACCTTTAATGTGAAGTCAGGAAGGATTATGCACATATTTCAAAAAAACTGGCATATCCTTAACACTGACCACATAATCAAAAAAGTCCTCCCAGAGAGACCTGTAATCACATACAAGCGCAGTCAATCTCTGGCGGACCATCTTGTCCATAGCCCCTTGGCGTCCAAGAAAAAATCTGTACAAATCTCAAAATCAAAATAATTTTTTCCTTGTCGAGCCTGTAAGGCCTGCAAAACCAGCAAAATAACAAAAACATACCCAGGAAGAACCGATGAGAATGAGCCTGAAAAAAACATCAAAAAATTACTCAACTGTAATTCTGAGTACACGATCTACTGCCTCCTCTGTCCGTGTGGGAAACGCTATATAGGCAGTACAATCAAGCCTACTAAGATGCGAATCCTTGAACACATGCAGGCAATTGCGAACAAAGACAAGTCGTACCCGTGGCACGACACTTCGCAGAATTCCACAAAAGCGACAGGGACCTGCTTAGCTTTTATTGTATTGATCAAGTGGAACGTACCGAAAGGGGAGGTGATAGAGAAAGATTACTTCGTACTCTTGAGTCAAAATATATCATCGGTCTAAAGACAATGGTCCCCTGGGGACTTAATAATAATGAAGAAATGTGGGTACATTTGTAGACGCAATTGGGTCCTAAACAACATCTGGTAGTACCCCAATCCCACGTGCAGGCGCCTGCTTCCAAAATATACATTGGAGCCATGCCCGACTATTCTCTATGACTTTGATTGCCCATTCAGGGCTCAATTAAGCTGTTCAAATTAATAGCTTGGCTAGGCCTATCCAGGGCAGAATTTTTATCAGAAAGTCAAGGTTACGTTATATAAATGGACATATGTGTATAAAATATACTGCTGTGAATACCGTAGCCTGCAAATGAGAAAAATGCTCGAAAAATATCTCTCAGTATGCACGCACTTTGTTATAAAAGAGTAACTTGTTGCTTAAATGGTTTTTAATATGCACTAGAGCACTTTATTATACACAACGCCTTGCTGAGAAAATGAATTGGTCTGCGTATTTGCACACTAAAAGATGGCAGCTGTTATAGTTTTCTTATTACAATGAGAACCGTCATTTATGTTGATGATGTGAATAAGGAATGTGGCTTTAAATGGCGCATGTAGTCTTGCACAGGTGCACACTGACGAAGCCTTCTGGCGAAACGCGTCTGTTGTGGGGGTAGGGGCTTGAATTAAAGAAATTCATAATCTATGGTATCGTGTGCTGATCATCTTTCTAGCCGAATTGGAGTGGATCGTTTTGGAATATATATATATATATATATATATATATATATATATATATATATATATATATATATATATATATATATATATATATTACCTACTGGCGATAGCCACTAGGTATATATAGTTAGGATTATTTGTCTATGGAACTTTTGAAAATTCTATGTCTAATAACTTTGGCGTTTGTGGATGGAATCGGCTGAAATTTTCAGGAAAATGGCACATTTTGTTTCTGAGCAGCCCCTTAAAATTTGGGGGGGTTTCGTCAAGGGGGGGCCGAGAAAAAAGGGGGGTTCCAAAACACGTTTTTCCCATGTTAATTTCCATAGGGCGGTTGGCCTCACTTTTAGCTCGAACGGCTGAATGGATTTGCACGAAACTTGGCAAAATTATAGGGACTGTTAGCCCGATGTGCCTTTGCTAGGTCTCAATATATGTGCTCCAGTGGATTTTGAGAAATTAACGTTCAAAACAAGATATATATCTGTAACAACGCTCCGGGCTGCGCTCCGGTCCGCTTACTTTTCGCGAAACGGAACTTTGCGATGCGAAGCTGATTGGCTCCCCGGTGTCTGTCAACATTCTAAACAGTCCGGAGCGGCCGCCATCTTATCTCTCGGTAGGATCGAGAGAGAAGAAGAGGTGAAAAACGAAGGGGGAATTTAATGAAAGGGGGCAAGGTATACCCCTCTTGACCCCCTAGGAATGTTGTTAGGGTTATTAAAGGGTCCCGTGGGGAAAATAAAAAAAAAATTATTTTTCACGGTAGAAGCGCTTCACGGGCCGCGAACTGGGCCGCAAACTGGTAGCGAAACGGGAATTCGCCATTTTGTGCTTCGTTTTAATTAAATTACTAGGTATAAGGGGGTGCGGGAGACGTATCCTAATCCCCTATGTTTTCTGAGGGTGGCTGAGGAGGCTCATATATGTTGATACATCTCTTCCAGCGGCTGTGCGTGAGCTTTTTTTTTTTTGCTGCGTGACGTCTGTTAACGTTCGATTCGATGGAAATCAGGAAGTGTTGACCGCCAATTTGTCAGTGCGATAAAATATTTTGTTATAAATGAATCCTTATTGATAAACATTGTTTGCGCCATCTTGCCTTTTTTCCAATGCCACAATTTTGTCGTGCACGGCAGCCATTTTAGATGCCAGGCTGGTCCCAGGCTATCACCTAGCCCTGCGGATGTAGTTTATGGCCCCAGCTGTAGAGAATCCAGACATGCCAACCCTCCCGATTCAGGCGTGAGAATACTGATTTCAGTGCTATTCTCCCGCCTCCCGATTTCTGCAAGCAAAAACCCGGGGGCATATTACCAACAACTAGCGATAATTTTTGTCTCTAACTTTTTTAGAGACAAAAATTATCGCCGCACATCGGCGATTTTTATCGCAGATAAACCTTGCTATTAGCAAGGTTTATCGCGAATGCGAAAAAAAACGGCCGCAATGCATGAATATCGCTGAAAAGTCAGCGATATTCATGCATTATCGAGCAAATGCTCTTAGCCATGTTATCCACCTCCCATTGGATAACATGGCTAAGAACTGCTCAGGTCAGGTGTTATTTACAACAAGGGGTGGTGAGGGACAGAGTCTCTGAATTAAGCAGAAAGCTCTCACCCAGTCAAGAGATCAGGGCTAGATCCAACACCGTTTTTTAGCTCACTGCACCATCCCAGTTTCAGAACCTGGCTGTATGCAAATTAGTCTGTTCCTGTCCCAGTGCATGATGGGAACATGGCAAACCAAACTACAGAAGCCAATTCTTACCCTGGGAAGGAAACAAGCTCCCGGGGACCGGTTTCTGGCATTACAGCCGTCTTCGGCCCGGTTTGCTTGAATCCTGATGGTGCAATGAGCAAGGGTCTCACATCTGAGAATACCCTTCCACGCTTAGGGTGGACAAAAATATTTACAACAAGGGGTGGTGAGGGACAGAGTCTCTGAATTAAGCAGAAAGCTCTCACCCAGTCAAGAGATCAGGGCTAGATCCAACACCGTTTTTTAGCTCACTGCACCATCCCAGTTTCAGAACCTGGCTGTATGCAAATTAGTCTGTTCCTGTCCCAGTGCATGATGGAAACAGGGCAAACCAAACTACAGAAGCCAATTCTTACACTGGGAAGGAAACAAGCTCCCGGGGACCGGTTTCTGGCATTACAGCCGTCTTCGGCCCGGTTTGCTTGAATCCTGATGGTGCAATGAGCAAGGGTCTCACATCTGAGAATACCCTTCCACGCTTAGGGTGGACAAAAATATTTACAACAAGGGGTGGTGAGGGACAGAGTCTCTGAATTAAGCAGAAAGCTCTCACCCAGTCAAGAGATCAGGGCTAGATTCAACACCGTTTTTTAGCTCACTGCACCATCCCAGTTTCAGAACCTGGCTGTATGCAAATTAGTCTGTTCCTGTCCCAGTGCATGATGGGAACAGGGCAAACCAAACTACAGAAGCCAATTCTTACACTGGGAAGGAAACAAGCTCCCGGGGACCGGTTTCTGGCATTACAACCGTCTTCGGCCCGGTTTGCTTGAATCCTGATGGTGCAATGAGCAAGGGTCTCACATCTGAGAATACCCTTCCACGCTTAGGGTGGACAAAAATATTTACAACAAGGGGTGGTGAGGGACAGAGTCTCTGAATTAAGCAGAAAGCTCTCACCCAGTCAAGAGATCAGGGCTAGATCCAACACCGTTTTTTAGCTCACTGCACCATCCCAGTTTCAGAACCTGGCTGTATGCAAATTAGTCTGTTCCTGTCCCAGTGCATGATGGGAACAGGGCAAACCAAACTACAGAAGCCAATTCTTACACTGGGAAGGAAACAAGCTCCCGGGGACCGGTTTCTGGCATTACAGCCGTCTTCGGCCCAGTTTGCTTGAATCCTGATGGTGCAATGAGCAAGGGTCTCACATCTGAGAATACCCTTCCACGCTTAGGGTGGACAAAAATATTTACAACAAGGGGTGGTGAGGGACAGAGTCTCTGAATTAAGCAGAAAGCTCTCACCCAGTCAAGAGATCAGGGCTAGATCCAACACCGTTTTTTAGCTCACTGCACCATCCCAGTTTCAGAACCTGGCTGTATGCAAATTAGTCTGTTCCTGTCCCAGTGCATGATGGGAACAGGGCAAACCAAACTACAGAAGCCAATTCTTACACTGGGAAGGAAACAAGCTCCCGGGGACCGGTTTCTGGCATTACAGCCGTCTTCAGCCCGGTTTGCTTGAATCCTGATGGTGCAATGAGCAAGGGTCTCACATCTGAGAATACCCTTCCACGCTTAGGGTGGACAAAAATATTTACAACAAGGGGTGGTGAGGGACAGAGTCTCTGAATTAAGCAGAAAGCTCTCACCCAGTCAAGAGATCAGGGCTAGATCCAACACCGTTTTTTAGCTCACTGCACCATCCCAGTTTCAGAACCTGGCTGTATGCAAATTAGTCTGTTCCCGTCCCAGTGCATGATGGGAACAGGGCAAACCAAACTACAGAAGCCAATTCTTACACTGGGAAGGAAACAAGCTCCCGGGGACCGGTTTCTGGCATTACAGCCGTCTTCGGCCCGGTTTGCTTGAATCCTGATGGTGCAATGAGCAAGGGTCTCACATCTGAGAATACCCTTCCACGCTTAGGGTGGACAAAAATATTTACAACAAGGGGTGGTGAGGGACAGAGTCTCTGAATTAAGCAGAAAGCTCTCACCCAGTCAAGAGATCAGGGCTAGATCCAACACCGTTTTTTAGCTCACTGCACCATCCCAGTTTCAGAACCTGGCTGTATGCAAATTAGTCTGTTCCTGTCCCAGTGCATGATGGGAACAGGGCAAACCAAACTACAGAAGCCAATTCTTACACTGGGAAGGAAACAAGCTCCCGGGGACCGGTTTCTGGCATTACAGCCGTCTTCGGCCCGGTTTGCTTGAATCCTGATGGTGCAATGAGCAAGGGTCTCACATCTGAGAATACCCTTCCACGCTTAGGGTGGACAAAAATATTTACAACAAGGGGTGGTGAGGGACAGAGTCTCTGAATTAAGCAGAAAGCTCTCACCCAGTCAAGAGATCAGGGCTAGATCCAACACCGTTTTTTAGCTCACTGCACCATCCCAGTTTCAGAACCTGGCTGTATGCAAATTAGTCTGTTCCTGTCCCAGTGCATGATGGGAACAGGGCAAACCAAACTACAGAAGCCAATTCTTACACTGGGAAGGAAACAAGCTCCCGGGGACCGGTTTCTGGCATTACAGCCGTCTTCGGCCCGGTTTGTTTGAATCCTGATGGTGCAATGAGCAAGGGTCTCACATCTGAGAATACCCTTCCACGCTTAGGGTGGACAAAAATATTTACAACAAGGGGTGGTGAGGGACAGAGTCTCTGAATTAAGCAGAAAGCTCTCACCCAGTCAAGAGATCAGGGCTAGATCCAACACCGTTTTTTAGCTCACTGCACCATCCAGTTTCAGAACCTGGCTGTATGCAAATTAGTCTGTTCCTGTCCCAGTGCATGATGAGAACAGGGCAAACCAAACTACAGAAGCCAATTCTTACACTGGGAAGGAAACAAGCTCCCGGGGACCGGTTTCTGGCATTACAGCCGTCTTCGGCCCGGTTTGCTTGAATCCTGATGGTGCAATGAGCAAGGGTCTCACATCTGAGAATACCCTTCCACGCTTAGGGTGGACAAAAATATTTACAACAAGGGGTGGTGAGGGACAGAGTCTCTGAATTAAGCAGAAAGCTCTCACCCAGTCAAGAGATCAGGGCTAGATCCAACACCGTTTTTTAGCTCACTGCACCATCCCAGTTTCAGAACCTGGCTGTATGCAAATTAGTCTGTTCCTGTCCCAGTGCATGATGGGAACAGGGCAAACCAAACTACAGAAGCCAATTCTTACACTGGGAAGGAAACAAGCTCCCGGGGACCGGTTTCTGGCATTACAGCCGTCTTCGGCCCGGTTTGCTTGAATCCTGATGGTGCAATGAGCAAGGGTCTCACATCTGAGAATACCCTTCCACGCTTAGGGTGGACAAAAATATTTACAACAAGGGGTGGTGAGGGACAGAGTCTCTGAATTAAGCAGAAAGCTCTCACCCAGTCAAGAGATCAGGGCTAGATCCAACACCGTTTTTTAGCTCACTGCACCATCCCAGTTTCAGAACCTGGCTGTATGCAAATTAGTCTGTTCCTGTCCCAGTGCATGATGGGAACAGGGCAAACCAAACTACAGAAGCCAATTCTTACACTGGGAAGGAAACAAGCTCCCGGGGACCGGTTTCTGGCATTACAGCCGTCTTCGGCCCGGTTTGCTTGAATCCTGATGGTGCAATGAGCAAGGGTCTCACATCTGAGAATACCCTTCCACGCTTAGGGTGGACAAAAATATTTACAACAAGGGGTGGTGAGGGACAGAGTCTCTGAATTAAGCAGAAAGCTCTCACCCAGTCAAGAGATCAGGGCTAGATCCAACACCGTTTTTTAGCTCACTGCACCATCCCAGTTTCAGAACCTGGCTGTATGCAAATTAGTCTGTTCCTGTCCCAGTGCATGATGGGAACAGGGCAAACCAAACTACAGAAGCCAATTCTTACACTGGGAAGGAAACAAGCTCCCGGGGACCGGTTTCTGGCATTACAGCCGTCTTCGGCCCGGTTTGCTTGAATCCTGATGGTGCAATGAGCAAGGGTCTCACATCTGAGAATACCCTTCCACGCTTAGGGTGGACAAAAATATTTACAACAAGGGGTGGTGAGGGACAGAGTCTCTGAATTAAGCAGAAAGCTCTCACCCAGTCAAGAGATCAGGGCTAGATCCAACACCGTTTTTTAGCTCACTGCACCATCCCAGTTTCAGAACCTGGCTGTATGCAAATTAGTCTGTTCCTGTCCCAGTGCATGATGGGAACAGGGCAAACCAAACTACAGAAGCCAATTCTTACACTGGGAAGGAAACAAGCTCCCGGGGACCGGTTTCTGGCATTACAGCCGTCTTCGGCCCGGTTTGCTTGAATCCTGATGGTGCAATGAGCAAGGGTCTCACATCTGAGAATACCCTTCCACGCTTAGGGTGGACAAAAATATTTACAACAAGGGGTGGTGAGGGACAGAGTCTCTGAATTAAGCAGAAAGCTCTCACCCAGTCAAGAGATCAGGGCTAGATCCAACACCGTTTTTTAGCTCACTGCACCATCCCAGTTTCAGAACCTGGCTGTATGCAAATTAGTCTGTTCCTGTCCCAGTGCATGATGGGAACAGGGCAAACCAAACTACAGAAGCCAATTCTTACACTGGGAAGGAAACAAGCTCCCGGGGACCGGTTTCTGGCATTACAGCCGTCTTCGGCCCGGTTTGCTTGAATCCTGATGGTGCAATGAGCAAGGGTCTCACATCTGAGAATACCCTTCCACGCTTAGGGTGGACAAAAATATTTACAACAAGGGGTGGTGAGGGACAGAGTCTCTGAATTAAGCAGAAAGCTCTCACCCAGTCAAGAGATCAGGGCTAGATCCAACACCGTTTTTTAGCTCACTGCACCATCCCAGTTTCAGAACCTGGCTGTATGCAAATTAGTCTGTTCCTGTCCCAGTGCATGATGGGAACAGGGCAAACCAAACTACAGAAGCCAATTCTTACACTGGGAAGGAAACAAGCTCCCGGGGACCGGTTTCTGGCATTACAGCCGTCTTCGGCCCGGTTTGCTTGAATCCTGATGGTGCAATGAGCAAGGGTCTCACATCTGAGAATACCCTTTCACGCTTAGGGTGGACAAAAATATTTACAACAAGGGGTGGTGAGGGACAGAGTCTCTGAATTAAGCAGAAAGCTCTCACCCAGTCAAGAGATCAGGGCTAGATCCAACACCGTTTTTTAGCTCACTGCACCATCCCAGTTTCAGAACCTGGCTGTATGCAAATTAGTCTGTTCCTGTCCCAGTGCATGATGGGAACAGGGCAAACCAAACTACAGAAGCCAATTCTTACACTGGGAAGGAAACAAGCTCCCGGGGACCGGTTTCTGGCATTACAGCCGTCTTCGGCCCGGTTTGCTTGAATCCTGATGGTGCAATGAGCAAGGGTCTCACATCTGAGAATACCCTTCCACGCTTAGGGTGGACAAAAATATTTACAACAAGGGGTGGTGAGGGACAGAGTCTCTGAATTAAGCAGAAAGCTCTCACCCAGTCAAGAGATCAGGGCTAGATCCAACACCGTTTTTTAGCTCACTGCACCATCCCAGTTTCAGAACCTGGCTGTATGCAAATTAGTCTGTTCCTGTCCAAGTGCATGATGGGATCAGGGCAGACCAAACTACAGAAGCCAATTCTTACACTGGGAAGGAAACAAGCTCCCGGGGACCGGTTTCTGGCATTACAGCCGTCTTCGGCCCGGTTTGCTTGAATCCTGATGGTGCAATGAGCAAGGGTCTCACATCTGAGAATACCCTTCCACGCTTAGGGTGGACAAAAATATTTACAACAAGGGGTGGTGAGGGACAGAGTCTCTGAATTAAGCAGAAAGCTCTCACCCAGTCAAGAGATCAGGGCTAGATCCAACACCGTTTTTTAGCTCACTGCACCATCCCAGTTTCAGAACCTGGCTGTATGCAAATTAGTCTGTTCCTGTCCCAGTGCATGATGGGAACAGGGCAAACCAAACTACAGAAGCCAATTCTTACACTGGGAAGGAAACAAGCTCCCGGGGACCGGTTTCTGGCATTACAGCCGTCTTCGGCCCGGTTTGCTTGAATCCTGATGGTGCAATGAGCAAGGGTCTCACATCTGAGAATACCCTTCCACGCTTAGGGTGGACAAAAATATTTACAACAAGGGGTGGTGAGGGACAGAGTCTCTGAATTAAGCAGAAAGCTCTCACCCAGTCAAGAGATCAGGGCTAGATCCAACACCGTTTTTTAGCTCACTGCACCATCCCAGTTTCAGAACCTGGCTGTATGCAAATTAGTCTGTTCCTGTCCCAGTGCATGATGGGAACAGGGCAAACCAAACTACAGAAGCCAATTCTTACACTGGGAAGGAAACAAGCTCCCGGGGACCGGTTTCTGGCATTACAGCCGTCTTCGGCCCGGTTTGCTTGAATCCTGATGGTGCAATGAGCAAGGGTCTCACATCTGAGAATACCCTTCCACGCTTAGGGTGGACAAAAATATTTACAACAAGGGGTGGTGAGGGACAGAGTCTCTGAAATAAGCAGAAAGCTCTCACCCAGTCAAGAGATCAGGGCTAGATCCAACACCGTTTTTTAGCTCACTGCACCATCCCAGTTTCAGAACCTGGCTGTATGCAAATTAGTCTGTTCCTGTCCCAGTGCATGATGGGAACAGGGCAAACCAAACTACAGAAGCCAATTCTTACACTGGGAAGGAAACAAGCTCCCGGGGACCGGTTTCTGGCATTACAGCCGTCTTCGGCCCGGTTTGCTTGAATCCTGATGGTGCAATGAGCAAGGGTCTCACATCTGAGAATACCCTTCCACGCTTAGGGTGGACAAAAATATTTACAACAAGGGGTGGTGAGGGACAGAGTCTCTGAATTAAGCAGAAAGCTCTCACCCAGTCAAGAGATCAGGGCTAGATCCAACACCGTTTTTTAGCTCACTGCACCATCCCAGTTTCAGAACCTGGCTGTATGCAAATTAGTCTGTTCCTGTCCCAGTGCATGATGGGAACAGGGTGAACCAAACTACAGAAGCCAATTCTTACACTGGGAAGGAAACAAGCTCCCGGGGACCGGTTTCTGGCATTACAGCCGTCTTCGGCCCGGTTTGCTTGAATCCTGATGGTGCAATGAGCAAGGGTCTCACATCTGAGAATACCCTTCCACGCTTAGGGTGGACAAAAATATTTACAACAAGGGGTGGTGAGGGACAGAGTCTCTGAATTAAGCAGAAAGCTCTCACCCAGTCAAGAGATCAGGGCTAGATCCAACACCGTTTTTTAGCTCACTGCACCATCCCAGTTTCAGAACCTGGCTGTATGCAAATTAGTCTGTTCCTGTCCCAGTGCATGATGGGAACAGGGCAAACCAAACTACAGAAGCCAATTCTTACACTGGGAAGGAAACAAGCTCCCGGGGACCGGTTTCTGGCATTACAGCCGTCTTCGGCCCGGTTTGCTTGAATCCTGATGGTGCAATGAGCAAGGGTCTCACATCTGAGAATACCCTTCCACGCTTAGGGTGGACAAAAATATTTACAACAAGGGGTGGTGAGGGACAGAGTCTCTGAAATAAGCAGAAAGCTCTCACCCAGTCAAGAGATCAGGGCTAGATCCAACACCGTTTTTTAGCTCACTGCACCATCCCAGTTTCAGAACCTGGCTGTATGCAAATTAGTCTGTTCCTGTCCCAGTGCATGATGGGAACAGGGCAAACCAAACTACAGAAGCCAATTCTTACACTGGGAAGGAAACAAGCTCCCGGGGACCGGTTTCTGGCATTACAGCCGTCTTCGGCCCGGTTTGCTTGAATCCTGATGGTGCAATGAGCAAGGGTCTCACATCTGAGAATACCCTTCCACGCTTAGGGTGGACAAAAATATTTACAACAAGGGGTGGTGAGGGACAGAGTCTCTGAATTAAGCAGAAAGCTCTCACCCAGTCAAGAGATCAGGGCTAGATCCAACACCGTTTTTTAGCTCACTGCACCATCCCAGTTTCAGAACCTGGCTGTATGCAAATTAGTCTGTTCCTGTCCCAGTGCATGATGGGAACAGGGCAAACCAAACTACAGAAGCCAATTCTTACACTGGGAAGGAAACAAGCTCCCGGGGACCGGTTTCTGGCATTACAGCCTTCTTCGGCCCGGTTTGCTTGAATCCTGATGGTGCAATGAGCAAGGGTCTCACATCTGAGAATACCCTTCCACGCTTAGGGTGGACAAAAATATTTACAACAAGGGGTGGTGAGGGACAGAGTCTCTGAATTAAGCAGAAAGCTCTCACCCAGTCAAGAGATCAGGGCTAGATCAAACACCGTTTTTTAGCTCACTGCACCATCCCAGTTTCAGAACCTGGCTGTATGCAAATTAGTCTGTTCCTGTCCCAGTGCATGATGGGAACAGGGCAAACCAAACTACAGAAGCCAATTCTTACACTGGGTAGGAAACAAGCTCCCGGGGACCGGTTTCTGGCATTACAGCCGTCTTCGGCCCGGTTTGCTTGAATCCTGATGGTGCAATGAGCAAGGGTCTCACATCTGAGAATACCCTTCCACGCTTAGGGTGGACAAAAATATTTACAACAAGGGGTGGTGAGGGACAGAGTCTCTGAATTAAGCAGAAAGCTCTCACCCAGTCAAGAGATCAGGGCTAGATCCAACACCGTTTTTTAGCTCACTGCACCATCCCAGTTTCAGAACCTGGCTGTATGCAAATTAGTCTGTTCCTGTCCCAGTGCATGATGGGAACAGGGCAAACCAAACTACAGAAGCCAATTCTTACACTGGGAAGGAAACAAGCTCCCGGGGACCGGTTTCTGGCATTACAGCCGTCTTCGGCCCGGTTTGCTTGAATCCTGATGGTGCAATGAGCAAGGGTCTCACATCTGAGAATACCCTTCCACGCTTAGGGTGGACAAAAATATTTACAACAAGGGGTGGTGAGGGACAGAGTCTCTGAATTAAGCAGAAAGCTCTCACCCAGTCAAGAGATCAGGGCTAGATCCAACACCGTTTTTTAGCTCACTGCACCATCCCAGTTTCAGAACCTGGCTGTATGCAAATTAGTCTGTTCCTGTCCCAGTGCATGATGGGAACAGGGCAAACCAAACTACAGAAGCCAATTCTTACACTGGGAAGGAAACAAGCTCCCGGGGACCGGTTTCTGGCATTACAGCCGTCTTCGGCCCGGTTTGCTTGAATCCTGATGGTGCAATGAGCAAGGGTCTCACATCTGAGAATACCCTTCCACGCTTAGGGTGGACAAAAATATTTACAACAAGGGGTGGTGAGGGACAGAGTCTCTGAATTAAGCAGAAAGCTCTCACCCAGTCAAGAGATCAGGGCTAGATCCAACACCGTTTTTTAGCTCACTGCACCATCCCAGTTTCAGAACCTGGCTGTATGCAAATTAGTCTGTTCCTGTCCCAGTGCATGATGGGAACAGGGCAAACCAAACTACAGAAGCCAATTCTTACACTGGGAAGGAAACAAGCTCCCGGGGACCGGTTTCTGGCATTACAGCCGTCTTCGGCCCGGTTTGCTTGAATCCTGATGGTGCAATGAGCAAGGGTCTCACATCTGAGAATACCCTTCCACGCTTAGGGTGGACAAAAATATTTACAACAAGGGGTGGTGAGGGACAGAGTCTCTGAATTAAGCAGAAAGCTCTCACCCAGTCAAGAGATCAGGGCTAGATCCAACACCGTTTTTTAGCTCACTGCACCATCCCAGTTTCAGAACCTGGCTGTATGCAAATTAGTCTGTTCCTGTCCCAGTGCATGATGGGAACAGGGCAAACCAAACTACAGAAGCCAATTCTTACACTGGGAAGGAAACAAGCTCCCGGGGACCGGTTTCTGGCATTACAGCCGTCTTCGGCCCGGTTTGCTTGAATCCTGATGGTGCAATGAGCAAGGGTCTCACATCTGAGAATACCCTTCCACACTTAGGGTGGACAAAAATATTTACAACAAGGGGTGGTGAGGGACAGAGTCTCTGAATTAAGCAGAAAGCTCTCACCCAGTCAAGAGATCAGGGCTAGATCCAACACCGTTTTTTAGCTCACTGCACCATCCCAGTTTCAGAACCTGGCTGTATGCAAATTAGTCTGTTCCTGTCCCAGTGCATGATGGGAACAGGGCAAACCAAACTACAGAAGCCAATTCTTACACTGGGAAGGAAACAAGCTCCCGGGGACCGGTTTCTGGCATTACAGCCGTCTTCGGCCCGGTTTGCTTGAATCCTGATGGTGCAATGAGCAAGGGTCTCACATCTGAGAATACCCTTCCACGCTTAGGGTGGACAAAAATATTTACAACAAGGGGTGGTGAGGGACAGAGTCTCTGAATTAAGCAGAAAGCTCTCACCCAGTCAAGAGATCAGGGCTAGATCCAACACCGTTTTTTAGCTCACTGCACCATCCCAGTTTCAGAACCTGGCTGTATGCAAATTAGTCTGTTCCTGTCCCAGTGCATGATGGGAACAGGGCAAACCAAACTACAGAAGCCAATTCTTACACTGGGAAGGAAACAAGCTCCCGGGGACCGGTTTCTGGCATTACAGCCGTCTTCGGCCCGGTTTGCTTGAATCCTGATGGTGCAATGAGCAAGGGTCTCACATCTGAGAATACCCTCCCACGCTTAGGGTGGACAAAAATATTTACAACAAGGGGTGGTGAGGGACAGAGTCTCTGAATTAAGCAGAAAGCTCTCACCCAGTCAAGAGATCAGGGCTAGATCCAACACCGTTTTTTAGCTCACTGCACCATCCCAGTTTCAGAACCTGGCTGTATGCAAATTAGTCTGTTCCTGTCCCAGTGCATGATGGGAACAGGGCAAACCAAACTACAGAAGCCAATTCTTACACTGGGAAGGAAACAAGCTCCCGGGGACCGGTTTCTGGCATTACAGCCGTCTTCGGCCCGGTTTGCTTGAATCCTGATGGTGCAATGAGCAAGGGTCTCACATCTGAGAATACCCTTCCACGCTTAGGGTGGACAAAAATATTTACAACAAGGGGTGGTGAGGGACAGAGTCTCTGAATTAAGCAGAAATCTCTCACCCAGTCAAGAGATCAGGGCTAGATCCAACACCGTTTTTTAGCTCACTGCACCATCCCAGTTTCAGAACCTGGCTGTATGCAAATTAGTCTGTTCCTGTCCCAGTGCATGATGGGAACAGGGCAAACCAAACTACAGAAGCCAATTCTTACACTGGGAAGGAAACAAGCTCCCGGGGACCGGTTTCTGGCATTACAGCCGTCTTCGGCCCGGTTTGCTTGAATCCTGATGGTGCAATGAGCAAGGGTCTCACATCTGAGAATACCCTTCCACGCTTAGGGTGGACAAAAATATTTACAACAAGGGGTGGTGAGGGACAGAGTCTCTGAATTAAGCAGAAAGCTCTCACCCAGTCAAGAGATCAGGGCTAGATCCAACACCGTTTTTTAGCTCACTGCACCATCCCAGTTTCAGAACCTGGCTGTATGCAAATTAGTCTGTTCCTGTCCCAGTGCATGATGGGAACAGGGCAAACCAAACTACAGAAGCCAATTCTTACACTGGGAAGGAAACAAGCTCCCGGGGACCGGTTTCTGGCATTACAGCCGTCTTCGGCCCGGTTTGCTTGAATCCTGATGGTGCAATGAGCAAGGGTCTCACATCTGAGAATACCCTTCCACGCTTAGGGTGGACAAAAATATTTACAACAAGGGGTGGTGAGGGACAGAGTCTCTGAATTAAGCAGAAAGCTCTCACCCAGTCAAGAGATCAGGGCTAGATCCAACACCGTTTTTTAGCTCACTGCACCATCCCAGTTTCAGAACCTGGCTGTATGCAAATTAGTCTGTTCCTGTCCCAGTGCATGATGGGAACAGGGCAAACCAAACTACAGAAGCCAATTCTTACACTGGGAAGGAAACAAGCTCCCGGGGACCGGTTTCTGGCATTACAGCCTTCTTCGGCCCGGTTTGCTTGAATCCTGATGGTGCAATGAGCAAGGGTCTCACATCTGAGAATACCCTTCCACGCTTAGGGTGGACAAAAATATTTACAACAAGGGGTGGTGAGGGACAGAGTCTCTGAATTAAGCAGAAAGCTCTCACCCAGTCAAGAGATCAGGGCTAGATCCAACACCGTTTTTTAGCTCACTGCACCATCCCAGTTTCAGAACCTGGCTGTATGCAAATTAGTCTGTTCCTGTCCCAGTGCATGATGGGAACAGGGCAAACCAAACTACAGAAGCCAATTCTTACACTGGGAAGGAAACAAGCTCCCGGGGACCGGTTTCTGGCATTACAGCCGTCTTCGGCCCGGTTTGCTTGAATCCTGATGGTGCAATGAGCAAGGGTCTCACATCTGAGAATACCCTTCCACGCTTAGGGTGGACAAAAATATTTACAACAAGGGGTGGTGAGGGACAGAGTCTCTGAATTAAGCAGAAAGCTCTCACCCAGTCAAGAGATCAGGGCTAGATCCAACACCGTTTTTTAGCTCACTGCACCATCCCAGTTTCAGAACCTGGCTGTATGCAAATTAGTCTGTTCCTGTCCCAGTGCATGATGGGAACAGGGCAAACCAAACTACAGAAGCCAATTCTTACACTGGGAAGGAAACAAGCTCCCGGGGACCGGTTTCTGGCATTACAGCCGTCTTCGGCCTGGTTTGCTTGAATCCTGATGGTGCAATGAGCAAGGGTCTCACATCTGAGAATACCCTTCCACGCTTAGGGTGGACAAAAATATTTACAACAAGGGGTGGTGAGGGACAGAGTCTCTGAATTAAGCAGAAAGCTCTCACCCAGTCAAGAGATCAGGGCTAGATCCAACACCGTTTTTTAGCTCACTGCACCATCCCAGTTTCAGAACCTGGCTGTATGCAAATTAGTCTGTTCCTGTCCCAGTGCATGATGGGAACAGGGCAAACCAAACTACAGAAGCCAATTCTTACACTGGGAAGGAAACAAGCTCCCGGGGACCGGTTTCTGGCATTACAGCCGTCTTCGGCCCGGTTTGCTTGAATCCTGATGGTGCAATGAGCAAGGGTCTCACATCTGAGAATACCCTTCCACGCTTAGGGTGGACAAAAATATTTACAACAAGGGGTGGTGAGGGACAGAGTCTCTGAATTAAGCAGAAAGCTCTCACCCAGTCAAGAGATCAGGGCTAGATCCAACACCGTTTTTTAGCTCACTGCACCATCCCAGTTTCAGAACCTGGCTGTATGCAAATTAGTCTGTTCCTGTCCCAGTGCATGATGGGAACAGGGCAAACCAAACTACAGAAGCCAATTCTTACACTGGGAAGGAAACAAGCTCCCGGGGACCGGTTTCTGGCATTACAGCCGTCTTCGGCCCGGTTTGCTTGAATCCTGATGGTGCAATGAGCAAGGGTCTCACATCTGAGAATACCCTTCCACGCTTAGGGTGGACAAAAATATTTACAACAAGGGGTGGTGAGGGACAGAGTCTCTGAATTAAGCAGAAAGCTCTCACCCAGTCAAGAGATCAGGGCTAGATCCAACACCGTTTTTTAGCTCACTGCACCATCCCAGTTTCAGAACCTGGCTGTATGCAAATTAGTCTGTTCCTGTCCCAGTGCATGATGGGAACAGGGCAAACCAAACTACAGAAGCCAATTCTTACACTGGGAAGGAAACAAGCTCCCGGGGACCGGTTTCTGGCATTACAGCCGTCTTCGGCCCGGTTTGCTTGAATCCTGATGGTGCAATGAGCAAGGGTCTCACATCTGAGAATACCCTTCCACACTTAGGGTGGACAAAAATATTTACAACAAGGGGTGGTGAGGGACAGAGTCTCTGAATTAAGCAGAAAGCTCTCACCCAGTCAAGAGATCAGGGCTAGATCCAACACCGTTTTTTAGCTCACTGCACCATCCCAGTTTCAGAACCTGGCTGTATGCAAATTAGTCTGTTCCTGTCCCAGTGCATGATGGGAACAGGGCAAACCAAACTACAGAAGCCAATTCTTACACTGGGAAGGAAACAAGCTCCCGGGGACCGGTTTCTGGCATTACAGCCGTCTTCGGCCCGGTTTGCTTGAATCCTGATGGTGCAATGAGCAAGGGTCTCACATCTGAGAATACCCTTCCACGCTTAGGGTGGACAAAAATATTTACAACAAGGGGTGGTGAGGGACAGAGTCTCTGAATTAAGCAGAAAGCTCTCACCCAGTCAAGAGATCAGGGCTAGATCCAACACCGTTTTTTAGCTCACTGCACCATCCCAGTTTCAGAACCTGGCTGTATGCAAATTAGTCTGTTCCTGTCCCAGTGCATGATGGGAACAGGGCAAACCAAACTACAGAAGCCAATTCTTACACTGGGAAGGAAACAAGCTCCCGGGGACCGGTTTCTGGCATTACAGCCGTCTTCGGCCCGGTTTGCTTGAATCCTGATGGTGCAATGAGCAAGGGTCTCACATCTGAGAATACCCTTCCACGCTTAGGGTGGACAAAAATATTTACAACAAGGGGTGGTGAGGGACAGAGTCTCTGAATTAAGCAGAAAGCTCTCACCCAGTCAAGAGATCAGGGCTAGATCCAACACCGTTTTTTAGCTCACTGCACCATCCCAGTTTCAGAACCTGGCTGTATGCAAATTAGTCTGTTCCTGTCCCAGTGCATGATGGGAACAGGGCAAACCAAACTACAGAAGCCAATTCTTACACTGGGAAGGAAACAAGCTCCCGGGGACCGGTTTCTGGCATTACAGCCGTCTTCGGCCCGGTTTGCTTGAATCCTGATGGTGCAATGAGCAAGGGTCTCACATCTGAGAATACCCTTCCACGCTTAGGGTGGACAAAAATATTTACAACAAGGGGTGGTGAGGGACAGAGTCTCTGAATTAAGCAGAAAGCTCTCACCCAGTCAAGAGATCAGGGCTAGATCCAACACCGTTTTTTAGCTCACTGCACCATCCCAGTTTCAGAACCTGGCTGTATGCAAATTAGTCTGTTCCTGTCCCAGTGCATGATGGGAACAGGGCAAACCAAACTACAGAAGCCAATTCTTACACTGGGAAGGAAACAAGCTCCCGGGGACCGGTTTCTGGCATTACAGCCGTCTTCGGCCCGGTTTGCTTGAATCCTGATGGTGCAATGAGCAAGGGTCTCACATCTGAGAATACCCTTCCACGCTTAGGGTGGACAAAAATATTTACAACAAGGGGTGGTGAGGGACAGAGTCTCTGAATTAAGCAGAAAGCTCTCACCCAGTCAAGAGATCAGGGCTAGATCCAACACCGTTTTTTAGCTCACTGCACCATCCCAGTTTCAGAACCTGGCTGTATGCAAATTAGTCTGTTCCTGTCCCAGTGCATGATGGGAACAGGGCAAACCAAACTACAGAAGCCAATTCTTACACTGGGAAGGAAACAAGCTCCCGGGGACCGGTTTCTGGCATTACAGGGCTAGGGGGTTGGGGGGTCTCTACCCTGCTCCCTTTTTGTGTTTTCCACTCTTGTTTTGGGCTCTCTTGTGCCTCAGTTCTCCTGAGAAACAAGATGGTGGCCAACTCTTCCTGGTTTGGACAGTTTGGAATGTTGACAGTCGACTGCCAGCCAATCAGGATCGCGCTCGCGCACGTTAGGGTACGCGCACGTATGCGTACGGTACGCGTACGGTGCGCGGACCCGTAAGCTCATATAGATATATATGTGTTTTTGAAACTAATTTTCATAAAAACCACTGGAGCAATTTTCACCAAACATAGCAAAGGCACATCTGCGTACCAGTCCCTACAATTTTGCCAAGTTTGGCGTAATTCCGTTCAGCGGTTCGGGCTGTAGACTTGTCAGACCGTCCTATGGAAATTAACATGGAGAAAACACGTTTTGGGACCCCCCTTTTTTCGCAGCCCCCACTTCACGAATCCCCCCGAAACTTTCAGGGAAGGAGCGGAGCGCAACGAGACCATTTTAAGGAAAATTACACGCAAATTCCTCAACCGGTGCCAAAGTTATTCCCAATAGAATGTACGGAATTTCCTATGGTAGCCAATCCTAACTATATATACCTACTGGCTATCGCCAGAAGGTAATATATATATATATTTACAAAAAAACACAAACTTACAGGGACATTATAGTTAGGCTCAGGTGTCACTCATACAAAACCACTGACATGTAACTGTTATAGTTAGTGAGCTTACTATACAACTATAACTCACACCCCACAATGCCCTGCTTATGACCTCACATATTACATCACTCATGACATGGTCTGGGACTTCACTGATGACATTTCAAATGACATCACTGATGACATCATCCAGTGACTGTGAGCGTTTTTTAAAGGGTTTTGATGGTTTAAATATATATATCAGGTGTATTGGTGCATCAGTGGGTGTGTGAGTACCTGTTTGAATGATTCAGTAGGTGTGTGACTGACTGTATAAGAGAGTGATTAGGTGTCTCAGTGAATGTTTGGGTGAGTGAATGGTTGTGTGAATGTCTGTATCAGTCAGCCAGTTGGTGTCTAAGAGGCTGTATGGTTGTGTGATTTTCTCTCACTTAGAGGCAATGTCCAAAGTATTTGCACAAAACTTCAAACAGTAAATCAGTGAAAATGCCACACAAAAAGAGTCCACACCAGGTAAGAAAATAGAGCTTCATTAAATAAATATACAATACCAAAACAACCAACATCCAATAAGTAGAACTTGAGACATTGAATTTTAAAGTTTTTTGTTAAACTAGTGCCTAAAAGCACTATTTGGGATATCTGGTGGCGCTGGAAGGGACAAAGTCAAAAGTACAGGCCAACAGCGATAGAACGTGCGCCGCTACAGGGACCCAGTTAGGCCGCTGAGCCAAAGAACTATAAGCCTGGTTGGCCCATCAAGTCACACTTAATTTCCCATTGTTGGTGGCTGTCTAGGGGGGATACACAGCTCCAAATGTCACCTACCCCAGACGTGTGATCAGAGACAAACAGCAAGTAGCAAATGGCTAAAGTAAGAAAAAGCTATCTTTCTAAAAGTTGCATTTTCGGAATTGCAACTTAAAACCTGACTTCACCATAAGTTTGTATTTTAAATTGTGATTCCAGAGACACCAAACACTAAAATGTCCACCTCTTCAAAATTTGAAATTGCACTTATAAAATGTAATTAGATAATCTCAATGTTCCTATCGGAGACATAGGCTCTGCTGCAGTAAAAAAAGGATTTAAGGGGTTTTCACTAAAAGGATACGCAAAACTTAAAACGACATGTCCTGCCATTTAAGTAAATTCCACCCTGCCCTCTGTATTGTCCAGGGCCTACCATAGGGTTGATTTATATGTATAAAAATTGAAGATTTGTTACTAACTAAAGGTTTTATTTGCCAAGTCGACATGGCAGTGTGAACAGCACACACAGGCCCTGCAATTGAAGAACTGAGACATGATTAAAGGACTACTTCAGTGGGTGGCACAACCAGTGCTGGAGGCCCACTGAAAGTCTTTAATTACAGGTTCTGGGTACAGGTACTAACATGTTTCTAGGGACTTATAAGTAAAATAAATATGCAAGTTGGGAATGAACCAATGTTACCATGTTTATGGGAGAGAAAACAAGCACTTCGACACTGATTAGCAGTGGTAAGGTGCACAGAGTCCTAATACCAGCAAAAACAAGGTCAGTAAAAGTGGACGAAGAAGGAAAAAAGTTGGGGGAAGACCACCACAAGGCTGCCAGATCTAACAATATATATGTATACACACACACACATACACAGGGGCAAGGGCTGTCCTCTAATCACACAATACCAATTTCACCCACACATTCTGCTGACCGGAGGAGTGCCTTGCTCCCCTATGCCCCTTATGCCCACTATAACCCCACCAGTAGACCTTCCCCTTCCTCATTTTGATTTGTCTGCATAACTACTCCGGTCACTTATAAATTCATTGATTTGGTGATTTAAAATGCTTTTTGAATGGTCTACGTGCCATCTGAAACTGTGCTTACCCTCTATGGCCTTCGATACTTATACTTTTAACTTACAGCTTGAAATGCAACCAACAACATGTTTTAACAGTGATGCTGCAGTACAGCACTAATAGATGTACATCTTTGAATTTATCTTCATCTTTAATATACACATCAATGACATGTCAAAAGCACATAGAATAGTTGTGTCACAAGGCAGGTGCTGCTTTAGGGCATTGTTTTCATTAGCACAATTGAGCTGATTCCATGTAACATAACGCACAATGAATAAATAAAAAAAAGTTGTAAAGGTTCCACAGTGTCAACCTGTTTCATCCCAAATCAAGGCAATTTTTTAGTAGTCACTTATAGAAAGTGGGAGTTACTTGGTGAAAATGTGCATTCCCACAGATTCTGATAGAGGCAAATTCTGGTATGTGTTTTAGGGATGAGAATTGATATTGAAATATTGGGGTATTTGGGTTTTCATGATAACAACAGCTTATACAAGAATCACGTTTTGTTTTCCTCTCTTCTCTCCCTTCTCCTCACCTGACTCTGGTTATAAAAGTGATTTTCTTTCTCTAATAATTCCTTTTCATCAGAAATTATTAATGTTAAAAAATAAAGTTGTATGTTCACAGACCTGTCTGGAATAACCAGTGTTTTAAAAACATATAAGGGCTCTTTATACAAGCCCTTAGCGCCACTGGTGTGTCACTTTTTTTGACGCTCTGGTGGCGTTGCAGCATTTCACATATTTACAAGGTGGTGCTGAACCACTTAACGTGGCTTAACGGCATCTTGTAAATATGCCCTTTGCCTCCACAGTCCATTGTGGCAAGGGGCATACAATGGGGGTTGCTGTGGGCGTTCCACCGCAACAATCATTGCTTTATGAGGCTGTCCCAGATTTACAAGGCTGGGGCAGCACCAAAAACTAAGACCAGGTAATACCTGGTCTTAGAATGGCGATACGAGGAGAAATTATTAATTTTTCTCCACATATTTCTCTATCTACTCAGCAAATCATTATTGATTGTTTATGTGCAGGAAGTTGTACCTCCTGCATGTGCACAATCACCTCTGCAGCGCAGGCACCTTTGTTAGACCAGAGCTACAGGAAATTCTGGGCTGCACTGTATTTTTGTAAATATAGCACATCCCTGACTTTGAGAAATGTCGAAGCATGACATTGCCAAATTTGGCATAACACCACGCTCCAGCATTTTTGGGTAAATATGACTCTTATTGTTTAGTGTTTCCTAATGTCGCAGGCTCTGTCATTGATCTCAGACTCTCACAACTCATGGAATTCTTTACTCTAAAACTATTGTGACATCTGAAGTTCTTGACTTCACACATTAACTTTTTTTTTTGTAATTCCTAGCCGTTTGCCTACCATCCAGTTGGGTGTGCACCATCAACCACAGCTGACATTTGAATTTTACTCTGGTCAAGATGTCCATAAATGTGAGTTCTTATTTCCTGCCTGTAAATTTAAATGAGGTATTTTGCTTCATTGTCGTTACCAGGGATTGAGTTTCAGAAATACAAATGTTTACTCCTAATTAGGGTGAAAGTTTAGAGGTTAAGGCCTGAGACAATAGCAGCAAATATAGTAGAAAGATCCTAAAGGAAGATGCAAGAGAGCAAGGGAAAAACATGAGACATGAATGTGTTTTAAAATAGGAGTAGAAAACAATTTAGGACCTCATTACGATGTCAGCCGAAAAGGCTCCGAGTGGCATTCGGTTTGTCCGAATCTGATTCCGAACCCGCCTTTCCAACCGACTTTGAAACCCTTCCGACCGACCGATTACAATGATTGTGCACCGTTTGGACTGTCCTACTCGATTGCTACTCTGTTCCCATGGTCTTCCGAGGAACCGAGTTGGTCGGAGCCGACTCGTTCAGGTCTATGGACCTCGTTTGCGACCAATGGATTACGATGTCAGATTCGGACAGCCTGTCCAAATCGTTTGTTCTGCCACAGATCGGCTGTTAGAATCCACCTTTGGGGGCCCATAGCAGACCCCCTTCACCCAGGGCACTCCGAGTGGGGCCTGTGGGGGTAACCCTGGGACCCATCTTTACAACCATGCACAGTGTGACAGGCTTCCCAGGGCGCATGATTTTCCGCACCCACCCCATTTTCCAATGGGAGCCTGAGTTGTCGGTCGAAACACAGACTCCCATTGAAGTCAATGGGAGTCCATCTGGGCAAAGTTCGGAAACATTGTAATCTGTCAGTCAAACTCCCAAAATCTGATTTGGTCGGAAATGTTTCCGACACCGAGTTGGTCGCAGTGCTTTCCGACCGACATCATAATGAAGCACATAGTATTATTATAAATGCAGGGAAAGGGGACAGTTTTTGTAGTGAGCTTTGAACTTTGTTTTAGTTTGGTGACTGAGACATGATAGAAGCTGGATATAGGGTTTCTTCCCCACTCACTATGGGAGAATAAAAGTTAGGGAGAATAAGTAGTGAGTAAATTATAGTGCTTACTATAAAGTGTCCCCATTGATTAAAAGAGTGTGTGATATTAAAATGTTCTCTGATTTGTTCACAATCGAATTAGTCTCTACAAAAAAAGTGTAGGAGATTGATCTTTTTCCCAAAATTGCACAAACATCATGTTTAATGCTCACCCCACTACAGGCCTTCAATGTGAAGTGAAAGAGTTACACTGGACTAAACAATGTATTACCCCTTCAAGGCAGGAGTGAGATATAGGGCAGCACACCAAGAAAGCTCATAGAATGTGGTGAGACCAGTGGCATGGAGACCATTACAGTTTAGTATGTAGGTGTTCCCTTCAGTAGTTAGCTACTACATTTCAACAAGAAGGTGGTTGAGCGGCACAGGGTGTAACACTGTATAACAAAATGACTCAATGATTAAATCTGGTTTTAGAGAGAATGACCTAATGATTCTTTCTGCTTTTCGTTTAGTTGCAAATGCGTCCCCGTCTGAGGGCAGTAATCTGCTGCTGCAAACCATGTGCAGTGCCTGAGGGAGGTAAGTTGTCAAAAAAAAACCCCTCATTATCTTATGGTACTAGACATAACTGTACTCTGGGTGTTCTCCTTTTTGTGTGCCTTCTCGCATTATTTATAGTTTTTAGTGAAGCAAATGAGTGTAGTTATGGAACAAGTACATTTTCAGCACAGAACAAGCTGTCCTTGTAGCTATTATGTAATTTTATAGTACATGAATTGCAGGGTAATCAATCACTTAATATTAAAGTTCATGCAGATATGGAGGCAGCAGTCACTCAGTATTAGAATGTATAGTGTATGTGGTGGCATCACTGATCATTCGGTATTTCAGTTCTGGGCGTATTGGGCCTTCAGTCATTGTGGTAGGAGGTACTTAATCCTGGCACCACCCAACATAATGCTCAAATGATAAGCAAATGCAGCACTGAAAATCTAATAGAGCGTTATGGCATGTGAGTGGTCGGCTTTTGTGACCACAGGATGATCAGGCAAGATGGGCAAATTGGGCAATTGCCCAGTGTCCCCTTCCTTCAAAGAGACTCTATTGGAAAGTGAACTTTCTCTCCAGTTGATCTCTGACTATTCTATTGCTCTATCTACACTCTTCGCTTACTGCTACAACTGACTCTTTTTACCCCTGTGTCATTTTAAGGACTTTTGTCACCCTGGTCAAGACATATTTCAACTAATTATGTGACCCCGTTAATATATAATTTAGTGCTGTTTGGAATCATGCATATTTACAACAAGGGGTGGTGAGGGACATCACCACCCCCTTTTTGTAAATCGTTTGGAATCATGCAGGCTTGAATTTCCAGGAAATGGGTGATAACATTCGAATGTGGACTGTACAGGAGACCTTAAATCATGTTTTGCCCAGGACCCAAAAAATCCTTAAGACAACACTTAAAAATGATCACCGGTAGTGTGGCCTGTGAATGCATGCTGCTAAATGTCGGTGACAAATACTAATGGTGTGCAATACAAAGAACTCCAATCAAGGCCTTATTGGATAGGTTAGACAGGTCATGGGGTCTGGTGTCTTGTATGCCGGGGACTTTAACATGAGATAATATTTGAGGAGTTTGATTATAGAAATTAGGAGTAACAGTGGCAGGACTTCTTTCAGAGGGCCACAGGGTATGCAGAGGCTCATGGGCTCAATCGTAGTGGTTGAGGTAATTTACTCCTGATCTCCTACATTCCGACCTACTGTGGACCCTGAGAAACTGGGCCTAGTACCCCTTCTGCACTTGACTCTCTGTGATAGCTGTAGATAATGAGTCATAGGGGAAGTGTAGATACAGGTTGTTTAGCACGACTCATAACTAATATTGTCATTAAATCAATGTTTTGTTTTTATATTAAAAAGTATTATTTTCTTTTTAACTCTATGCATTCAAAAATGTATTTCAGTATTCACAAGCAATAATAATTCCCCTTGAGGTTAGGGCTCCAGTTTTTAACTGGTAAATCCCCGTAGCACCCTCTTTCGTCTAATGTGGTTGGAGTTATCCCCCATTCGCCAGTTCACAGTGACTGGGGGGGGGGCTCTCTCTGCCTTCTCCAATGTGTTTCCTCCTGCTCACAGGAACGCAGCATTAAGCTAAGCAAAGCTGTCTGGGGGATTCCTATAATTGTAATGTCTTCATTAGGTAGGCGGAGGCTTCCCAAATTGGAACCCAGGGTCCTCCTTGTAATGTACCTTTGCAGGCCCACTACACACTCAGTGTATGAACACAGTGCACACTCTATGCAGTACTGCTACATTCATGCATAGTGTCCTCACAGGCACACATACATTCAGCAAACACATTCATCTGGGCACTGTTCATTACAGTAGCCTTTCTTTGTTGTGAAATGATGTTCTACTTAAAAACACACACTGCCAGTGCACTTATTCATCATATGCATACTGCACAACACTCAACCTTTCATGTGTTATGCTTTTCGCAAGCACCCAAATACCCAGCACATGCTTTCACTGTGCACGCACTGCACAGCACTACATCGCTCATATTATGTATTTCACACTGCCTACATACAGCAGTACATGCGCTCCCCATGCATGTATTGCACAGCAGTGCTCTATCCCCGTGTGTACCATTCCCAAGCACAAATACAACCAGTGCAGAGTCACCACTCTTACGCAGCACTTTAGGCATGTAGGCCAAGGGCGAGTTAGGCACACAGGAGTGGAACTTTTAAAACGGGGAGTGAGCCTGCAGGCCTAACTCCAGTGACACAGGGTAAAAAGGACCTGTTCACTCCTAACATCATCTACCCAGTAGGCTGCCACCACAGAGCTCGTGCTGCTTAACTCTGGGTCAAGGCAGTGGCCTTCCAGCACTATGAGGGTAGTGCTTTGGTCACCCCTCCTGGTCCATCAAGATCGCAATTTGTGAGACAGGCCTATGTCATGGAGCACACACATGATATGTGATTGCTGATAAAAACGAAAATCAACAAAGACAAAATGAGCACTATTCAAATGCTTTAAATATATTTTAACATGCAGATAAACTCTGCTGTAGCTGAGGCATTTAAATAAATATAAGACAACCTAAACTTGCAATGCAAAATACCAAACATTTAGCTTTCTACCCCTTTATTTAGGTTTTGAGTTTAGAAAAAGGTGATATATGAAATTTATGATAGGATGCTTTTAAGTCATTCATTTGAGTGTTCACAAGTTTTTCATCAAAATATATTTGAAGGGAACAAATCATTCCACCGTTACTTCGCTATATAATTCTCTCCCTTTCCCACACTTATGTTTCTAATTTTAGCCCTTTCCTCATTATTTCATTGCTTACTGGTCCTCTGTCATGAGGTGTGGCTACATTTTGTCCAATGGTCTAGTGTTCAGTACTCAGAGAGGTCCTACTGCCCCCCCCCCATCTGACCTACGTGTTGCTTCCTTCTAAATGAAATACTGGTCATTTGTCCTCATGAGTATACAGGATCCTCAGGGAGCCACACCTACCTGCATATTGTCTAATTCTATTTTATATCACTGTTCCTATTTCCAGAATCTTTTAAATCTTTTAATGCTTATCTTACTTAAGTTCTGACAAATTTTAACTTAACTTTTCTTATCAGGATGAATAATCAGCCCACGTTCATCATGTAACCGTACCCCCAAATTACCCTTTACACATCATGTTGACTTGCCAAATAAATTGAGCACTGGTCAAACCCTTCCCAACAGATTTAAGAGAGGGCCAATTGCCAGCCACCATATGCAAGACTAAGGGCTCCATGGCATCATTATGATAACATGCCATATGCCACCACTGACTAGTTCATCACTCAAAAACTTCAATGAGTTGTTCCCTCTGCCCGAATAACCTAGAAAAGGGAGTTTGGCTGACTCCCTAGTTTTGGGGCTTTTTTGGGCCTCTTTCGTGTTAGCTGTCTATTAATGGAGCCCAATTGACCAATACAAAACATAGAGTAGTCCTTCTGTCAGTTCCTTGCTCCTGATTGGATGGTTTTCTTGTCACTCTCTACTGCTTAGATTGCTTTCCTCCCTCTTATTGTATTTGTCTCTCATTCATGCCTTTTCTTCTCACTCTGTTTTGATTGTATGGCAGGATTCCTTTCACTACATGCATCAGATCTTGCACTGTAGTGAATATGAAGTATTATTTTCTCTCATTTACTCCTGCTGCCACATCTTCTGCTGTCACCTTCTCTTTTTTAAAACAACCCTCTCAACATGTCCTTCATCTTCCGGAGACTTCGGGCTCTTAGCTCAGCTCAATGTTGTATTGGCAGGTGATAATCATAAACATTTTTTTAACCATTACAATATGTCTAACAGAACTTCCATGTGCACACGTATACATGACAGACATTTCCTAATGTATTTTAATCAGCTTTAAGAAAATCCATTCTTAGATGGCTGACATAGATGTGTGTTCATTTGCCAATATCATCTTTGAATGGATTTTCTTAACCCTTTCAGTGTGCACGACGGCCGGGAGCCGTCATGCTCAATGGTGCTCGTGTGCGCAGGTTAGCTCCTGGCTGCCCTGGCACAAAGCACCGGAAATCCCGCAGGTGCAGGCACCAGAGGGATTTCTTTTTCTTCCCCAAAGCCTCGGGAGCTAGGGAAGAGCTTCCTCAGCTCCAGAGGCCCCCGTGGTTTCTATGAAATGATGATCAGCGCACGTTGCGCTGACGTTATTTCACAGAAACCGAAAATGAAATGAGCCTTTAGGCTCATTTCAGTTTTACTTTCTATGTGCTCAGGGGTCTATCTCAGCCCCCTGAGCACGTAGAAAGACGGAAGAGGTATCATTGGAAAAGGGAGAATCTCCCAGTGGATCCCTGCTTGGGGATTGCCCCAGGAGGGCAAGGGTCTTTGTCCCCCCCAAAAAAATATTGGCCAAATTCAGCCCACTGGACACCAGGGATCTTTATTGCGGCAATTTCAATGAGTGTGGGGGTTGCCCAAAACATGCATGCCAATGCCCCTATACCGGCCATAACTACAGCCTTTCTGCCCCTCCTGGGGGGCAGATGGGGCAGTAGTCCTCAATCTGCCCCTCGGGGGTAGAAAGCCCACTAGACACCAGGGATTTTTTTTGGGTCATTTTAATTAGGGTGGGGCTGCCCAAAATGGGCAAGCCAATGCCCCCATTTCCTGCCACAATTACAGCCTTTTTGGCCCCCTGGGGGCGAATGGGGGCAATAGCCACCAATCTGCCCCCCTGGGGGCAGAAAGCCCCCTAGACACCAGCGATTTTTTTGGGACAATTTTAATTAGGGTGGAGACTGCCCAAAACAGCATGCCAATGCCCCCCGCCACACTTACAGCCTTTCTGCCCCCCTGGGGGGCAGATGGGGCAATAGCCCCCAATCGGCCCCCAGGGGGGGCAAAAAGCCCACTAGAAACCAGGGATTTTTTAGGGAAATTTGTAATTAGGGTGGGGGATGCCCAAAATGGGGATGGCAACGCCCCACCCCCACCCCCACCATAATTACAGCCTTTTTGCCCCCCTGGTGGGTAGATGGGGCAGTAGCCCCCAATCTGCCCCTCCAGAAGGGAAAAAAGCCCACTAGACACCAGGGATTTTTTTGCCAATTTGAATCAGGGGTGGGGGCTGCCCAAAACAGGCATGCCAATGCCCCCACCTTGCCCACAAACAATCCAGTCTTTCTGCCCCCCTGGGGAGCATATGGGGCAGTAGCCCCAAATCTGCCCCCCCCCCATGGGGCAGAAAACCCACTTGAAATCAGGGATGTTTTTGTATACAAGTAGGGGTGGGGGCTGCTGAAAATGGGCATGACAATACCGCCACCACCCCAGAGAAATTCCAGTCTTTCTGCGACCCCGGGGGTAGATGGGGCAGTGGCCCCTTATCTGCCCCAGGCAGGGCAGAAAGCCCACTAGGCACCAGCGACTACTCTGGCTTTTTTATGCATGGGTGGAGGATGCCCAGAATGCGCATACCAATGACCCCACCCCTCCACAATTAGCCTGAGTCTTTCTGCTCCCATTGGGGACATATCAGGGCAAATTCCCTCCCCACTGATTCCCCAGGGCGGCAGAAAGCCCACTAGACTTTTTTTTTTAGCAATGTGCCTACCTTTGGATTTTGGGCCCTAGCGCAGCTGGCACATAGGGGAAACTATCAAACCTGTAAATTTTTTAAAACTAGACACCAAGGGGAATCCAGGATAGGATGACCTGTCTGGCTCTCACCAGTTTATGTTACCCAGAATCCCTTGCAAACCTCAAACTTTGTGAAAAGAAACACATTTTCTTCACATTTCTGTGGTGGAAAGTTCTGGAATCTGTTTGGATCCACAAAATTCCACCCACCCTGCGTTCCTTAAAGTCTTTTGAGAAAAATGGTACCTCACTTGTGTGGGTAGGCCTAGTGCCCACAACAGGAAATGGCCCAAAACGCAGCGTGGATACTCCACATTTTACAGTGCAAACTGACACTTTTTGCAAAGTGCCTAGCTGTAGATTTTGAACCCTAGCTCTGCCGGCACCTAGGGAAACCTAGTAAACCTATACATTTTATAAAACTGGACACCCAGGGGATTCCAGGATGGGGTGGCGTGCCTGGCTCTCACCAGGTTCTGCTACCCAGAATCCCTTGCAAAACTCAAAATTTGTCAAAAAAAACATCTTTTCCTCACATTTCTGTGATGGAAAGTTCTGGAATCTGCGTGGATCAACAAAATTCCACCCACCCTACATTCCCCAAAGTCTTCTGAGGAAAATGGTACCTCACTTGTGTGGGTAGGCTTAGTTCTAAAAAAACATATTTTCCTCACATTTCTGTGGTGGAAAGTTCTCGAATCTGCGTGGATCCACAAAATTCCACCCACCCTGCATTCCCCAAAGTCTTCTAAGGAAAATTGTACCTCACTAGTGTGGGTAGGCCTATTCCCCGCGACAGGAAACGTCGGAAAACGCAACATGGACACAACACATTTTCTCAGTGAAAAGGGAACCTTTGTATGCAAAGTGCCTTGCTGTAGATTTTGGACCCTAGCTCTGTCGGCACCTAGAGAAACCTAGCCAAACTATAGATTTTTGAAAACTAGACATCGAAGCAAAATCCTGTATGGGTTGACGTGTCTGGCTCTCACCAGGTTCTGCTACCCAGAATCCCTTGCAAACCTCAAAATTTGTCCAAAAAACATATTTTCATCACATTTCTGTGGTGGCAAGTTCTGGAATCTGCGTGGATCCACAAAATTCCACCCACCCTGCATTCCTCAAAGTCTTCTGAGGAAAATGGTACCTCACTTGTGTGGGTAGGCCTAATTCCAAAAAACATATTTTCCTCACATTTCTGTGGTGGAAAGTTCTCGAATCTGCGTGGATCCACAAAATTCCACCCACTCTGCATTCCCAAAAGTCTTCTGAGGAAAATTGTACCTCACTTGTGTGGGTAGGCCTAGTCCCCGTGACAGGAAACGGTGGAAAACGCAACGTATTTTCACAGTGAAAACGGAACCTTTTTTTGCAATGTGCCTAACTCTAGATTTTGAACCCTAGCTCTGCCGGTACCTAGGTTCTGTTGCCAAGAATCCCATGCAAACCTCAAAATGTGTGGGTTTGGTAGGTTTCCTTAGGTGCCCGTTGGGGCAAAAAACTCATGGGATGCCCCTTGCATAAACATGGTTGTTTTGTGATAGTTAATTTTGAAGTCGCCTCAATAGGTTTTGAGTCCTTGCCTGTTGAGGGTATTTGACCAACCCACACAAGTGAGGTACCATTTTTCTCTGAAGATTTTGGGGAATGCAGGCTGGGTGGAAGTTTGTGGATCCACACAGATGACAGAACTTTCAACCACAGATATGTGAGGAAATTGTGTTATTTTATTTTCTTATTTTGAGGTTTGCATGGGATTCTGGGTAGCAGAACCTGGTGAAAGCTAGACAAGTCACCCCATCCTGGATTCCCCTGGGTGTCTAGTTTTGAAAAATGTATAGGTTTGCTAGGTTTCCCGAGGGGCCGGCAGAGCTAGTGTTCAAACTCTGCAGCTAGGCACTTTGCATAAAAAGGGTCAGTTTTCACTGTGAAAATGTGTTGTGGCCACGTTGCATTTTGGGCTGTTTCCTGTTGCGGGGACTAGGCCTACCCACACAAGCGAGGTACCATTTTTCTCGGAAGGCTTTGGGGAACTTGGGGTTGGTGGAATTATTTGGATCCACACAGATTTAAAAACTTTTCACCACATAAATGTGAGGAAAGTGTGTTTTTGACACATTTTGAGGTTGCAAGCAATTCTGGTTAACAGAACCTGGTGAGAGCCATTCTACATAGGAAAACGTTGAGGGATCCATGCAAGCCATACCTCAATGGACTCCTCCAGCTGTCTATTTTTTAGGAATGTGTGGGTTTGGTAGGTTTGCCAAGATGGCCACCAAGCCCGGGACCAAAAACTCATGTGACAACCCCTTGCTAAACAAGGTCATTTTCGGATACATAGGGGCAGCTGAGATTTTGGTCCCGAGTTGGCAGCCATCTAGAGAAACATACCGAACCCCACATTTCTGAAAAAAACTAGAAACCCAGGGGAGTCCAGGGTGGTCTGGCTTGCATTGGTCTCCCAACATTTTCCTACCCAGAGTCCCTCTGCAATCCTTACATTTTGATGAAAAAATCATTTTTTTCTCAAAATTCTGTGCGTGTAAGTACTGGAATCTATGTGGATCCACATATTTCCTACCACCCAGTGTTCTCCCAGGTCTCCCAATAAAAATGGTAGTTCACTTGCTAGGGTTGGTCAAGTACCGGCGACAGGCAAGGGCCCAAAATGTATTAAGGTGACATCAAAATGTCCTTTCACAAAACAACCTGGTTTTGCAAGAGGAGTCACCTGGGTTTTTGGCCCCGGGCTCGATGGCCATCTTGGAAAACTACCAAACCCACACATTTCTGAAAACTAGACACCCGGAGGAGTCCAGCAAGTTATGGCTTGCGTGGGTCCCCTAACGATTTCCTATCCAGAATGCCCTGCAAACTTAAAATTTAGCTGAAAAAAGCACTTTAAAAAAAAATGTGGATCAACAAATTTCCTACCACCCAGCACTCCCCCAGGTCTCCCGATAGAAATTATGTCTCACTTGCATAGGTGGTGCAAGTACCCGTGACAGGCAAGGGCCCAAAGCGTATAGAGGAGACATCAAAATGACCTATCACAAAAAAAACTGGTTTTGCAAGGGGGGGTCATCTTGGTTTTTGGCCCTGGGCTCAGCGGCCATCTTGGAAAACTACCAAACCCACACATTTCTGAAAACTAGAAACCCTGGGAAGTCCAGCGAGTTATGGCTTGCATGGGTCCCCCAACCTTTTCCTACCTAGAATTCCATGCAAACCTCAAACTTAGCTGAAAAAAACTAATTTCCACATATTTTTGGGTGGAATCACTGTGCCGGCACATATGTCCTAGCCCACAGTCTCCCGAGTAAAATGATACCTCACTTGTTTGGGTGGGGCAAGGGCCTGTGACTGGGGAGAGCCAAGACATAGGAAAAAAGGGTATAGCACCTAGAATTCCAAGTACTACATTTTTTTAAAAATACGTTTTTAGCCAGTTCTGCTTTGGACACCCACACAAGTGAGGTATCATTTTACTTGAGACACTAATGAAAACGCTGTGGGGTAGGCCATTTGTGCTGCCACTATGTTTACACACAAAAATATGTAGAAAATGTGGTTTTTTTCAGCTAAATTTGAGGTTTGCAGGGATTTCTGCGTAGAGAAACTTTGGGGGATCCATGCAAGCCATAGCTCATTAGACTCCCCAAGGTGTCTAGTTTTCATAAATGTGTGGGTTTGGTAGGTTTCCCTAGATAGCCGCAAGCCCGGGGCAAAAATTCCAGGTGCCCCCCTCCAAAACCAGGTAGTTTTTTTGTTATAGGTAACTTTGAAGTTTCCACAGTACGATTTGGGCCATTTCCTGTTGCAGCCACTATGCCTACCCACAAAAGTAAGGTGCCATTCTTATTGGGAGACCTGTGGGAATGCTGGGTGATAGGAAATTTGTGTCAACCCTGTGATCCTACAACTTTCCCACACAGAAATGTGAGGAAAAATAGATATTTGAAACAAAATTTGAGGTTTGCAGGGAATTCTGTGTAGGGAAATTTTGGGGAACCTATGCAAGCCATACCTTGGAGGACTCCCCCGGGAGTCTAGTTTTCAGAAATGTGTGAGTTTGGTAGGTTTCCCTAGGTGGCCACCGAGCCCGGGGCCAAAAACTGATGGGACCCACCAAACAAAACCAGGTTGTTTTGTGATAGATAATTGTGATGTCACCTCAATAGGTTTTGGGCCATTTCCTGTTGTGGGTACTTGACCCACCCATGTGAGTAAGGGTACCATTTTTATCGAGAGACCTGGGGGAATGCTGTACAGAAGGAAATTTGTGTATCCATGCAGATTCCAGAACTTTCCCACACTGAAATTTGAGAAAAAAGTGATTTTTTCATCTAAATTTGAGGTTTTAGGGGATTCTCTGTAGAGAAATCCGGGGGCACACACACAAGAAATATCTTGCTGGACTCCGCAGGGTCTCTAATTTTCAGAATTGTGTGGGATTGGTATTTTCCTTGGATGGCCGCCGAGCCCGGGGTCAAAAACTCATGGGACCCCCTTTGCCAAACTAGGTGGTTTTGTGATAGTTTTGAAGTCGCCTCAATAGGTTTTGAGCCCTTGCCTGTTGCGGGTACTTGACCCACCCACACAAGTGAGGTACCATTTTTCTCAGAAGACTTTGGGGAATGCGGGCTGGGTGGAATTTTGTGAATCCACACAGATTCCAGAACTTTCCACCACAGAAATGTGAGGAAATTGAGTTTTCTTTATTTTTTTTATTTTGAGGTTTGCATGGAATTCTGTGTAACAGAACCTGGTGAGAGCCAACCAAAGGTCCCTATCCTGGATTCCTCTGAGTGTCTAGTTTTAAAAAATGTATAGGTTTGCGAGGATTCGCTAGGTGCAGGCAAAGCTAGGGTTCAAACTCTACAGCTAAGCACTCTGCAAAAAAAGGGTCAGTTTTCATCGTGATAATGTGTTGTGTCCACGTTGCATTTTGGGCCATTTCCTGTTGCGGGAACAAGGCCTACCCACACAAACGAGGTACCATTTTTCTCAGAAAACTTTGGGGAAGGCAGGGTGAGTGGAATATTGTGGATCCACACAGATTTCAAAACTTTCAACCACCGAATTGTAAGGAAAATGTGTTTTTTTGACAAATGTTGAGGTTTGCAAGGGATTCTGGGTAACGGAACCTAGTGAGAGCCAGACAAGTCACCCCATCCCGGATTCCCTTGGGTCCCTAGTTTTTAAAAATGTATTGGTTTGCTAGGTTTCCCTAGGTGCCGGCTGAGCTAGGGTTCAAAATCTACAGCTAGGCACTTTGTAAAATAGTTTGTTTCCACTGTAAAATGTGGTGTATCCACGTTGCGTTGTGGGCCGTTTCCTGTTGCGCGCACTATGCCTAACCACACAAGTGAGGTGCCATTTTTCTCTGAAGAATTTGGGAATGCAGAGAGGGTGGAATTTTGTGGATCCACACAGATGTAAGAACTTTCCACCACAGAAATGTGAGGAAAATACGTTTTTTTACACATTTTGAGGTTTGCAAGGGATTCTGGTTAACAGAACCTGGTGAGAGCCAGTCAAGTCACCTCATCCTGGATTCACTTGGGTGTCTAATTTTCAAAAAATATATAGGTTTTCTAGATTTTCTTAGCAGCAGGAAGAGTTAGGATTCAAAACCTACAACTAGGCACGCTGCAAAAAAAGGGTCCCTTTTCACTATGAAAATGTGGTGTGTCCTCATTGCGTTTTTGTCTGTTTCCTGTTGCGGGCTCTAGGCCAACCCACACAAGTGAGGTACCATTTTTCTCGGAAGGCTTTGGAGAAGATGGGGTGAGCAGACTTTTGTGGATCCACGCAGATTCCAGAACTTTCCACCACAGAAATAAGAGAAACATGTGTTTTTTTTACACATGTTAGGTTTGCAAGGGATTCTGGGTAACAGAACCTGGTAAGAGCAAGTCACCCCATCCTAGATTTCCCTGTGTGCCTTGTTATAAAAAATGTATAGGTTTGCTAGGTTTCCCTAGATGCCGTCAGAGCTGGGTTCAAAATCTTACAGCTAGGCACTTTGCAAAAAAGGTGGTGTGTCCGCGTTGCGTTTTGGGCCATTTCCTGTTGTGGGCACTAGGCCTACCCACACAAGTGAGGTACCTTTTTTCTTGGAAGACTTTGGGGAATGCTGGGTGGAGGGGATATCATGGACCTTCGCAGATTCCAAAACTTTCCATCACAGAAATGTGAGGAAAATGTGTTCTTTTTACAAATTTTTAGGTTTGCAGGGGATTCTGGGTAATAGAACCTGGTGAGAGCCAGTCACCCCATCCTGGATTCCCCTAGGTGTCTTGTTTTAAAACATTTATAGATTTGCTCAGTTTCCCTAGGTACCGGCAAAGCTAGGATTCAAAGTCTACAGCTAGGCACTTTGCAAAAAAAGGGTCAGTTTTTACTGTAAAAATGTGGTGTGTCCACGTTGCGTTTTGGGCCATTTCCTGTCACGGGCGCTAGGCCTACCTACACATTTTCCTCGGAAGACTTTGGGGAACTCGAAGTGGGGGGAATTTTGTGGATTTACGCACATTCCTGAACTTTCCACCACAGAAATGTGAGGAAAATTTGGGGTTGTTTACAAATATTTAGGTTTGCAAGGGGGTCTGGGTATTAGAACCTGGTGGGAGCCAGTCAAGTCCTGGATTCCCCTTAGTGTCTAATTTAAAAAAATGTGTAGGTTTGCTAGGTTTCCCTATGTGCCTGCAGCTCTAGGGTTCAAAATCTACAGCGATGGCAATTTACAAAAAAGGGGCAGTTTTCACTGTTAAAAGAAAGTGTCCATGTTGCATTTTAAGCCATTTCCTGTCACGGGCACTAGGCCTACATACACAAGTGAAGTTCCATTTTTATCGGGAGACTTACAGTAACAGAATTGTAGAGGAACTGTTATTACCTATTGATTTTTGATGCATTTCTGCCTTCCAAATGAAAGACAATGTGGAAAAAGAAGTCATTTTGAAAAATGGCCCATAATTCTCATGCCAGTATGGATACTAACAATTTCGTAAATGCGCAAATATCTACTGTTTCTAAACTCTGGGGCAGATTTGCAACTTCTGGCACATCTCTACTAATCAGTAGGGATGGGCCAGAACAATTGCAACAAGCCAAACCAACCATTGCGCCACCAATGATGCGCCGCAAAATGCAGCGCACCCTGGCGCCCCAGATGGTCAGATGCGTGTGCATCCCCCGGCGGAAAGGCAGCATATTGCTGGAGTCGAGTCTTAAGAGCGACGCAGCTCCAGCAAGGCTCGGGGTACCCCTATGCCCAACATGCTGCGTCAATCCTTACGCCTGCTTCAAGCAGGTGCAGGGTTTGGACGCAGCGTGGCCGTAAATGTTACTGAGGCGTTCCTGCACCGGAACGCCCCCCATGCCAGAACGCCCTCATGTAGTGCCGGGCTTTACAATGTGACGCATTTCCCTAGATGCGTCATGTTGTATATACCCATCAGCATGGCGCTGGCTTTGCTCCTCTGCTGCGCAACAATGGCGCAAATGTGGCGTACGGGGCTTGTAAATCTGCCCCTGTATATTTTGTTCCAATTTCAGAAATACATAGGTGTCTTTCGTACCGATTTTTCCATGTATGTATTTTCCCAAATGAATTGCTATATACCAGGTACATAAAAAAAAAACATTGCAAGACCCTGCTCAGTTATTGGCTCTGGGTTCGTCGGGTTCTTGGTGAACCTACAAGTCCTATGTATCCCCACAACCAGAAAGGTCCAGCGGATGTAACAGTATATTGTTTTCAAACAGCTGTTATAATTAGTTACAGGTTAAAACGTTGACACAAATGGCTGTTTTTTTCCACTAGTTTTCAATCTTTCCTATATTCAACGGTTAGTCTCTACAAGGAAACCTTGAAGGATCTACACAAATGACACCTTGCTGAATTCAGAATTTTGTCCACTTATCTAAAATGTATAGCTTTCCAGGAACCATAATTGCTTTCATACCCATTTCTACCATTAACAGGAAAGAGGTTGAAAGCACAAAAAATACCAAAATTAGGCTATGTCCCAGAAAAATGCCAAAACTGTGTAAAACATTTTAGTTTTCTGACAAAAGTCCGCTTGTCTCTGAAAGCTGGGAAGATGGTGATTTCAGCATCACAACCCCTTTTTTGGTACCATTTGCAGGGAAAAAATCAGACGCTTTCATCTGTAGCCCATTTTTCCCCCAAAAAACTAAATTTTGCTGTATTTTGGCTAACTTCTGGGTCCCCTCAAAGGGAATCCAAAAACCCGGGGCACCTTTCGAACTCCCATGATGTTGGAAAAAAAGGAGGCAGATTTGGCATTCATAACGTATGTGGTCAAAATATTACAGGGGCCAAAGCGCGAACTACCCCAATTAGCCAAATAAAAAGGCTTAGCATAGGGGGGGCCTAGCAGCGAGGGGTTAAAGCATAAAATATCCTTTCAAAGCTGACAACCAGGAATGCATGTGCATCCACAGAAGTCATCTAAAAATAATTAGAAAATCCAATATGGTTCAGGTTTAGGGTTGCCACCTAATTTGCTCCCTAGCAGTGCCACCATCATTTTAATGTCTCGGTTGAAATAAAAATAAGCAAAATCACCTAATGCAGGAGTTTTAAGCCCTTATCTGTGTTCTAGACTTGAGAAAATCATCCATGACAAATAATTCATGTAAACTAAGACAGAAGAGCCATTTTACAAATGAATACATATGATTTTGTTTAAAGTCCTATTTTGGGCCTTTACAGGCTCTTAAACCAACAACAAATGGCGAAATTTTTCTTTTGAAAAGGTGGCAAACCTATTTAGGGGTTAAGATCTATTAGCTTTGCCGATGTTATTTTTACCAGTAGTTCATAAGCACATATATCAAGAGCATAACACTTGAATTCCATATGTAATCAATCCATAAGAAATTAACATACAACACAATTTCCGCAAGAACAAATGCATCATGGACATCTGTCCTTTCTTGAAAAATGTATGCAGATTGTGCTGCGAGTTAAGAATGTCTTATGATACTCTTTTCTAAATGACTAAAGAATGTTGAACAACATCTGTCTGGACAATATTCATACATGTGTCTATTTCTTGGGGTTGTCATTACAGTTCGACTGATGGAATCGATCCGGCGCTTGGACATAGAAACCCTTATGGGTTTTTTGGATACGTCTGCTTCTGTCGAACCAGATGAGACCATTTTATCTTGCTGTAAAATCCTGGAACATCGAAAAAAGGTATCTGTCAGTCTCCATTACTTTAGATGGCATTCAAGGCAATGAGAGGCAGTGAGGTTTAGCTACATATGTGGTTGTCTAACATTGTGGTATATTGTAGTGTTGTATTGTGACGTGTGCTTTACTGTACTGTAAAGGACTGTGTAGTGTGAAGTATTGCTCTAATATGTTAGGTTGTATTGGGTTGCAGTGCAGAGCAGTGCTGTAGTGTACAGTATAAATAAGTTATAGTGCGATAATGCAGTGTTATATCATATGTTTGCAGTGTATTGTAGTCTTGTACAGTTTAGCAGTGACCTGCTTTACAGTAGTGCAGCTTTGTGTGTGTTATGGTGTAGTGTTGTAGCATGGTGCAATGATGTATTGTAGTGTATTACCATGCTGTGTTGTGTTGCAAGTACCTGGAATGACATATTTTCATCTAAAGCATCCATTAAATATGTATATTGATATTGCACTTCTTGGAGGAATCATTGGGGAATACAGAATTTGCTTCAGCGATTGTGGGAGACAATGGTGGACACTATTCCCTTACTGTTACATGTCATGGCAAAGTCACTGGAGTGAAGAAAGTACAGTTACACTGATAGTTTACTGTCAAAATACTTCAGTTCTTAGGTGTGCAACCTAGAACCATTAAGACTGGATCCTGCCAGGTATTCAAGATCTTCCTATAAAACAAATATACATAACACAATCGAAATGAAGATCATTCCAACACTCTGTGGTCAATCCAGAAATCTATCCTGAAACTTGCCTTGCGAGGCCTTTGTGAAACCCCCTGATCATGATTAAAACTAATATGTGAATAGAAATGTCTCATCTTTAGCTATTTTAGACCCAACAATGTTATGTTGAGTGTCATATAAAGGAGAAAATTATGAAAGAGCAAGCATTCATGGCTCGTTCCCACTCTGGGTATGGACAGTTGAAAAAAATAAAGAAATAGGGCACCAGGAAAAGGTTAATAATTACCAATGCAAAAACAATGAGGGACCTATTCACAAAAGTACATTTACACACATGTGTACATTTACTCTTAGACTTTGCAGTAACTTTACTGCTTTTGCCACAGCACAATTTCCCTAAGCGTATATACATATACAACCATTCTCCTTAGTAGCAAAGATTGGCCAGAGACACTATCATTGCTTGAAATCTGCAGAGGTGGTTTACTACAAGTGATGACTCCACACACTAAATTTATTTATTTAATATAACATACGTGCTTTAGAAATTGGGTAAATTAATACATAGATTAGGAGACAATTATTTATTTAAATCATGATAGTTGATTCTGTAAACTGTACGTGCAATCATGTTTTTATTGTGAAGTTTATGGTAAATGGCAAATCTATTCCGATTTATTAAGAAACATTAACATTAACATTAAATATTAATCATATGCAACACAAAAGATTATGTATTCTATGTCTGCATGTGAGTACAAAATGGCCGCCACGTTTTTAATCTTTTGAGAATGATTTGAATGGCAGTTCTCTGTTTATGTATATGCTTTAAGATTCTGCCAATCATAATGCGTTGTTTTTAGATTTAACACATTTTGTCACTATGGGTAGCTGACATTGACAAAGGCCAGGGAGCCGAAAAGTGTTGCCAGCTGTAGTTTGCACGTAAAATTGAAAATGAAATATCAAAAAACAAGAAGCCTTGAGTGACCAGCGTCTTTCTGAGGGAAAACAACATATATATATATATCACACGTCATCAAGGCAAGTCGCCGAAATGCGTTGTGTGAATTAACCGAAGATTTAATGCTATTGGATTGTTCTTGTGGTTCCTGAGAGCGTACAAGTTATCGTTATCTCTTTTGGACATATATATATATATATATATATATGAATAAATCCTGCGCGGCCGCAGCGTCTTGAATCACGCAGTAGTCATCAGAACAGGACACGGACCCAATTCTCGTGCTCAATTATATTTTATTCGCCCAAGTTGTCAGAGACGCGTTTCGCAGCGCGAACGCTGCTTGATCACTCCCTTGTGGGTTGGAGTGAAATTCACCTGTTTTCATTCACCCTGCTTTGCTGCTGCAATACCGTGGGACACGCACGCATGCCTGGATAGCGTCACTCCCCTTCTGCCTTTGATGCCGCGACACCTGCCAGGTGCCCGAAAGGTCGTGGTACACGTAGGGCCAATTCCGCGACCGGGACGGCCGCTAAAAATCCATCAAATCCAGGAACCCAACTTGGAATGGCCACTCAGAAGCTTCGTGAAAAGACGTTTCTTTATTGCAGCATGCCAGTGAGAAAATTCAGGGAAAACACTTCAAAGTAAAGTTCACCAATCGCGTTTCGAGAGTCACAGGCTCTTTTCGTCAGTGGCTGAGTGTAATGAAACGAAGTTCACATTGTCAATTCTTTAAAACACCCTCAATGGGCGTGGCCGCGCACGGCCTCCTGGGTGTTGTAGTGTTCATGATAATATCCAAGTGGATGCGCCCTTCGTACCTTTTGCACACAATGAATCCCTTGTGGGTTGGAGTAAAATTCACCTGTTTTCGCAGAGTGGGCGGGTCCAACATACGCAACATCCGCGTAAGAATATAAAAAATTAGCCCACGCCTTAGGCGTGGTTCTCTTCTGCAAAGACAACAGACTCTGCCACAGCGCAGGGCCGCACCCTGCCACGTTGCTGCTGCCATGACCACATGCCTCCTCGATACAGGCCCATTGCGAGCTCAGCCCCAAAACACCGCAGATTTATGTCTGTATCGACTACTGCCTTTGATCTACACTGTGGATAGCAGGGTTCACAACTTGAATTCAGATTTGGATCTACACTACGCACAGCATTGAAGTTCTCCTTCATTTATGTAAGGCAGAGACAATTCTAGTCTATGTCCTCAGACTTTGTTAAAATAAGTGATACAAATTTGTCGACGGTATCTGTGCTGAGTACTGCCTTCGATCTACAGTTTGGTCAGTAGAGTTGACAACTTGATACCAGTTGCTCATCAGCACTACAGAGAACATTGAATTCAGTCTTGATTTATTTAAAGCAGAGACAACTGTACTATGTCCTCAGATTTTGTCAAAGTATGAACAGTAGGAAATTCAGCCTTCATTTATTTAATGCAGAGACAATTCTACTATATGTCTTCAGATTTTGTTTAAATAAGTGACAAAAAGCATTCCTCCATGTCTGTGTCAACAGCTGCCTTTGATCTACACTACGGACAGCAGGGTTCACAACTTGAATTCAGCTTTCCATCTAAATTACCGACAACATTCAAGTTAGCCTTGATTTTAAGGCAGAGACAATTTTGTTAATGGATGCCACAAAAACATTCCTCAATGTCTGTACTAAGTGCTGCCTTCAAATATGCACTACGATCAACAGAGTTTACTACTTGATACTAGAAGCGCATCAGCACTACAGACAACATTAAATTCATCGTCAATTTATTTAAGGCAGAGACAATTGTACTGTGTCCTCAGATTTTGTTAATGTATCGTACAAATCATTTGTCGATATCTGTGCTGAGTACTGCCTTCGATCTCCAGTGCGGTCAGCAGGGTTCACAACTTCAATTCAGCTTTGAATCTATACTACGGACAGCATGACATTTAGCCTTGATTTATTTAAGGTAGAGATAATTGTACTTTTTGTCCTCACATTGTGTTAAAGGATATGACAAAAAGAATTTCTTGATGTTTGTGATGACTACTGCCTTCGATCTACATTGTGAGTTTTCACGATTCAGGTGGAATGGCGATTACAAAAGACGCATTCTAGTAGGCAAGAGACATTGTACCAGTGCGACCCGCCTGAACCACGAATCATCGCAGCTTGCGCACACGCTGAGTTCTTCAGGTACGGCTAACTCACTGCACCACAAGTCATCTCCCCGTGGCCTTATTAAGGCAGAATTCACTAGGCAAAAAACATTGCTCCCACTGCGGCCTGCCCGAACCATGCATCATCGCAGGTTATGTACACACTCAGTGCCAAAGCTACTTCATACTCAGAGCACCAAAATTCATCGCCACGTGACCGTATTGTGTCAGATGTCTTATTTGCGAGAAAACATATAGTTTTGGGAGATCTACTGCAACTTACTCCTGTAAAAGGACAACCAGTATGTATGAGAAAACTTGATTGTAAAGACTTCGCTACCAGTGCATCCTGCTCGGAGCACGCATCATCGTAGGCTCCACAGAACTTTGTTGCTTCAGGTGCCACTAACTCTGTGCACCACTTATCATCGCTGGCTGCACACACTAAATTACCAATACTGTGCAGCTCTAATCAACTCCTCGCAGTCATCGGCTCTTGCTAACCGCTGCCTTCTGAATAGACTGCGGTCATCAGAGCTCATAATTAATTACACTGTTGATTTATTATTTGCAGAGTACAATACCAAACTAAGCATAACATTTATCAAAACCTATACAATATCCCTTTATTATGCTTCCTTTAAGAACTACTTTTATATCTCTTATAGATTTAGGTGAATAATAAAATTCACGCTGCAAGTGCAAAGGCAGACTTAATGATACTCTACACTGTGGACAGCATAGGTCACAATTTGAACCTCACTTTTTCTTCATTGAAAACCCAAATTTCGTTTTTGGAGACAAAAATGTCTACTCCACTGGAAGAATCATCTAATTCTGAACATTTTGTTGCCAAAGAATTGATTACCATCCATGGTACTTTTTTCCCCTCAAAGTACATGCAGTCCAGTATGCAACAGTCAATGCTTTGAGTGCAGCCCGTTCAGACCACGCATAATCGCAGGATGAGCACATGCTAAACACCAGACGTACCACTAACTCACTACACCATAAATAATCACCACAAGGCTATTTTAAGGCAAAATTCAGGAGTCAAAAAAACCTTGGGGCATATTACCAAGCAATAGCGATAATTATCGCTATTGCTTGGTTAGAGACAAAAATTTGCCGCAGCGCTGCGGCGATTTTTACCGCAAATAAACCTTGGTATTACCAAGGTTTAACGCAAATGCGGTAAAAATCGCCGCAAAGCATGAATATCGCTGAAAAGTCAGCGATATTCATGCATTAGCGAGCTAATGCTCTTAGCCATGTTATCCACCTCCCATTGGATAACATGGCTAAGAACTGCTCAGGGCAGGTGTTAGCTTTTGGAGATATTCCCGCTTAGCGCGAATATCTCCAAAAGTTGGTAATAGGAGATAGCGATGTTAGCAACTGTTTCCAGTCGCTAACATCTTGGCACGCCCACTTTGCATCTCATTAGTGATAAATATCACTGACATGCAAAGTGGGGCCCAAGATGGTCGCTATCTCCTACTAGCTGTCGATAACTGGTGTTAGCGGCAGCTAGGTAATAGGGAGATAATTTTATCTCCCCTTTCTTGGCTTTTAAAGCCAAAAAAGGGAAGATAAACCCCCTTGATAATATGCCCCCTTATCCCCAGTGCGGTCTGCCCGGACCACGTATGATCACAGGTTATGTACACACTCAGTCCCAAAGGTACTACTAACTCAGTGCACCATAATTCATTGCCACATACCCGTATTCTGTCAGAATTCAAATGATTATTTATTAATTATTTATAAAGTGCAGTACCAAACAAAGTAATGTCCTTCAAACCTACACAAAATTGCATTGTGGCCTTACTAAGGCAGAATTCACAAGACCAAAAAAACATTACTATCAGTACGACCTACCCAGACCACACATCATCGCAGCTCCACAGAACCTTGTTGCTTCAGGTGGTACCACTAACTCAGTGCAAACCAAACTAAGTATAACACCTATCAAACCCTACACAATAGCCCTTTAGTATGCTTCCTTCAAAAATGTATTTCATATCACTTATAGATTTAGTTGAATAATAACATTTACGCTGCATACATGTTCTATTTTTCATTTCAATCATGATTGCAGATAATGCAGTCCACCCTAAGATCTACTCTGCGGACAGCAAGGTTTACAATCTGAATTCAGCTTTGCATCTACACTATAGACAGTAGGGAATTTAACCTTGTTTTATTTAATGCAGAGACAATTATATTGTATGCATTCAGATTTTGTTAAAATAAGTGAAAAGAATCATTGTTCTATAACTGTACTGACTACTGGCTTCTATGTAGACTGCGGACAGTAGGGTTCACAGCTTAAATTTTACTTTTGATCTACAGACAGCATTAAATTCAGCTCGATTAATTTAGAGCAGAGACAAAAAATAGTGCTTTTGCACTGCTAGTATGCGCAAGCACCTTCAATCCCTGCATCCTGTGAACTATGGTCACAAAAAATGTAGAAGATTTTGCCAAAATGAATCTCCACCACAGGCAATACCAAATACCTCTGGGGTATCACCTCAACATCGCCACCAGACATACGTCCCCAATTTGGGAAAGTTAGAATGCACTGCGTGTAGTGGAATCGTTTAATTTGTTATGGGGAGCAATCAGTACACCTAGTTTGCACAGCAATTGATAACCATCGATGCTAGTTCCCCCCCCAAAGTTCATATAGTCCAGTATGCAACAGTGAATGGTTTGAGTGCAGCCCACTCAGACAACACATCATCGCAGGGTGAGCACTCGGTAAACACCAGACATACCGCTAACTCAGTACACCGTAAATAATCACCATGTGCCCTTGTGAAGGCAAAATTCAATACTCAAAACACATATTGACCAGTGCATTCTGCCTGAACCACGCATCATCGCTGACTCCACACAAACGGCGCCTAGCTCAGAGCACCACAACTCATGAACCCTTTACGATAGAATCTTCTCTGTATTATTTCACATATAGTGATCCTACCTTTGTACAGCAGAATTCATAAACCGTTTATGATTGAATAACTGTGTATAATATCATGATTAGTATTCTACTTGTTACCAACAGCAACGTAATAAAATGGAGTTGAGCGCATGTACCTGTACCCACTTCAACTATCTGTCTGTGTCTGTGTATTTATTATGTGTTTTAAATGCAGCACCTGCGCCCTACCACATTATATTGTGCAAAAAAACAACGTATGCAATCATCTTACCTCTGCAAAAATAAAAACTTCAATTATATAACTTTCTCTCGCTCATTCTTCAAATACGAACGTACAAAGTGGATCATTACAATACTGCAAAGAAAATGTATAATCAATTTATAAGTGTGTGCTATTTATTGTTTGGTGTTTTTTTTAGTATATTTATATAGCGCGAAGTAGACCCAAAAATATATCAGCAATTTACATGAGCACCATATTTACAGTACATTTTCAGGCAGGCGTAGCTTACATCATTACTCTACAATAACAGGATGTGGAGGCAGCTCCCAGCCTCGAACGCTGATTTTCAGCACCAAGTTCGACAGTATATCCGAATGACCACATACGTATATATATATATATAATTTATTTTTTTTCATCTCAAATGCCCTTGAGCTTTGCAGAAGTCACACAATGCAGCTCCTACCATCCGGTCTGGAAACCTCGAGGCTGCTTGCAGCTTTTTGCATACATTTCTTTTTTCGATTCCCTTCTTGATTCCCGACGCGTTTCGAGGCTTGGAAAGAAACCTTTTCTCTCCGTGTAAGCATGCAGCCCCATGGCTAAAAGAAGCCTGCGGTCTTGCAATCCAACCTACTTAAGGATTCAAATAAACTTATGTTGGACCTAGAATTGCTAAGCCACCTAGGGTAGCCTGGCCTAGGGTAAGACAGTCACTAAATAGAGGCACATGTGTAAAGGTTGCTCACTGCCCAGCAGTAAATAAATGCACATCCACACAAAAACGACGCTACACCAATCTTTTGTGGAAAAATGCGAATTGCTTTATAAAAGTTCTTTACTCTTCTTGGTTTCCAATTCCTACTATCATATGTATCAAGTCCACAATATCTCCTTTCTTTTCTATATGTTACATGTAAACTTTTACATTCTCCAACAGATCATGTGAAATAGTACAGTACACCAATTAACACTGTTTAATCCTCCCTTTGAATTTAGGCTCTTGTCAGATATTTAAATCCTCCTCACAGACATTTCATTTCAGGGAAACAGACTGGCATAACCATTCCCCACTTCAGATTATCGACTTTTTAGGCAACCCCCTTTACAGTACTAGCTGAGGATGGTTCCCTACACCAGTGGCTGAAAGAGAAGGTACAATTTAACTTACATAGGCTTCTGACACCTCCAACCCCCCCCCCCTTCGCAGAAGCAGAATATAGGTTATCTCAACTGGCTTATCAAGAGCCTACTACCCAGCAGGCCCCCTATTCCCCTTTTGAACACGGAAACCAGCCAGTGCTGCACTATTTCTTGGCTAATAGGCCAGGCAGGATGAAATGCTGCCCCAGTCCTCCTTTACCGGCAGGCGTTGGGTTTGTCCTGATTCTCCCTCCCCTCACCCTTCCCAGCTTGCTTGGCGGTGAAGTACTTAGTTCTTGGTTACCGGCCGCCCCCTTCCACTTCGGGTGAGTTCTCCATTGAAGCAGGGGCTTCCCTGCTCCCTCTCCTGTCAGGAGAGCAGGCGCCCTCCTGGGTGTGACACACGGCGCTCTCGCAGACTGGCAGACGCTCTACAGAGCTGCTCCTCCCGGATCTCTCCTCAGGTTGCCTTCGACGATTTTCCCCGCGATGGCGCTACCGCGCATGTGCGGGAGAGAAGCGGCCCAGGAGCGGAGTCTGCCCCGTACGCCTGAAGCTGGCAGTGGCTCTCCACCGGGCCTGCTCGATCCTAGGCCCCTCCTGTCAGGGAGAACAGGACTGGCTTGGCATATGCGCAGTAGCGCACGGCTTCAGGCTCGACCAGCCCCTTCCTTCTCAGACCAATTGCGCTGCCACAACAGCGCTATCGATTCCCCAGGTGTCCCGCCCACGGCGGACTCAGAACGAACAACACAGCCACCAGAGCCCCGACTCTCCTCTCCTTGTCCTCACGAGTGGGGGGGTGTATTCACTGGCTGCACTTCCAGTCACAGGTGAGAGGCCACAGTTTCACGAGGGCAGTAGTCTGCTTCGCCGCCCTAGAGTAGGGGGTTAGAGGTGAAGTCTCTCACTTTTGAGCCCCAATCCTCTATTCTCGGCAAGAACACGCTAACCCTCCATACTGGACAAGAGAAGGTGAAGGGGGGATTCTCACTTCCGTTCCCCACAGCAGGGATCTCCGCAGCTCCACCGTTAACTGGGATTAACCCCTTCACCTGACTTGCGGTAACTCTCTGTCCAGGGTCAGCAGGACGGGACTAACTTGGTTAGGTCAACAGGAATGGGGGGGGTGATTCCAATCAGGAGGCAACCCTTGAAAAGTAGTCCACCCTGTGAGGACCCTACCCCTTCCAGACCTCAGCCTTCACTCTAGCTGTTCCTCTCTGACAAGACAAAATGGCTTCCTGACCTCTGCCCTTATATAGCCTGTCCACACAGGGTCCAGTAGGGTCCAGAAGGTTCCAGAAGGTTCTAATGTTAATCTATGGGGCATTCTAAGGAATGGCAGTTGCGACAGTTGAAAGCCACCATTTTGTATATCTGGGTGAATTCCTGTCAGGAAAAGGCACCTAGGCCTGAGGTGAAAAACTATGAGGGCAAAAGAGCATCTATCCCCCAAGCCAACACAATAAAAATCTAGTGGACACAAAATGATAAAAAGGATATGAGGGGCAAAAAGGGGACAAAATAAATAATTAATAGGAGGGGCTATGCAAAAGGCCAGACAGGTCTAACACGCGTCCCCCCCAGCTGAAAGTGGGGAGAGATACCCAACCCCTTGGGAGTCCTCATCACTAAGGCGGAAATACCTAGAGAGACCGTCTGCATTGGCGTTGTCCACTCCAGGTCGATGTTCCACCCGGAAGTCCATTCCCTGTAGGGAGATGGACCATCTCAACAACTTGGGATTTTCCCCCTTCATCTGCATCAGCCAACGAAGGGGTCGGTGGTCTGTCTGAACCAGGAAATGCGAGTCAAACAGGTATGGCCGCAACTTCTTCAGAGCCCACACCACCGCAAAAGCTTCCCGCTCAATTGCACTCCACTTCTGTTCCCGGGGAAGCAGTCTCCTGGATAGGAAAACTACAGGCTGATCCAGGCCCTCTTCATTCAGTTGCGATAACACTGTCCCAATGCCATGTTCTGATGCATCTGTCTGGACAATGAACTCCTTGGAGAAGTCTGGGGCCCTCAGGACCGGTGCTGCACACATTGCCTGCTTCAGTTTTTCAAAAGCTTGCTGACAAGCCTCTATCCAAACTACCCGTTGAGGTTGTTTCTTTGAGGTAAGCTCTGTGAGGGGCGCTACAATAGTGCCATACCCCTTCACAAAGCGACGGTAGTAACCTGTGATACCTAGGAAAGCTCGGACCTCAGTCTGGGTCTTGGAGGGTTCCCAGGCCATGATTGCCTCAATCTTTGCCTGGAGGGACTGCACTGTTCCCCAACCCACCAAGTGTCCAAGGTACAAAACCGACCCCAGCCCAATCTGACATTTGCTGGCCTTGATTGTCAATCCAGCTTGTTTCAGGGCCTGGAGAACTGCTTGCAAATGTTGCAAATGGTCCTCCCAACTGCTGCTGACGACAGCAATGCCATCCAGGTAAGCAGCGGAGAAACCCTCCATTCCGGAGAGGACCTGATTCACCAGCCGCTGAAAAGTGGCAGGGGCATTCTTGAGCCCAAAGGGCATCACACAAAATTGGAAGTGTCCCTCAGGCGTGGAGAAGGCTGACCTTTCCTTTGCTCCATCTGTCAGGGAGATCTGCCAGTACCCCGAAGTGAGGTCAAAGGTACTTAGATATTGGGCAGCTCCCAGCCGGTCAATTAATTCATCCGCCCTAGGGATCGGATGAGCATCAGTTTTTGTAACTGAGTTCAGTCCCCGGTAATCCACACAGAACCTCAGTTCTGGAGTGGTGCCTGGTGGAGCGGCTTTTGGCACTAGAACCACCGGACTGGACCAGGGGCTGCTGGAAGGTTCTATAACTCCTAGCTCTAGCATCTTGGTAACCTCACCATGGATGCTAGCCTTCACCTTGTTGGACAGCCGGTAGGTCTTTGACTTCACTGGTGGGCTGTCCCCTGTGTCCACATCATGGGTACACAGGTGAGTCCTTCCCGGGACAAGGGATAACAACGTAGAGTACTGCTCCAGTATCTGGCGGCAGTCCTCCCGCTGTTCAGGAGTTAGGGATGGGGAGAGAATCACTCCCTCCACCGACCCATCCTTTTCTTGAGACGAGAACAAGTCTGGGAGAGGTTCGCTTTCCGCTTCCTCTCCCCCATCGGTCACCATCATTAAGATGACCACGGGCCTCTCATGGTGGGGTTTGAGTCGGTTAGCATGTAGCACCCGTAGGGGCTGTCGAGGGGTCTTAAGGTCCACCAGGTATGTGGCCTTACCCTTCTTTTCTAACACCTCAAAGGGGCCTGTCCAGCGATCCTGGAGGGCACTTAGCTCTCCAGGCACCATCACCCACACTTTCTGGCCAGGCTCCAACTCCACCGGGTGAGCGTTGTGGTCATACCACTCCTTCATTACTGCCTGGCTGGCCTCCAAGTTGTCAGAAGCTTGCTTCCACAACTTCGCCATTTGGCTCCTGAAGGCCAGCATGTAGCTCACCACATCCTGGGGAGGTTTCCTGGGAGACTTTTCCCATCCATCCTTCACCAGGCTGAGAGGACCGCGTACAGGGTGCCCATACAGAAGCTCAAAGGGGCTGAAGCCCACTCCCTTCTGCGGCACTTCCCTGTAGGAAAATAGCAAACAGGGTAGGAGGACGTCCCATTTCCTCCGCAGGCTTTCAGGCAGACTCCTGATCATGCCCTTTAAGGTCTTATTGAACCTTTCTACCAGTCCATTTGACTGGGGGTGATAAGGAGTGGTGAACCGGTAGGTCACTCCACACTCCTTCCACATAGCCCACATGTAGGCTGACATAAAGTTGGTCCCCCTGTCGGACACAACTTCTTTGGGGAAACCCACTCGGGTGAAGATCCCCATCAGGGCCCTAGCCACCACAGGTGCAGTGACAGTCCTCAGAGGAATTGCCTCTGGGTACCGTGTGGCATGATCCACCAGAACCAGGATAAACCTGTGACCAGCTGTTGTTGGTGGATCCAATGGCCCTACAATGTCGATGCCCACCCTTTCAAAGGGGGTGCTAACGACAGGAAGTGGTTCCAGGGGAGCTTTCAGCTTCACTTCTGTTTTCCCACTGGCTTGGCAGGATACACATGTCCGACAGTAGGTGTTAGACGCCACTTTCATCTGAGGCCAGTAAAAGTGGGGGACAAGCCGAGCAAAGGTCTTGTCCTGACCTAAGTGTACTGCCAAGGGTATTGCATGAGCCAATTCTAGCAGAAAGGCTCGGTACCGTTGCGGGACTACCAAGGCCCTTGATGAACCAGGTAAGGGTACCTTGGGTTCACTGTAGAGAAGTCCATCCTCCCAGTAAATGTGGTAGTGTCCCGCAACGTCCCCTGCTGCCTCGGCTTCAGCCTGTCGCCTCAGTCCCTCAAGGGTAGGGCACTCCTTCTGACCCTTACAGAACTCTTCTCTGGTAGGCCCTCCCTCCACATGCCACTCAGCAGGGATGGGCAGGTCCTCCAGAGAAACTACTTCCCCCTCCACAGACTCCTGGTCCACCACCGCAGGTGGCCGATCTGTCACATGGGGTGTGGAAGCCGAAGCAGGCTTCTCCTGTCTTCGAGTCTGTCCCTTTTTGGCAGGGTTGGGCCATTGTTCCAGGCTCCAACCCAGGCGAACTCCCTCTCCGGGCAGTCGCAGACCTGGTGCTTACACAGGCCCAGTCAGGTGTACCCAGCATCTTTGAATGCGTCCGGTATTCCACCTCTCTCCAAGCATTGTGCTCCATGTCATTCCCCAGCAGACGATCAACTGGCACGGCAGGGCTTATGGCAACTCGAAGTGAACCTGCAACCCCTTCCCACTCAAAGGGAACCTCGGCCACGGGGTAGTGGCCCATTCTGCCGTCAGCCATCGCGGCGGGGTGGAGTACATTGGGAATCACCTGCTCTGGAGACACCAATTGACTTCTTACCATAGTCATACTGGCTCCTGTATCTCTCAGAGCCTCCCCTCTCTGGCCATTGATGGTGATCCATTGCCCATTCTTAGTGATATTTGGGGGCACCTGGATCTTAGGAACCATCTCCCGTTCTCCCAGGGACACTAGGGTGACACCCGCCCACTCACCCCCCTTATCTAAGGGCAACTCCTCCCCGAGCGCTACACTAGCTACTCCCGGGGCTTTTCCTCCGGTGGGAGGGGGTGGTCTCTTTGGGCATCTGACATCTCCCTTATAATGTCCAACACCACCACACTCGAAGCAGTGGACAACCCTTGGCTGCTGGCTTTGGCAAGGATGAGGGTTTCTGGGCGGGTTAGCCTTAGGAGTGAAACCTGTTCCCTTTCCCTGGAAACTGTTTTGGGGACCTTTAGAGAACTCCCGCTTTTTATCTCCCCCCTCCTTCTTCTGGGGGGCGCCCTGTCCGGCCTTTTGGGAATCCCCTCCAGTCCCCTTTGAGGACACCCGGGTACTTGCCCAGATGTCCGCCTCCTCTGCAAGCTTCCGGGGGTTGGTCAGCTTGCTATCCACCAGGTGTTGGCGCAGCTCGGGAAAACATTTCTCGAGTAGATGCTCTTTAAGAAAAAGATCATACTACCCCTCAAAATCCTTCACCTCACTGCCCTGTACCCAGCCCTCCAATGCCTTCCATGCATAATCCAGGAAATCCACCCAGTTCTGGGTGCTTAACTTGTGGCTCCCCCTAAACTTTTGGCGATACTTCTCCGGGGTTAGCCCAAACTTCCTGATCAATGCTAACTTCATGGTGGGGTAGTTGGTCTGCTCCTCCGGTTTTAAGGCTAACAAGGTGTCTCGACCAGTAGGAGGCATATACTTGTACAACCCACCTTCCCAGTGCTTTTCCTGGATCCCATGGGCTCTTAAGGAGACCTCATAGGCAGCCAGCCATTTGGCTATATCATCCCCCTGACTATAGCTGGCAACTATGTCCTTAGGCAAGTAGGGTCTGGACTCCCTGGTTGATTCTCTGGTTTCGCTGCCACCATTTGGAGTAGAAGTGGGTCCTAATTGCAGGGCCTGGAGTTCTAACTCTTTTAGTTTGAATTCATGAGCCATCCTCCGTTCCTCCCTCTCCTGTTCTAACCTGGCCAACTCCCATTTCAGTTGCCTCTTTTCCCTCCTGTCTGTGAGTTCTGCTTCGGTCAAGCTTCCCCCGGAGACACTACTGCCCCTCCTAGAGTAGGTCATTGGTCCTGGGAGTAGGTTTCCCACCTCTGGATGGAACAATCCCTCTACCCCTATGACCGTGTCCTGGTCCGTCCCCTCATCCTCCTCCTTCCCTTCTCTATGTGCTTCCACCCAAGCCCTCAAACTGGTCTGGAGTTCCCCCTTCTTGGCACCACGCTTAAAGAACACTCCCATTTGTTGACAGAAGTCCTTTAACTGGGCCACAGAATAAGTGTCCAGTTCTTCCAGTGCAAATTCCATTTTGCTAAAGGCAATTCAAGGTCAAGCACACAAAAAGAATAGAGTTACAAGGGCAACCTGAAGCTACCTCCACCCCACCACCAGGAATAAATATGGAAAAAGCAAAAGTAAAAATTAGGAAGTCCGCCAGGAGAAAACTCCAGGTGTAGGCTAGTGGATTACACTTAGTTACTGCAGAGTAGTCGCAACCACAGTTTTCATCCCACCGCTAGACACCAATATGTTGGACCTAGAATTGCTAAGCCACCTAGGGTAGCCTGGCCTAGGGTAAGACAGTCACTAAATAGAGGCACATGTGTAAAGGTTGCTCACCGCCCAGCAGTAAATAAATGCACATCCACACAAAAACGACGCTGCACCAACCTTTTGTGGAAAAATACGAATTGCTTTATAAAAGTTCTTTACTCTTCTTGGTTTCCAATTCCCACTATCATATGTATCAAGTCCATAATATCTCCTTTCTTCTCTATATGTTACATGTAAACTTTTACATTCTCCAACAGATCATGTGAAATAGAACAGTAGTACACCAATTAACACTGTTTAATCCTCCCTTTGAATTTAGGCTCTTGTCAGATATTTAAATCCTCCTCACAGACATTTCATTTCAGGGAAACAGACTGGCATAACCATTCCCCAGTTCAGATTATCGACTTTTTAGGCAACCCCCTTTACAGTACTAGCTGAGGATGGCTCCCTACACCAGTGGCTGAAAGAGAAGGTACAATTTAACTTACATAGGCTTCTGACACCTCCAACCCCCCCTTCGCAGAAGGAAAATATAGGTTATCTCAACTGGCTTATCAAGAGCCTAATACCCAGCAGGCCCCCTATTCCTCTTTTGAACACGGGAACCAGCCAGTGCTGCACTATTTCTTGGCTAATAGGCCAGGCAGGATGAAATGCTGCCCCAGTCCTCCTTTACCGGCAGGCGTTGGGTTTGTCCTGATTCTCCCTCCCCTCACCCTTCCCAGCTTACTTGGCGGTGAAGTACTTAGTTCTTGGTTACCATCCACCCCTTCCACTTCGGGTGAGTTCTCAGTTGAAGCAGGGGCTTCCCTGCTCCCTCTCCTGTCAGGAGAGGTTGCCTTCGACGATTTTCCCAGCGATGGCGCTACCGCGCATGTGCGGGAGAGAAGCAGCCCAGGAGCGGAGTCTGACCCGTACGTCTGACACTGGCAGTGGCTCTCCACCGGGCCTGCTCGATCCTCGGCCCCTCCTGTCAGGGAGAACAGGACTGGCTTGGCATATGCGCAGTAGCGCACGGCTTCAGGCTCGACCAGCCCCTTCCTTCTCAGACCAATTGCGCTGCCACGACAGCGCTATCGATTCCCCAGGTGTCCCGCCCACGGCGGACTCAGAACGAACAACACAGCCACCAGAGCCCCGACTCTCCTCTCCTTGTCCTCACGAGTGGAGGGGTGTATTCACTGGCTGCACTTCCAGTCACAGGTGAGAGGCCACAGTTTCACGAGAGCAGTAGTCTGCTTCGCTGCCCTAGAGTAGGGGGTTAGAGGTGAAGTCTCTCACTTTTGAGCCCCAATCCTCTATTCTCTGCAAGAACACGCTAACCCTCCATACTGGACAAGAGAAGGTGAAGGGGGGATTCTCACTTCCGTTCCCCACAGCAGAGATCTCCGCAGCTCCACCGTTAACTGGGATTAACCCCTTCACCTGACTTGAGGTAACTCTCTGTCCAGGGTCAGCAGGACAGGACTAACTTGGTTAGGTCAACAGGAATGGGGGGTGGTGATTCCAATCAGGAGGCAACCCTTGAAAAGTAGTCCACCCTGTGAGGACCCTACCCCTTCCAGACCTCAGCCTTCACTCTAGCTGTTCCTCTCTGACAAGACAAAATGGCTTCCTGACCTCTGCCCTTATATAGCCTGTCCACACAGGGTCTAGTAGGGTCCAGAAGGTTCCAGAAGGTTCTAATGTTAATCTATGGGGCATTCTAAGGAATGTTAGTTGCAACAGTTGAAAGCCACCATTTTGTATATCTGGGTGAATTGCTGTCAGGAAAAGGCACCTAGGCCTGAGGTGAAAAACTATGAGGGCAAAAGAGCATCTATCCCCCAAGCCAACACAATAAAAATCTAGTGGACACAAAAAGATAAAAAGGGTATGATGGGTAAAAAGGGGACAAAATAAATAATTAATAGGAGGGGCTACGCAAAAGGCCAGACAGGTCTAACAGCTTCTAATAAATACACAGAGACAATGAACTTTTCAAAAAATGTTTAATACAGTACTCACCTCAGAGACTACATGAACCAGCATGCCATCGTGCAACTCTTGTGTGTAACGCCCATTGTGGGTGGTGTTCTCAATAAAGTAACCACAGAGACAACACTGGTGAGTTATTCATTTCCCCTGTGTAGCAGCCCATGAGGAAGAGGCGTTCTGCCTCAAAACACGTTGGGAATCAAGAAGGGAATCGAAAAAAGAAATGGATGCAAAAAGCTGCAAGCAGCCTCGAGGTTTCTAGACCGGATGGCAGGAGCTGCATTGTGTGACTTCTCCAAAGCTCAAGGGCATTTGAGAGGAAATGTTAAATACACGGCAGCCCTGGCCGTGGCAGAGGAGCACCATTTCCTACAACTGAATGGAAAGGCTTGGAAAGAAACCTTTTCTCTCCGTGTAATCATGCAGCCCCATGGCAAAACGAAGCCTGCAGTCTTGCAATCCAACCTACTTAAGGATTAAAATAAGCTTCTAATAAATACACAGAGACAATGAACTTTTCAAAAAATGTTTAATACAGTACTCACCTCAGAGACTACATGAACCAGCATGCCATCGTGCAACTCTTGTGTCTAACACCCATTGTGGGTGGTATTCTCAATAAAGTAACCACAGAGACAACACTGGTGAGTTATTCATTTCCCCTGTGTAGCAGCCCATGAGGAAGAGGCGTTCTGCCTCGAAACGCGTCGGGAATCAAGAAGGGAATCGAAAAAAGAAATGGATGCAAAAAGCTGAAAGCAGCCTTGAGGTTTCCAGACCGGATGGTAGGAGCTGCATTGTGTGACATCTGCAAAGCTCAAGGGCATTTGAGAGGATATATATATATATACGTTCACATATAACAAACTGTTGTACCAACAGATCCAAGGGACTGCCATGGGTACTTGCTTCGCCCCCAGTTATGCGAACCTGCATATGGGGTGGTGGGAGGAGCAAGTACTCATGGCCCAACACACTGAAACATACCTTGAACATGTTGTTCTTTACAAAAGATACATAGATGACATCTTTATGTTATGGAAGGGAACAGAAGAAAGTGCGGGTGCCTTTGTGAAAACCATTAATGAAAACAGTTTGAATCTAAGTTTTACAAGCACCATAGATACTACCAAAGTCACATTTTTAGATCTAGAGGTTTTCTTGAATGAAAACAAAATTGAGACCAGAACATACAGAAAAGAGACAGCTGGTAATACTATACTACACGCGTCCAGTTTCCATCCGGCAAAACTAAAAGAGAGTATATCTTACGCGGAGTGTCTCCGCATGAAAAGAAACTGTAGCTTAGAGGGTGACTTCAGTGACAACACTGAAAGGCTCTTTTCCAGATTGAGAGAAAGAGGGTATAAAAAACACACATTAGACCAAGCAAAAAGCAAAAGCAAAAAATTCGCTAGAAATGATTTGCTCAAAGAGAAAGCTCCCTCAGTGTCCAGCCAGGGAGATAGCAAATCCCTCACTCCTAGAATGATAACAGGCTATAACAAACACCATAAGGACCTACGCAGAATCATGTATAGACACTGGCCACTCATAAAAATGGACCCAACCATTGGTCAAAATTGTGCCAAACTACCCCAGTTAACCTTCCGGAGAGCAATATCAATGCGACAGGAATTGGTCAACTATGCGCCCATTGTCAGTAAAAACATGAACAAAAACCTGCCCTGGTTACAACCCCTTAAAGGTTTTTACAAATGTTCTAAAAGCAAAGCGTGTTCTCATGGTATCAATACCAAAATTGTCGAATTTCCTTTCAGGAAATTCCCCTACACTATTAAAGGTCACTTCAACTGTAAAACGGACCATGCAGTCTATGTTCTCAGTTGCAGCTGCAAAAAACTATATGTAGGGAGTACGATTCATCCGGTCCATGTAAGAATATTGCAGCACTTGCGTGCCATCAGTAATGATGACCCTACTTACCCCTTTGCAAGACACATTAAAACACATATCAAAAGGGGAAGACAGACAAATTAACATACTTCGTAATTGGCCATGTCGCGCAAAATCCAAGGGGTGGAAATAGACTGCAAGCGCTCAGACATTTAGTCGAAATATATCATTCAGCTGAACTCTAAGATTCCGAATGGCCACAATGCTGATGAAGCACTTAGTGTCCATCTGTAATTACAACTAATAATTTCACTGTGTCCCAGCGAACTCCTCACGCTCCTCAAAGTGTACCCGTCAGCTGTGAACATCTAGCTTCACCATCTTTTGTATTTTAACCCTCACATTTTCACGTTATTCCTTAAGCACTCCATTCACAAAAAACGACAATAGGACTTGAATTATGACACCAAGGATGCCTCCTTGTTTTAAACTCACTGCGATGGATACACTTACATAAACCTATAAAAACCAAAATGCCATTGTTCTAGGTTATATTGATTAAGGGGTGCAAGTAGCTAACCATCCACACACCGAGACGCTGTAATAGTCTAGTCTTTGACGGGTTAAGTAAGGATGTTGCGGTTAACATTGCTACTTTGCCCACTTGGGCAGCACTCCTGTTTAGAAATGTTTAGAAATATTTCCGCATTTGAATGTAATAGGCGAATTTATGATTGTATTAGTACATGTTAAAATTGTATGTCAAGTGCCTTTCATCATGCAACCCATGACATCCAGCACTCGAGAATTGTATGCACCATGTGGTTTATAGAAACTACGAGTGAGACTGATTAAGTTGCTGTATCACACAGATGGTTTCTGTGTGTGTGGGATGCTGCGTTTTCTGCTAATACACCACCCATGAGTAACTCGACAGCCTCAGGGGCGCATTACCCACTCAGTGTATACCGATGCACATAAACGGCACTTTACACTTTCTAACAAATCTATACTAAACGCTTTTACTTTTACCCCCTTCTTCTGTAAAAACAGCCCCGTTCACTTTTTATGCACTTTATCAGATACCCTTGCACCCATCTGAGTATTCTGCACGTTTAGGCGTCCCTCGCTGTTTACTTGAGTATGGAACCGCTATTTATAGACTCAGCGCTAACCCAGATAACTAATCTACCCCCGCATATTTCTGAACTGACATTCTCAGTTCTTAGTCCTTGGGGATATGGTTTCCAAAAACGCACTCAGAATCCAATTATCGCAGCTCAACTAAACGCCACACAAGCATCCATACCTGCTTTCACGAACACGAGGCCCAAACATCAACATGGGTGGAAAGTTACAGAGCAGTCATGCGCTGTCAGTTCTTATAGCGAGCGCAACCCTTCTTTCTTTTATGTCAACTGACACACATACCGAAGTTTCTTTCTTTGCGATATGCTTTCTTTTCCTAGGACAATAATGAGAATTGTTTTTAAACTGCAAAATTATGTTTTTGACAATTATGGTGTAGTCCTAAAAACCGCAAATGAATTGTACCAAACAATTAATTTAGAAAGAAACAGAAGTTTTATTTTCAATTTTGGGAACATGACTGCATTTAAATGTAATTTTTTCATTTCCATTAAGGTGTCACATGTCAGTTTTGTCGTTTCACATTGAACCAATGGGTTTTCAGTATACACTATATATGTTTTGTATGCACTTGGTGAAATCAGATGTACTGAGCAAGGCGGACTTGTCCGCCGAAACGCGTCTGATCATTTTTCTTGTTAATAAAGACCCTTGATTAGAATCCCACGGAGCCGGTGCCTGTTTTTCGAAGAAGTGTGAACACAGGATTGAGCTCATATATATATATATATATATATATATATATATATATATATATATATACATATATATATATATATATATACATATATATATATATATATATATATATATATATATATATATATATATATATATATATATATATATACATATTTGCTACCCATCTACCCATAAAGTGCTAAAAACTACATCCTAAAGCTTTTATAGCCCTGTATTACTACAGCTACAACACACCACTGAATGTACAACAAACATTCATATTCGCAGAAATGCGTCACGTCCATCATATTTTATGTTTGCAACTTTGGAAGAATGTAGGATCAGTGATTACCCGAACCTTCCATGTTGGCCATGTTGTGGGACTTCACAGACATAATGACACATATACGTGTAAGACCCGGGTGACAGCAGCACTACAACACGGACACCCGAATCACTTGAGACACCCCTGGGGGGTAGTTTTCCCCAAGGCCTTCGACTGCTCCAGAATGGAGACGACGCGACCCCCTCTCAAAATATAAAAAGCTCTTGAGGGTGGTAATCTACGGGACTTAGACAGACCTTAGAGCTCCCTCACCCATTTATTTTGTAGCACCGAGGAATGGCGGTCCCTAGGCTACAGGGCTCCTCTAAACCCCCATCAAATGTAATATTTTAGACCCCAGGATTTGACCATTCCAGGTAGCTAATTTTTGAAGGAGCACTGAAGCCCGTGCTTCCTTTTTATTTATTTTTTAACAGCAGATCCATGCACCCAACGCATATTTCTCAGTTTAAAAAAAAAATGGGGGCCCCTAGGGGTCCTTGTGGGACCCCCTGAGCATGTATAGAGGGTCAAAATATTTTTACCTGCCTCCTTTATACATTTTGAACACTTCTGCCACTAATTTCTACATCCTCGCTTCCACCGAGGCACAAAATGGCTGCCAACACTTCCTGGTTTAGAATGTTGACAACCACTTGACAGCCAATTGTCATTCAGCGCTTGATTGGGATGATGTGCTTAGTGTGCGCGCAAGATACGCGCATCCACCGAGGCTACAGATATAAATGTACTTGTACTTGTAATTTACTCAGAAATTACTGAACGTATTTACACCATTTAAGCAAAAGGCACGAGTCTGAACTGAGGACTACCTCTTTGCCAAATTTGGTATACTTCCGTTCAACTGTTTGGACTATAGCCGCAATCAATGGCTCCTATGGAAAATTGCATGGGGAAAACACGTTTTGGGACCCCCCTTTTTTCTCTGCCCCCGCTTCAAATGCAATATTTTAGACCACAGGATTTGTCCTACCCAGATAGCTAACTTTTAAACAAGCACAGGAGCCCGCGCTTCGTTTTTTTTTTTACGGAGGATCAATGCACCCAGCGCACATTTATCTTTTTTTAAAAAAAAAAATAATAATTTTTGGGGTCCTAGGGGTCCTTGTGGGACCCCCTTAGTATGTCTAGAGGGACAACATATTTTTTACCTGCCCATGTTATACATTTTGAACACTTGTTCCACTAATTTCTAGATCCTTGCTTCTACTGAGGCACAAAATGGCTGCCAACACTTCCTGGTTTGGAATGTTGACAACCACCTGACAGCCGATCAGCATTCAGTGCGTGATCAGGACGGTGCGCTTGTAGTCCGTGCAAGATGCGTGGATCCACCGAGGCCATATATATATGTACTTTTAATTGTCATTTTCTCAGGAACTACTGCACAAATTTATACCATATAAGCAAAAGGCACGAGTCTTAACCGAGGACTACAACGTTGCCAAATTTGGTGTAATTCTGTTCTGTTGTTTGGGCTGTAGCCGCGATGAATAGTACCTATGGAAAATTGCATGGAGAAAACACGTTTTGGGTACCCCCTTTTTTCTCAGCCACCCCTTCACGAATCACCCCAACACTTCCAGGATTGGACCGGACCGGAGCACCCCACCAAGTTTGAAAATTTTGCGAAGATTTGTCAAACGTTGCCAACGTTATTCATCATCATCAAAAACGTTATTGCGGCTATTACAGCCATAAAAGCACATTTAGATTTACAACACAATAAAATATAATCCATAACAGAAGGAGAAAGTGCCATGTCATTGGGAACACTGGTATATACATGTGTAGGGATGTACAAGCCACAATATTTTGGGGGGAGCAAAATAATCATTGGTGGGAAAATAGTAAGATTAAAACTTGCATTAAAAATATAATTTACAATAAAAGCATACAAGAACATTATTAAACTCGTCCAATATCTTTTAAAACGTCCATTGTCAGTGGACCAGCTGGGAGGAGGGAACTCTATCTCTCACGTAGAGTTAACTCCTGATGCCTTGCTGCAGGGTTAATTATAACAGAGTGGAGAATCACAGGTAATAAAAAAGCAAAACTAAGTGCCAGTCTTTAACAAATACCTTCGTTTAGACCACATAGCAAGGAGGAATTTCGAAATTAAAGCAACATAAACTGGGCCAGTGTCAGATTTTAGGATCCTAAATAATTCACAGTGGTTCCTAATGCCCAGGTTTCTGCACAATTGTATAACCCATTTAGACCTGGCTTGTTTGTATGCCGAGCATAAGAACAATACATGAATTACTGTTTCCTCCTCCACTAGGCATCCAGGACAGAGACAATGGGTTGAGCCCGCCCACTTATTAGTTATTGCATAGAGCGGGAGCGGCCCATATCTAAATTACAGAAACAACTTCCTTGCTAATGGGGGCTGTATTAAATCTAGCACCTGCTCAAATTGATAATGTGACTTAAAATCCAAGAACCCATGTGTTAAACTCATAGTTTTGACTGCCTGTATTAGGCTAGTCAATTTAAACTCTTTCACTACTTTAGCTAAAGTTTTTTTAGGGATGGCTAGACAAGATTCTTCGGTAGTGATCTATAAGTCCTTTCATGCCCATAGCTCGAAAAGAATCCCTAACAAAGGACAACCAAGGTATACTACCTACAGCCCCCAGTGATGACATTACCGCTTTTAGTTCCTCCCTATAGTGTCTCAACTCTGGTGTACTCCACAGCCGTCGCCAATAAAGCAACGGTCGGGACGATATTAAATCCACCATTGGGTGGATACCCAAATCCATCCTTAGCGGTACTAGGGGTGTGTTTGTTAGCAAAGCCAGGATTTGTCTAATGAACATATTTTCAGTGAGTTCAGTGAGGGTCAGGGCATTAGATGAACTGTGCCCCCACAATTCTGCCCCATATAAAGAAGCCGACCGAGCTTGTACTCTGTATATTTCTAGCGATGGGCTTATGACCTTTAAGACACAGCGCTTCTGGACTTCTAGGATTCCCCCAATTGCCTGGGTTAGCTTCAGATTGGCCTTGTTGATTTGGGGACCCCATCCCGTTTTATCATTTGGGGAAAGGCCCAAATAATCAAAGATATGGACCCGCTCGAGCGGCCTGTCATCCATCATTGGGTGTGGGCAGTTAGTGGAATTGACATTGAAGACCATATATTTTGTTTTATTGATATTTACTACAAGGTTCCTCTTTTTGCAAAACTGGCTAAATTCCTTTAACACTCGCTACATCCCCATCGGTGATTTCGAGAGGAGCAGGGTGTCATCCGCAAACATTAGTGCGGCAAATTTGCGAAATGATATTTTAGGGGAATCCAAATCCTTGGCGGCAAGTAGATCTTCATTTAAACCGTTTAGGAAGAGGGTCAGCGCAAGCAGGCATCCCTGCCTCACCCATTACCGACAGGGAAGGGGGCTGTTAGTTGGCCATTCTTGTCTTATCTTACTCTAGCATATGTGCCCTCGTGGAGGCGTTTAATTTGGAAACAAAGATATGATGGAACTCCCATGTCCAGCAGGATGCTCCACAGCTGGTCACGGTCCAACATGTCAAACGCTGATTTCAAATCCACGAAGGTAAGATACAGGCTCCCATCTTCCAGAACCACATGCTTCCAATAGATCAACTGAAGCCTAAACAGCTGATCTACAGTTGAAGTTTTAGCTCTAAAGCCTGCTTGCAACAGAGTTAGAACATCACAGTCTTCCATCCAATCCTGTAGTCTTTCTAATAACACCCTTGCAAAGATTTTTTGGGTAACATCAATGAGGCTAATCGGCCTATAATTTCAATGGGGGACCCTTTTTTATAGATCGGAATGATCTCTGCTCCAGCCCACGTGGACGGTGCTGAAAGGCCATGAAGAATTGCATTAAAAAGTACTAATAGATATGGAGCCCACACAATAGATAGGGAGCCCACTCATAGATATGGAGCCCACAAATAGAATGTTGTGGATTTCCTATGGAAAATAGGTCCTAACTATAACTACCTACTGGCGACCGACCACCAGTAGGTAATATATATATATACACACACACACAATTATATGTGTATATACATAGGTTTTAAAAGTCAAAATAAGTTCATGTATTTTAACATTCATTTATATCTCCATTATTTGCAATGGAATGGTGTTGCAATTTCAGTGGTTTACCTTGTGTGACTCTGCACTTACTCCAGATATGGCCCGAAAAAAACATTTGTAACTCCTTTATGACCTGTATGGCTGAAGTAATAACATTTGTACAGCTTGTTAATATCAACAAGCTTAAACCTTTGGAGGTGGATGTTGGTCTCTACCTAAACACATCAATAATTCTTCCTTTTCCCCTCCTTACCTTTTCCTAAACCTCTATCATTTTGTAATAAGAGTTCCCAATTTTCCAGCCAGGCACCCCTGTTCTTCCCACAGGTAGAACAAAATGGTAGGTGTACATGTGGGGCAGATATTTACTTGTAAAAAAGATAAGAGAGGTCTTCAGATATAGGTTTTGGGGAAACATTTTGTAGTATGTTGCACTTTGTGAATAAGTTCCTGATTCATCGTGTTGTTCACATGTATGAAATGTGCTTTTCTCCCAGTTAACACCCCTGCAGGAACTAGTCATTGTACGTTGTATGTATACTACCATCACTCAAAGGGAGGTGACAAAGAGGAACATGTTTGTGACAGCTGACACTCTGGATCGCATCCTGACAGGCTCGGTAAGCAACAGGGTCTCACTGACAGATGGTGCTCATTCACTCAGTCATGGAAAACCTCAGGACCTTCAGGGTAGGGGCTGCAAAGCACTGCATCTTTCCTGGCACGGCAAAGCAGAATTACTGCTGATCATTCAGTCAGACCTTTGGTATCCCAGATAGTTCGGTCATGGTTTGCAGCCAGTATGGAAACCAGCAGAAGTGCGATTGGATGGTTAACAGGGTTATACAGATGGCTCTCTTCGAGTATCTGAAATAATTAGCACAGGAAGATTAACTTGTCGCTGCAACATATATGAGTTGAGAGTCCAGCAAAAGTAGTACATGGGAGATACAATGAGGCATACAAAACAGCAAGATCTTCGTGACATGAAAAAGTCACATTTTTTACCCGATGGGAATAGGAGGGGTTTTGTAGGATAAACCACAGGATGTTAGATTGGAAATCTCATGGAGCTGCAAGAAATATGGCAGCTCTTCAAAAGACAGCACAGACTTAGTTTTACAGTGGGTGGGAATGTAATAATCAATAGGACTATATATCAGAATATTATATATAGAATATCATTTGACATCACCATCATACCCTAAATGTTGCAAAAACTTTTATGTACAATGTTTGGTAAAAAATGTATTTCGGACAATATACTGACAAAGATATTCTGGTACCACACCTTCAATAGAATGTGGCATAGGATGGTAGATTAAATATTATAAGGGGTGATAGCGGGTAAATCCGTAGCACTCAGACAGGCAGGTACACCATATGAAAATCCAGTTTGTATGGCCATATTTTGATCTTGTGCATGGGCATGAGCATTGAAGGCACAGCAGAATAACTATGCATTGACACCAGAGGCTTCTGCATCATCAGATTATGTCAGGTGGACCTATACGATATATTAGGTGCTAGTCCAGCAGTACTTGCAGTAAAAAGGTATATTTGGTTTCACATAGTGTAAAATGCAGTCATAGTATTTCTATTTCAATTAAAATACAAACACTTAACGTAGCACTGGGTGCACACAAATTATTTTTAACAATGACCTTTTCAACTGAGTAAGTGTAAGTATGTAAGTTTTATTTGTAAAGTGCATGGTTATTCAAAACCATTACATGGATAATAAAATCAGAAAAGTTATTAACTATAAAATATAGCATTTTCCAAACAGTTTTGTCATTTGCACACCGGTTTCTCATTTATTTCCATTAAGAAGCCTTTAAGGAGGAGTAAAATTCAAAGTGCTGCCTTGTTTACTGCCATTGCTGATACTATTTTGGGTGCAATATTCTATTATTCCCATTTAAGAGTTTTAGTAGAGAATATCTCTGCAGAAAGCACTCACAAGACAACAGTTAATCATTTTGTTACCTAGTATTTGCATGTTATTTTCTGTGATCCTTCTAGGTCCTTTATTCTGGTGTAGTGGTAATTTAGAGTTGATAGGGGTGGATTATTATATTGATAATGAGGCGTGTCCTGAGGAAGGAAGTAATAGTGTGCCTCAAATGGTCTGCCTCTATAAAATGAGTGCACTGAACATCAGGTTGCAATACAAACTAGTGTAAACATGCCACTCTGATACATTTTTATGGACATCTGACATCACCAGCTAAACTCTAACCTGCACCTACACTGCACTTACACACCACACCTTCACTACCTACATCATACATGAAACCTACATCCGAATGTTTGCTGTTCTACACACTTGCTACATAAACTACATCAGGTACGACTAGCTAGCATGTACATCCTTCACCACCACATGCAGCCTACACTGCCATCAGCACTCTTTAAAAAGGTGTCTTCAACCTTTCTTGAGCTACTATCTAATATAGGGAGTTATACATGTACATAAATACTAAATAACTTAAATACTTCCCCTAGAGTACCTCATTCCAGATACAGGGTACATAAAGTATTAATAGAACAGGAGATGCATTGCAAAGGTTTACATTTGGGATCCTTGAGGATCAGCTGTGTCCCTTTGCCCTTGAAAGACCAAAAGAGAGTGAAATAGAGAGAGTGAGAGAAAGAGAGACAGACAATGATGTGAGAGAAAAAAGAGAGGAAGTGAGAAGAGAAAGAAAATAAAAGGAAAGAATGAAAGAATTAGGGGGAAAAGGCAAGAAACAAAGAAAACAAATTAAATAGGAAAGAGAAACGATATTCAGAAAGACAGCAAAATAAAGGTGAACATCAACATAACCAGAGAAAAGAGCACAATACAGGAAATGAAGAAAGAAAGAAATTAAGAAGAAATGAAAAACGGAGAATCAAACTGTGAAGGTATGAATGAAAAGAGGGTAAGAATAAAGAAGGCATGTCAAAGGAAGAGGTAGAAGGAGAAAGAATAAAGAGCACAACAGAGAAAGAGTAGCGAAAGAAGGTAAGAGAAAGAAAAAGACAACGAGAAAACATTAGAAAGGAAAGAAAGGAAAAAATGAGAGAACGAAAGTAGAAGAAAAAAGAATGAAGGAGATCAGGTCACTAGTGGATGAAGAATGGAGGAAAAAAAGAAAAAAGAACAACAGGTAAATACAACAAAAGGAGAAAGACAGAAAAAGTATAACAGAGGAGGAAAAGTGAAGGCAGAGAAAACAGATTGAACAAAAGGAGGGATAGAAGGAAACAACAAGAGAAAAATACAGAGAAAGAAAGACATTAAGAAAGACAGAGATAGGACAAAAGAAAAGAAGGAGAGGAGGAGAGGAGAGAAATCAAGTAAAGGTGAAAGAAATGAAAATAAAAATGGAAAAAGAAACAGAAACAGAAATGGGAGAAAAAGAAAGAGTGAAAGAACAAAGGAAAGAATCACTGAGAGAAACGGGGAGAGAAAGAAAGGTGGAGAAGAAAGAATTAGTTGGAAAAAAGAAATTCGCCAAGAAAAAGAGAAAGAATAAAGCGATTTAAAGAGGAAAAAAAGAAAAAGTAAGAAAGAGACAAAGAATGGGAAAATGGAGGAAAAGGATCAAATAGAGATGGAAATGAGAAAAAAGGGAAAATAGCAAGAATAAAAATTAAGCTTCAAAGATAAAAGAGGTAGAACTGAAAAAGGTTGCACAACAAGTGTTAAAGAAAGAAATAGTGCAAACAAATAGGAAGAAAGTGAGAACAATAGAGAACGAGAAAGAAAACAAGAGAAAGCAAGAAAGAGGGAATAAAATCCATTGAGAATGGACATGGAAAGAGAGACAGCAAAGCAAGAAAAAAGAAAGACAAGGAAAGAGGGTAGAAATAAAGGAGAAAAAAAGAAATTATTTTTCAGAAAAGGATAGTCTGCATCATCTAGTACTGTCAGCTTTTCACTAAATCATAGAAACAGGCACAGTGTTTTTAATAGCTGTATTATCAGGGGGGCACCTGTCTATTCACAAGCCTGTTGACAGGCAAGTATCATTTGCGAGCTCCAGATTCCACATGTAGGCAAGGGCTGAGAACACAAAATAGATTCAATCTGTATGTAACAGACTTATAGATTCAAAAGCAAAGCACTCTTGTAGATTTTGATTTGTGTTTTGTAGAATTACTTGCCTATTTTAGTGCCTGACGTGCACACAGAAATGTGTGTTCATGTCCGTATGTGTTTGTGTAGTTGTGTATGTGTGTGAGAAACAGAGAAAAGAGAGAGAAAGAAAGGGAGAGAGAGATGGAACCGCATTCATTTTCACAAGACACACAATTATTGATGGACGTAATGCAGAAAAAAATCAAAACATTCACCCCCAGTCAAGGGATCTGGGTTAAATCCATCAAGCTTTTGCTCACCATGCCACCCCAGTTTAGACCTGACTAGTCATTTTCACCTCATGGACTTGATCAGCAAAGTGCACAGGAAATAGGTGGTGCAAGCTCCTTTTTTTTGCACCCCGTTGGCCCTTCTGTTTTGCAGCAGATGCTGCCAAGGCATGTGCGGGCCCTTTTGTAACAAGATTTGTACTTACACCCATTTCACCCCCTCAGTGTGTCAAGATGCATTAAACCACTTGTTAGGTTTGGCCCCATACAAATGAGGGACCACTTTTGTCCAGGTTTTTCTGTCAAATTACTAAGCACTGACAAAGGCAAGCTGCATCCCAGAAGATGTCTATGGGAAGCGGTGCAAAGCTAGCACACCTACCCAGGCACACTTTGGGAGGAGCCATGTGGAGTCTCAGGGACCCAGTCATCCACATAAAGAAAGATGAAGTTAAGTAATGTATCCACTTCAACATGCAGTCCGATATGCTGGCAGTACAAAACAGAACAGCATGGAAGTGCCACACATGCTCAACTGTGGCACTCTCTTTGGCCTCTGAGAGTTCAGAGCTTCACTGGAGAGGTCAACTTTTTAGGAAAATATACAAAGAGACAAAGCCATTGTAGACCTATTTTGTAATACACCACATTGTCATTAAGATTCAGTTTATGTATGTTATTATTATAGCACTTTTGATTTATTGGCATGATGCTTTATCATGTGTTTCCCGTTATTGCTACCTAAAACAGTCCATCATTTTTAGAGTGTTAGTCCTAAAATAAGACAAATGTTTGTAAAAATAATTATTCTGTGTTTTAAAAGCCTGTTTACTATTTGTTCTGATAAAAACAGATATTGCATTCTCTATGTCATGTATTGTGTTTGAAAAGAAGTTAAATATTTCACAAAATCACACATTAAAGTATAGCTATTTTATAGGTATAAAACACTAAGGGCCAGATGTATCAAGCCTTTTGCGACTCGCAAAGGCTGAAATTCGCAGAATTTCGGCCTTTGCGAATCGCAAACGGCCTTTTTGCATGTTTTGGAATGCATGAAAAAATCGCAATTTAGGGAATCGCAAACAAATGTGATTCCTTATTTTGCCATAGCATTTAAGGAATCGCAATTTTTACGATTCCTTAAATGCTATATATGTAGCAATTTCAATTTGCAAATTTTGGTTAAGAAATCGCAAATTACCACCAACTTGTTGTTGATGGTAATTTGCGAATTCTTTAAAAAAAGCACAAATTGTCATTTGTTAAGGTGGCATGTGATGCACACACATGCCCATAGGGCATGTATGTGCGCCATATGCACACACATGTACATTTCAGGGGTGCAGCAGGGTGTCTTTGAGACACCCCTGCACCCTTGAAATAATTCTCAAATTGCGATTAGCAAATTGCGAATTCGCAATTTGAGAACTACTTCACAATCATACCTATGGGCCTCCTGGTCAATAGGAATGCATTGGAAATTATTCCTTATTTGCGAATTCGCAAAATGCGAATTCGCAAATAAAGAATATCAAGGAATCGCTAAAAAATAGCGATTTTGTACATACATTCCATTTTGCGAATTCTAAATAGCGATTCGCAAAAAATCGCTATTTAGAATTCGCAAATTGGAATCTTGATACATCTGCCCCTAAGTTAATCCAAGTCTAGAGAATAGCAAAATGCAATTAATTACTTTTGATTGTAATGCCCATTTCAAGTACAGAAAGTGGCTAAGAAAATAGTTCAAACCTCCCAGCCAGGCCCTAGAAATACATTTGGTGCACACTCTAAATGGTATCAGTCGCTTTTGGATATCTCTGCAGTGCAGAAAGACATACATTTATAAAAAATAAAACTATCTTGGATATGAAATAGAGACAGGAATTTCTGATATTGTTAACAGGTGCACCACTATATTTATAATTCTATATATGACCCATCTTTATCCTATACACTTTCTTGCTGCTAGTGCTCAAGAAATCTTAGTCTACAGCCTTATTTTCAATCTGTTTTGGCAACTCATGGTTCTACTTGGTGTATTTCAATGAGTGAATATATTTCTCTTATCTGCTCCGGTTCTGTCTTATTGTTGATTGAGTCGTAGGGCCTGATTCCGAGTTTGGCGGGAAGGGTTAGTGTGCCGCAAACTTGAGGGATAGCCTGTCTGCAATATTACAACTTCATTATATCCCATGGAACTAATTAGGTGAACGGGATATCCATCATGTTTGTGACTGAGTATACCAGCCACTGAACTCATAATCAGGCCCCTAATGATGGGTTTAAAACTCTCCTGTGTCACAATAACTGCTCAATGCCTGATACGTTGTACCTAATTCTTGTTTTGGGTTTGTTTGTCTCTTCTTGTTTGTCATAAATCATTCAAATTACCAATATTTCCTTTTTCTGCATATTTAGGAGAATGCTGCTGAACTTGAAAGGATGGCATTAATGTGTCAAATTGCTCTTACCAAGTGGATACCACATTCAATTTCTTCTAGGATTGTAAATCTATTTACAGTGCCTTCTGTTCCAGAGGAGATTGTGTTTTGGGCCATCCATCAAATGACAACTCTATACGGTAATTTAAAATAATGCTATTTAGTTGTGGAACACTGTGATCTGTGGCAATCTACTGGAATCACTTAACAAAAGAAAAAGAGTAAGGAGGGAACATAGGCGCTCGTTCATCTCCACTAACCTTGAATTCAACTAACAAAGAGAACAAACTCAAAGCTAAGCTTCAATTATACCAGTCATTAGGGTCACCAGAAAAAAGTCTCCATTGCAGGGAACCCATTTGGTTTATGGAAGAACCCTCACCCACCAACCTAGTTGGTAACATGTTCCATCATAGGGTTCCACCCAAGGGGCCGAGTATCTCCTAGGTGTGCTTCGACGCCTGATTACAGCGGATATTTTTTTTTTGTTGTGTTTCTTTTTGGTGAGGAGTGAATACCGTGAGAGTGAAAAATTAAGGTTAAAACTACCTCCGGGGTACCAAATTATTTATTATGTGGTCTAAGGGGTAGTGTTAAATGCAAGTTCTTTGGACGTGAGTGAGAGGTTGTGATCTCACACGTCTCTTAAAGGGTGTTCAATAGTCTACATGTTTCAGCCAATGAATTTTGCAATTGATTGACTTTCTTCAGGATCTGTGTTTCAGAGTAAATATAGCCCTGAACCTACGTGAACTATGCATACACGCTAAGGTGTGCATAGGTGTTTAGGGTGCATAACTTACCCTGAGTTCTATGGCCCAAAGGATGACAACATTGCTTTCAGATGGCTTGTGATTTTCCACTGTCCTTGAGAGGTAAAGGTTAATTCACCAGAGGGGCTCACCCCAACTGATCAGAAAGCCTCATCCCCGCGTCAATGTGCACCACTCATTACCGTAGGAAGGATGATGTAGTCTTTCAAACCTCCAGGGAACACTGCTTCACTGAGATCCCAAAAGAGAGAAATGAGTAGCTAAGTATGCAAGCGGCTGACCTTGTTGCAGTAAGTAACTAAAGCAGAATACCACTCACTTGAGATGCCACATGACAGGTAAAACCTGTGTTAAAACCATTTTTTCCCTGTTTTTTTAACCCTTACTACCATGTACAGAGTGTGACAATAGGCATCGCCTCCCACCGGGAACTATGTTTTGAAAAAGTTTAGTGCATTAAGTAGGTTGTACTTAAAAAACATTTGCTGACACTTGGATTGTATTCTGACAGTCTGTTATAATATCCTTATGCACCTTCCTTGACTCACCCTGCCTTATTAATTGACGTGCTGGGGCATTTTGAAGTTTTACTTTTAAATGGTAATAAATGGTAATAACAGGCTAATTTATAATCCGATGGCACATGAGGTATGATTCGGATTTTCTCAAAAATCTGAATTACCATCTGATAACCCCTATTTACTAGGCCATAGGCCTAGTAGAGCCCTCCTGCATTCAGTGCTGCATGCCAGACGATGCAACCAATACACTCACAGGCACACTTATAGGTAGAGGATAAGAAACTGCCCGGGACACATGCATGGATGACAGGTCCCTACCATGGGAACCTTTTAATTGTTTGTAATTATGCTGTGTCTCCTTTTCTCTTGCAGAAATGATCAAATCTGACAGTGAACCGTAACCGTAAGTTATGTACCTTACACACCTATGAACACCTTAGCATGTATACTTAGTTCATGTAGGCTCAGGGCTATTTTTACTCTGAACCACAGGTCCTGAAGAAAGATAATGAATTGGAAACGCATTGGCTGAAACATGTAGACCATTTCACACCCTTTAAGAGACGTGCCAGATCACACTCTCTCACTCACATCCAAATAACTTGCTTTGAACCCTACCCCAGGGACCACATAATAAAGAATTTGGTACCCCGGAGGTAGTTTTAAACTTAATTTTTCACTCTCACGGTATTCACTCCTCACCAAAAAGAAACACAACAAAAAAAACGCTCCGCTGTAATGAGGCGTCAAAGCACACCTAGGAGGCACTCGCCCCCTGGGTGGGAACCGTATGATGAAGCATGCCACCAACTAGTTTGGTGGGTGAGGTTTCTTCGATAAACCAAATGGGTTCCCTGCAAGGCAGACTTTTTCTGATGACCCTGATGACTGGGTTGATTGAAACTTAGCTTTGACCTTGTTCTCTTTGTTTGTTGAATCTACTGGATTCTACATTACTTTTAGGTCTGGCTGCAAATAGTGTTATCTTACTATGGCTCATGCCATCACCACACTCAAATACACAGAGAGTGGGCTTTGAAACATGTTCCAACAGATGTTGATTTGTTCATTTACGTCCCTTAATACAGTGCTTGTGAAAGGTTTTTCACATTTTGAATAAACCCATGACAGTATTGTGGATTTATACATTTTATAGTGGTGATTGAAAATCGGTCAATCACTAGCATTGCATATACAATACAAATTGAAAGCAGAAAAAAGCCATACACAGTAATTTTAAGTTCTCTCCTACAAATATTTCAAACAATGGCGGCATTGAGAATAGAGGCCAATGCATTTGTCATTTTAACACTTCATTTGTGAGGATTGTGTCAACTGAAATGAAGGAAATAAAACATCACTACTATGCTTTTCTACCCAGTGTCATAATGGGTATACACATAAACTCTAAAATGATTCCTTTGTAGACAGTGCTCATGAAAGAAACAAGCTTCAAAATATGCAACTCCCGCAAGATGCCTTAGAAGTCTATGGTTGCATCTTAACCTAAATACAGGTCCACTGACTGCCACTTTTGAAGGACAAAATGTATTGCTGCTATTTTGGTTATTATGTTAAAATGATGAAAATTGTTTTAGATTTGTTGACGTTTGTAGTCATTTCACATTGCGGATACACATTTCAGCATCACATACCAGCATAAGATGTTCCTTACAGGTGTTGTTTCATTATTTCGCTTGCTAAAAAACAGTTAAAAAGTAAAACAGCTCTACACCAAACAGCTACTTAACTATTAAGCATTTATTTGTACAAGGAAGTGCAGCAACTCTGCCATAATTCTGAACTCCTTAATCACGTCATAAAAAGGTGCAAGTGAATCCAGGGAAAAAACAATGTGAAACTTTCTTTTCTGCCTACTGATAAAGGTTGATTGCGTAACGTGCGTTGGGAAAAGATGCATTGGGGGGACATTTTTTTGGCTTGGCTTAGGCAACAGAGGCTCCCTTGGCTAGACTCCCTTCTTGCTTTCACCAGAACTGTTAGTATAAACTTTGCTGTACATGCAGAAAAGTGTCGTCTACACCAAGATGCAAGAATTGTAGTAAAGTCTTACTTGTGTGAGTCATGTTAAGGAAGAGTTGCAGTCATTTTGTCAGAAAAGAAAGGTCCTCATTTCTCTGTATCAAAGCTGGTGAAATCCAGTTCCCATATACCTGGGAGGTTTGAAGTTTTATGTTCTGCTGAGTAGAAAATTTAGAAAGCAATACATCAAGTTATTTTACAATATGTATCATAAAAAACAAGCTTTACAGCACACTCTTCATTTCAAGTTTGTATTCATCTTTCTTTTGATTAATTATGTTTTTTCTATTTTCTCTTTTAGAACCAGAAATGGAATCATGCCTAGGTCTGATTCTCAGAACGTTCTGTCCTGTAATGAAGACTGCTTCTACAGTCAACCAGAAATTTTGGTTTAGCCTTGGTGTGTACTTGCAATGGTGTGATGGTGGGGCTCTGTTTGATGCTTGGGGAGTGTGGGGAGAGTACACCTTTATTAAGTTCTCTTTTGTAACATTACCTGAGAACACTCTTCATGCAAAGAGATGCAATTACTGTTTGGTGCAGCGAATACCAGTCCATATTCATCCTTTTGTTATCTGCATTGAACTCTCATTTGTTGCCCAAATCAGAATTCAACTGTAACATTGGTCTGTATAAAGTGTAACTCCCCTACTTTCTAATACATCTGCCAATTGAACTGGCATGCTGAGCTGCTGTGTCAAGTTTGCTATGTCATGACTGGAATACATCTCTTGTCTGAAGAGTACACCTCTGAGAGACACCCTATTAATTTCCGTACCAAAAATCTAAGGGTCTGATTTAGAGTTTTGGGGGACATGTTACTCCATCACAAACGTGACGTCTGTTCCATCATCTGATTTATTATAAGTTCTTTATAACATATTGTATGTGTAATAAGACGGAAGGGGCTATCCCGTCATGCTTTGAAGGGATACCCATCTGTAGAGGATGTAGCCTTATGGCTAGAGCAGATGATCTCGAAGCTGGGGAACAGGGTTTAAGTCTCGGCAACGACGCTGAACATCCTGTGATTCTGGGCAAATCACTTAATTTCCCCGTGCCTAACAAAATGAATATGTCCTTGTGTAATGAAACTGGTGCTCATGTACAGCGCTCTGATACCCGATATCTTCGGGTCTAGTTTGCACTATATAACACTAAAAAAACAGGCCTTATGTTGTGAAATCACATCCATGGAAAGAGGAGCATTAAAATCTGTGGAAATTGAACATAAATTTCAAGAGGTAATTGTTCATTTCAATGGCACAGACATCTAGTTGCAACCTACAGCTCCAACAATTGCAAACTCTGCACCATATTAAGTAAAGGTTTGGACTGGTGCAAATCAGGGAGTACACATATTTTATCCTTTTTCCCACTTGAAAAATAAAGAATGCAGGAAGCAAGATCTGCATCCATCTAAGCATGTGCAATACTAGGACACTTTTTGCTATCTTTAAAATAGGAAATTGAGTGAATTCGTGTTTTTTCAGATGTGTGATATTAAATCAGTCCAGTTTCTTCCTGCCTGAGCAGTAAAATAGGCATAATCATTATACCACATTTTTGCTCTGGTGATATCCGAACCAGCACTTCTTTGTTAACCACATAAAATGATTCACAAAATTACTAATAAGGAATGTTTTGATGCATCATCTTTTATATTTTTACATGCACTTTTTTATTTTGCCCAGAGGGCCAATATCTTCATACACTATGAACTTGTGCAAATCTGATTTACCCACTCTTATTTCAAAAACAACAAAACTGTGCAAAATGGAATTGCTTTGTTATAAATTTTAAGTGGAAAGCAATCTAGTGACACAAATTCGATCTTTCATTTTCTATGAGTTCAAAACAATGAGTTGCAATTATGTAGAATTATTACCATGTATTGTCTAGAATGCTACAAAAGTGCAATAGGATGCAGAAGCGAAATGGAAACTATTACATGACCCATGAGAGTCAGAGAAAAGCTATGTGTATTGAGACTATTACCTGTGAATAATCGTTTGTTATCAGCAGACACATTGCACTGTTTTTGCTCAGTATGTCCTATGCACTACCAGGCAAGGTGGGAAATGTGTAGATAAATGCAACACTTAAGCTTTGAGCTTTACTTGTGATTTTCTGTTTTTCTGCAAGTCATTGAGATGTTATCAGGCCAGTTTGCTGCCAGTGTAGACACTCCTGTAGTCACACTTTTCTTTGAAGCCTACTCAACCTGTAAGGTATTTCTTCTAGAGACCATCCCCAATCTCCAGGAGGTAAGTTGGGAAAGTGGGAAAAGAACAGAGCGCAGTGGATGAAGGTTGAGAGCTGTTACGTTTTGTGAGAAGACTGATGCATACACATTGACTGCCCCTCCCTCTACCTTTGCATACGTACTTCATTTGATGAAATACAAAAAAAGGAAATTCATTCTCTTGACCCACATTTGTGATCTCCATTATTGTAGATGACTAAAATGTGTAAAACCTTTATTGTACCAGACCAAGTATCAAAAGAATATCAGGTCAGCTATATCAAACAAAATCAAAGCTAAACCGTGTTATAATGGTGACCCCTTCAGGTCGCTCCAACTACCGCACGGCCCCCGTGTGCCAGGTCACCGCTGCTGCTACAGCCACTGCTTCCTGCCCGTGTGCTGCCGCTGCCTTCTAGGGCCTCTGCCCTCAGGCTTCGTGCTCGTGTGCTGCCGCTGCCTTCTAGGGACTCTGCCCTCAGGCTTCCCCCCTGCCGCTACCATATATGGCAGGGACCACGCGTATGCGCAGCGGTCACGCGCAGCGGTCACGCGCAGCGGGCGTGCCGATTGTGCGCCGAAGGCACGCCAAAGGCAAACCCGTCCAAGCCCATCCACGCCTGGACCGCGCCCAGCACCAGGACCCCTGGCCCTCAACGATGCCAACGCACCCGAAGAACTTATGATGCCGCCAGCCTCCACCCACTCAACGCCGGGCGGAATCCCGCCTGCCACCTAGCCGCCCCGAAACACACCCATGGACCCTTCACCTGCCAAGCCTGCAAATTTACCTGCCTCCGAACCTGCACCGCACCCGCCAAGCCGAGCTCCAGCAACAACCACCTCAAGTGCATCCTGCTCAACACCCGCTCCGTCCACAGGCACGACGTCGAACTCTGGAACCTCCTCGACACAACGTCACCAGACGTCGCCTTCCTCACAAAAACATGGATGAACGCCTCCTCAGCCCCCGACATCGCCATAGCCATCCCGGAAGGCTACAAGATTACCCGGAGGAACCGCATCAACCAAACCGGAGGAGGCATCGCCATCGTCCACAGAAACACCATCCGCATCACGACCAACTCCGACGATACCCTCACCGCCGCCGAGCACCTCCACTTCCAGATACACCGACCCCAAGACAACCCTCTGAGGCACCCTCATCTACAGACCCCCGGGACCACGCACACAATTCAGCAAAGCCATCGCAGACTTCGTCAGTCCGCACGCCCACACCTCCACAGACTACATCCTCCTAGGGGACCTCAACTTCCACCTGGAGAACAACAAGGACTGCAACACCGCCACCCTGCTGGAAAACCTCACCAACCTCGGACTCAAGCAACTGGTGAACACCCCCACCCACTACGCCGGCCACACGCTCGACCCCATCTTCTCCTCCAGCAAGCACATCTCCTTCAGCCACTCAACCGGACTACACTGGACAGACCACAGCTCTGTCCACTTCAACTACAGGAGAGCCACGACCCACCACCACCCGCAGCAGGTTCCCCGCAGAAGATGGAGCAAGATCACCGCCGACCAGCTCACCACCGCCCTCAACCAGAACCCCCCCGCCAACACATCGGACCCCAACGAAGCAGCCCGCAACCTCACACAGTGGCTCACCAACTGCGCCAACGAACTCGCACCACTGACGAACCCACCCAGCAGATCCAGCAGCAGGAAAGCCTTGTGGTTTACCAAAGACCTCAAAAACTCCAAGAAAACCTGCTGCACCCTCGAGAAAACCTGGCGCCATGACCAGACAGCAGAACACATGACCGCCCTCAAGAACGCCACCCGCAAACACCACCAGCTAATCCGAACTACCAAGAAGACAACATTCAAAGAACGACTGGACAACAACACCCACAACAGCAAGGAACTCTTCAGCATCGTTAAAGAGCTCTCCAACCTCAGTGCTTGCAACAACGACATCACACCCTCGCAAGACCTCTGCGACTCACTCGCCTCATTCTTCCACCGCAAGATCTCCGACATACACAACAGCTTCGGCGCGCTGACCACGGACCCAACCACCGCACCAGCACCCCCCACCACCACCCTCCGCACCTGGACCACGATCAGCATCGAAGACACCACCCGCCTGATGAACACCATCCAGTCCGGCTCCCCTACCGACCCCTGCCCACACCACATCTTCAACAAAGCCGACTCCATCTTCGCACCCCAACTCCGGAACATCATCAACAGCTCCTTCGCATCCGCCACCTTTCCGGAGAGCTGGAAACACACCGAGTTGAGCGCCCTCCTGAAGAAACTCACCGCGGACCCCACGGACCTGAAGAACTTCCACCCCGTCTCGCTCCTCCCCTTCCCAGCCAAAGTCATCGAGAAGACCGTCAACAGACAACTCTCCGCCTTCCTCGAGACCAACGGATCCCTCGATCCATCACAGTCCGGGTTCCGAGCAAACCACAGCACTGAGACCGCCCTCATAGCAGCCACCGACGACATCAGGTCCCTGCTCGACAACGGGGAAACTGCGGCCCTCATCCTCCTGGACCTCTCAGCAGCCTTCGACACCGTATGCCACCGCACCCTGATACAGCGCCTCTGCAACACCGGAGTCCAAGGAGCAGCCCTGGAATGGATCATCTCGTTCCTCAACGGAAGAACCCAGAGTGTCCGCCTCCCCCCGTTCTGATCCGCGTCCACTGAAATCATCTGCTGCGTTCAACAAGGATTCTCACTCAGCCCCACCCTCTTCAACATCTACATGAGCCCTCTCGCAGCCATCGCACGCCAACACAACCTCAACATCATCTCATACGCCGACGACAACCAGCTGATCCTCTCCCTCACCAACGACCACGCCACTGCCAAAACCAACCTCCAGGAAGGAATGAAAGACGTCGCGGAATGGATGAAGATCAGCTGTCTGAAACTGAACTCAGACAAGACGGAAGTCCTCATCCTCAGACCATCTCCCTCCGCCTGGGACGACTCCTGGTGGCCCCCTGCCCTGGGCACCGCACCCAAGCCAATGGACCACGCACGCAACCTTGGTTTCATCCTGGACTCCTCCCTCACGATGACCAAGCAAGTCAACGCCGTCTCATCATCCTGCTTCAAGACCCTGCGCATGCTCCGAAAGATCTTCCGATGGATCCCCACTGAAACCAGGAAGACGGTCACCCAGGCCCTCGTCACCAGCCGTCTGGACTTCAGGAACACCCTCTACTCTGGAATCACAGCCAAACTCCAGAAAATACTCCAGTGCATTCAGAACGCCTCAGCACGACTCATCCTGGACATCCCTTGCCACAGCCACATCTCTGCTCACCTGAAAGACATGCACTGGCTCCCCGTCAACAAAAGGATCACGTTCAGACTCCTCACCCAAGCACACAAGGCTCTCCACGACACGGGCCCAAAGTACCTCAACAACACCTCACATTCTACACCCCGACCCGCCAGCTCCGATCCGCCAGCCTCGCCCTCGCCTCCGTCCCACGAATCCGCAAATCTACCGTCGGAGGAAGATCCTTCTCCTACCTGGCAGCCAAGACATGGAACTCCCTCCCCACTCACATATGGCTGACCCTGGACCATCTCTCCATCAGGAAACAACTCAAGACCTGGCTGTTCGAGTAGTAGCGACCCTCCCGCCTCAGCGCCTTGAGACCCTAACGGGTGAGTAGCGTGCTTTACAAATGCTGTTGATTGATATAATACTAAAGTATTAAGCAACACATTTATGTCTAGTTAGCATTTTTGAAAAACGAAAGTGACATAGAGATATTCTCTGGCAATTTAATAAAATCACTGTTACAGTAGTCTCTTTTTTATGTCTACCACAGCCTGTACATGAAGAGGAGTCAGAGAGGACATTGGGATAAAATGATGGCACAGCTGAAAAGTGGTAGTGAGGGTTAATGGCAGGAGTTGTAATGAGGAGCTTCGGGGAAGAGATGACTTAAGTAGGGGAGTGGACATTGTTAAAAACAGCTGGGAGACGTGGTGGAGTGGCAGGGGAAATACATACATTTAAAGAATGGATGAGGGGGAGAAAACAGAGAGGGTGGGTGGGGACCCTCATCCAAGTAAAACAAGAGAGGGTTGTGAGGGGTGCAACATAGGAAGGTATGGCGGCGAACAAAAGGAGCTATGCAATTTTAACAAAGGAATAAGAGGCAATTACTCTGATATTACATTCATTAATAATGATAGATATAACAACTTGGGACTATAATTTATTTGAAATATTTGTGGAAACAAATTCTCGGATAACATTTCAGTTTTGTCTTGTAGATTATGCCGCCAGTAAAAACAAACCACTGCCTTTGCATGGCAGAATCACCTCCTATGTAACAGATGTCTCGTGCAGCTGCCTCTCCAGGGAACCCCCACCTTCCACATGTGGCTCATGTTTTCTTAGTAGTTAATGTCTAGAGTGTGGAACTGAAACCTGCTGTGATTTATCTTAACAGGTCTGGGGACAGGTCATCACCACTCTGGGACATTTGGCCTCTGTCCTGCCAGAGGAGCAACTAGATAAGGAGCTTCCATGGTTGGTCAATGAGGTTAAAAGGCTCCAGCCCCAACTGCCTGCTGATATGGCATTTCGTTTGCTCACGGTGAGTGTGACCTCTATTTGATGTCCATGCTTGCCACTTCTACCAATCCCAAGTGATCCATTCATAATGAACACCGTATCCCATAGTGAGTGATTAGCTGCAATGAAACAATACATTATTGAGAAATGAGGGCTGAATACAGAACTAAAGGGTTCCATTGGTGAATCAGTTACACCACAGTTAGATCTGAGATGGTTCAGGCCTCCATAATGTGACCATTAGGCCATCACATTGGTATTCCACACGTGACAGTACCAATGTTGCGGGTATCATTAATTTTGAGATGTAGATGAAATGCATGATTCCAAGCTTGCCCCTTAGGTACCCGTGAGAAATAGAAATATTATACAATTCAGACTGTATTACCCCACTATTTGACACATTCAAGCATGGTAGTTTCTTATGCATTGAGTATTGTTTGGGGAGATTAAGGGATTAGAGGGAACATAGTTGTCCAGCATTGAGTCTAAATACTGAACTAAATACATTTTGATTTGTACACAATTCGTGAAGGCAGCCTGATAAGCAAAACTTACATTTGTATTTGTTACATATGAAATTGGGATAAATAACAAATAAATATGAACCAAACAGTCGTGTTGAAATTTAAATAAACATCAGCATTGCAGTATTTTTCCCCACCTGTTGTTGTGATACTGAGTAAGTAAAATGTGGTTATGGAAGTGAAATCAAGCATACTGATGCTCCATATTGGTGTGTTAATCACAACAAAACAGCAAATCTTCAGACACTAGAGCGCTGAGATAGGTCCTGAGCAGTTGGGAGGCTTACTGAAGCCTCAGTGAGCTCTTGAAATTATGCTGTTTTAATTGTGAATACAGCAAGATCATTACAGCAGCATTTAACCCTTGTTGTTGATTTTATGAATAGCTTGGATCTGCGACCAATTTTATTAAATCACATGTTATGAACCTGACACTAAAGTACATAAAAAGTGTCACTTTTTGCCACAGGGCCATACTTAAGTAAGGTGGATAACTTTCTGTATTTAAGTATCATATAAGCTGGCAACCATTAGTTAAAAAGAACATATGTTCCTTTATGAGAGCCTGTGCAGGTGTTAATGAATTCTCCTCCTGTTTGTGCCACAAACCTCTGAAAATTATGCTGGATATATACAAAGGCAAATGCCTACCAATTGCAACCTTTGGCAGTGAAATTTGGGGTAATCGAATATAAAACAACTAATGATAGCAAAGAATAACAATCTCAGAGGACTTTTGGCATTGGGACAATATATCTCCACTGAAATTATACATGAGGAATTAAGTATCAGTTGCATTATGGATTATATTAGGTCACATCTCTAACAGCTCTGGTGTAGCGTTTGGTAAAAGAAGTTCTAAGCCTGAACAGATTAATCATACTTGATTGCATGAAATTAGGCAATATATGCAATATACCATGGCTGGTTTACATCAGAGATAATTTTATAAACTTTGAAAGACCAGGGTTATTTTCTAATCCATCCAACATTACCAAACAAGACATGACCTGGTTAAAGGAAGCTTTTAATGTAAGAAGGGCTACTGAGCGAGAAGCATGTAATCTCTTTATTGTTTAGTTAATTAAAACCATACCAATTTTTTCTGCATGTATCAACTTTCATTAAAAACATACATTGAAATTATTTCATCAATCCAATATGTCACAATTTATTATCACACAGTCATAAAACAAAAATCCTCAATTATCAGTGTTCCCTGAAACCCTCTAAAATGGTATCAAAATTATGTAAGACCATTGATTTGTTTGGGACTGACATGGAAAACCATCAAATAATGGGTAACAAAAGTATTAGTTTCATTTATGATAGGAGTAATTCATAAATTAAATGTTGGGGCTCTAGGTCTATTATATTAGTCATTAGGCCTTTGCGGGTCAATCCGGTGGACCGGTTGCTGTAGGCACTGTTTCTTCAGTGCATGAACCCTCACATGGTGGCTTAGACTTCAGAGCCTGATCATGTATATGAAGAAACTTAACCAGTTTTCAGTTCATCTGAGGGTCAGATGGATCAAGCCCTGTAATAGCAGCGGACCTGCAGGATCATATTCCTCTAATCCAGAAGGCTTCCTTTAGTAAAGTGACACATGCTGGATGAAGTTTCTGACAAGTACATATCAGGTGTGTAAGATCTTCCTGATGACTACCACACAAGCAACATATTTTTAAGCCAATGTTTTTCCACCTGGGAGCGCCTGATAGTGAGGGATAATTTCCAAACAGTAGTGCCTTCAGCCTTTTTTTGTGGACTGAAAAAGTTAGGTCTAAATAAGCCGCTGTTTGAGGACTTTATAGTTGTTGACTACTGTCCAGGAATGAGATCTTTGACTAAAAGTACTTTTGTTCAATCACAGAGAATGGAGTTTTGCAGCTTTGTTTGGTGCTAACTTAATTGTTAAAAAGGAAAGATTTTTATTCCAAAAGTCCAAAGTGCAAGAGGATTTATGTGTGTTGTGCAAAAAAACAGTGTATGGAGATTTATTCCCATTCTCGAGTTCTTGCCACAATGGCTCATTAAGGCTAGCGTTCTCCACATATTGTTTTATCCGATACCAAACTTTTATTGATGAGTAGGGTCGGCCCAGTGTTTCATTAATTAGGCCAAATTGTAGGCGCATTTGAGCTGGCGAAGCGGTTTAAGGGAGTTGGAAGACCTTTTTAAAAATAATAGTTATTAAGTTATTCAGAAAAGTTGTGTCTTTTCCGTAAAGGGCGGCACTGGCATACATTAAAGTTGGGAGTGTTTTGGCTGTCATTACTGAAATCAGTGGTCTGAATGATTGGCCCTCCAGTTTTTTTGCCAGTTAATTATAAGCAAAAGTTAGTGCACTTTCCCGTTGAGCCATATAATTCTTCTGTTCTCAATGAGTCCGTTTATTGCCAATGAAATATCCTAGATATTTGTAGCTAGACACATTTTCTAAGGATTTTTCTTCCAGACAGATGTTATACGGGCGGGCTGCCCGATGACTAATAAGCATGGTTTTTGTTTTTGTTGTGTTGGGTTCTAACTTGTTTGCTGTTAGAAATTGTGCAAGTTCAGTTAATATTTGGGTTAGGCCAATCTTGGCTAAGCTGCTTAACACAATATCATCAGCGTGAGCAAGGTGTGAAAGGGCTAAGGTGCCAAGATATGGGGAAGGAGAGTTAATTGCATTAAGGTTTACTGACAGATCAGATATAAAAAGATTAAATAGATGTGGGGCCAGCACATATCCCTGCTTCAGGTCTTTGTTCATATATATTTTGTCCCCGAGTTATACTCTTACCCATGTATCAGTATAAAATTACATTTAGTCCATTAGGAATTCTTTCTGGAATGTTCCAAGCTCGCAGTTTAGTGCACAGAAGATTCCGGTCCACGCTATCAAATGCTGCTTTTAGATCAATAAAAACGAGATGCAGATTCTGTTTGTTTTGTCTTGCATTTCCCTGCAATTAGGGAGATGGATAACATGTTAGATATAGTTCCTATCCCTGCTCTAAAGCCTGGTTGATTTACAGGGATCCGATTGAGTTTGTTAAACCAATTAACCAGATCTCCCAGGATCAGGGAGGAAAGGTAATTTGATTCGACATCCAACAGTACTATTAGCCTATAGTTGGATGGGTTTGTTCTTTCTCCTTCTTTGAATATTGGTGTAAAAATAGATCCTTGCCAGCTCTCTGGAATTTGGTTTAGGAGCTCAGCTTAAAAAAAGGTCCTCTAGTGTAGAGCTCCAGAAAGCTGGGTCATGTTTAACAAAGGCTTGCGGGACACCATTGTGCCCCGTTGCTTTAACTCTTTTGCTTTGTTTTTTTATACTTTTTATTGCATCTGCTGTGTAAGGGGAGTTGTTTGTATTAGAATCCGTTATTTGGCCAAAGATCTTGTTTGTCGCATTTGCAAAGGTGGGTTGGTCGTCAGCACCTGGTTGCTGTGGATGACTTAGGTGAACCTGCACTGTCTGTGTCTGTTGGGAAATATGGTGCTGTATTCCAAATTTCTGATTTATATAGTTTGTCCATTCCTGTTCCTGCATATTTAATGTTAGAGTGTTCCTTGGCCGATTCAATTCATTTATTGTTTGCCATTGTTTGTTTGAGTTATGATTTCTTGTGGTGTGTAATAGTTTTACCCAGAAGTTATCCGCTTTTGATCTTTTATTCCCCCATAGCTTTTTCAATAATGTTTTCTCTGCTCTCATAATGCCTCCCTTGCAGGGCATTACTGTTTTTTGTTTGTAGCTTCCTTAGTGTTTTATTTAAGTCTCTTCTTAATTGTTGTACCTCACTTGTTAATCCTTTATGTGGGTTGAAGCATGATATCTTGTGACGAGGTTTAATCCTTACAGTTGCTTGAGTAGACTAACCGAATTGCAGTTTTGTTGTTGTAAATTGCAGCTGATTGCTTCCACTTGACGAGGTGAGGCGTTTTAGTTTTATTGTGTTCAAGTTGCCTTACTGAGATGTAGAGGCTTGAAATCGTGTCAAGTTCAAGTCAAAAACAATGTGCTGAATTGAATGGTCGCTCAGTGTGGTGTATTCAATATAATAATGAGTAAGGAATGGCGTTAATTGTAGCATTATGATCGTGTAATCAAGCGTCGGCTGTGACATTGGGCCGTGGAATGTGTATTTGGGTGGGGTGTCTTCTTCCGATCTTCCATTAATCACACACATTCCCTGGTATTTTAGAGCTTTTACCAGCTGTTGGCTGATTTTGTCCTGTTGAGTCAGCCTATTTGAGAGCTGTTGCAGTACGCTCCAGAAAATATTGTCAGATCCCAGAATTTCATCTTGTTCAGGTGAGTGGAACAAGTTTAGTTGAAATCCCCAGTTAGAACTATATCCCATGCTGGTTCAGCCCAATGTTATTCCGAGATGGTTTTAAGTAAAAGTGCGTTGTTGTTCTTTTGGGGGGGGGCATTCGGCTGCGTGTAGTAGTTGATCAATATTACTGATGTCTTTTTCCCAAGCAATGGTATGTAAGTTTAATATGTTGAATACTCTAATCTGGAAAATTCAACTATTCAGAGGTAAAGTTTAGAGCTAATGCAAACTGTCAGGACCCCATTGTCCAGCCATGTTGTTTGAATTTTTCTGCCACCACTGTGTAACGAGTACATCCAACTATAGGAAGGTCTTCCAAGGCCCATGTCTCCTAAGGTAAGGTTAATTATGTCACAGAAGACCCACTCTTGTAGTGGAAGACCTTCTTCAAGAAATGTATTTGCTCCAGCTACATTCCAGGATAGAATGTGAATCTCGTCCTCGTAAGGATTTCTAGTTTTGTTTTTTCGTTGTCATTCTCTGTTACTGGGGGGCTAGTGTACCCGGAAGCCAGTGCCATTCATTTAATATTCAGTTGTTTACTGGGTGACAATCTATGGCTATTCTGTCCAATGTCGCATGTGAACTGCTGCTTCCCTTAGCGCTCAGCAGTATGGAATAAACTTGTTTAGTAACCAGAAGATTGTTGAGATCTTGTTTAAGTTGATGTAAGTGATTATCAATCAGTGGAGAGGGGTAGCAAGGGCTTGTTGGTATTGATAGTTTTATACCGCAGTCCGTAAATTGTTGGGAGCTGTTTATTATTAGCTGAGCAATTTCTGCTGATTGCCATGTAGTTAATGTTTGTTCCCTAGAGTCTTTTCGGTCTGCTGTAAGGAACTGGACTGCCAGCATTTTGGTTGTATGTATCAGTTTTAGGTCCGGGATTACAGCCATGAGTCTTAGAATATTACTTCTGTTCAAGATATCATGGCTGCCTTGTGAATTATATTCTGGAGTCCATATTATCTGCTGAGTTGTGCTGTTGAGCTTAGTTATGTCCCTTAAGCTTTCCTTAAGTGTACTCTCCTTTGATACAGTGTTTATCTGGCTTGCAATATGATATCGTAGTGGTACTTGTGATAGCTGGGTGCCCTTTATCGTTTCTTGGCTTACAGCAATGATTCTGGAAATCTCTGGTGGGTCTGTCCTATTGTTTATTTCCTGCTGCTGGGAGCCCAGTGTATCGTCAGAGTTGAGTGAGTATTCTATTATGTCTAAAGACTTGTTTGAATAGTTGACAGGTTTAGGACCTACTGTTATTCTGGGTAAAATATTTCCGAACTGGAGGCAGTGAGTGTGCGGTTGAGCAGAGATGCGAGTTTAAAGGAGCTTGGTTCCCCTTTTTTTGGATCCTTCTCTGTCTGTTCGCCTCTTGAGTTCTTGTGCACACAAACCAACTCTGTCAACTGACTTCTGTATTTCCATTTCCTCCTGGGGGTTATAGCATAAACCGAGACAGTAGTATCAGTGGTTTTGTTTTTAAGAGACCCAGAGCCTTCTGTGTTCATTCCTGCGGTCTCTTTAATTGAGTTGGTTTGGATTAGCGGGGGATTTGCAAGTGTTGATGACAATAGACTTTATTCTAAGTTTTTAGTTTGACATGATGTGGTAAAGATTGGGTATAGTTTGGTGAAGCTTTCAGTAGGATGTTCCTTTATTCTATTTCTTGCTTTCCTTACTCTCTTTTTCTGCCTTCTGGATTGCAACAGAGTGTTTGGTTGACCTGGATATAGCAATGGTTTCGTTAATTGCTCAGCATTTGCATATTCACCCGTTTCTGCGGTAGAAGACTGGGTTGTGCTATTAATTCCAAGTGCGGAGACTGGCACTACTTACTGAGGCTGCTTTTTTGAAGTTGAATCGGTATGATCTGTAATGATACTCTCTGGATGGGGGTTAAAGTGAACCATGTGTTTGTTAAGACAACGAATCTGTTCCATTAAAGTTGGTAGAAAGCTTAGCTTATCTAGTATTGGGCCGCATGTACATGAAGTGGGCTGGGTGGAGTCAATGGATTGTACTCTTATTATTAGATTAGTTAAGTTATCCAGTTTTGACTTTATACCTGCAATGTAAGATGCAATAAAGTTCATTAGGTCTATTTGAATGTCAAGCTTGTCTTACTGCATAATCAGAGTTTCTGTTGATGCTTGCAATGCTTGCAGCAGCGGGGGTATGAGTTCCATCGGAATCTGTGTTGTGGTCCTTGCCCCCCTGTCTGGTATTTTCTGGCATTTTCCTTAGATCAGAGTGGAAAATGTGTACCTAAACTGGCAATTACAGTGAGCTCTGGGGACGGGCAAAACTTAATAGGGCATTTTTGAGGCAACATTGTTTGTTGAACTGGCACATTGTTATTGCTATGTAGGAGTTCTTCCATGTCCTCTCTTCGCCACACCTCAGGCAAACCATCTTGCGAGTTTTGTTTGAACTTATTAGTGTGCGAGTAAACCTTGTCAATTTCTGGGATATGTAGGTTTAGCCATTAAAGATCTAGGTCCTTGTTACTCAATTGAGACGTTTAGGAGATAAATATGTGACCTTTGTCTTGAGTCCTAGAGAGAGCCCCAGATGGCATGTCTTGTGCTTGTTTCTCTTGTTTAGTGACTAGACTTACTGGGATATTGTCTCCTTCAGTTTTTATTAGCCTAAGTGGTTGCACATGGGTTCCCCCTATATTGTTTTCTTTGCAGTCTGTGTGTACAAGAGCTGTTGTTGTTGAGATGTTATCCCTTGTTATAATTGGACTGAGTGACAGCAAATGGCTCCCCATGTTGTTATTTTCTGTTGAATCTATATGTACAATTGCTGTTGTTGTAGATACATGTTGCAAGACAGTACCACTATCAGGGAGTGTCCTGCTCTGACTGTCCGATTGGAGACTTATCTCAAGGGAGTCCTGCGCTGAGCTAGCAGTTTGTAGTGACATTGTTGATCCAATTGGAGTATTGGAAAGATTCTGGGCTGCTTGGGTAAGCAGCCGTTGTAAAATCTTTGTGCGATCCAGGGGAGTCACCAAACCAGGAGTTTCTCCTGTTGCTGCAAAGATTACTGAACCCGGGTCCTTGAGCAATCGAAATATGAGGTGTTTCGAATTGCCTGAGTGCTCTTAGTTGATCTCCCAAACATAGTGGCTATTGGTGAGATCCATGGACTCCTTCATGTAGTACTAGCGCCGGTTGTTTTGGACGCTTCCCTAGTGTTTTGTTTTGCTTTAGTTCCTTTTTTGTGGGCTCCTGGTTTGTCACCTGGTCCTTCCTAACCTTGCCAGATCACATATTTATATAAGGTTGTTACCTTCCTTGAGTTCCTGTTGAGTTTTCGTATTTGCCTTAATCAGATTATGTTTACTCGTTTCTGTAGGAGAGTAGGATCTGCTTACTATGGCACTTTTTGCTGGTGTTTCACTGTTTTTCAACTTAAGTCTAGCTGGGGCCCTGCTATTCAGGACCCCAGCCCAGCTGCTTCTTCTCTAACTTAATTGCATGTACTTTAGGTACACTCCAGATTGGTTACTTGGTTACCCTTGTGAGTTCCTAGTATGTGGTACTTTTATACCAAGGGCATAGGTACCCCAGAGGCCTACCAGGGGCTGAAGCATGTTCTATCCCACCCCTGGGAAGACTTCCAAAATGGCACCACAGGTCTGCTACTGCAGCTTGGGTAAGGTGGTGCTTGCACCCCTTACTAGGATATAGGTTACCTATATCTACCTTCAATCACTGACACATATAAACCTATGAGTCACTCCTATGGCAGGGCTTATCAATCCTGAAGGCAGAGTGCTTGGTTTTGTGTGAAAGGGTGCCCAATCATGAGCTGAGCCACTCTGCAGCTTTCTGAATCTATTCTCTGAGGCTGTTCTGTGATGCATCATGACCATATACTCTTAAGTGCATTATAACCTTGCAGGAAATGCTAACTTTGGAATGGCTGCATGGGAACATGTGTCAAACACTTTGGAATCCTATCCCCCCCCCACAGGTCCTGGCGGCGGGGGTAGAATTCCACCCTTCTAGAAGGAGAAGACATGTACACACTTACCTAACCGGTAATAGTTTAAAAGAGCCCCAGGATCACAAAACGGATGCTGCAGACACAGGTCTGACCTCCTGCTGCTGGATGAAACGCCGGCAGGGGAGGCCTGGACAATAGGTTTCCTGTCACAGGGAGGTGTAACCACCTTCCAGACAGGCTTTAGTGTATTGGGGCTGGATGGGTGCATTCATAGAATGCTTTTCAGACAGTGCTGGGGGCACACTTGGTGTCCCTGTGCATACCCCAGTTCAAACCGGTTGCAGGGGCACTCAGCCCCTGCTCTGGCACGCAACTGGACAAAGGGAAACGGGTGTTACCACCCCCTCCCTGGGTCTTCCCATAGGTGGGACCCTGGAGTAAGTCCAACCCCTAAACATAGTATGAGATTAGGAAACCAGTCCTTAAGACTTTAGATTATATCTGGACGAAATTCTGCAACATATATCCTTCAAACTTCGACATTCTATTTTGACTAGAAGACAGAAGGATCTCCCTTGGGGTCAAGGAGTGACTCCCCTGTTCAAACCGGCACCAAAGAAGCAGCTTGCCGGTCTGCATTTCCAAGGCTCCCGCCGGATCCCGACAGATTTGCAACACAGGACACAGACTTCCAGACTTCTCCGAGGCCAACATGAGATCCCAGCAAAGCTGAGACCTGTAGCCCTCACAAGTGACATGGAACCCGAACTCCTGGACACCGTGCACATTTGCTAGTGCATCAACTTACCAAGCTTTTCCGAAGTTGTGCATTGGGCTAATTATAGTCCAAGCCCCGAGCACCATTTGCACTGAAGATTGTGGGCCTACACTCCACTAGTGTTCCGTGAGCCCGCTTCAAACATTTCTGCTCGATGCCCCTTTCGATCCCGGGGCCATCAACTGGTGGGTCCCCACGAAGGTAACTCTTTTGTTTCTTGGGCTTCCCTGATTGCTCCAGATGTGCCCTGACTCCCCTCCAAAGGGTGAGTCCCTCAGACCTTTCTGGTCTGCACCGAACCCAATTTATTTGCTTTCTGTGTGGGTTGCTGTTGCCAAGGCTTGTTGGGTCCAATCCAGATACCGACACCACAGCACTTGACATCTCTCATGGCACAGCTCAAATCCAGGTCTTGATTGTTGTTGAGGCCTCCTGGTCCTCTTGGCTGAAGAGTCAAGCTTCACCTTCTGCACCTGAAATCACCCAACATTGGTGGGCATCTGCTCATCGCCTTCCTGGTCCCTGGCTAGTAACCCAGACTCTGTCCCCTCTGCTTTCAGGTTCTTCAACTCTCCGATACACCTTTGTATCCGTCCGGACACTTTCTACTTGGTCGCTGCAGCTCTTTTAGGCAGCTCACCATAGAAAACGACAACGAAACCCGACACGAAAAGACACCTATGCGCCCGGCTTCCACGGGTGAGGTAACTCGAGTACTCCGGTGCTCCCGTGGGTATTGACTCTTGAACTGCCTAGTTCTAAATTGGTTTGCTCCAAGTCCACTTCTAAGTGTCCCTAATCTTTAAAATTCTAACATCAACTTTCTCCATAGAAGTCAATGGTGATTCTCGGCTGTGTTTAGACACTGCACGTGTCCCCCGTGGGTCATCTCTGTCACTACCTTGGGTGGTTCCTGGTTGCCCTAGCGGTTTTACAGGCCCTAGGCCTTGTCTCTACGTCTATTGTAGTTCTTATACTACTTTCTTAGTATATGGTTTGTTACGCCCCTAGGGCTAATCATATATTGTGCTAATTTACTGTGTGCTAAATAAGTTTACCAAATGTACTTTCACCTCTAGCCTCATAAAGAGACTAGAGGGATGTGCTTAGAATAAATGCATATATGTTATATATATACCTAGCGTGGTTTTCCTTTCAATTGGTCATTCATGGCATTATAGACTGGCAAAACAAGTTGCTTTACATTCCTTCAAGACTTAGCCTGAAGGTTGCTCTCCACAGCTACCACTAGGATAGCTTTCTATATAGGTTATCTTGTAACCTACCATCAATAAGGGTCATTTGGACTGTGCAAGGTGCCCACTAGAATAGTGGACAGCATATGCCAGGCCAATTTCTCACAGTTTCACTTCCCGTGGATCTGCTTGCTGGCTCTAGTTGTATCTTTGTGTACCAGACAGTTTCACCAGCAAGGAGGAATAGACGCTGGGAGCAGAGGACAGCTGGTCAGCCGCCACTAAGTGCACTGAGAAACACCCACTGGAACCCCTCTTGGACTAGGTGCAGTAAGAAGCCGGGGGCTCGAGTCTCTCAACTCCCAGCGGCAGGACAAGAAAGAACTCTTAACCCCACAGAGCTGCTACCGTCTCTGGTTGTCTTTGTACACCGCTTTGCCCTCGTTTTATTCTCTGCTCTTAATCTGCTCTCCTTTCTATATCTGTGATGCTGCTCCTGAATGCAGGAGGAGAAGTGGGAGGCAATCAGGGACAACAAGTGGGGACAATGTAGCTCGCTTGCAAGCTGCACCCGGTCCTGTTCGGCCCGCTTCTGCTGGCTATCGGGTCACTCACTTAGCAGCCACCTACTAATGGTGGATGCGCTTGTGCTTAGCTTCCCAAGTTGCTGGTCCCGCGACCTGTCTAATTAGCCTGACAGCCGCTGGACTGCGGCTGATGCTGCTGCTGAATCTCTGGATTTTTTAAAATTAAATAGTCTACAGTTACTGGGGTGCGAATTGTATTTGCTGGAAAAGCAAGAGAGACAGACCAGTCCAGGGAGGATAGGCTTTGCAGTTCGGGCTGGATGGTTCCCATAAGGAACAGGGTGAAGACTGATTTGCATATGGCTGTGTCGCAACTGGGGTGGTGTGATGAGCAAAAGAATGATAGATTTAACCAACATCCTTGTGACTGGGGATGAATGTTTGCATTGTCCAGCATTTCGTCCATCAATTATTCCTTTACATATGTCGCCCTAAATGGGTGGGTCCCATGCTCACTACACCACTGGATTCAAGCTAGCCTGGCTGGTGCAGGGTGATGGCCTAAAACCAGTTTCAGGGCATCACCCTTCATCAGCCAAGCTAGCTTGAATCCAGTGGTGTAGTGAGTATGGGACCAACGTCTGGGCATACCCTTCCAACTTGGGGTGACATATGCAAAGGAAACCCAGATCTCTTGACTGGGGGAGAATATTTGAATCATTCAGCATTCCGTCCATCATTTGTTGCAGTTACACTTATCGCCCTAAGTGGGATGGGTATGCACCAGACGTGGGTCCCTTGCTCACTTTGCCACTGGATTCAAGCTAGCCTGGCTGATGAAGGGTGAAATAAAACCAGACCCATGATGCTTGTTTCCTGTCCAGGGAGACCTGGCTTGGCAGTTCATTCTGGACTGTTCCCATGAGGCACAGGGTCAAGGCTGATTGCATATGGGTGGGTCCAAACTGGGGGTGGAGCAGAGGGCAAAAGAACAATGGATTTGACCCAGATCTCTTGACTTGGGGAGTATGTTTGAATCATTCAGCATTCCGTCCATCATTTGTTGCAGTTACACTTTTCGCCCTAAGTGGGAAGGACATTCACAGACATGGGTCCCTTGTTCACTGTGCCACTGTATTGAAGCTAGCCTGGCTGATAAAGGGTGACATAACCTGAAACCGGTCCCAGGATGCTTGTTTCTGGTCCAAGGAGGAACTGGCTTGGTGAGTTGCTCTGGACTGTTCCTATGAGGCACACTGTCAAGACTGATTTGCATAAGGCTGGGTCCAAACTCATAGTGGCATACTGGGCAAAAGAATGATGGATTTAAACCATATCTCTTGACTGGGGGAGAATGTTTGAATCATTCAGCATTCCATCCATCATTTGTTACAGTTACACCAGTTAAATGCTGCATATGTCCTCTTGTGGTTCCTTGAAGGACTATAATCCAAAATCTGACTCCATTCGGTAACCTCTACAGAAATCCCTATGGACTTTAGAGATCTTGATTGCTGACAGGCATTAATTATAAAAGGGTACTCCTGTGTGAGGCACTGTGAGTCAAAAAAACAGAGCTATCAATGAAGAAACAATTAGACATATTAATGGTCACCTTTCAAAAAATACGTGTGGTCATGTGTATTTAGAATTAGTACATAAGAGAGCCTGTTCACACACAAACTCACTCTAGCATTCATACAGAATTTATACCTTGACGTTTGTCATTTACCACTGACTCTCACCATGTCCTCAATTTTGCCCTTTGGCCTCATCTCAATTGTCTTATCTCCTTGCAGACCCTTGAGTTATGCATGAAGGCAGCTGTTAACAAGAGTTGCAGAGCACTGAATGAAACTGTGCCAACCGTGCTTACGGCTCTGCATCACCTGGTAAGTATATACATGAGGACATACAAAGTATTTCAGCTGACATTTCCTAACAAAGAGGGTCCTGCATTAATCCAATTTATAGTAAGAGTATTTTTAGAGGGGAACATTTGGGAACTCGCTTGTATAAAATATTCAATAATCATCCATAAAGAGCCTACATGAACCAATTTGCTTCAAGGATGCAAAGAAAGAAGACAATGCAAATACCTCTGTCAGATCTTTCAGCATTGAGAGGTCATCAGCAGGAACCACCCATAAGTCTACCTCTCAGCAACTCTGGCTCTGATAAGAGGTAGCAGAGGAACAGAGTGGCCTGACAAGGGAAGGGACATAGGCAGGTACACCAAGGATGGAGACATGAAAAAGAAAAGATTTGCCCAATAACAATAGTTTACAAACAAAGATATAATCACTAACAATGATTATCTCTGAGGGTCAATTGTCCATCTAGACTTTACTATATAACATATACTTATATATATATATATAATGATAAATAGTATAGATCATATACATCTGATTAATGTCATCGATCAAAGTAAACTCATTATTTATCCAGCTGGGGTTCCTAAAGTCAATATGTACAGAAACTACCCTACAAATAAGTTCAAACAATCCAAATGCATAATTTTTCTGGAATATCCTTACAAACCAAACTTGGAGCATTCAAGATCTTGGTCTACACAGAAGAAAGACCTAAGAACAAACATTGAAAATGCAATTGGTCTCGCCTTTTATCAAGTTAAAGCCATTCGCTTTGCTATACAATAGCATTAGCAAAGCAAATGGCTTTAACTTAATCAAAAGCAAGACATATTGCATTTTCAATGCTTGTTTTTTTAAATTGCTGCTATAAGTACTTTCCAAGAGACTGGGAGCATACTACATTTACTCAGATCCTGCTTAATATCTTTTACTAATGCTGACCGATTATCAGGGACCATCTTTGGCAGTGATGGGGTGATGCAAAGTCCTTAATATTTAGTTTAATAGAAGTTATTTTTTAAATCCCTTCACTTCTGTTTGTGCAGGCATCAGTGCAAGTGTTTCAGATTTATTTATATTTAGACAAAACCATGCTATCCCATAAACAGTCTACTTGTTCCGAGAGTCGTGTATCAAGTCTTAGAAAACCATCCCTTTACAGGTTCCTCTTTGAATGGTCTTCTGTTTGCTCCTCTCTGCAAGAATTAATGTATTCAGATGGTATGTGGATATCTTGGCAAGCACAAGGAGATCTTTGCCACAATGTCCTGAGGTCTAGCTTTGTCATAGAGCTCTCTCTCTCCCCATTTATGGACTCTTTCAATCCCTATAGGGAAGTCTAAAGAGCTGTTCAAGCACTCCACCACATATTCTCCTTCTCCTCCCTTTCCTTTTCCATATTACAGCCTCTTAGATTGCCTGTCTGGAACTATTTTCTAGGTCTTCACATCTATGAATTAGTTATATAATCTCGGTCTCCAGAGTAACTATCGACGTGGTGGCAACCTGGCTCATGTTACATGGGAATTGCTCTTCAAAGCCATGCCTCCAGCCTGGTATTATAGATTCTACCATCTAGTGCAGTGGTTCTTAACCTGGGTTCCGCAACACCTACTCAGGCTTCCCACAATAGAAAATCAAATATTAGCAAATTAATCAAGCAAACCTAGCTAAACATTGAAAATGAATTAATGTTCTATAAATTAGTAGGAATTTGCAACTGGGAGTCTAAAAATTAAGTTGGTACTGTTAGCACGATGCGTGGGAGCAGCACAAGAACATCAATTAGAATCCAGTTGGACAAATGGTGGCCTCAACTGGAGCACTGCTAGACACAAAAAAAGCAAGCAGTAGCAACAAAAAAGAAAGTGATTTGCAACAGTCTAGTATATTGTTTTGAATCTGAGAAATAAAAACACATTTTGAAAAGTTCCAACCTTCCAATTAAAATGTCAACTTTTCCATAGTTTTTTATTTGTATGTGAAAGAATTGCATATGTTGTGTAATTTGTTTGATGTACACTTGTTTCTTTATTTTCCTGTATTGTTTAGATGTTTGAATCGCAGCAATTGTGCTCAGGCAGGGGCTCCAGCTTCTAGTAGTGATTCAGTCGGTGTCTGTTTACAGATGTCAAAAGTTTAAACACCACTTAATTGTAGTGTCAATTCCGCCTCACTTCAACGCGGCAATGTTCCTAACCCCTTCCTACTAGTGTCATGCTTACCACCCACTTAAAGTTGTTCAGTATTTTCATGTGTCACGCTGTGTCTTCCCGGTAGCAAGCCTCAATGTGCAGGTGTTCCGCTACTAGCAGTTGTCATCATGCATCAAGCGTCTCCCTTACGCCATGTCAAAGTCCTCATGCCCTAGTCACTCTTCCTCCACCCATAACAATACATATAACCCTCATACACTGCCCTGTCATTCTTCATAACCCACCTTGTCGCACATAATACCCGCAAGGTGTCAGGCTTCTATCGGGGTAGAACGCATCTGAGCTGGGTTTTGCTTCTAACATCTGAAGTCACAGGTCTCGCCTTTTCAGACGAACAGCCAAGGCTATTGTGAAATATCCTTCAGGCTTAAAGAGCATCTTCATGCGTCCCAGACATACCAACTTTCCATGCATGTACCTGTCTTGTCATTCTCTATATCTCCTATTGTGTCACAATCCTTGTCCCCGTCTCGGACTTTAACCTGCAAGCAGGATACCTACAAGCCAAGTTGTCAAAATCCCATGATGTCAAACTACTAGAATCAAGTTCCCTGCATGGAACCTCGAATCAAGTGTATCATAGGGTTTTACCAATTGTCTCTAGAAGGAAATGTCACTGTTCAGTGGAGTCGCTCTACCCATTACTGTTTCGGTTACATCCAATCACCTAAGAAATGCTGCTTTAGGTTTCACACGTGTTCAAAGATGACTTACAAAGATGTTGTGCTCATGTCAAAACATACCTGCTGTTATCATGGAATGTATGACCTTACAACGTCGTCTTTACACCGCGATACGTTTACAACGCTATCATTACAATGCAAGTCGTTAAAACGACTTGCGCTAGAGGCGCTGGACTTAGGAATAGTATGATTTATTATTCCAACTCCAGCTACGTAACAGTAGGGAAGGTGTTGGAATAGTAAATCATACTATTCCTTACTATATAGCGCCATCCAGCGCAAGTCGTTGTTACTACTAGCGTTGTAATGACCGCGTTGTAAACATATTGCGGTGTAAAGACCGCGTTGTAATGGTTTTTCTCCCATTATCATGCTCTTCCCTACTAACAGACCTACATAGTCATCTTCCATGCAGCTGCTCACCCGCAATTATGACACCAACCAGTCATCAGAGTGGCTGGAGTCGAAGATCAGTGTCACAACTCCTTAAATGACCGGTTCAGGTGTGGCACGTTCAGACAGAAGTGGCTTTTTAAATAAGAGCATTTAACATATTATTTCGACACTCAAGATTTAAACATTTATGGGGTGAAAGAGCTACTTAGCAGCTTGGTTAAAGTATCGTAGTGCAATGAAAACACCACAACTACACAAACTACTCAGTCATAGACATAAGAAACGTGAAAGTGATTGACAGGTATGCACCCACTCATACTCGCGCTGTCGCACAGGGACCCTTGGGTCCCAAGTCTCACCCCAGGTCTAGGCTCAGCAGATAGACCGCCAGATGCGTGTCGTTCCAGCCGCTGAGACATTGCAGACCTTGCGGGCTCTGCCATCCTCCTCCTCTCCACCGAGGCCTCGCTACCAGCCTCAGCCATGGCCCAGTAAGCTTCCGTTCCCGGAGGCAAGATGGGCCATGGACTGGGAACCAAAGACTAGAATGGTAATGTTCAAGCTTGTATTGTCGATCAAGTAAGGCAAGCGTGGACGCCATGTTGCTTGAATAGAAGCAGTGTAATGCCCGGGATTTGCTAGAGAGCAGCCTGCAGGAAATGAGTAAATAAAGGTTTGGTGTGAAATGTCAGGATCCCTATTTCAAACAGTTTGTTAAAACAGGAGAGGAAAACGTGTTTTATTAATTTTTAAATGGCCAAACATAATTGATGACAAATCACCCTTAAAGTAATATTCAGTATTCCCTTCTACAAAAGTATGTGTCCCCAACACTCTGTCACTTAATAGCTCCTACATCAAACAAGCTTACAAAAAAAAGTGCGGCAAGCTGATAATATACCTACTGTGTCATGCCAAGGGTGAGAGATCCAATCCCGCTGGGCATGGCTAAAAGGAGACAGGATGGCAACAAGCAGCAATTTACATACCTTGCATGCGATCATTGCACTGCTATCGGCATAATTTGTGACGCCAAACGTCGCGCACGAATCAAAGCTGAAGGTGGAACTAGGACGAGGCTTTTGGAATTGTATCAATTCCAAGAAGATTCATACGACGAGAGCAGCGCATGCGCTGCTTACATCACAAGACCTAAAAAAGGAAGTACACAACTTGACGGCCAAGGAATGAAATTTTAAATAGCAATGCTGGTGTGCGGAATTTGAAATGAACAGGAACTAAAAAGACATGCAGCTCTGATGGGGACCAATATGCGAGAACTGAATGCTAGCAAAGAACAATAAAAAGAAATAACTGCTAGCGGTACGGCAGAAGCAGCGAGTGGCGGTGAGAACAGAAAAAAGACCCTAATGCAAGCACCAACAGAAACACTGGCTCCCTACTCTGCTGACCAGAAACTGGGGACGCAAAAGGGGGGAAAAGTGCACAAAAGCATGTAAAGCATGCAACCCACCTTGCAAGCCAGACACTGTGGGATGCATTGCAAAGGGGGAAAGCACTTACAGTCCATGGAGATAAACAAAGTTGAAGTGCAACAACAGCCTCTGTCTTGATTTCCTTGAACAGCAGACGCTGTCACTAGTGCCAGCTGTGTTAAATAGCATTCAGTACGACTGCCTGCTGCAATAACATGAGACTTCAGTCTCCAAACCATGCAGTAACCATAGGAAACTAAGGCGTTAATCTTAGAGTGGCAACTGAGAATTTGCAATTCCATCAATATCGGGCTCCCTGAATATGCTGTTTTCCACATAATTGATTTTGCTGTAGCATTGTATGGATCATGGCCCCACAAATCCTGACAAACTCTTATGCCGTCATTTCCCCACTGAATGGAATTTGCTTTCCAGATGTATAGGATTAGCTTTTAAATAGCCTAGCTTCCATTATTGTTTAATATGGCTTTGTTATTGACAGATCTGCGCACCCTACTGTGGAGTTTCAGATGAAAGGGAAGAGTCAGTCAAGGTGTCCACGGCCATTATCCTGTCACTGGGTGAGTTGGTCATAAATGTATATATGTATATATTTGTGATACTGCAAGTATATTATGGTCTTTACCAGTGATCGGGTCCTCTGAAACATTAATTTCTGTCAACTGCTCTGCACATCACTTGAACTTCTTAAAAGCTACTGTTGCTTCAGTAATTATCTCCCTTCCCAGTGCATTTGTTAGCTTTCTATTGGAACACGTTGTCCAATTTACTATATACAGCTATAGTAGTCACATGAGTACCATGTGCTCCACCGATCATCATTAAATGTTGTAAACCATTGATATTGTACCTCCTGTATATGCGTTGAACAATTTCCTTACATTTGGCCTTGATGACCTGCTCCCCTGCGTTTAGTTCCTCTGTGCATGATTTTATTGTATGTAATTTTTCATGTATGTCTATTTTTCTCTTCACTTTACTCTTGCAGCCCATTCTAGCTCTAGTGAGGTTCTTAAATATTTTGAAAGTAGCTTGATCCATATGGGTGCAGAGTCCCGTGCCACAACAATAAAGCTGCTCTGCAAGCTTCTTGCTGAAACTGGTAAGCCTGTCAGTCGGTGGGTGGCAGCATGTGATTTCGATAGACATGGAAGATAGTTGAAGGACTTAAATGCTTTTCATGGAATGTGGAGCCCTAAGTTATAATTCCAACTTACCCTCTTACTTAACCAACATGGTGCAGCTATGAGCAAATTACCTTAACTTCATATTCCTCAGCTACACTGACTGCCAACAGTTCCTGGTAGAGCACTGTAATTTAAGAATCAATCCTCCCATCGTTAACATGAGTCGTGGTGAAGAAATAAAGAAGTGGTCAAACATTGCCACATCTGTCTTTTTGATAAATTGTTCCCACTGTGAGCCAATAATGGGACAGGGACACTGTGGAAAGAGATCCTGACATAGACTTCGGTCAGGAACAAAAAGGGACATAAAATATGGGGCAGGAAGACACAGACCCACTCAGTGGTACATGATGACACAGACATGCACAGTTGAACAGGAAGACATTGATAGGCCCATGAGGCTCACAGTCACAGACTCACACACCAACACTTGACAGGACTCTCAGGTTGGTAGGCACAGTTATTAGTGGAAGCTTCATCTACTTATCTATTATTCCTGATCTTACTAGACAAAGACAATATCTATGTGTTATGAACATTTGATGTATGGCTTCATTTCATAGATTCAGAAAGTGCCTCTTATCTGGATGCTGTCCGTCACGTGCTTGAGGATGACAATTACAAGGTACCATCAAGTTATTATGTGTGCAGCATTCTGTGCTCAAGCAGTTTCATAATTAGCAACGCAATCTAATTTAAGTTATGCACTTTTTGAATAGTGCATTATTCTCTACTTACGTGGACCCATTGCAGTGGTGCGTATACCACAGTCTGTTGTCTTTTTCTAAGGCCGGTCTTCCGTGGAGGTGTTGCGTCATGCAACCTCCATCCATGTGTGTCTCCTCAGTGTCTTGTGTTCCACTGTTTCCCTGTTCAAGTGGACATATCCAAGTTTTCCTGTCCTTCTCTGTGTCAACTCATTTTCAGACCCAATCCCATAAAAGTCCCTGTTCCCTAATTGTTGAATAAGTGTGTGTTAAGAAACAATTCTTGTGTGCTGACTACATGGTTGGTCTGTATTTCACATAGAGTTGATCTGTAATTCCCCTCACTGAAGAGAGTGTTGATGATAATGCCAGGGGGTTTTAAGCTTCCTATATTAATATCTCCCCAATCTTCAACAACCGGGTTGTAAGATATTTTATTGATGAGACAAATGTCTCTTCCAAGAATGATATCTGGGCTATGTTTCAGCTAATTCTCACCAAACATGGTTCAATAATACAGGATAATATTCAATGTGCACATTTGAAAAGTCTGATTGTGATATAAAAGATGTATTGTGTGTAGAAATTGGAATATATGTAACTCTGTTGACTCTATGTATGTCCACAATGTGCCCAATGTCAGTGCAATTGAGAAAGCAGGCAACTTCAGCATCAGCATTGCTGTGTTCAGCATGTAAGTAAGCACAGGATATAGGCATGAAGGAAAATCAACAAAGTAATTTTCTTTGGATAACCAACAAAAACTTGTATTTCCATGACTGGGTCTCTAGTGTATTCTCTTTGAGAAGTTTATTGGGTTGACCATTTTTGAACCTCAGGGCATGATATAAACCTTAGATTCTTGGTAGACTAAACCAGAAACATCAGACCCAGAACTCTACCAGGAATATAAGAATCAAAGAAATAAAACATGGGCGTATTCTTTGGAGGTTGAAGCCATTGGGTCCAGCCTGTGCAAATATGCAGCGTACAGAGCCATGTTAGGGATGTGAATTTTAACCCGGCTACTAGAGGACACTGTGACTATTTACGGTCTTGAGCCAAAATGATTTCTTGAAAGTGACATAGATCAACCAAACAACAAGGTGTGGGACAATGGACTCTGAGTACTTTAACCCATTTGTTATCTGCTGGCCGTGTTGGGATGGTGTAGGTCTGCTAAATCCTGCAGGTTGAGTTAGACAGTGGCCATCATTCTACCCACAGACTACTCTAGGTTTTTTTCATTTCCACATTATTGGAATCCACAGCCTACTGATTTCTCATTTGCATTTTTGTAATCAGTACAAGGTCCTGAGAGCTTATTTGCTAGTTGTAACCTACCTAGACATCTTTTGCAATGTATCTTTCAATCTTTTACCAAGTTCCAATCACCTATAGAAGGTGTACACCACCTGGAATGTTTGAATATTCCTCTCAATCATGCTTCGGTCTGACATTCTGTAAAAACAGTTTAATTAAATTGATTCAAGTTTTATTCTCAGAGTGTCTTAATAACCCTTTTCCAATATTTTTAAAAGGCTGTATCCAGGTACTAGCTTTCCACACATACAAGTGTATTTCTATTTCCTCTATGAACAAAAGGGAAGGAGAGATTGTATGGTTTTCTCACACTCCCGTGCTGTTCCCTCACCAGAATGTGGGATTTGGTTTTATTTATACATCAAAAGGGTTTCTCACTAATGATGCTTACCATTTTTTGCTTCATCACAGGTTATTCTTGCCACTTTAAGTTTAGTATCCAATTTAACAACCAAAGGTTATTATGATATCAACGGAAGAGCTTTGATGGAATATGTGCTTAGGAAAAACAGTCTCATTATTGAAGAACAGGTAAGTGGCAGATGTACATATTTGGGTGGGTGAATGTGTTAGGGGAACAGCGACCGTAGTCAGCCCAAAAGAAATAAGTGGACCTTTTAGCCCCCTTGTGCCCCAATGTAGCTTGATTGCCATGTAATACAGATCTGCAGTGTCGCATATTTGCCCCTGGTGGTGGAATATAGACCTTATGTACCTCTATTTAGTTTGCATAGGCCCACTTTAACATTCCATGTTCTCCATTTGAGCCTGATGTTCCCCACTTGCATTCCAGTGCGTCTTTCACCCTCCCTCAACCCTATGGGTCCCCCTTGCTCCATCTGGCTGCTTACATTTGCTCCTGAAATTCAGCTGCTGACTGCCAGTGTCAACACTGTACATGCCTTTTCTTTATGCCTTGTTCTTTCAGGGTGCCCATGACGTGAACCAAGCCACTCAAGTGCTCTCCAGTCTATTTACTTGTAGCTTCACTTGGACAGTCATCCTTTCAGTATACCTAGGCTTTCCTGTTTTCAGTTTCTATTTGTGGTCCATTCTGGTGTTTTTTTTTCAATGTTTCCAAGTGATTTCAATACCCTTAAAAAACAAGCATTGGCATAGCCAATAGATCTCGTCTTTGGGACCTTATACGTGTTTTGTTATCCAGCACAATATCCTGGTGCAACAGCAAGTGTTGCATGGCTAAACGCTTATAAGGTCCCAAAGGAAACACCTATTGGCTATGCCAATGCTTGTTACAAAATCCCTTCTTAACGGTTTATACAATGATCAAAACTACAGCTTTCCTAGAAAATCTCATATCTCCACAATTTTCCCCAGCAAAACACCCGGTAAGTAGTAATAAATGTAAATTCTGCTGTGCAAAACACCAATATCCCTGTTATGCCCTCTTTTAAAGGGCACCGCTTGTAACAGGCCAAAAGGATGGCACCTTTTAATTTCCGATCCCCGTGGTGTCAGATGTAAAAGGATGCCATAATTATCACATCCCCAGCAGGCCAATCTCAATGAGCTCCTAAACCATCCTTTCCGACTGGGATGTTTAAGAACTACTGATAAAAGTGTTTCCAAAGTGAGTAAATGTGTTAATTTATTGAGCTGAATAGAGCATAATGGTGGAAAGAATCATTCGAATTGGCAGAGGTGGGCTGCAGAGTTCCTCACAGAACGCTAGGTAAGGGGGCAGGCCAACTTATGCCAGGCAGACCAAAGCTTGTTAACCTAAGTAATACTGAAAGATTAAGGATAGACCCTGTATGTCATATAACAAACTGCACCGAGCACTAACAAGCTCACACACAAACACAGACACAAGGAAGACAATCTATCCAGTTAATATCCCAAAGAACCAATCTATGACACAGACAGAGGATGAGTGCTCCTTAATTAATAAATGCACTCACTGGATATGGAGAGTGAGAGGGTGCTGGTTTATTATAAGGGAAGGCATAACTGGGGCCAAAAGGTTACCTGACCTGGCAGGATCTAATGACGTACATGACATGATAGCGCTTACACTACTCACCGTGATCTGGTGGAAAACTTGGTGACATTTGATTTGCACACTGAACATTTGGTTAATACTAAACTACGATTCAAGTATAATTACTCAGAGTCGCCAGCTGAAACAAATCGATCATGCTATGCAGCCCTCCAAAATAATGGGTCCCCATTGAACGAGATCAATTGAAGGCCACCCCGCTTCCAGTAGCCCCCAAGTCCCAGGCCAGTGTCTTAGTACGGGACATAATACACCACTAGTTGCACCACGATGAAAGCCACTTTGTAGAGGAAAGCACCATTGTAAATCTGGTGCATGTGTCAGATCATTCTATGGCCGAGCCTATATTGTCCATCAACCAGTCACAACGAAGTCTATCAATAGTATCATGGAACATTGCTAGGCTGCGGTCTAATGGGGTGTCCCCCGACTGGACTTCCTTTATTGAGGCAAACAACATATGTATCTTTCAAGAAACATGGTCAGTTGAGCCTTACTATCATCTGGGTTATATAAATTTTTACAAACCAGCTACCTAAGGCAACAAGGATGCCCTTCTGGGAGCATCACAATCTGGGTCCAGCAGGACATTGGCCTTACTATAAAACCATTACAGATGGCTAGCAATGATATCCTTGCTATCCGTCTGCCTCAAACATGGTCTAAGGGCAGTTAACGGAAGGACAAGATCGGATAAGCATGGGGCATATACGTTTAACAATGGCAGTAGTTCAAGCAGGATAGATTATATTCTAATTAGCCTAAAAATCTGGCATACCCTGCATGATAGGGTCGTAATGGATAGACTCAAGAGCGACCATAACCCACTCTGTACAACACTTGTAATTAAGGGCCAAAAAGAGCTTTCGCAATCTTCAAATTTTTCGCAGACAGGTGAACTGGCATTGACCAATGACATGCAACATCTTCAATGGCCAATGGTAATTGAACGCCCCGATATTCTATCAACTATTGACTCAGACCTGGAACATACTTTACACAGATGTTGTCTCTTCATTGTGACTCTAGCACACTGAAAGATACAATGCTTTTACATAATACCCTTTTTGATATAATACTCACATATTTTGAAACCCCTTCCCGATCAAAGGCCAAGGGAAGTCAGCAACATCCTCACTGGTATATTAGTGATTGCAAAAAAGCGCATAGAGCCGGGGGGGGGGGGCAATAAGATTAGGAGACTAGCTTAGAGTCCAACACTCAAGGAAGTTATACAAGAAGGTGATTTTGTCTGCCAAAAAGGCCTGGGATGAGAAAAGATGGCGGGACCTTATTGAAGCTTGTAAGGAGAGGAACATGCACCACTTTTGGAGTGTGGTAAAATGGGGTGCAGGAGGCACAGGTAATCACCGCAAAATCATGTGGAGCCTGCTCTGTGGGTTGGGTTTTTTCAGATCAATATGCATCTAATGATAAAATGGATTATGACCCTTCTTGGGTTTATTTTAAATCATCGGATACTGTCTTCAACTTAGCTGATGTGACAATGGCGCTGAGCACTATCACCTTTGGGAGAGCGCCAGACATAGACAAGGTCCTCGCAGATATTTTTCTCCAGGACAAAGCCAATGGAGTCAATACATAATATTTTTAGCAAATTCAATTGCTCATGGAGGTCCGATCCCGGATACCTGGAGAGGGGCGGAGATCATCCCGTTTATAAAAAAAGGAGATACATCTTTACCCGGGAACTACAGGCAAATAAGCCCGATAAACTCAATCCAGAAAGTCGTAGCTCAACTTGTCTTGGCAAAAATTAAAACCTGGATTGATGATAATGGCATTTTGAGTCCTCTTCTGGGTTAATATGAGCACTATTGATCAAGTATTCCGATTTATTTAAATTTATTGGCGGACAGTAACACTTGGAAAAGGAAGCCTTTATGCAGCCTTTGTTGATCTTAAGTCTGCTTTTGATTTGGTTTCACGGCCCAAACTGTGGAGGGTACTGCAGGAACTCGGCTTGCCCCGACCTACTTTTCCTAATTGTTCGCCTCTACGAATACAACTATGCCCAAATTTGTTGGGGGGCGCAAGGAAACAAGACTGACCAGTTCCCAGTAAAGATGGAAGTACGTTAGGGTTGCGTTTTAGCACCTACATTATTCTCACGCTTTATTAATGGTATTGTTAGCTTTTTAGCTTCCTTTTCCACAGATGCTCCAGTTTTAGCAGGCACAAAAATTCCCATATTAATGTTTGTGGACAATACGCTTATACTGTCTAAAACACCGAGTGGGCTACAGCATACTCTGTAGCGGATGTACCATGTTACAACGCATACTATTACAACTACCTACCGTTACAACGCGACCATTACAACGCATACCATTACAACGCATAGCGCTTTGGGGTGCTGGATAGTGGTAAGTATAATTTACTATTCTAACTCCAGTCCCCGTGGACCCTAGGGAAGGTGTTGGATAGTAAATTATACTTATTCCCTATCCTAGAGCGCCCCCCAGCGCAATGCCTTGTAATGGTATGCGTTGTAAAAGTCGCGTTGTAACAGTAGTGCGTTGTAACAAATGCGTTGTAACAGGTGTATACCCTCTGTAGCATTTTGAAGAATTTTGCTTATTACGTGGCCTAAAAGTCAATAGCTCATGACCTTTAACCCACATAGGTCATTTAATGGGGGGTAATGGATGGTCAACCCGTGGAGCAGGTTGATGCATTTAGTTATCTAGGCATCACCCTGCATAAACGACTTAGCTGGACGCCGCATATTGACACCATGGCCTTAAAGCACATGCAGTTGGCCGGAGCCATGATAAAGGAACATAAAACATCACTGACTAAGCCCCTTTACCCAAGCGCTGCACATCTATAGTTCAAAGGTACTGAGCTCAGCTCTGTAAGGTGCAAAGCTATGGGGCTTCAAGAAAATGCATCTTCTAGCTGTCTCAGAGAATAAGTTCCTGAGTGGGATAACAAGCCTACCTCAAAGTACCCCCTTGCTCCCCCTGCGCTATGATTTAGGCAGAAAAGCCACAGTAGACCTTGCAAGGCTATGCCCAATTCTCTTCTGGCGTAGAATCTGGCGTACCCCAGAATTGGCCATCTTTGAAGACGGTCTTAAAGATATAATTGAGGCAGATCACTTCTTGGGTGTGCCTGTTAGTCGATGTAGCATTAGTTAAAGTTAAATGTCCCGTTTTTTAAGTATCGCGGTTTCTGAGTATCGCGGTTTTTGAGTGAAACGTGCTTTCCGCAAAGAGCGAAAAAAACAACAACGGACTGTTCAAAAAGTAAACATTGTGTCGGCCATATTGGAATAGTGTATATACAGAGTGAATACACACAATATGTGAAACGTTATGAGATGGTTGAAATGTTTGGATATTCAGGAGAAAGTTTACTGAAAAAATAAAAAGAAAGTAAAAACGTAAGCGTCCGGCTGATAAGCGCGTGAGTAACGATGCTAAGATACTAGCCAAATGTGGATGAACCTCCATGTAACACTATTCTGGGACGAATGGGATAAAACGAAAGTATGCGTGCATGGTTGTATGTGATGGAAGAGTGAACAATTTTCATAATCATAATTGCTCAGCAGTTGAATGTGTACAGTAATAACAATACAGCTATGCTGAAATTCATTATGTAACCATAGATCAACAACAAAAGTGTGTACAAAAGCTTCAATTCATTCCCAAAGTTACAAGACAGTTATATACACGTCAATCAAATCCTAACCATATGCAGTTTGAGTTGATCCTGATTTGCTTACACAATCATAGGAAACATACTAAATCCAATTCATCATTCAAACCCATTGGTTCCATTGTTTGGATTTTTTTGATTAGCATGACTCCCCTTTGAGATAAAAGTTTCTGGCTATCTGTTCCTTCTCTTTGTTCAATTTTTTCTATGGCCATAAACCGTACTTGGGAAACATTGTGGTTATGAGTTATCCAATGAGCTGCCAAATTGGACTTCATGTTTTTGTTGCGTATCATGCTTTTATGTTCTCCTATCCTTATTTTTAGCTTCCTTTCTGTTTTGCCTATGTACATTAGGCCACATGGGCATTTTATACAGTACAGTACAAAGTTTGAATTACAATCGGCTGTGAATTTGAGTTTAAATTTTTCTCCTGTTCTAGGATGGGTTACAAAATCCTGTTGCATAACATTGTTGCAGTGGACACAGTTGTTGCATTTACGCATCCCCTTGTGATTGATGTTATTTGGTTTAGTCGTCATTATTAAATGTTCTTGTAAGTTGCGACTTCTGGTATATGCAAATAAAGGTTTGGATTCGAAGATGTTGTGGAAGTCCTCATCGTTTTCTAATAGTTCCCACCTCTTGCTGATGATTTTCCTTATGTTGACTGCTCTTGTCGAAAATTTCGATACAAAAACGCTATGATTGGTGTTGGTGGATTTATTTTTGCTTATCAATAAGTTTTCACGGTTGATCGCCTTGATGCGTGTTTCAGCTTTCCTATACATGTAGTAGGGTAACCTCGTTCCATGAATCTCTTTTTTAGTCTTTGCATATCCTCATCCTGTGCTTCTGGAGTAGAACATATTCTTTTGCTCCGTATCATCTGTGAAAACGGCAGATTTTCGATGAGTTTGGGAGAATGAAAGCTCTGGTATAATAGAGTATTGTTTCTGTCAGTAGGTTTAACGTAGGTTTTGGTGGAAAATGTTTCTGCTTTTTTTGTTATTTTCACATCTAGGAACGTTATTTCTGTGGTGCTGACAGAGTACCTAGAGACAGGAATCAATTGACATAGAGGAGTGTGGAACTCAACACCGAGTAGTGGCTAATTTAGTAAGACAAATATCATTTAGTAGAATTAATGCGCACATATCATTTCTTTCACAGAGGCCCCCGAAGAAGGGACGTGGGTCCCGAAATGCATCGGGCCAACAAACTCAGCAATCGCCGAATATTTTTCATGAATGTATGATGATGATGTAGGAGCTTTTTGATTATGAGTTTTGTATATTGAAATATACTGCGAGAATTTAGCATAAAGAATGTATTGATATATATCTTTGAATGATTCATATGAAAAAGGTCTCAGAATAAATATGAGAATCAAGTAAAAAGATTGAATCAGAAGAATCATTGTATAGGGGGAAATAACGCAAATATTGGCTGTGCGCTTGGTAAGGTTGTGATATTGTTACCACAAACCAATCTCCAATAGCTAAATGACCTCGTGCCACAGCAAACGGAACACTCCACGAAGTTGGAAGGAGTGGAAAAACAGCTTAAACAACTGTGGGAGAGGGTGGACGATGCCGAAGGACGGGCCCGCCGCAATAACGTCCGCATTGTGGGCATTCCGGAAAGAAGCGAGGGGAGGAACCCCACCCAGTTCGTGGAGGACTGGCTACGAAACCTAGTGGGCCAGGAAGACCTCACTGCCCTGTACAGTGTAGAACGGGCGCATAGGATGCCACCGCGGCCCCCGAAACCTGGGGCGCCTCCTCGCCCCCTGATCGCACGCCTCCTCCACTACAGGGACCGAGACACTGTCCTACGTGCGGCCAGAGAGAAAGCACCGATCCGCTTTGAGGATAAGAACATTTCGATCTACCCTGATTTTACGCCCACTGTGCAGCGCACCAGGTCCACCTTCATGGGGGTGAAACGCAAGTTAAGAGACAGGAATATGAAATATGCACTTCTGTTCCCCGCTCAGCTCAAAATACTTCACAACAATAAATCTCTCTTCTTTGATTCGCCGGAAGAGGTGGAGGAATGGATGGAAGTCACTCTGACACCACCGACCTCACAGGACCCGTTAGAGGATCGTCGCCACGGTGTCGACCACAGGGACCCTCAAAACCGCAGGAACAATGCTTCCAGTCCCGGGCGTCACTCTTCTCACGGAACACCGACAGCGGAGACGCATCCCCATGGTAATCGGATGGAGGGCCACACGTCATCATTACCGCGGCTGCGGCTAACGGAGGAGGCACTGGTGGCTCACGACGCGAAAGCACCTGAGGACAGACTTACCGCCACCACCGACACCCACACGGAGGTGTCCGGATCGGTGGACAGCTTGCAGCTCTTTCCGAAAATCACAGCCCAGATGGTGGAGGAGTTCTGATCTACTGCACGTCTGATCCCATCCGGGTGGTAACGTATACCTGGTTCCCTCCCTTTTCCTTCATGTATGGTGGGTTACATAGGGGGCACACTTTGTTGAGGGCTATCTTGCCCATGCAGGCCATCCAGTGACAGTTGCCAGAGGCCTACCACCCCCCGTATGCACACGAAATTAACTGACTTGTGCCCACGTTGGGCACCATGGTTTGGCTCCCGGGCACGTTGGCTTGGGGACCTTTTTGTTCAGGGGTTTCATGTTTATAGGACACTCTCACCTACCAGCAAAGCAGAACTTACATGGTCACCCTGGTGTCCCACTTGGCCACACCACACGGATAGTTATGGGGCCACTTAATAATTACCAATTGTGCACCTGGAACGTACGAGGCATGGGGTCAGTACACAAACGTCATAGAATTTTGGCACAGCTCAACCGCAGGGGGACACAGATTGCTTGCCTACAAGAGACACATTTGAACGCTGCTGAAAGCGTGAAACTACGCAAGAAATGGAGAGGCCAGCTCTTTGCTACCTCCTATTCTGCGTTCTCCAGAGGAGCGGCGATCTGGATCCGCGGCTCTGTTCCCTTCCAGATGTTGGAGCAAAGAATTGATCAAGAGGGACGTTATGTATTTGTGCGGGGGCTGTTAGACGGGGATGCTATAGTCTTTGGGTGTGTGTACTCGCCGAACTCGAGTCAATCGGAGTTTCTGTTAACTGTGAATGGGGTACTTGCGGATTGGGCTGATCATCACTGGTTAATTGGGGGTGATTTCAATGCTGTGCTTGATGTTACACTGGATAGGTCGCATCCCCCTTTGCAGGCAACTGAGAGTAGAAAACAGGCAGATGCTCTTGCAAGGTGGGCGGAAGGTTGGACTCTGGCTGATGCGTGGCGCAGCTCACACCCACAAGAGAGGGAATATACTTTTTTCTCCCCACCTCACCAGCTTCACACCAGAATCGACCATATATTCTGCTCCCGTTCCCTCGCAGATTCAATTGTCCAGACACAACACATGGGGAAAACACTGTCCGACCACAGCTCCGTAGAACTCACCTGGCAGTGGGGCAGGCGGCTGGCCCCCATCCCAACTTGGAGGCTGTCTCCAGATCTCCTTGAAGACTTGGTATTCCGGACCTCCATATCTGACACTATAGAATCCTACTTCTCCACAAACACGAACACTGCTAGCACCCGGCAAGTGGAATGGGACGCTTTCAAAGTTTGTCTGAGGGGGGCAGCTATGGCCGCTGGAGTGGGCAGGAAACGGGAGGTAATCAGACAACTGAAAGAGGTGGAGGGCTCGCTGGCGTCCTTGGAGAACGAAGCAGCCGGCACAAATGTTCCCTTCACACCTCTGCAGGAGGCTCGCATTAGACACGCAGAGCTGCTGGAAGACCTGAGGCTTCTGGACTATAGAGAATACACGAACAGGCAGCACACACAGGCAGATGCCGGTCCCCTTCTAGCTCGCCTCCTGCGAGACTCCCCAGTTCACCACCCTATCCTGAAAATCCTAGACCAGACGGGCAACCCGACCACCACCCAAATTGGGATTAACACGGCGTTCAAGGACTATTACACCACGCTGTACAGCCCCCCACAGCCCCTGTCCGAGACTGCATTCGAGGACTTCACGAGGGGCCTGGACCTGCCTAAACTCACAGACAGGCACACCAAAGACCTGAGGCGCACTATTACGATAGCGGAGATTAGACAGGCGATACGAGCTCTCCCGAAGGGTAAAGCCCCCGGAACGGATGGCCTACCGGCCGATTTTTATGCTACATACATAGATCTGCTGGCCCCACGGTTACACGGTTACACACTGTTTATTTGGAAGCCCTACGAACAACCTCCCTGCCGCAAACGTCCATGCAGGTATTGATCACGTCCCTCTTGAAGCCTGCCAAAGACGGCCTACAGATGGCGGATTACAGACCCCTGTCCCTTCTTAATACTGACTCCAAGATATTGAGCAAAGTGCTGGCGTCGAGGCTAGTGCAATACGTGCCACAGTTGATCCATCCGGATCAATGCGGTTTTGTGCCGGGCCGCAATACGGCCATGAACCTCAGGCGCTTTGCCCAGCTTATGCTTAGTGACCGGGCGGACACGAGCTCTGAAGGCTGCATATCTCTGGATTTGAAGCAAGCGTTTGATTCCCTTAGGTGGGACTATATGTTTGCCACATTGTCAAAATTTGGGATACCACCCGAATTCCTCGCCTGGGTCCGATTACTGTACACCATCCCCACAGCTAGAGTGCGCACCTCCAACCACATATCAGCTCCTATAGCTATAGCACGGGGCACCAGGCAGGGCTGCCCGCTCTCCCCTCTCCTCTTCGTCCTGGCCCTCGAACCTCTGCTCTGTAGACTTAGGTTGATGGCCCCCCGGCATGGCATACAGAGGCGTGGGACGGCGCGCATTGTGTCCGCTTACACGGACGATATAATATTATATCTCAGAGACTTAAGAGGCGACCTGAGCCCTGTTTCTCAGGTCTTTGAAGACTTTAGGGCGATCTCTGGCCTCACCATAAGCGAATCTAAGTCCTATGGGTTCACCTTCGCAGCCGCGGGCCTGACTACCCCCCTACCCTTCGCCCCCCACGAATTCCAGATGGCGGAAACCACTTTCCGGTACCTAGGGATGCATATTTACAGGGAGGCCGACGTGATGATCGACGGCAACCTTGGGAGGGCCATCAGGGCACTGAAATCGCAGATCCAATTCTGGCTCACACTACCACTCTCCATAACCGGCAGGGTGGCGATATCTAAGATGGTAATGCTCCCCCGCCTCCTCTACCACTTCACCAACCTACCGTTCCTGATCTCAGCAGCGAAGTTTAAAACCCTTGACACGCTCCTCACCAAACTGGTATGGGGACACGGCCGCAGACGTATAGGTCTATCCAAACTACAGCTTCCCTCTGACGCCGGTGGAATGGGTCTGCCGGACTTTAGAGCCTATAATTATGCATGCCAATTACAATGGCTGGCATTCTGGGTGGTGGGTCGCAATCTTCAGGAGGTCAATATGTCGGAAGAAGAACATGAAAAGGGGAGAATACACACATTACTTTTACCCACTTCGGATATACCGAGAGATGCCCCGCCACTCCTCAAGCTAGCGATAACTTACTGGCGGAAGGCATTGAAGTACACGTCCCCTAAGTCATCTTATGCCTCCACGATCCCGCTCTTGGGCATCCCGCTGGGTGCTGGGGACGCTCACAACGGCCTCACTAGTGCCCTGGCACGACGCAGGAGTGTCACATGTGGGGGACCTGTTTGCGGAGGGACGCTTGTTGTCCTTTGAAGACTTTCGGGCCACACAGGGTGTTCCCGGGGGCTCATTCCTTTTGCACGCTGGCCTCCGCCATTATGTAATAAACAGATAGTCACCTGAGGGCCAGGAGCCTGATATCAACCCTCTCATCTCGATGCACTACCTCATGGGCACGGGTGGCCACCTGACGAAATGGCTCACTGATAGCATCAAGATGGGGAGGGCGCTCACACTGTCGCCACTGCGGGTACAATGGGAGGAAGATATTGGTAGGCCCCTGAGAGACAAAGAGTGGGAGCGTATACTTCAGTTTCCCAAAAAGGTAGCTATGAACCCCAAGTTCAAGTTCATTCAATTGATGTTGCTACACAGAGCCTACCTGACCCCGCACCGCATACATGTGATGTTCCCTGATGCGAAAAGCAACTGCCCCCGATGTGACACTGACGACGCATCACTGATACATATGCTGTGGCGATGCCCCAAGTTGGAATATTACTGGACCACGATACATGAATCACTTGAGAGGTCCGGTGCTCTGACCCGACCGCCTACACTAGAACACACACTGCTGGGACTGGGACCCTCGACACGCACCAGAACCGTGGCGGCACGTTTTACGGACCTGGCCTTGTTGCTGGCGAAACGTGCCATCACAATGAGATGGAATTCACCCAGGCCACCAAACCCTGATCTGTGGAAGGAGGAGGTAGTACGGTGGGGTAAGGCAGAGGGCGAGGCACTACAGCGTGAGGAACACAGAGGTCTGCGGGAAACGCCGATCTCGCTGGACCGGTTTGCCACGTTGGGAACGTTTGAAACAGGGGATGACGGGGATGACGGGGATACTCGTAGCTCACCACCTGTAGAATAAAGGTGGCCTGAACCAGTCTTTCATGCACCGTCACTGACTATGGTGCACCACGATGAGACCCGGGGGAACCCGGGACTTTGGCCATTCTACCTCATCCTACCTGTGTGTATAGATAGATGAAACTACATGAGACTACATGTTACGGCACGATGGGTGACCTAATCTGATAATATTTCAGTTGAAATGCATGTTGAGAGAGTGTTGGGAGGGTTACTTGAGGGTGGAGGGAGGGTTAAATGGACCGGGGTTTGTTTCCTTGAAATGTTCGCAGCCATCAACAAAATGAAAAAATCAAGATACCTATGTAATCATATGCCTTAAGCAGGCACATGCATGTAACACCCTGATTACTACTGAACTCGGTAATTTCTGTAACTGCTTTACTTACTATGCTAATAAACAGATTTTCAAAAAAAAATAATGTGTATGATTCTCTTTTTATTAAAATTTTTTATATATTGTATTTTTTTTATAACTTGGAAAATCGTTTTTTTTATGTGAATTGCTTTTATGACATCTGTCAAATAAAGCTCATGTTGACTGACAGTTAAGCAAGGTCCAACCGTAAAAAAAAAACGTATGAAAAGCCGTTTTTCGGAAAGACAAGGGTCAGTTTCGGTCATGATTCAAAATGGTGGCCAAAGATAAAATGGTGCAGCGAATGCAAATTTTTACATGAATAAGTGCATAATCAAAACAGCAAAAACAATTTTATTCTAACAAGGTCTGATGCTGGGGACAATTCAGATGCCTGTCCTTGTGTTGCATCGCACTGTAAGAATGATGCTTGAACACCTAGATCCCATCTTAGTTCACCTGATGCACTTGTTGACTGGCTTAAGTGCAAAGAAATAAAATGCTCAGACACTTAGGCAATGGGACTGGCTCAACAGCAGTGCTCACAGGCAGTACAGAGGCCAACCACACAATCCAGCCTATGAGAGCCAATAATGCCCCTTAGACTTTACCGGGGCTAACTGGGCTATTTCTGGGGGGATCGGGTAGGCTCATGAGCATTCAGCTACTGCCCTGATAAGCTGGGCTTTTCACTGACAGTGTATTATCTAGTGGGTTATTTTCTGTTGCATACCCCACTTTACAGTTTAAATGCCTAACAGGGCAAACCACCAAATCCAGCGCAAAGTAGCACGAACATACTTCAAATCAGTATTTCATATCAAAACTGCCTCCCATAAACGTAGTTCCTGGTATTCTTTAGTCTTTATTGAGTGTATTAAGTCCCATAAGGTATCACATACTTCCTCATCAAGTCATAGGGGAAGGGCAAATCTGTGTGGTGAGCACGAGATACTACCTTGTGGTGCCAGAAGCGCAATTTCTCAGCGGTAGTGTCCCATGTATCAGAACCTTATATATTATAAGTGAGTCCACCGGTATTTTGACAGTATATGAATGCTATACCCTACCACACCTAATGACTGGGTACTTTTATACTCAACAGAGCGGCGGAGCATGAGAGCATAACCGCATTTGTACATTTCTATTCACATGTTTGAGGCTAGTAGTTTTGCTTTCACATTTGGATTTTTCAAGAGGTTCTCTTTGTGCTTGACAACCTTGATTAGAAAGTTGTGATGTTTTAACTCTCAATTCTCTTGTCCCTCCATAAGGAGAGAAAACACAATTGAAATGATGTGAAAATCCATCGTATTTTACTTTGCTTACTTTTCCACATTTCCACAGTTTGCTAGTCACATGGATGATGAATCTGATGTTGAGGAAGAGACCATCCTCATCCAAATCTCTCAGCTCCTCAATACAATTGCATTACGCCATAGAAATACTGATGAGGTAAGCGAGGAGGATGTGAAACAAGGTGGGTCATTTAACTAGGTGTATAGAAAATATAAATTGCAGAATGTCGAAAGACTCCTAAATTCCCAGGTGATCTTCATTATTCTGCGGCTCACGTACAAGCACATTTTTGTAAAGCTCCCTCTGCTGCAGGGTTGTATGTTGGAACCATGCAGCCATTTATCACACCTTCCTTAACAACGTGTTCTGAACCACGATTGCATGTTTGAACCGCATTCCTTTTCCACAGAAGTTGTTACAATGAATTGCCTTAGGGAAAGGGCTGGACTTTGGAATAGTAACATTTACTATTCCAACTCCATTATATACAACAGTAGGGAAAGTGTTGGCCTTAAAGTCCAAAATTAGTCCAACAAAGCTTTCCTTTAGGCAAGTCATCGCAACTACCTGTGTGGTAAAGGAATACATTGCAAAGACGCATTAGTGAGTTGGATCACATTGTTAACGCACACAGTGGTTTGAGACACGATGTAAAGGTTGTGTCCTCTGATGGAGGAATGGAGGTCTGCTGTCCCATGCAGTACTTTCCATGGTTTGGAGCATTTGTACAAGAGCACCAATTGAATCCTATCTCATTCATTTGAGTGAGGCAAAAGGGTTTGCAACTTCTTCTAAATAGACTGAAATGAGACTTAATGGTACATCAGTCATATTGCATAACATTGCTACTCAATTTGCATCTCCTATTTGCTACCTGCCCCATGATACATCAGGCACCAACATTTCATATCAATAGGGTTGTTCATTCCCAGCCATTGCTTTGCGTATTCTGGCACATTCCTAAAGATGATTCTATGAAGATTCCAACAGATAATGAGCTAATTTGCAAACTTCAGCTCACTTGTAGGGTTTTTGGAAAGTAACATGTTTCACACATTCTCTGCACATAATGGCTTCATTCTGATTGGATGCAGAATCCCAGATTGTAGCATTAAACAGGGTTAGTGCTACATCAGTGTAATACTAGGTATCTGCCTTGGACCCCATCAGCGAGGAATTGTATCAGCAAGGGGATGAATCAAATATAGCCCCATCTCTTGGAGAGGGGAGCTTACAAAATGCCCCATGAACTAAATAAAATGCCAAAAACCCTCCCACCAGCCATGATTGTTTATCTGTGGGAATAAAGCCTTAATAAAAGCTAATGATACAAATAACACGTTCACCACTCTTTCTTGCAGGAATTTTGGAAAGAGATTTTGCTCTACATGCTGGAAGAGGGCTATACTTCATCTGTGCCAGCACTTTGCCAGATGGTACTTGTTGTAGATAAGAAAGCAAGCATCAACTTTGAGGAATGTGGTGAGTCTTAACCATCCTACTCATTGATACCGTGGGATCTACCATTGAAGGTGGTTAATGCTTCCTCCTCCTCTCTCAAGATTCCCTCATATTTAGTAATGATCTGGCATGAGGTGAAGAACCAGTCCATCAGCTCAGGAGTTTGGTTAATTTACTATAGTATGTGGGTGTCATTCTTTCAATAACAGTTTTTGCTCTCCTTTTAGTGATATATATATCTGTGTTGAAGTTGCTGCTTTCTATATAATAATAAATCTTCATTCGGAAGTAGTCACATCCATACAAGATTCAAAAAAATATAAAATATAATCATAAGAAGAACTTCATTACATTAAAAGAGATATTGTACAAATTTGCATGGTCCAAGCTGACGTCAGTCACATCTTAAGCTTCTTGATCTAAAAGAAACCCCCAGGAAATCTGTGGCAACAAAAAGGCAACAAAAAGGGTATGGTTGTTAGGCAAAAGCTGCAAATACGTTACTACAACCCAGGCTTGTCTAAATTTCATGGCTTTTAAAAGGGGCCTAAGAATCAATCTCCTGGGGTGGGGAAAATATTTACATAAGAAGACAAAGTGTAAGGTGTCCTGTGGAGACCTGTCATTGCAGCCACAGGACCCTCTCACATTAGCAGCTAAATAACCAGACAGGGACACCAGTAGATGGTGGAGCAGATTGAATCTAAAATGGGTTACTAAAAATCTATCTAAGGGGTTTATGAGGGTAAATAGATAATTCTCCCTTCCCTGCACTGAAAACATGTCCTCTCACGGTTGGTTGCATAAGCTCAGTATTTTCGTGATGGGCAGCGGTGTGTTTAAAAAAAGCTCCTTGACTATTCTCAGGTCCTGTGGCCACACTGCATCACATTTCAGAAACATATCCGCCCTGCCAAGAGCCAGAAAGGACTTTTTTACATACTGTAGCAAGGGGATTTCAAGTGTATGATCTAGTGACAAAGAGTATAAAATAATCAAGGGGTTAAACTCGGTCTCAACCCTAGATGTTGCTTGAAAAATATATTTCACTAGTTATGAAGACCCTATTTATGAAAAGTGAGTTTTTAAACATGAACTGGGAATTATTACTGCTCCTGCCCTATTGACAATGCTTTTAGTGAACTAAGAGGCAAGCCAGGCATCATGTGCACCCTAATAATGGCCTTGCTTCTTGTTATACATGGAGAAAACATTTTGTCTAGTAAATAAAACGTTTTTTAGTACATCAGAAAAAGGGAACTTGCACATTTGAAGGTGCTTTCTTATTTGATAATAACGGAAAAGGCGGCTCCTTAAGACAAAATATTTGCCCAGGATCACACAATTTGAGACCAGTTCCCGGGTCAAGTACATTACAGTTAGGTCGAGTAGATTATTACTTGACCTGTCGTTCTAGTAACATTTTTATGATTTTGTGAGCCCTGCTAGACCATATCTTCACCCAACATAACAAAGGTTTCACTGTCACCAAATCCGTGATGTAATTAACTTCTAGTTTTTCATGCATGGTAAACGAGTGGGTGCCCTGTGGGACCTTCAAAATTTGTCTCAAACTTATTTTGAGCGACCTCTAACTTGCTGGCCACAGTACACCACCAAACCTCGCTACAGTAAAAGACCTTGAAGACACATATAGACTGCTATACCTTTAAAATTACATCAGGGGACCAAGAACCCAATCTTTGGACATAGTTGGCAATAGCTCCCAAAGCTTTGTGCATATCCACAACTTTCCCTCCATCAGTTGTCTCCAGTTGTGTTTTTGCGTCCAATAAAATTCCCAGGTAATGAAAAGCCGGGACCTTCGTTGAGGTGTGAACACCTGCCTTAAAAGTTTTAGATCGAGTTGCCAGAGAGCCAACTTCCAAAATGTACGATTTTGTGAAGTTGGCATACAGGTCCAGCCCGTCCATAAAAGAAACAAACCCATTGATAAAGACTTGGAGGCCCATTGGTGTGTGGTCCTCCAGCACCGCATTGCCAGCGCATAAAAGAACTGACTGCTTTCCGCCCACTGGCGGGCAATTAGGCTGTAATGAGGACAGGGAGGCTTATAAACGATTAATATAGATAGTAAAAAAAAAGGGGGCAAGAATTCAACCTTGGTGGACCTCCCTACTGCAGTTACCAAACCCTGAGAGGGCCGCTCCCTGTGAATATCTGACTGCTGCTGTAGTGTGGGCATGAAGGTTCATTAGTAAAGTTCCGATAGTGGGCTTGACTCCCAAGGAACTAAGTAGATTACACAATTTCTTGTGGTTGATCCGGTCAAAGGTGGACGTAAGGTCCATGAAGCCTAAAAAACTGCGCCAGGTTGAGCTACCATGTATTTGGACACTATTAAATAGAGGTTAAGACATTGAGCAGTGGTTGAGTTTCCCGAACTTAAACTAAACTGCACCTCAGAGATTATTCTGTTTGTGTAGGCCCAAGTAGAAAGCCTAGTCAGTAAAACCCGACCAAGGCCCCTAACTGTGGAGTCAATGAGGAAAATGGGGTGATAGCAGTAGGGGTTATCCTTATCTCCCTTCTTGAAAATCGGTATAATGGTGGCTGTTGGCTAAGAAGGCGGCATCCCTTTACTTGCTGCTGCGTTTAACACCCTGGTCAAAACTGAGGCACACACGTCTATGTTCTCCCGGAAAAGATCTGGAGGGATCAAATCACGTCCAGGCACCTTTATCCAGGACAATCCCTCGATGCCCAGGCATACTTTCTCCAAAGAAAAAGCACTTGATGTATCACCCAGGCCGGATTCTATCTCATTAAGAGGCTATTCAATATATCCAAAGAAGTACACCCTTTCAAAGTGATCAACCCATTATTCCGGGGTAATGTGATGACATAGCACAGGCCTTGATGGCTCCGCAAAACAGGTCCTATTTATGATCGGCCAAAAGAGTTTACTATCACCCAGCTCAGTCAATTGGGCTAATTTGTCCCATGCCTGTCTTTGTATTAGACGCCTCCGCTCTTTCAATGCCTCCTTGCAATTATTACAGCAATTTGCCACCCATACTCTATTTCGTGGAGGATTGCTTAAGAGCTTTCTTCAGGAGGCCAAGGGCCCATGAACACTCAGCATCAAACCATTTTGGGTGTTCTTGGGCAGTGCCGGATATGGGTGCCATAAACAAGTCAGCGACCGACTGGGCGATGTTAATAAATGAGCTTGGAGTCTCTTCACCAGAGGCTAAGGAGTCTAAGCAAGTTAATATCTCCTGGCGTCGTGCTCATAAGAGGATTGTTGGATGGTTCCCCCGTTGTGCTTGGAAGCGTGTATGCACCAAATACGGGTCAGGCGTTTTTTTTGACCACGCTTAACAGAGTGATAACTGACTGGTCGGAAAATGTGTGGATTATTAGAGGGGACTTTAATGCAGTCCTAGACATTTCACTGGATAGATCGCACCCACCACTGCAGGCTACTGACAGCAGGAGACAGGCAGAAGCACTTTCCCAATGGGCAACGGGTTGGGGGCTGGCGGATATTTGGAGATGCACGCACTTGTCGGATAGGGAGTATACTTTTTTCTCCCATCACATGTTCTGTAGCACAACCTTGCTGGGGGAGGTGGTGGCCTCGGAACACATGGGCAAGACCTTTTCGGACCACAATCCGGTGGAAGTCACGCTGAGATGGAGCAAGATACCCACACCGATACCGACATGGCGTATGTCCCCGGAACTGCTTGAGGACACTGTTTTCAAGGCAACCATTGCAGAGGCAATCACGCAACATTTCCATATTAATGATGGCACGGCTAGCACGCGTCAAATTGAAATGGATGCCTTTAAGGTGTCCATAAGGGGGGAGGCAATGAACGCACGCTCGGGCATGAGACGTATGGTCATGGAGAAGCTTAGCGAGGTGGAGGGCCGCCTTGCCATGTTGGAGAGGGAGGCTGCGGGTACGAATTTGCCTTTTACACCTTTGCAGGAGGCACACATTCAACACGCTGAGCTGTTGGAAGAACTGCGTGTCCTGGATTACAAGGAATATACATGTAAACAACATACCCACGCTGATAAATCAGGGCCCTTGCTGGCCCGATTGTTGCGAGATGCCCCTGCCCCTACTCCAATATTGGAGGTTCTGGACCAAACTGGGAGGCTGGCTGTGACACAGTTCGATATAAACGCCGCCTTTCGTGACTATTATGAGTCACTGTATGGCCCACATCGACATATGTCAGATGAGGCATTTGAAGGGTTCATGACGGGACTTGAGCTACCGCGCCTAGAAAAGACCCAGAGTGAGGACTTGGCGCGGCCCATAACGGTTGCGGAGATAAGACAGGCAATACGAGCACTCCCGGTACCAATGGCCTACTGGCGGAGTTTTATGGGGCATACATAGATTTGTTGGCCCCGCGGCTACACGAGGTATTCAACGAAGCAAAGAAAACCAAAGGGTTACCGCAGTCCTCACTGCAGGCCCTGATTGTTTCATTGCCTAAGCAAGGCAGGGATTGGTTACAACTAGCTAATTACAGACCGTTGTCCTTGTTAAACACCGACCACAAGGTGCTGAGCAAGGTGTTAGCGATGAGACTGGCACAACATATTCCGGGCCTAATCCACCCGGACCAATGTGGTTTCGTGCCTGGTCGAAGCACGGCGATGAATCTGAGGAGGCTTAGTCAGCTCATGTTACACGAGCGTTCACCTATGGCAGCTGAGGGCTGTATTTCATTGGATCTGCGGCAGGCATTCGACTCGCTCCGGTGGGATTATATGTTTGCAGCACTGGAGCGGTTCGGGATCCCGGCTGACTTTATTGGTTGGATCCGATTACTGTACACTCGCCCCACTGCTAGGGTCCGCACGTACAGATGCATATCGCCACAATTGGACATAGCGAGGAGTACGAAGCAAGGTTGCCCGCTATCCCCCCTGCTGTTTATACTAGTGCTAGAGCCACTGCTATGCAAACTTCGGCTTCAAGCGCAGCACAGAGGCATCAAGAGGGGAGGCGTAACTCATGTGGTATCGGCCTACGCTGACGATATCATCCTCTATCTAAGGGACCTGCACGGTGATCTGGATCACATCCCTGGGCTCTTTGAGGACTTCAGTGCGCTCTCAGGTCTCACGATCAGCGAATCTAAGTCGTATGGGTACTGCTTTTATGCCCTCGAGACGCGTGCCCCGTTACCATTCCCGCCCCATAGTTTTGAAATGGTGGAAACAACCTTCCGCTACCTGGGGATACAGATTTATAGGACAGCAGCAGATATGCTTGATGGTAATCTGGGCCGAGCTGTGGCAGCACTGAGGTCACAGGTAGAATTCTGGACCACACTGCCATTATCGGTGGCGGGCAGGGTGGCCATCTCTAAGATGGTAGTACTCCCAAGACTTCTTTACTACTGTACGAACTTGCCCTTTATGGCGACAGCTGCTGTATTTCAAACTTTGAACACCATGCTAACGGAGCTGGTCTGGGGACGGGGTAGACGCCGCATAAGTCTGGCAAAACTACAGCTACCTACAGCGGCTGGCGGGATTAGAGTCCCGGACTTATTGGCATACTTCTATGCATGTCAATTACAGTGGCTGGCCTATTGGCTAGCGGGACGCAACCTGCATGAAATAGGCATGTCCGAAGCGGATAGGGAAAGGGGTGCCGTACATACCCTGTTGCTGCCAAACGCTGCGATCCCCAGGCAATCTCCTCCCTTGCTCAAGTTGGCCATTACCTGCTGGAGGAGGGCCGTACGATACTCGTCCCCCGCCTCCTCCTATGCTCCCACGATACCACTGCTGTGGATCCCGCTGGGGACGAGAATATTGTCTACCAGGGGCTCACCACGTGGACCGATGCCGGGGTAACACAGGTGGGTGATCTATTCAGCGATGGGCATATGATGTGCTGTGAAGACTTTTGCACAACCCACCACACGCCTGGGGGGATGTTCTTACTACATGCAGGGGTGCGCGACTACATCACACGGCATTGGGCACCGGACGACAACGAACCAAATATAAATCCACTACACACGATGCAATACCTGATGGGTTCAGGGAGTAACTTAACAAAATGGATTACGAGTGGTATACGTGCCGGGAGGGCGATATCGTTGCAGCCACTGTGAGAAGCGTGGGAGAGAGATGCAGGCCGAGTGTTTCACGATAAAGAGTGGGAACGTGCCTTACATTCCCCAAGAAAGTTTCGCGGAACCCAAAATTTAAATTCATCCAACTCATGATTCTACACTGCGCATACCTCACGCCTCACCGACTACACGTAATGTTCCCCGACACGCCAGATTCATGCCCCCGGTCTGGCATGGAAGATGCGAGGATAATACACATGCTATGGGGATGCCCGAAATTAGGATATTTCTGGGCAACGATACACACCGCCTTACACAGAGTGTCCCCCAACAGACAATACGACACTATATCCTCTAGCTTACTGGGACCCACAGAACGTAAGAAAAGTGTGGCCACGCGGTTTGTTGACCTCGCATTGCTAATGGCCAAGCGCACTATTACCATGAGATGGAAATCGAGCAGGCCACCTGACCCGGAAGTGTGGAGGGCGGAAGTGGTGAGGTGGGGTAAGGCGGAAGGAATGGCACTACAGACCGAAGAGCGTAAAGGCTTGAGAAAGATTCCTATATCCCTCGAATGGAACACTATTCTGCTGTCTTTTGAAATGTCGATGGGGGATGCTTCCTCTGTGAGGTCGTCTATGGGTGACTGAGATGGGATGATTGCATTGGGGACACCGCTTACTTAGACTCCCCTATACGCCCGAATGGCAAGGGACAGTAGCTCATGCACAGACACAGGTGCACTGTATAGGGAGACATTCAGATGGAACTGTGATGTATTTTATAGGGACCTGGAGGGCTCTGCGACAAAGGATTGGATTAACAAAGAATAGGATGCAGGTTGTACCGCCATGTCTAAACCCATGCTATGCCTAAATAGGAGTGCCTGGGGAGGGATGTTGGGTGGGGGGAGTTGGGTAGAAAGAGTTGAGAATAGTGAAATAGTATGAAAATAAGAAAAGGTAATATGGGCGAGTACAGTATTGCAGACGTGTAACGCTGGAACGCATGCCAAATAACTAAATGTACTGTAATGCTTGTGCAATTTTATCCTGCAAATAAACAGTTTTAAAAAAAATATATCTCCTGGCGTCAAGTTTTAAATAGAGTACAATTAAAAGCCATGGCTTCTATCTGTGACTAGCAGAGATGCCTACCCTGGTCGCTTAAAGATAATTTGCCTGGTGATATGGGAGGGTCCGCCGCCTTGTTCTCTATGGGCCCGATTCACAGAATGAACTTAAGACTCAATCCTAAACTTACTACTGTTTTGGTATTCACAGATTGCACTTACTACTTTTGGTATTCACAGAATGAACTTACTACTTTTGGCATTCACAGAATGCACTTTTACTACTTTTGGTATTCACAGAATGAACTTACTCATTTCAGCATTCACAGAAGTTAGGACTCCTAACTTTAGGACTCCTAAATGTCTTCTGTGAATACCGAAAGTCCTAAAATTACGATTTTTCTCAATTTAGTAGTAGTAAAGTTAGGACTACTAACTTTAGGACGCCTAAATGCCTTCTGTGAATACCAAAAGTCTTAAAATTAGGATTTTTCTCAATTTAGTAGTAGTAAAGTTAGGAGTCCTAACTTTACTACTACTAAATTGAGAAAAATCCTAATTTAAAGACTTTCGGTATTCACAGAAGGCATTTACGAGTCCTAAAGTTAGGAGTCCTACCTTTACTACTACTAAATTGAGAAAAATCCTAATTTTAAGACTTTTGGTATTCACAGAAGGCATTTAGGAGACCTAAAGTTAGTAGTCCTAACTTTACTACTACTAAATTGAGAAAAATCGTAATTTTAGGACTTTCGGTATTCACAGAAGGCATTTAGGAGTCCTAAAGTTAGGAGTCCTAACTTTACTACTACTAAATTGAGAAAAATCCTAATTTTAAGACTTTCGGTATTCACAGAAGGCATTTAGGAGTCCTAAAGTTAGTAGTCCTAACTTTACTACTACTAAATTGAGAAAAATCGTAATTTTAGGAGTTTCGGTATTCAAAGAAGGCATTTAGGAGTCCTAAAGTTAGGAGTCCTAACTTCACTACTACTAAATTGAGAAAAATCCAAATTTTAAGACTTTCGGTATTCACAGAAGGCATTTAGGAGTCCTAAAGTTAGGAGTCCTAACTTCTGTGAATACCGAAATGAGTAAGTTCATTCTGTGAATACCAAAAGTAGTAAGTGCATTCTGTGGATGCCAAAAGTAGTAAGTTCATTCCGTGAATACCAGAAGTAGTAAGTGCAATTTGTGAATACCAAAACAGTAGTAAGTTTAGGATTGAGTCTTAAGTTCATACTGTGAATCGGGCCCTCAATACTTATTGTAGTTTGCCAGCCATAAAGTTACTTTCTGTTGGTTTCCGCTCTTCATCTGGTTATTACCCTCACTACGTAAATGCAATGTGCTAACTGTCTCAGGTTTCCACACTCTGTGAGGCTACTCAGGCCTTTAATGGTCCTCTTCAAACCTTGGAGTATTCTTGCTCTCCATGGAGATACCTATCTCTGGTATGGTTGTCAGACCTTTCTGGGCATGGTACCTATTTATACGCTTTTACTTTAGTCAGCCGCAACATGGATGTATTTTATTTCTCTATGGAGTTACTTTTAGTTATGATATTTGTCTCTTCAATGTTTCTGGTTCATTATTTTGGACTTCAGATCCAGACTAAATTGTTAGTTATTGGCTCTCACTTGACATATGGACCTGATACACAGGGAGGACTACTCAATGAGGGTAAGTGAAAATAATTATTTGGACTGACTCCAAGGTCAAGAAGTAGATTTGCATCTGGTGGTGAGAACCTGTAATTGAAGACTACATTTCCAGAGCTCCAATTAGCACTCCCCACTCAACTTTCCAATGAATATGTTGATAAAGTACAAGTAACCTGGGCAGATGGTATCATAGTCTATTTCTTTGTCACTCATGTGAAGAGTCCTGTGCAGAACAGAACAGGCAATTATGTATTCATTATAGCCTACTCCCCAGGTGGTTAACATTATTAGAAAATGGATATGCAAGAACATGTTCTGGTGTCCTCTTTCTTCTGGGATATCCGCTGTCGCAGAATGACTCCCCTATAGATGTAGGGTGTGTCCACGGCTCCTGTTGCATCCTCTCTTGTCCCGGCTCCTGTTGCATCCTCTCTTGTCCCACTGTAGTCTTCTGTCACTCAATGACAGCTGAAGCAGGACCAGTGCATGACAGCTTAGGTAGCACCTTCGGCGGCTGTCATTCCTTGACAGCAATCGCTGGGGTAGGGAGGTGGGGCATTGTAGCACAGACCATTGAGGTACTGTATACCACTAGCAGCACCCTTTGTGGTGGGGGTGCCTTTGTCAGTATCTGCAGGGACATTAAAGCATCCTCATGACCTCCAGTGCCTTATTGAAATATCACCCATCACCCCATCCTCTTCTTTGCAGATACTACTGAGTGTCTTAAGTGTGTGTGTCAGCCATATGTCTTCCTTTGGCAAGTGTTGCTCAGTATTTTATGGACTGAGTTTAACATGTCTTCTTTCTTTTGTATCTAAACAGCTAAAGGAATTCCAATACACAGCCTCTTCATAAGATTGCTTGTGAGTATCACATTCCACCCTCACCATATTCCAACAGATCCCTCTCCTCAAGTTCTTTGCTGGCATTTCTATGCAACCTGCCCATGGAGCGCTTGCATTCAACTCTGCTTTTATCCTTTTGAACTTAATGGTTTTATTTCTAGTCAATTGGTTATCAGCAAGACATACTATTTATATCACACAGAAACAGCCAAAATGCGGTATTAAGTACTGTATAGAAAACAAGGTAGTATTTCCAGATGCTTTTAAGACCAGTGAGTATTCTCTTGCTGAATTCTTTGTTGTGGGTTTTCAGGTCATTTCTTCACATCCTCGCTGGGATGTCGAAAAGGGAACCGCTGTCTTGGCTCTTCTTGAGCGCCTGATTCCTGCAAACTACCCGTTTTTAGCGAGGCTCATCAGAATGAAGATCCCCCCACTGATAACATATTTGGAAGGTGAGTTCCCAAAGCACAAGCCATTGAGCACCCAATTTAAACAAGCATTAATGGCATTTCAAACAAGCATTGACAAAGCTATTCAGCCTGGTGTTGGCTGCTAGTTTTAGGCTTTGTCCATGCTTGTTTTTTTTCACGGTTTTTGTAAGCCTTTACTGTGGGAGGAGATGCCAGGTACTCAAAAAGCCCACATTCCCATAGTAGTCCCTGGAACTAAAGAAAAATACTTTGTGGATGTGCTCCTTGTGACCCTCACGGGTGAGTAGCGCACTCTACAAGTGTATTGATTGATTGATTGAAAAAGCAGAATGCCATCCCTCACAGTGAAGTTAGCTTAAGGCTGATTTGGCCCATGATGAATGCTGTGGAGGGCAGAAGAGAATGTGAATGATATGAAACAATAGATCAACAGATGAGGAGGTCGACTTAAAGCCTGTATAATTAAGCAAGAAAATTAAACAAAATGCACACAGTTTTGTTTGTAGCTGGCCGTACTCCAAAGCGAATGGGGCATCAACAGAAACCTCTTTCAAGTTCTGGGTTTCTTCCTTATATAACAGAAAGGCTGTTAACAACATCGGTTTGCCAAAAATCACTTAATTACAGCGCTTCTGCCATGACGCTCTTCAGTTGTCAGACGCAGCCTTGATCACATGAGGAAGCTGCATCTTGATTCAGTGTATATGTGCAAAAAATTCCATAAACATAGAAAAAATACTTCGTCAATATATCCAAAGTCTTCATGATTATTACACTTACCATTTCTGCAGTCTTTTATTTTAATTGTGTTTTATTTGAACAACACAGCAATACCAATTCTTGTAATTTTTTGAGATTGAAACAAAGAACCCAGGTGGCGTCAATACATAAGAGACTTTGCAAACCACATTTATAAACACCAAACACTCTCTCTGCTTTTGTATTTAAAGCAGGTATTAGTCAGGGTACATGGTGGTTAGATTAGCCTCTTTGGGCATTGCATTGTTTGTATGATGAGTAAGGCTGAACAGGGCATTTCACAGCAATTAATATGAAAGAAAATATTAGGTCTCTGGTCAACCATATGTTGCAGCTAAAATTAATGTTTTAAATATTGCATAATTGAATCCTACTATGTGAGAATTTCACAGTGAGGAACATTTAAAAGAGTTGGCGATATTACGTTGTTAATGTATAAATTGATACGTATTTCTGTTAGGTTAGACATCCTTATTGTCTTAAACAGAAGACTTATATTTCAGCCTGTGTATACCAGAAGTAATGCAGAAGTGTTTTAATGTGCTTTTAAGGAAGATTTCATTACAAATTATAATTTTGCTTAGATGAATTATGAAATGTTATAATCATTTTGGTCTTGGATATAATAAAGGAGTATTTTTCTATATGTATGTAATTTTAGAGCAGGTATGCACTTTTTATCTCTGAACCACGACGGCCATCCCCAATGTGATCAAGGCTGCAGCTGACAGCCAAATGCTTACAGGCTAAAGCTCTGTAAAAATAGATCTACTGCAAACAAGTGGTGTGGCAGCCTTTTGGTTATATAAGAAAGGAAACCAAAATATATAAACCTAAAATTACAACCAGATATAAGGATGTAAGAGTGACATCAAGGGCACACGAACAACTGATGACATTGAATTTAATTCCCAGGGCAGGCTGAGCCAACAGCCAGATTTTGCACACTTTGAATTGTGTGACTCTACATCTGCTAGTGCTTGGTATGTAAGCCCATGGCATTTGAAATGTTGCCTGCTGTTCACTTTTACTTACATATATTTCTTTTTTCCCAACTGCTATTTCAGCTGCAACTGAAAGAAACTTTGACTTGGAACAGTGGAAATGCGCGCTTGTTTCAGTAAGGATTAATTGCTAATGAATGTCACACATGGCTCTTAACTCATTGTCTTCCATATCCACTCATTTAGAGTGAATTAATGCAGATGTTAAATTCACCCCATCATAGTGCTGTTCTGCTATGTGGTTGCAATATTTTCACCATATGCCTATTGTTTCTCTGGATTATAAACCCTTTTTTTTACCTTGATTGTGAATGGGCACAGAGAGGGAGAAGCCGTACTCGGTACACAACATTTTCCTAGAATGCAATATTTACCAGAAGCATTTAAAACTTAATTGGCCATATTTAAACTCAGAACCTTGAAATTACGTGCTTACTGCAGATAGTCCTGCATGTATCAGATTTTATCTCCATGTTTTACCCACATAAATTACAGGCACTGCAGTGATCATTGCATTAAATCAATCTGACTGCTTTTACACAGGGTTAGAAATGTAGCCCCATGTTGGAAATCAGGTCCTCTGACTCTTTTTGTCCCCAGGATAGTCACACTAGCACAACGTTCTTCCTTCCCTGGATTGTCACAATGTCACTCTTCCGGGTCTGCCAACTGCTTTTCACATCATCAGAATGTTTATATTCTGCAATCAGTTTGGCATGCGATCAGTGCTCCCCATATTCATCTGAATTGTTACTCTGTCACTGTTCTAGTTTAACCTTATAATGGTCATGTTATAACTATCTCTATTCAACCCTTGGTTATCGCACTCCTACTTGGTTTCTTTGAAACAGTGTATTCTTTGCCAGGTCATCACACTTCACTTTGCTTTTATTGTGCTCCTGTGAGGTAATTTTCTTTTCCTTGTGTTCAGTCTTCACCCTTATTGACAGAAAATTTTCATTCAGCCCTAACTCTGGTGATCTAAGAGTATATGGAGCAGATTTACAACCCCGTCTCCCACTTTTGCGTCACTTTTCCCACTTTTCCCATGTTAAAAGTGGCTCAGGGGGCTTGTAAATCAGCCCCTAGAGGTTTGCATTCTGCTCCTAAGTATATGATATAGCTGCAAAATCCCCATGTGTTTTCTGTCTGGATGGCTGCACTGTAACTCTTTTCACAATAATTTGCAGGCAGCATGCTTTTGGTGCGTATGTTTCTGTGTAAATCACGGCCACTGTAAAGGCCTCCTGTTTCTTCTGACCACTGATTTCACACCACACTATTTACGTGCTGCTCTATGTGTTCTCTGGTTCTTCTGTCCACATATTATTTAATCATTACTGAGGTTGTTGTCAGCTGAAGTTTGTTTACCCATATCTTCTCAAAGTCACTGCAAACATCAGCTGTGGATACTGCATTTATGTTTATATTACTGCATTAAAGTCTCTCACTGTTTTCTTTTTAGTTCCTGGGGACTATCCTGAAGCAAGCACCATACAGAAAATGGCATGCCTTTTTTATGGAAGAACTCACCGCACAGATTGACAGTTTTTCTCATCATGAGAATGAGGAGGTTAGTGCTCTCAAGCATCATTTGGAAAGGCAGTTTAAACGAAGTCAGAGAATGATAGAACTTTGTATTCCAATCGCACTGTGATTGGTAAACTACATTTGTATACTATGGGTGCACAGCACTGGAATTAGACAGTCGGGAAAATCAGGTATGGTTCTCCAACTCCCTGGAAAAGCCAACCTTCTTAGAGTCAGATGGAGATAAACACGATGAGGTATTTCCTCTCCACCTGACTCGTTAGGAGACACCACGTGTCAGGGCTATACTCATTGCCCTAATGGATCTTCTTTAGCCAATAGGTATTCTTCATGTTAGAGCCACTCCCCATTCAGTGGATGTAAGGTCATATTCATGCAAAAATCAGTAGAGGTATTGTTCCTATTGAAAAGCAAGGATGAAAGAAAGGCAGACAAGAAGGGGGAACCCTAAGGATTATTTCTAGGTGCCCTCACACATCAATGAGGATGTCATGCTTCATAGTGGGCGTGCTCCTTGTAAGACCAGCACTGCAATGCTCTATGTGCCCCACGAAGAGTCGCTTAAGCGGAGATCTTTTTATTTTTGCTGTCTGATTAAAAGTGTCTGTGTGAGGGCATTTTAAATGTGAGGGGTGGAGTGAAAGTATATAGTTAAGGGAAGGGAGACTAAAACTATCTAAGAGATACCAAACTGGAATTTAATGTGATGGGTCCCTTGCAAGGGTTAAAAAACATAATTTAGTAAGGCGATGTACCCAATTAGCCTAAAGTGTGGGCAGGTCGGTATGTTTCATGCCCGATGGCCTAAAAAGGATCCACAATGCTTCTTCAGTACCTAAAACCTTGTGGATAACCCCTTCCCACACCTAAGACGTGACATCCAGTATAGGTATTCCCTCAGAAGAAAATACCTGGTTCAACAAGTTAAAAATTGATCATCCAATCTAGAAAATAAATGAGAATATAAAAAAACACACAGTAAGCAAATGTTTTGTATATATGGTCCAATGATTCCCTGAAATCGCTTTTCCAGCTCACTGTATCACCTTGTCTCCAAAGGTACAAATGTGCATGCTATTATTGGTGCTGATCAGCCATCACAATGTGAAAAATTTGAAAAACACACTTGTACTTACAATATAACAGATAAAGCAAGTGGACATACGTGGAACAGACAACATAAAACCAATCTCTGTTGGTGTTACACATTGCTTCATGAGTGATTGGTTGTCCTCAGGTGTGAGTGAAGGGTCTTACACTTTGATTCAATGTATTATGCCCCATAGTTCAAAAGCAGAGAGTAGCACTCAGGTGCTAACTGTGGAAAGAGAAATGATAGGGAGTATTTTAGAGAAGCAACCATACTCACATGGTTTCTGCACGGAGAACACAAGAGTCTATTCTTCTTTGCTATAAGGTGCAGGTAATTGGAGTGATTGTTTTCAGGTGTGGTGTGTGCATTTGCGGGAAGAAGTGATGACCAAATTGCCAATGAAGAGAGGAGGGGTAACCTTGAGCCAATATGAGCAAGTCCTCACGTGCTGGTGTAACAGAGGTATCATCCATCTCAGAGTGTGTAGTGCTGAAATGCTGGCTGACCCAAAGTCAACCATGGTTTTTGAAAGGTGGCATCTAAGCAGTAAACTAAGACAGTTGAAGGTTTTCTTAATGGAAGGTGATGGTAAGAGAAATGTATGGGGCACCTAAGTGCTTACGCATATATAGTGTCGGGAAGCAAGTCAGGTGCACATAAGTGCTAGCCATCTCTCATGGACTAATCTAGGCATATTGGCGTCTATGTTCATGTTGTAAATATGGGCGGTCACATTAAATAAGTAACACGGGCGGCTAAGTGGTCTACTGCCAATGGATTTGCATGCTTGGAGAGCACTGTTGGGCAAATGGCTAATGAGGATAAGAGAGAAGAGAAGGGGTATGCTGGAAGTCATAGGAGGGAGGCCCTCATGTGCTGGTGTAGCAGAAGTATCATCCTTCAGAGGTGGCCATCCTGGACTGTGTGGTGCGGTTAAATGTCGGCTGGCCCAAAGTCATCCATTATATTAGTAAAGCGGCATCTAAAACAGTAGACTAACACAGTTAAATGTTTTCTTAAGGAGGGTGTTGGACCCGGGGTCACCGGTCCACCTAGGGTAGCCTGGCACAAAGTGGGAAGGCCTAACTCCAAGGGCAAACTTGTCGTACTTACGCCACACTCACCACAGCACCCCAGTGCACCTCCACCAAAAATGACACCACACCGTGTTAAGAAAAGAATGGAAATGCTTTAGTGTATTCTTTGGATTGGCTTTAGTTTCTTGCAGTGAACAAATTACATATCAAGCACTTCTACATTTGATTATTGATTCTAATGGAAGCATTACATATCATTTATCTGAAGATCACAATACTTTTGTTTAACAGAGATCATGAAATTAGCACCTTCTCCTAGCTGTTCAAATCAAGTAATTATTTTGCTGGTTAGATAAGCCAAGCAGCAAGTTACATTAGATGAGCACAAGCATGTAATCACATCATCTCACCAAATATAGTTAAATGCACCAGCAGTAAGGTAAGCGGATGGATGGATAAGATTAAGCAGTTATCTGGAAGCATAAAATTCAGGCAGCAGACCTGGTACACCAAATGGCAGTTAACTCTGGGACTTTACAAAGTCAATTGCTTCCACCTTCTTCCAGTATAACTCACCCTAAGTTCCAATCTCACAGGTCTCGCCGGGGGAGATAATCACTTAAGAAGAGCTTCACTCAGTCGCTCTTAGGTTCCCCCCGTTCCTGCCCTCACTTCTCTACCTTCTGGCAGGACCTCAACCGCCTCACGAGGTCATCCATATTTTGTTCCATGCAGTAGTTGTAAGAATAATAGAGCACTTCGGCCCCAGGAACCCACCAGACACAAACGAGTTCACTCTGGCGAAAAGGGGAAACTGTAAACGGCGCTCCTTTTACCTGAATGGCTTTCTCACACTCCGGGGCTCTTACTGGCAAGGACGGCGATCTTCTTATTGCCTGCCCCACCAGCTCGAGATAGAAACAGAGCGTGGGAAGCCAATGCGGTGCCGGACACTCTCTGGCCTACTTGGGAGAGAGGGGTGGGGGGAGAGTGAGCAGACTCAAAAACCCTCAGAGTGTGAAAAAGGCCGCTTTATTGGAACAGGTGCACATTTACAAAATACACAAACTCGGCAACCGCCTCACAATCTAAACCACAACCCAAGTTTTTGTTCGTTTTATTTCAAACCCCAAACCCCGCCCCCACCCCACACCCTCCATCACACCCACCCCCACCCGTACATACCCAACACAAAACCATACAAACCCCGATAACATTATAACATTATAACATCACCTAATAAATATAAAATCTTACATCTCTGAATATAAACCAACTGAACATTTCCCCCGAGCCATATTCTCCGAACCCCACCTCAATCAGTCTGAACAATCCCCAAACAAGAACCGATACAACTAACGGGTCCAACTTGGCCCAAAACTGACGATCACATAGCAAAACCGCCACGCACCTGTCCCAAGCGACAAAAGAACAACGTAAAAAACCCCATGAACACATGTTTCAAACAGCAGCCAAACAAATAAATAAATAATAGACAAAAGATCCCCGAAAAGAGGGAGGGAGGGAGGGACAAAAAATTCTAAGCTCAACCGGCCACCAGGTCACCAAGCCTAAAATGGTGCCCGGAGCGAGGAGCCCCGCCCATTTATAGGGGAGCGCACAATACAACTAAAACCAGCCCAAAAACGCCCAAAAAGAAACTGCTAGAAGAAATACCCCCACCCAGATCTCCCAAACCGCCCGGGGGAGGAGACCTCCCGGGGGTCGGCTGCCCTCCCCCAAGCCCCCCTTGGGAGAGAGGGGTGGGGGGAGAGTGAGCAGACTCAAAAACCCTCAGAGTGTGAAAAAGGCCGCTTTATTGGAACAGGTGCACATTTACAAAATACACAAACTCGGCAACCGCCTCACAATCTAAACCACAACCCAAGTTTTTGTTCGTTTTATTTCAAACCCCAAACCCCGCCCCCACCCCACACCCTCCATCACACCCACCCCCACCCGTACATACCCAACACAAAACCATACAAACCCCGATAACATTATAACATTATAACATCACCTAATAAATATAAAATCTTACATCTCTGAATATAAACCAACTGAACATTTCCCCCGAGCCATATTCTCCGAACCCCACCTCAATCAGTCTGAACAATCCCCAAACAAGAACCGATACAACTAACGGGTCCAACTTGGCACAAAACTGACGATCACATAGCAAAACCGCCATCCAGAAAGCCGTGGGGCGAAGGACTGATCCGGAGAGAGCCCCACCTTTCTGCCCCCCCACACCGACCTAAAACAGGGGGGGGGGGTGGGAGGGGGTCGAGGGAGAGTACATAAGAAAAAAGAGGGGGAACCAAAAACAACAGCACCAACTACCACTCATTCACCAACAAACTGTTGCACAGCCAAACAGCGAGATTGAACCTCCCGCAACTCCAGCAGATATAGGTCCATACCCATACGAGACAAATGGACACCGTCCCCCCTAAAAAACTCCACCGCATCATATTTAATGTCACTATGAACGATGCGACCGAAACCCAAGTCCCTACAAAAACGGGAAACCTCCAGGTTCACCTTCCTCCTAGATTTATCCACCGCCTTCGGTTTCACCGCATACCTCCAAACCCTCCGCGGCACCATCTCCGTCCAAATGACATGACAACCCGACCACTGGCTGTGCAATAAGGCCAAATCCTTCTTGATTGCCCGAAGCAGGACAACCCCTTTAACAGAACCCATGTCATTTTCACCCAAATGAAGCACCAAAACATCCGGGCAAACCCCCCCTACCAACCAAGAATTCAAGGCAGGGATAAGTTCCTTCCATAACATACCCCCCCTACCCTTCCACACCACATTAAACAAACGATCATTGAAACCCAATGATGAACCAAAATAACTGTGACGAGCTTGAACTTGAGCTCTCTTAATGAAGGAATGGCCCACGATCCAAACTGTAATGTAAGCAGCCCGAGGACCAGCCACAGAACCTGTAAAAGAAAACAGAATCAGACAGGCAAAACAGATGAGGACGCCAGCGCTCCAGCAGCCTCATTACGCACATAGCGCCGAAAACAATTAGAAGACCAGCGCCCCAGACCCATGATGTCCTCCCTCGACCAGCCCCTGTTGAAAGCCTCCGTGGCCGCTCCAATCCGAAAGGAGTGAGTACCGTATAAAGACCCATCCAAACCAATATGTCGCAGCGCTTTACGCAGCACCATGCGCAGTTGATAATTTGTCACACAAGAACCATTAGCATGGCGAAAAACTTGAAGATCCAAAGGCCCACCCGACAGTTTCTTCCAACGAATGGCCCATTTTAAAGGGCACGTTTCCGGAGGTGAAACCGACTCCAACCAGACACCCTTACCCATACTCCTCTGATCCGTTTTGGAGTGTGAGAGCCAGATGTGGACCCCCCGCTCCGATATTTGAACATCCCCCCACAGAAGGCCAGGGGAGGACCTGTTGCCAAGCAATTCAGACACACGAAAGGCTCCAAAAAACATCCACACCATCAACGTGGCAAACAAACACGCTTCCACTCGGTCAGTACACACAACCGGGAGAACAGAAATAACTTGAAACAGCCTTTGCCATGACAAAGGGGATCGCAAAGTGCGAATAGCACCAATCTCTCTAGACCACCCCTCCAACATTCTCCTACCCAACTCCCCAGCTGACGGAGAGTAACCCCACAAAAGCTTACCCATGAAAGAAACACCAGCCAGTTTACCGGAAATAGTAATTCTAGACAACTTCTTATCCATCAAAACCAAAATGAACTGTACCACATCCTCCGACCGTTGCCAATCCAGTTCCCGCCAACAAGCACCCGACTCCAAAAATTCCTTCCAGGCTAACTCATACGCTGTCCTCGTGGAAGGAGCTAAGGAACCTAAAACCAGGTGTAGGACCCGGTGTTGCCTACCGTCCACAGGTGGTCTGGCATGAGAGTCGGCTCCTCGTCTGCCTCCAAAGCAAGCCCACGGAATCTCTCCCACTGTGAACGAGACAAAGCATCCGCAATGTCATTGTCCACGCCAGGAACGTGCAGGGCCCGAAAACAAATATCATGTTTCAGACAACCTAACACAAACACTCTCAGAAGCTTCAAAATCTGGGGATCTCTGGCCGACTGTTTGTTAATCACCTGAACCACAGCCATATTATCGATCCGAAAGAGGACCTTTTTGTGGGCCAACTCCGCCCCCCACAGTGTGACCGCAACAACCACAGGAAAAAGTTCCAGAAAAGCAATACTCCTACCACCATTCTTCCATTGCATGGGCCACTGTTGAGCACACCACTTTCCTTGCCAGTAGAGACCAAAACCCTCACTACCAGCGGCATCAGAGAAGATCTGTACCTCCCAACACCAATCCACCTCCCAACACAAAGGCACACCATTGAAGGAACGTAAGAAGAAGACCCACATACGTAAGTCCTCTTTCACCCCCGCAGACAGTCTCACCCTATGATGTGGAAGGGAATGACCAGACAAAGCTCTGCCCAACCGCCTACAGAAAGTCCTACCCGCCCGAACCACTCTGCAGGCAAAATTCAGGTGTCCCAGCAAAACCTGTATCTCTCTCACAAACACCTTCTCTTTCCCCAACATAGTTCCAACCAGCTCAAGCATTTTCTGTTTCTTGTCCAACGGAAGACGAGCCTGCATCAAATGAGAGTCAAGCTCGATCCCCAAAAAAGACATGGTCGCGCAAGGACCCATGGTCTTCTCCGGGGCCAATGGCACACCCAAGTAACTCATCAATGATTGAAACGATGTGAGAGCCGCTTGGCAAACCAGCGAATTGGCAGCACCCACAAAAAAGAAGTCGTCCAAATAGTGAGTGACAAGGTCATGGCCACTCTGTGTAGTAAACCACCATTGAAGAAATGTGCTGAAAGATTCGAACAAAGCACAAGACATGGAACAGCCCATTGGCAACGCCTTGTCCACGTACCATTTTCCAAGGAAATGGATGCCCAGAAGACACCAGTCTTCAGGATGGACTGGAAGGAGCCGAAATGCGGATTTGATGTCGCATTTTGCCATCAGAGCATCAGGGCCCGCAGAGACAACTAGCTGCATGGCTACATCCACCGATGAATAAGATACCGATGCAGCTTCAGTGTCAATGAAATCATTCACCGACCCACCTTCAGGCCACGATAGGTGTTGAATGAGCCGGAACTGACCAGGCTCCTTCTTGGGGACTACACCAATAGGGGACACAATTAGGTTCACCAGAGGCCAATCATCGAAAGGGCCCGCCATACGACCCTCACTTACCTCCTTGTCCAATTTCGACTGTACAATGTCAGGGTGTTCACTCGCTGACTTCAAATTCTTGGACCAACGACTTAAACGCGGTCCTTAATACCCCAAACGAAACCCCACCTGAAAACCCAGCAACAAGACCGACCGCAGCTCGGCAGGCTCGTAGTCCCGTAAAGCAGCGGCTAGTCGAGTAACATTAACCGGCGTACGAGCCTTTGGGCCCAGCACCGGATGAAGGCTTCCCTCCCCTGGGAGCTGAGGGTTGCTGTGGTGGCACGAAATGTCCTGGACTCTGTTGAGAACCCTGGGGTCCCGGAGTCCTAGGGCCCCAGCAACGGGATAACGGATGACTCTTCCTCCCACATTGTGAGCATTCGTGACGGAATTTACAGAACTGTCTAGTACAGGTCCCGGTATTAAAATCCCAACACGTGCCGGTAGGCGACTGGGAAGTAGAGATGGCCCCCACCCCTCCCCGGGTGGGACGGGACTGAAAGGGACGATATAATATAGGAAGACCGCTGGCTGTAAAAATGGTTTTACCAGAGGCAGACGACCCCATCGTTTGCTGCCAAAGGTCAGAGTCCAACTCACCCCATTTCGCCTCCGGATCCCAAGCCATACGTGCTCTAAACTCCTCATCATATTGAGCCCAAGCATAATCATTCCTAGTTAGCTGAGCCTTACGGATAACATCCATGTACTTAAATAAGGACACACAGCGCTCAGGAAACTTCTCACAGTAGACGCTGGCAAAGATTAAAAAGGCCGCCGTCCAATTTTCTATAGTCAAAGGGACCTTAGGGCGTTTCGCCAATTCAAACTCCTCCTCCTTGGAACCCTCTTTAGCACGAACCTCCCTGTGGAGCAATTTCAACAGTTCCACATACTCACCATTCCATATCCTTTCCTTCGTACTGAGCATCAAATGAGCCCCAAAGGCTTCGCAACACCCATGTACGGCAACTTTTTGATTTTAAGCTCTTTACTGTGGAGTACATTTTTCGTAGTGCCCAAACCAACAGTGGATGTGCCACTATCCACCTTTTCACTTATATTGACATCATCCCCGTTTGTACCTACACCTTGATCTCGTACAACACGACCTTTATGTAATTTACCATCCTTTTCGGTAGACATTAAATCTACACCAACACCAATAGACACCATATTGGGCCGCACGGCCTGAACCACATTCTCACCTGGACGTAAAAGAGGCGGTTGACTGGTTTCCGTCCTCCACGCCGTTTGTGCACCGTCGTCCACCCTCCGAGGAGCCCTCACCGCGGGGCCGAGCACTCGTGGCCTTGACGATTCCACACGACTCCGAACCACTTGGTCCTGTAACATATCACGAGAAACATTAACATGCCCCCCCCCCGACACCAATTCACGAACTTCGCCCTCTTCAGGGCTATCCTCATCATAATCTAAAATGAGTGATTCTTCCAACTGGGGGGGGGCAGGGACAACCACTGAAGTCTGCCTTGACTCCACCGTATTTGAACGACCATGGGCCTTACCAGCCCTCACTCTGGACCTAGGCGGGGAGGACGACTGAACTCGTCTACACATCCCCCCGCCAGCACCACTGACAACCTGTTGACTTCCAGAAAAAGATAAACCAGTAGTATAACCACCACGTGGCACGAGAGAGGTCGTACGTAACCCGCTCCCATGTACAACGTTGGATTCCACCGCTGAGGACGGGAAGGTCGTGCCGGACCCGGAGGCACCGCCCATGTTGAAATCCCTCGTTGGGACCATCGAGGTCGTAGTAAACCTGCGTGTGATGGCCGCGGCGGGATCCCTCGAGGGTATGGGACGTGCCGCGCTAGGCTCCACCCGCACTTCTCCTCGGCGTACCCGGGCTGCCTGCTGCCCTGCCAAGTCTGCTGCCGAAGGACGATCTTCTTCCTGTAAAGAAAAAGGCCGGACTGGTGTGCCGGGTCCCTCACAAAAACCAACTCTATGTGAAGAAGACAAACCGCCAACAGTAAAACCGCCACCCCTGCCAGACACCATAAAACTTCCAGAACTAACAGCACTCTTCCTTTTTAAAGCATCGCAAAGCCGAGGCGACGGCGGACAAACCTCCTCATCCGAGCTACCATCCAACACCGCCTGAATAATCCGTGAAGCAGTTCCCTGAGGATCCCAATCCTGAAACCCCCCAACAGAAACCGCACCCCGAGTTGCAGGTCCCGAAACCACCTTCTTACCAGGACACTGAAACTCCCCCGCCAGCCTATAAAAAGACCCTTCTCTCTCCTCACATTGCCGAGCAACATCCTCTCCACTCACAACCCCCCCGACAGGAAGGTCTCCCACCACCTCCAACTGACGAAAACCCCCCACTGAGCCGCCCGCGGCACCCAAATCCCCACCCGACAAAAGAATGTCAGCCCGCCCAACACCCTCCCCTAAACCCATCTGGGCCCATTCCCCCTCCCCCAGCGAACTGCCACCCCCGGACACAGCTTCCCCCCCAACGGATCCCGAGGGAGAAAACAATAACGGACTCTGCATATCCCTCCCCACCGAACGAACAAGCACACCACGGCCCTCGGGCCCTCCAACTCCAGGATTCGAAACCAAAGGACGCGCGATGGGCACACCTACTGCACCACTGTCAACCGTTAACGGCACCTGAACCACATGGCGGCGTATAACGCTCAAAGGAGCGACCACCTCCTGCATGCCCGGACCGGAAGCACCCCGTAACGGTAGCTGCGCCACCGAAACCACATCCAAAATGGCCTCCGCCTGCCCCACCTGAGTGACGTCAGTCCCCACCCCCGCGGAGGCAGAAGCCGACCGCCGCGTGCAACCACGTTGCCTGGAAGTACGACGGCCCCGCAAAACGGGAGCAGAGGCTGCTCTTTCCCGCAAACCCACCTCGGAAACCACCCCCTCCACAGGAGGAAAACCACCTTCCCCAGCCACTTCCAACAACGAGGAATCCAAAGAGACGGCCGGATCAGAAGAACTAGCATCACTCCCCCGCCGGGCCCTAGAACCCGCCCGCCGAGTCCTGGGATGACCCCGCTCACTTACCCCATCCTGCCTCCGACGTTTCGGTGAGTAACATGCTGCCACCACAGCCGACACCCTCGCAGAGGCCTCCCGCTGAGGGCGTGGGGTCTCCGTCTGACCCCGGTCGCCAATGACCAGGTCCAAACGCCCCGCCTCGCTAAGTAGGCGAATAGCCTCCAACACTCGGTAATCCTCACCAGACATGACCACGAATCAGAAAGCACAAGGAAACAAGACAAAAAATTCTAAGCTCAACCGGCCACCAGGTCACCAAGCCTAAAATGGTGCCCGGAGCGAGGAGCCCCGCCCATTTATAGGGGAGCGCACAATACAACTAAAACCAGCCCAAAAACGCCCAAAAAGAAACTGCTAGAAGAAATACCCCCACCCAGATCTCCCAAACCGCCCGGGGGAGGAGACCTCCCGGGGGTCGGCTGCCCTCCCCCAAGCCCCCCATCGCGCTTTGCCTCCCTGACTGAGCGGCCGGCAGCGCTCTTCACACAGCAGACACGGGAGGGCCCGTGACTGCACAGTAATGCCTCCACACGTCCCGCCTCTCCTTCCACGGGCCTATGTAGGAACCAGCTGGTGATACACCCCGGTGACGCACAGCACCGCCCCCTGCCTCCCACACTTGAACACGGAAGGCCAATTCGGCGTCGGAGCTCCACCAGCCCTCAGCTGGATCAATCGGAGGGCAGAGGCACCACAATGGCAGTCTCGGTCGGGGGGAGGGTTAAACAAAAGCAAGTCTTTTCCTCGCGGTGATAAGAGCAGATAAGGTGCACAAAGCGCGCGGGGCTCTCTGCCTCCGGGTGAAATAATTGTAGCGTTTTCCCCTCTCTGACAGCGATGACCCAGAATGGAGCTTCTTTATGGTAATCTCCTAGACGTATGACAGTCACCACCAGCCCTCATAGGGAATGAGGCTTATTACTGAGGAAACCCTGTTCTTTTAGGAAGGAGGGGGCAGCAGCACAGTTTCCCTCAGGGTCTCCACTCACCACCTCTTGGCTAGGCAATATGAGGTCCCTTGGCAGCCTGGTGATCTTAATACTCCCACAGGGAAGGAAGAGGTCAGGTTCTCCTCCTCACACTGGTCCCCAAATCTGTGAGTACTTCCCCCGGCTGGGCCAGTTCAGCAGGTAGTGATGCAGATCTACCACACCAGGTAGCAGCCCCTAAGAGCCATCATACCGGGCAGTTTCACCATCCCCCAGACGCAGCAGTCTGCACTCCAGTCAGTTCCTCAGTGTGGACAAAATGCCGACCAGTGAGCTCCCTTATATAACCTAGGCCCAGGTCACTAGAAGGGACCGGAAGGTTCTAGATCCCCCTAATGCTATCCTATGGGCCAGAGCTCTGAGGTAAATCCTGACAGGGCGACCATTTTAGAAAACTCAAATAGGCCACCATTTTAGAAAAGGTGCACCTGTGCCTCAGCGCTGATTAGCAGTGATGAGGCGCCCGGAGGCTTAAAGTCAACATCCAAAAACATCAGTGAACACAAAAATAGAAGGAAGAAAGGGAACAAAAATAAGGAGAGGCCACCCAAAGGGCTGAAAGGTCTAACACGCGTCCCCCCCAGCTGAAAGTGGGGAGAGCTACCCAACCCCTTGGGAGTTCTCGTCACTAAGGCGGAAGTACCTCGAGAGACCGTCAGCATTGGCGTGGTCCACTCCAGGTCGATGTTCCACCCTGAAGTCCATTCCCTGTAGGGAGATGGACCCCCTCAGCAACTTGGGATTCACGACCCTTATTTGCATCAGCCAACGAAGGAGCCGGTGGTCAGTCTGAACGAGGAAGTGCGAGCCAAACAGATATGGCCGCAACTTCTTCTGGGCCCATTCCACCGCAAAAGCTCCCGCTTGATCGCACTCCACCTCTGTTCCCGGGGTAGCAGTCTCCTAGAAAGGAAAACCACAGGTTGGTCCAGACCCTCTTCGTTGAGTTGCGACAGCACTGCCCCAATGCCATGCTCCGATGCGTCCGTTTCGACGATAAACTCTTTGGGCCCTTAGGATAGGAGCCGCGCACATAGATTGTTTTAAGGTGTCAAAAGCTCGTTGACACGCCTCAGTCCAGACTATCCGTCGAGGTTGTTTCTTGGATGTGAGCTCAGTCAAGGGAGCCACGATAGTACCATATCCCTTGACAAAGCGGCTGTAGTATCCTGTGAGGCCCAGAAAAGTTCGGACCTCAGTTTGGGTCTTGGGGGGTTCCCAGGCCATGATAGTCTCAATCTTAGCCTGGAGGGGCTGCACCTTACCCCGGCCCACCAAGTGGCCTAAGTACACTACTGACCCCTGCCCGATCTGGCACTTGCTGACCTTGATCGTCAGGCCTGCCTGCTGCAGGGCCTGAAGGACTGCCCGGAGGTGACACAAATGGTCCTCCCAGCTGCTGCTGAAGATAGCGATGTCATCAAGATAGGCAGCAGAGAAGGCCTCCATACCGGAGAGGACCTTGTTCACCAGACGCTGAAAAGTAGCAGGGGCGTTCTTGAGCCCGAAGGGCATCACACAGAACTGGTAGTGGCCCTCAGGAGTGGAGAAGGCTAACCTCTCCCTTGCTCCATCTGTAAGGGAGATCTGCCAGTACCCTGATGTAAGGTCAAAGGTACTTAGGTATTGGGCAGCTCCCAGCCGTTCAATGAGCTCACCCGCCCTTGGGATAGGATGGGCATCAGTCTTTGTCACAGAGTTCAGTCCCCTGTAATCCACACAGAACCTGAGTTCTGGGGTAGTGCCCGGAGGGGCAGCTTTTGGTACCAGAACCACTGGACTGAACCAGGGGCTGCTTGAAGGTTCGATCACTCCCAGCTCCAGCATCTTAGTAACTTCACTGTGGATGCTGGCCTTCACCTTATCTGACAGCCGGTAGGACTTGGATTTCACAGGTGGGCTGTCCCCTGTGTCCACATCATGGGTACACAGGTGAGTCCTTCCTCGGATAAGAGAGAACAGCGAGAAATAATGCTCCAGGACTTGACGCCAGTCTCCCCGTTGTTCGGGAGTTAGGGATGGTGAGAGAATTACCCCCTCCACCGACCCATCCTTCTCTTGGGATGCAAGTAGATCAGGGAGAGGCTCACTTTACTCTTCCTCTGTCCCATCAGTCACCATCATCAAGATGACCTTGAATCTCTCATGGTGGGGCTTGAGACGGTTGACATGGAGCACCCGATTGGGCTGCCTGGGGGTCTTAAGGTCCACCATGTAGGTGACCTTGCCCTTCTTCTCAACCACCTCAAAGGGGCCTTTCCAGCGATCCTGGAGGGCACTAAGCTCTCCAGGTTCCATGACCCACACCTTTTGTCCAGGCTCCAACTCCACGGGGTGAGCATTGTGGTTGTGCCACTCTTCCATGACTGCCTGGCTGGCTTCAAGATTGTCAGAAGCTTGCTTCTACAACTTAGCCATTTGGCTACGGAAAGCCAGCATGTAACTCACCACATCCTGGGGTAGCCTCCTGGGAGTCTTTTCCCATCCATCTTTCACCAGGCTGAGAGGTCCTCTAACAGGGTGCCCATACAGAAGCTCAAAGGGGCTAAAGCCCACTCCTTTCTGTGGCACCTCCCTGTATGAGAACAACAAACAGGGTAGGAGGATGTCCCATTTCCTCCGCAGGCTTTCAGGCAGACTCCTGATCATGCCCTTCAGGGTTTTGTTAAACCTTTCCACCAGACCATTGGTCTGGGGGTGGTAAGGGGTGGAGAACCTGCAAGTGACTTCACATTCCTTCCACATAGCCTGCATGTATGCTGACCTGAAGGTGGACCCTCAGTCAGACACAACTTCTTTGGGGAAACCCACTCGGGTAAAAATCCCCATCAGGGCCCGGGCCACCGTAGGTGCAGTAATGGTCCTCAGAGGAATAGCCTCTGGGTACCGAGTGGCGTGATCCACCAGAACCCGGATAAACCTGTGACCAGCAGAAGTTGGTGGATCCAATGGCCCAACAATGTTGATGCCCACCCTTTCAAAGGGGGTGCTAATGACAGGTAGCGGTTCCAGGGGAGCCTTCAGCTTAACCCCTGTATTCCCACTGGCTTGACAGGACACACACGTCCTACAAAAAGTGTCGGACGCAACCCTCATCTGAGGCAAATAGAAATGTCCTGGCCCAGGTGTCCTGCCAAAGGAATCTTGTGAGCCAACTCCAAAAGAAAGGCTTGGTAGTGCTGGGGAACTACTAAGGCCCGGGATGAACCGTGCACCAGAGCCTTGGGTTCACTGTAGAGGAGGCCATCCTCCCAGTATATGTGAAAGTTCCCTGTCATGTTACCTGCTGCCTGGGCTTTGGCCTGTCGCCTCAGACCCTCAAGGGTCGGGCACTCCTTCTGCCCTTGACAAAACTCTTCCCTGGTAGATCCTCCCTCCACTTGCCACTCCGCAGGGATAGGTAAGTCCTCCAGGGAGACAAAATCCCCCTCTGTGGACTCCGGGACCACCACCTCAGGTGCCCCATCTATCTCACGGGGTATGGATGCCGAGGCAGGTTTTCCCCGTCCCCGGATCTTCCCCTTGTTGGCAGCTGGCTGGGCCCTTGTTCCAGGCTCAAGCCCTTGCGAACTCCCCTTCCGGGCAGTCGCGGACCGCGTGCTTGCGCAGGTCCAACCAGGTGATCCCAGCATTTCTGTATGTGTCTGGAACTCCACCTCTTTCCAAGCATTGTGCTCAGGGTCGTTTCCCAACAGACAATCGACTGGCACAGCAGGGCTCACCGCAACTCGTAGAAGGCCCGCGACCCCTCTCCACTCAAAGGGAACTTCGGCCACGGGTTGGTGACCTATTCTGCCATCAGCCATCACAGCTGGGTGGAGAACGTTAGGAATCACCTGCTCTGGGGACACCAGCTGTCTCCTTACCATGGTCATACTGGCACCTGTGTCCCTCAGAGCCTCCTCTCTCTGGCTGTTGATGGTGACCCATTTCCTATACTTTGTGGAATTTGGAGGCACATGGACCTTAGGAACCATCTCGCTGTCTCCCAGGGACACTAGGGTTAGCCCTGCCCACTCACCTCCCTTGTCTAGGGGCAGCTCCCCCCCGAGCACTGCACTCACCACCCCAGGGGTTTTTCCTCGAGTGGGAGGGTGTGGTCTCTTTGGGCACTTGGTATCCCCCTTATAGTGCCCAATCTCACCACACTCATAACAGCGGACAACCCTAGGCTGCTGACTACGGTCAGGATAAGGGGGTTTTAGTTGGCTAACCTTGGGAGTGAAACGTGCCCCCTTCCACCGCAAGCTATTTTGGGGGCCTTTCGAGAACTCCTACTTTTTGTCTCCCCCCTCTTTCTTCTGGGGAGCGCCCTGACCAGTCCTTTGGGAATTCCCTCCAGTTCCCTTTGAGGACACCCGGGTACTAGCCTAGATGTCGCCTCCTCTGCAAGCTTCCTAGGGCTAGTCAGCTTACAGTCCACCAGGTGTTGACGCAGCTCCGGAAAACATTTCTCGAGGAGGTGCTCCTTTAGGAACAGATTATACAAACCCTCGTAACCAGTAACCTCACTGCCTTGCACCCAGCCCTCTAATGCCTTCTTAGCATAGTCCAAAAAATCCACCCAGTTTTGTGTAGTTAGTTTATGGCTGTTCCGAAATTTCTGCCGATATTTTTCAGGGGTCAGCCCAAAATTCCTGATCAAGGCGATCTTCATTGTGGGGTAATTGGTCTGTTCCTCCTGTTCCAGAGCTAAAAGAGGATCCCTCCCCACCGGAGGCATGTACTTATATAGGTCAGCCCCCCAATGACTCTCTGAAATCCCATGGGCTCTTAGCGAGACCTCATAGGCAGCCAACCATTTGGCAATGTCATCTCCTACACTAAAACTGGCAAATACATCTTAGGGCAGGTAGGGTCTGGGCTCCCCGGTAACTTCCTTAGGTACGCTGTCACCAATAGGATTACTGGTGGTCCATATCTGTAGAGCTTTGAGGTCTAACTCCATTAAGTTAAGCTCATGGGCGAGCCTCTTCTCCTTCCTCTCCTTTTCTAACCGGGCTAACTCCAATCTGAGCTGTCTCTTCTCCCTCCTGTCAGCTAACTCTGCTGAAGACAGGCTTCCCCCTGAAACACTACTACTTGCCCTAGAAGGCGTTCTGGGCCCTGCGACCACATTACTGCTTTCAGGGGGGAACAGTGGTTCTGCCTCCTCGGTGGTATCAGGTTCCGATCCCTCCTCATCCCATTTTCCATCAGGGTGGGCCATTACCCATGCTCTTTAGCTGGTTTGGAGCTCTGCCCTTTTTGCACCTCCCTTAAAGAACACCCCCCTTTCTTGGCAAAAGTTCCTCAGCTGTGTTACTGTATAATTCTCCAAGTTAACCAGCTCGAACTCCATCCTGCCAGGTAGGACCTCAACAATACGAAATGGGGTTCTGGTCAAAAGGGACCTTCTTTGCAGGTTACAACAACCACCAGACAGGTATAATTTGGAAAAACCAAAAATATCCAATTAGGGAGACCAACTAGGAGAAAACTCCAATCAGAAAAGAAAACAAAAATTCAGGTTCAGGGTGCGTGGTGCACACAGGGCACTGTCAAGTGAACGCAAGCACAAGTCCTAATCCCACCACTGAACACCAACATGTTGGACCCGGGGTCACCGGTCCACCTAGGGTAGCCTGGCACAAAGTGGGAAGGTCTAACTCCAAGGGCAAACTCGTTGTTCTTGCGCCACACTAACCACAGCACCCCAGTGCACCTCCACCAAAAATGACACCACACCGTGTTAAGAAAAGAATGGAAATCATTTATCGTATTCTTTGGATTGGCTTTAGTTTCTTGCAGTGAACAAATTACATATTAAGCGCTTCTACATTTGATTATTGACTCTAATGGAAGCATTACATAGCATTTATCTGAAGATCACAATACTTTTTTTTAACAGAGATCATGAAATTAGCACTTCCTCCTAGCAATTCAAATCAAGTAATTATTTTGCAGGTTAGATAAGCTAAGCAGCAGGTTACATTAGATGAGCACAAGCATGTAATCACATTATCTCACCAAATACAGTTAAATGCGCCAGCAGTAAGGTAAGCGGATGTATGCATAAGATTAAGCAGTTATCAGGAAGCATGAAATTCAGGAAGCAGACCTGGTACACCAAATGGCAGTTAACTCTGGGACTTTACAAAGTCAATTGCTTCCACCTTCTTCCAGTATATCTCACCCCAAGTTCCAATCTCACAGGTCTCGCCGGGGGGAGATAATCACTTAACAAGAGCTTCACTCGTCGCTCTTAGGTTTCCCCTGTTCCTGCCCTCACTTCTCTACCTTCTGGCAGGACATCAACCGCCTCACGCAGTTATTTAGTTCCATGCAGTAGTTGTAAGAATAATAGAGTACTTCGGCCCCAGGAACCCACCAGACACGAACAAGTTCACTCTGGCAAAAAGGGGAAACTGTAAACAGCGCTCCTTTTACCTGAATGGCTTTCTCACACTCCGGGGCTCTTACTGGCAAGGACAGGGATCTTCTTATTGCCTGCCCCGGCCGTTCGAGATAGAAACAGAGCACGGGAAGCCAACGCGCCGCCGGAGACTCGCTGGCCTACACCGTGCTTCCCTCTGCCTCCCTGACTGAGCGGCCGGCAGCGTTCTTCACACAGCAGACACGGGAGTGCCCGTGACAGCACAGTAACGCCTCCACACGTCCCCGCCTCTCCTTCCACCGGCCTATGCAGGAACCAGCTGGTGATACACCCCGGTGAAACACAGCACCGCCCCCTGCCTCCCACACTTGAACACGGAAGGCCAATCCGGCGTCGGAGCTCCACCAGCCCTCAGCGGGATCAATCGTAGGGCAGAGGTACCACAACTGCAGTCTCGGTGGGGGAGGGGGGGGTTAAACAAAAGCAAGTCTTTTCCTCGCGGTGATAAGAGCAGATAAGGTGCACAAAGCGTGCGGGACTCTCTGCCTCCGGGTGAAATTAATGTAGCGTTTTCCCCTCTCTGACAGCGATGACCCAGAGTGGAGCTTCTTTATGGTAATCTCCCAGTCGTATGACAGTCACCACCAGCCCTCATAGGGAATGAGGCTTATTACTGAGGAAACCCTGTTCTTTTAGGAAGGGAGGGCAGCAGCACAGTTTCCCTCAGGGTCTCCACTCACCACCTCTTGGCTAGGCAATATGAGGTCCCTTGGCAGCCTGGTGATCTCAATACTCCCACAGGGAAGGAAGAGGTCAGGTTCTCCTCCTCACACTGGTCCCCAAATCTGTGAGTACTTCCCCCGGCTGGGCCAGTTCAGCAGGTAGGGAGGCAGATCTACCATACCAGGCAGCAGCCGCTAAGAGCCATCATACTGGGCAGTTTCGCCATCCCCCAGACGCAGCAGTCTGCACTCCAGTCAGTTCCTCAGTGTGGACAAAATGGCCGACCAGGGAGCTCCCTTGAATAACCTAGGCCCAGGTCACTAGAAGGGATCAGAAGGTTCTAGATCCCCCTAATGCTATCCTATGGGCCAGAGCTCTGAGGTAACTCCTGACAGGGAGACCATTTTAGAAAACTTAAATAGGCCACCATTTTAGAAAGGGTGCACCTGCGCCTCAGCGCTGATTAGCAGTGATGAGGCGCCCGGAGGCATAATTTCAACACCCAAAAACATCAGTGGACACAAAAATAGAAGGCAGAAAGGGAAAAAAATAAGGAGGGACCACCCAAAGGGCTGACAGGTCTAACAGAGGGTACCACCTCATTGTTTCAACAGAAACATTTGTAGTAATGAAGAAGATACCCATGGCAAGTCACAAAAGGCTTATCATAAGCACTGCTTTTTGAGGTATATGAGACTCTAAAGCAGGTATGTTACATGGTCTCAATGGTGAAATGGTAGATCAGATCCCCTGTATGACCGAATGTCAATAAATCCATTGTAAGGGAGTATCTGATTCAGCAGGAGACTGACCTGGGAATCACACCTTGCACCAAGGGATTTCATCATTCAGACCTTTGCTGTTCATGGAGAGGCAGAAAATACACCATTGCTCCCTTCTGAAAAGGTTAACAGGACTACATGAGTTACTTGCCATACATGAAACAAATTTGTTACAGTGTGTCTTCTTTATTTTCTCATTTAGTTTCTAGGTTGGATGATCAATTTTTGAACAAGAAGTTTTCTTCTAGGGAAATACCTACACTGCATATTACGTCTTAGGTGTGGGGTAGGGTTTTTTAGTTTCTGAAGAATCACTTTGGATCCTTTTTGGGCCATCAAGCTCGAAACATGTTGACCTGACCACACTTACAGATTTAGGTTACATGGATACATCACGTCCCTGTAGTAGCCCCTACCAAATTACGTTTTTTAATCTTGCAGAGGGAACCATCACATAAAAGTCCTTAGACAGTTTTAGTCTCCCTTCATTTCACTATACCCATTCAGTCCACCCCACACATTCAAAATGCCATCACTCTGGCACCTGTCATCAGATAGCAAAACTAAAAAGGTATTTGCTAAAGTGACCCTTCGGGGGGCACTGCAGCACCAGCCCTATGAGGAGCACGTCCTATGATGATACAGTACATCTTCATGGATGTGTGATGGCACCAAGAAATAATCAAAGGGATTCTCCCTTCTTTGTCAGCCTTTCTTCCTTCTTTGCTTTCTGAAAGGAACAGTACCTCCACTGATTTTTGCATTAGCAGTTTCGGAGCCTAGGTACTGGGGACCCGATTCACAGAATGAACTTACTACTTTTGGCATTCACAGAATGCACTTACTACTTTTGGTATTCACAGAATGAACTTACTCATTTCGGTATTCACAGAAGTTAGGACTACTAACTTTAGGACTCCTAAATGCCTTCTGTGAATACCGAAAGTCCTAAAATTAGGATTTTTCTCAATTTAGTAGTAGTAAAGTTAGGAGTATTAACTTTAGGATGCCTAAATGCCTTCTGTGAATACCGAAAGTCTTAAAATTACGATTTTTCTCAATTTAGTAGTAGTAAAGTTAGGACTACTAACTTTAGGACGCCTAAATGCCTTCTGTGAATACCGAAAGTCTTAAAATTACGATTTTTCTCAATTTAGTAGTAGTAAAGTTAGCACTACTAACTTTAGGACGCCTAAATGCCTTCTGTGAATACCGAAAGTCTTAAAATAAGGATTTTTCTCTATTTAGTAGTAGTAAAGTTAGGACTCCTAACTTTACTACTACTAAATTGAGAAAAATCGTAATTTTAAGACTTTCGGTATTCACAGAAGGCATTTAGGCGTCCTAAAGTTAGTAGTCCTAACTTTACTACTACTAAATTGAGAAAAATCCTAATTTTAAGGCTTTCGGTATTCACAGAAGGCATTTAGGAGTCCTAAAGTTAGTAGTCTTAACTTCTGTGAATACCGAAATGAGTAAGTTCATTTTGTGAATACCAAAAGTAGTAAGTGCATTCTGAGAATGCCAAAAGTAGTAAGTTCATTCTGTGAATCGGGCCCTGGACCTTTACTGGCTCCCAGTCCTCCCTCTTCATTGTTTTGAGTCATATTCATGGCCATATTCAAATCTCTACAATGTCCAGAAGATATAACATGACATAACATAACAAACGTTTCGCTCAACTCATTAAGAGCTGTTTCATAGTGTGAGTTGAAGACATGTGTAGAGTGAATCAAAGATGAATACTCCTCTATAAGTATTACTCTCATAGAGTGGGCAGGAGTTTCTTTTCATTCTTAACTCAGACTGTCTTTAATTTACTCCCATATTAGGGTTTTATTTTCCGGTGCCTTGGGAAGTGCCTCGCCGCGTGCAATGATACTGCGCTGATCTTACGTTACCTTCGAAAGATGTTCAATTCTACTAAATTTATTGCAACTCCTCACCATGCAGTAAGTATCAAGTGTATTTCTAGTCCCCTTAGGTAAAATTTGACCTTGTATGACCAGAACAAACACATGGAGTCTTACGGGACTGAAGAGCATCTGGGTTTCATTGTTCTGGATTGTACCTTCATTAAAGGAGCTTGATGGTAAATTAATGATGACATCAGACACCTTCCTCACTCAGCACATTCTGTCACCCAAAAGTGTGATATGTGCCCCATAGATAGCCAAATCATATCAGAGTGGAAACCCTCTGCAGAGTGGATGAAGACTGAGCTGGCTGAAACTAGAGGTATAGCGCCTTTGTTCAGTTTACTACCTGCTGCATTTCATCAGGGATTATTTTTGCCTCTTTAGGTGATCCGTCTTGATAGACACAAGTGAATTAATGATATAAATCAAGCTTAATCAATGTAGCAGATAAATGGGATGACGATCTAAAGCTTTGTGAAGCTTTTAGAGAGGCCCAAATAGATAACTGAGCTGTCTGTTTCTACCTGTTGTCAGAGGGGGGCGATTTCTCAAGGAATGAAGGACAGAGCAGAATCTGGTTTAATCACTGCACAGTACCCTTGAGGAAGAAAGGATAAGCATTCCTTCTAAAATAATTGCACTCCTTCTTCCCAAATGCTTGTGTACTAGAAAGTCCTTGCAGTTTCTTTAGGTGAAAACCAGAAAGAACCAAGTTACAGAACACAAATAGTGACTGCACTCTCATCTTATTGTCCATAGATGTTTCTTCAGTAGCATGGTAAGGACACTCCAGCATAGTTGTATAGGGGGTATCCTTAAATCATGCTTTCTGGAAACTGAATATATTTGCTTTACTAGTGGAGAACCATTTGTGATTGCCAGTTGTAAACACTGAAGGTCCAATCAAGAACCGTATCATGATCATTTCTTTCTAATATGGAATCTCTATTCCTAAATGCCTGTGTTTGGTTAATGTTTCCCTAAGGCTGTGAGTTGTCTTTCACTCTTTGCAGGATATAATAATTGGATTTCAAACATGTGCCAAGACTCATCCATTCGAAAGCCGTCGGGTGATTGAAGAGTACAAAGGCTATCTTTTTGCTATTGACCTGGTAAGAACCATGCATCTCTTTTTGTCTCATATTTCCAACTTTCCTCAGCAGTGGCGATTCACATTTATAAAAGTGTAATTTGTAATTAGATAACAGTTTACAAGAAAGAAATGCAAAAATATGTCTAAAGGCGTAGGTGGTCTACAATACCGAAACAAAATACATGTAGACATTTATTTTGAAGTGGCATATGATACCAAATGCAACAATGTCTTAAATTCACTATAAACAACAAGAACATTCAACCTTTACTTCCTTCTTTGCATTACTCATGACTTCAGAAGTGATAGAGCACAGAGGGAAAGGCCGCCCTCCAAGGCGACTCGCATTTAGGAATCAATACAAGACCGGGTCTAAGACCGGTCCCTGCACTCTGAGGTGGCGGAGTACTCAGGATCAAACACCAGGCCTGGCTAAAGGCCGGGCTCTGCATCCACAGGATACACAATACAGTTACATTGAGGAAAGGGGAGGGGCTCTGTTCATAACTCCAGTTGAAATAGTGACTGGCCTAAGCCAGGAGGCAACCTTCACTGGTCCTGGTGTGTTGTGCTACATTCAGGACATCCTGGGGTCGAATATCAAAGGCAATCTGAGACAAAAGTCTAACTTTATGACTTTTGGTATTCACAGAAGTCATTTACGACTTTTGGTATCCAAAGAAGTCATTTATGAGTCGTATCTATACGTTTAAAGTCGAGCCGGAATCTCCGCCCCTGTGCCAAACTCTCTACACCCAGGCCTTACTCTCCGGCTGGGGCCATACTCTCCAGCTGGGGCATTACTCTCCATCTTGAGTCATTCTTTCCAGCTCAGGCCAGATGAAGTGTAATTAATGGACTGGAATGCAAAATTTACAAAAGGGAACATTAGGAACATGTGATAAATTGTAGAGGAGGTCATTTAAAACAGTCTAGCAGGGAAAAGGGTATGGCCAGACACTGCATCATGACCCAGATAAGTTTGCTCCTCTGTATCATGGTACAATTTGTGCTTCCCTCAGTGTTGACTGTAGTGTAACCACTACAGTCAACACTTAGGGTGCTCCCCTTAGTGTTGACTGTAGTGTTAATACTAGAGTGTGTGTGTGTGTGAATAAGATTTACAGTAGGAGTAATGGGACACATTAAAGTTAGGTGTAGTGATAGACTCCAGGTTGTGTATATTGTGCCAATTAGGGAACAGTTGTTCTTTAATGTTAGTCTTAGGGATACCTTTATGGCTAGAGATGAAGTATGGGTTTGATACAGGGTTAGGGTAAATGATTTTCTTAAGGTTAAGGATACTTTGCAGGATTGAACTAAGTTTAGGTTTATGGAATGTTGGTGTAAATTATGCTGCTAGTGTTAGGGGTTTTGTGTTTGGGTTACATTGCATAAGAGTAATGGGCGATTGATGAGGATAGCGTTATCGTTAGGCATAGGATTTGCGGTTCGTGTACCTTACAGCAAGAGTCAGATCATCTAACATCAATTTCTTATGTGGCATTTACATTTGAAATATCAGTTTCTCACTTTTCTTTTTGTATTTCTTTTAATTTAATATTTAATTTCAAAAGTTTAACCGAGATACCCGTGGAAGGGGACAAGTATATTTTGAGTAGACATGTGCAGGAGATAGTGCTACTAAAATGGTATTTGACTCCATAATTCAGCCTTTGAGTGAATGGTTTACCTTACCTCTGTCTCCCCAGCTGTCTAGCACAGAAAAAGAGTTGTGTTTAAACTTTATCATAACCAACAGCCATTACACATCCCTCACTTCTTTCACAGTACATTACGTACCTGGACAAGTGGAAGATGCACTCCAACAAATGTGCATGTGCCAATGGCAATGACAAAAAATTGGGGCATATTGGCAATAACCTCGTTATCATTATCGCTGCTTTAGCGGCAGGAAACTGCCGCTAAAATGGCGATAATGGGCTTGCTAATAAGCATTAGAGAATTCCAAACAAAGCCCAGGTTAGATGTCCTGCACATCTAACCTTGGCTTCTATTGGAATTCTATATTGCATATTATCAAGCCCATTATCGCTGTGTTAGCGGCAGTCTGATGCTGAGGGGGAGATTGTTCCAGGTCTTGGCTGCAATGCAGCAGAATGCTCTCCCTCCCGCTCTGGTTCTGTGGATGTGTGGGATTTCTTGGGTGCGTAGAAGGCTCTCCCTCCTGTTCTCTGGATGCGTAGGATTTTGGCCAAGGCAAGGTCGGTGGAGAGGATGTTTCTCTTGGGTGCGTAGAAGGAGATTCTTTTTTTAAGGTATTGGGGTTCGGTGTTATGGAGGGATTTGTAGGCGTGAGTGGGGAGCTTGAAGGTCACTCTCTTTTCGACGGTGAGCCAGTGGAGCTTTTTTGGGTGCTGGGTAATGTGATCTTGACGTGGGATGCCCAGGACAAGTCTGGCTGCAGCGTTCTAGATTGTCTGGAGTTTGAGGAGTAGAAATTTGTTGATTCCATTATAGAGGGCATTCCCGTAGTCCAGTCTGCTGGTTATGAGTGTTTGGGCGATGGTCTTTCTGGATTCAGGGGGTTCCATTTGAAGGTCCTGCGGAGGATGCACGGGATATGGCGTTGGTCTGTCGGTTTAGGGTGAGGGAGGAGTTGAGTGTGATGCTGAGGCTGCTAGCTTGGTCCATGGGTGTCAGAGGGTTGCCGAGGGTGGTGGACCTCCAGGTGTTGTCCTATGGGGAGGGGGTGTATCCAAGGATGAGGACTTCCGTTTTCTCTGAGTTGAGCTTCAGGTAGCTGCTGCTCATCCAGGAGGCGACATCTTTCATTCCTTCCTGTAAGCTGTGTCTGGTGATCTCTGGTTCATCGGTGAATGAGAAGATGAGCTGGGTGTCGGAAGCGTGGAATACTATCCTGAGTCTGTGTTTTCTGACAATGGTGGCAAGAAGGGCCATGCAGGTGTTGAGGAGCATGGGGCTGATAGAGGATCCTTGGGGTACTCCGCAGCTGATCTCTGTTGGTTCAGAGAGGAAGGTCGGGAGTCTGATTATTTGAGTTTGGCCGGTGAGAAAGGAACGGATCCATTCCCCTGAATGCTGGCGTCGCAGAGTCTGGCGGTTAGTGCACGGTGGGAGACGGTGATAAAGGCTGCTGATAGGTCTAATGGGATGAGGGCAGCCATGTGTCCTTGGTCGAGGAGTTTGAGGATGTCGCCCGTGGCGCCTAGTTGGGTAGTCTCGTGCTGAGGTTGCTACGAAATACAGATTGGGAAGTGTAGAGGATCGAGTTGGATTCTATAAAGTTCATGAGCTGGTTGTTGACGATCTTCTCGGTGACTTGGGCTGAGAAGGGGAGGAGAACGATGGGTCTATAGTTCTGGAGGTTGTCGGCTCTGCGGAGGGCTTCTTGAGGAGGGTGTTGACATCTGTGCATTTCCAGTCACCGGGAAACATGCCTGTCTCGAGGGTGCTATAGGGGAGGCGGCTCTGTGGAAGATGTACGTCGGGCAGAGGTCAGTGGGAGCTCCTGATTGTATGCTTCTCATGGTCTTAGTTGTGTCTTCTGTGGTAACAGGGGTCCATGCGGTGATGGTAGGCTGGTTGGCATTGCTGGTGGTAGGTGTAGTAGCGGTGCCTGGATTCCGCTCGTCGAAGTTGTCGGAGAGAGTCCTGATCTTGTGATGGAAGTAGGAGCCTAGTTTGGTGCAGAGGCTTTGGGAGGGGGGATGTAGGAGGATTCGCTAGGGAATTTTTTGAATTCCTGATTGATGCTGAAGAGTTGCTGGAGTTGGAGAGGATTCTGTCCTGAATTAAATTCTTCTGTGTTCTGTCATGGCTGTCTTGTAGGCGGTGCATGCTTCAGGGGTTTTGCTGTTCCTCCAGGCTTTCTCGATTCGTTGGCACGTATGCTTGGATTCTCAAAGGTCGGTGGTGAACCAGGTGCTTTCGTGGTGCTTTGCCGATCAGAGTTCTGGAGGGGGACAAGTGTGTTTGCGCAGTCGGTGATCCATCTGTGGAGTTCATTGCCTGCAGAGTTGGCATCGGTTGTGGTGGGAGAAGGAGTGCGGTTGAGGGCAGAGTTAAAGTACTCTTTGGTGATCTTGCTCCAGTTCCTGCACGGGGCGTGGAGTAGACTTGTGTGCGGTGGGTTTCTAGAAGGAAAAGTGGATACAGTGGTGGTCTGTCCAAGGGGTTGCGTTGTGTGGCTGAAACGAATGTTGCTTCTTTTTGGGAAGATGGGGTTGAGGGTGTGACCTGCCAATAATGTTGGTGAGGTTGTCCAGGAGGACGGTGGAGTTGGGGGTCGCTGAGGCTGGTAAGGTGGAGGTTTAGGTCTCTGAGAAGTATGTAATCGGTGGATGCGAGGGCGAGGGGCACGATGAGTTCACGATGGTAGTGCTGAACGTGGCACTTGGTCCAGGAGGTCTGTAGGCAATGGTGTAGATAGAGTCATTCTGGTGTTGATCTGGAAAAGAAGGTGTTCCATGGGGCATGAGGAGTCAGTCGTGCTGGCTGTAGTTAGTTGGAGGGAGTTTTTGTGTACGACAGTGAGTCCACCTCCAAGTGGTTGGGGCTGTCCTTCTTCCAGGTCTTGTACCCGTTAGGGATGGCGGTTGCGATTTCGGGTGCAGAGCTAGTGTTGGTCCAGGTCTTTGTGAGGAAGGCGACTTCGGGCGAGATGGTGTTGAGGAGGTCCCAGATTTCTACTGCATGTCTGTGCAGGGAGCGTATGTTGAGGAGGATCCAGCTGAGGGGGATGGGTGCGCTGGCGTCCGGTGGATTGGCAGTAGCAGTGGGGGTCTAGTGGTGGGTGAAGGTGCAGCAGCAGTGTCGGCAGGAGAACTGGCCTTGGGTGGTGTTCGTCATTGACAGCTGGCAATTGTTGTTTCTTCCGGGGTCGAGGATTGAGTACGTGGAGGGTTGCTGAGTCGTCGCAGCAGGGGTCAGTGGACCAGGGTCCCTGGTGCTGGTCACGGCCCAGTTGCAGACAGGCTTGCCTTTGGTGTGCCATTGTGCCCCAACAGCTTTCCTGCTGCGTGCCTGCTGTGCGGCTGCACAGCAGCCACCATTAAGTAGGGGTCGGGGAGGGAGAGCAGCAGGGAGGTGAGAGCGGAACGATGCAGGAGGGAGGGGCCGCATGAGCAACAAGGGCGGGAAAGGTAGCGAAGCAGAAAACCGGGCTTTGAAAATAAGGCACAGAAAGGGAATAAAGACACAATAAAGGAACAAGGAGGGAAAAAGAGAAAACAAGGCACAAAGAGAAGAAAGAGAAAAAGCACACAATAAAGGCACAGAGAGAAAAAAGACAAAACAAGGCGCAATAAAGGTACAGAGAGAAAAAAGGCACTGAAAGGCACAGAGGGGAAAAAGGCAACAGACAGAGCTGCGCTAGGGGAGAGCAGTTTCCCTGACCTGGAGGTCAGAGGTCTTTAACAGCTGCCTTTTTAGATACTCATGTCTGGACTAATTTTTTCATTGCATAATACTGTTGTACACAGTGAGTGCAGACGCTTCTATCTCATGGATCTTGAAAATGCTTTTTCTTTATTATTGGCTTGTGCTTTTATCCAGACAAACTACTGACTCAGGTTTTTTCTTTTTTACATATGCGGTGTTTCCATTGTTCAGCATGTGCCCTTTCATAACCGCTGTTTAATTGATCTAAGCGGTTTGACGACAAAATTGGATTTGCAACAGCACACAGCCTGTCGTTTTAAAAGCTAATTTCTGTAGGGATAGCATACTTCTGACAGTACCCAATGCTGTGTTGGCTAAAACACTGCTTCCAAGTTGTTAAAATCAAATAGGAGCGCTCAACCAGATCTCATTTGATGCAAGCCTGCAGTGAGATCATAGATGGGACTAAGAGGGGCTGCAAGTCATATGAGGATCCTTGGGGTAAATGATGCAGAGGGCTGAAGTCTTCACCCTGCAGAAACATTCGATTTACTCGTGTACTTTCTTTCTGGTCTCCTTTTTCTGACTCTGCGCACATGTTCATGTTTAACAGTGTGAACACCATAATATTAATAATTTACTTTTTCATTTATAACTCTTGTGACCATAGTTTCATAGCACTGCCAAGAAACTATTTTAACAACCCAGGCACGAATAAATATCACGTAGTCCCAGGGCTTTAGGTGGGCCGGGTCTTGACGGTGAACCAGCAGTACTAAAAAGCAGGTGCTGAGATGGGTCCCTATTGGGCTTTTTCATTTGTATAACGTGCCCTGGCAGGGAGTGGCGAACAATTGTTTTTGTGGCTATTCCTATTTATTGCTCTCTGATTCTAACTTCTGGGGCTAGGCACCCTCTCACACTGCAGTGGATTTGAAAAGGCAAACGCTTAATTGTCCCTTGCCACTGCCCAACTGGGCTCTCTGCAGGAGGGGCCTTTCACTGAGGTGTGGCCTGCACTGGAGCAACCTCTCAATCCGTGCGCCACCTGTTCAATAAAACAAGAACAACGCCTACTTTTCTCAGAAAGTACCTGTGGGTCAAAAGGTTGGTATGTGATCGAAAAGAGTGGCAGATTGTAAGGTACTACACTATGAACATTTTGGGAACCATCTGAGTCATTTTACACTCAGCTAATTTGAAGAAACCTGTTACATATGTTTCTTTTATTATATTGGAGAAGTGTGGCTCAATTGTTAGAGCAGGCAGACCTCGATGCAGAGCTCTGGCCAGGGACCAGGGTTCGATTCCCACCTCCGCGGGTCTCGAGCTCAATAATTCCCCTGACCGGATATTCTCAACTCAGTGCCTATTCTGATCATGGGTCCCACGCTGCAACTCTGGGCAATAGCTTGCTTAGTCTCCACAACGGCCACCACAATGGTCTGCACCATGGTGGTGCCCAGAAGTGGACACTTCACAGGGAAAGCCAGGAAGGGTACCCTTGCGGTATTTGTACAAGCGCCGGGAAACCCACTGCGGGTAGCTGTGCGCTATACAAGTACAAAAAAAATGTATTGCATTACACAATATTTGCATGTACATGTGATTTTCCTAGGATTACATTTGTACACATGTGTGCTACTTTGTGTGCATACCCCCAAGGGCAGGATGACATATTGCACAGTTATGTCTGCATCTACAAATGTGTCCACTACCCCTATACTGTGGCCAAAACACACACAGCCATTTTTGTTGTCAGGCATACTGCTCCCACTGACTCATAAACCAGTGTCTGCTTGGTCAGTCTATCTTGCTCTATGCCTCACTCTGAGAATGCGAAGAGAACACATATGTGCTGGCACAGGCAAAGCCTTGCACCACTATTCAGGTATCTCTCTGATGGTAAATTACACAGTTAGATTAAGTCATGTTTTTAGGTCTCGGCTCTAGACAGCGCACATGAGCTGTCTCAAACCAATAAATACTGCATCTACTACTTGGGCTTCAGCCTGCCCATGGGCTTCCCATTTGCTGAAACCTCTGTCACTCTTAAATTCTATCCGCATAATTCCACAGCACACCATGCCACATATTTCCACTACACAACTTCACACTACGCCACAAAATTCCACAACAAACCATTCCAATCCAACACTTGCACTACTACCAAACCTGTCATCTCTCTTCCACATACCCACAGCCCCTCTCATCTCTCCCTCACACTCACAGTACCCGCTCTCATCTTGCAATACCACTGCCCTCTCATCCCTCCCTCACATTCCCTGTCTCCTCTCTATACTGCCTGCTCACACACGCTACCTTCCTGTACCTCCTCACGCTCTGCACTGGTCCACCTCTGGCTTCTCCCCCATGGGTGCCCCTTCCACTCATGCCTTTTTCTCTCTCTCTCCCTCACTCGTATTCTCTCTCACCTCTCTCTCTCACTCCCTCACACACTCTTACCGCCTCTCTCATATGGTTCACTTCAGGTCTTGAAGCACAGTTTCTTTCTCGTGCCTTTTCAGAATTTCAATCCCTCAAACCCACGCTCTCCTCCTCTTCTTTGGGTGTCTTCTGCTTACACATGTGCTCCCACTGTATGCATCTGTGGCCTGCTCTCCCCTTCTTTTTGCTCCCCTATCTCAATACCAATCACTACTTCCTGCACAAACTACCTATTCCTCTCGATCTTCTTTTCTATCTATTCTGTGCAGCTCTCATCCCTATCTATTCACCATGCCACAACATTCCCTTTCACAAATACACAACACAATTTCAAAACTAACAATGTCCAATACAACCCACATATTTCTACTCTACACCACATACATCCACTTCACTCCAAACCAAAACATATAGGTAAAAGGCATTGTCATGTACGTCAATTGCTCTAAATATCGAAAATCTGAGACCTAATGTATTGCAAATGCTTGTTAAATTATGCAATCCAATAACTGTGAAGGTCTCTGTGCATTGGCTGAGGGGTATGAAAGGGATAATGTAGATGATCAGTGGCAAATAAAGCAAGACAATGAAAGGCTCAGAAGAGATGAAGAGTTTAGAGAAATGCAACAGCACCTAAAAAGGCCGAAGTGAGGTGCCTACCTTAACCAATAGTTGGCAATCTAGAAACATGTAATATGATTCTCTTAGAATACATCAGTAACAACAGCAGTCCCACATCTTGCTAGGTAACCTAACACTCTACACTGATATTGCATGTATGTATGCATAGATATTTCTATAATCTGAACTTCATAAATATTGTAGTGTTGATGGATGGGCCAAACCATCAAATAGTGTACTCTGTTTGGACAGGGCATGTACTCTACTGACCTGGCAGACATACTGCCCACCATATTGAGGGATTTCTTCACGCCTGAAAATCCCATGACAATTTGTAGGACTTGGGTCAATAATACCAAAAGTTGTGAAGAAATTCAGCTGGCACATCTGCAGGGTCAGCTTTGACTATGATGTGAACAGATTGGTGGAGATTCATTGCTGCATTTCACCCTGATTCGAGAGCAGCTATTGCACAAGAGATCATTCTTGTTGTATTTCCTGTAGCTGGATAGTAATTTATTTCTTTAAAATACTGTGACACTTTTTCGCCATCCACCTGATTCTCCCCTTTCTTAATATCCCATTTAGTTCCAAAATACCATGAAGTAGACCACAGTCAAGTCCACTGCAACCAGTCCGGTGCTCAATAGATGGGTCTGTGCCCTGGTCAACTGTGTGCTTTTCCCCCAACAACTTCCTATGGGTGGGCCGCTCTAGGTATTTTGTGATGCGCTTTTTACTGTCCCCAGATGTTATCATGTTATCATACTTGTGTGGTCCCCCTATGGACCTATTCACTGCTTCCTCAGCTGAAAAGAAGAAATCCATCCCTCTTAGCCACTTTGAGATTGGGAGGGCCCCCCAGATCCTCAATGGCCCGCTATGTGATGTTTAGCCAAAGAACAACTGATCCCAACCATCAGTTTTTGTCCCCTTACCTGTCCCAACCGGGGAATAAGTTCTGTGTAAATGGCATTCAGCTTTGAGATGGTCAGAGAACATCACATGGTGTGTCTGCCAGACGTCTCCCAATTTAGAGATCCCCAACTTATTTCAGGGCACTTGAGCCCTACTGTTTTCCATAGCCATGTACCCTTCCACAATGGCTTCTTCCTAGTGGGCACCCTCCACTTTCATATCCATTGCAATGCCTCTTTCCAGCTAATCACTGAAATGGCTGGAAAGGCCGGGGGAGTGGGTAGGAGGGACTCCCCATACAGCTTACCTGGTAAAGTCCATGTGCGTCTCGTAGTGGGTCCCCGTGCACCAAAGATCCAGTCAATACCCACAACCAGCTGTGCAGCCCAGTAAAATAATACAGTCTGAAGTCTACTGCCCCTAGTCCACCATCAAAAGGGGATTGTATGCAGTTCTTATGGGAGATTCACAGCGACGATCATCGCTACTTGTAGCTATTGAGGTTGGCCTGTAGGGTTGTAAACCAAAGGCTAGAGATTTTGTGGGGGTAGTGTTGCAAAACATACAACAGCTGTGACCAGGCTACAATTTTGAAGAGGGCTATAGACCCCATCATGATCAGGGGGAGAGAGTTCCATCTTGCCATATGTCCCTTAATTGTGCATGTCAAAGAGGTTATATTCCTGCCCCAGCGTTCCTCTGGGTCTCTTGATATGTGTATGCCCCAGTGTTTGAAATTGGCTTTCTGGTTGGCAAAGGTACGCACCCTGTCCAAGCAGAAGCCATAATCCTCGTCAGGATAAGCAAGATACACAGTAAAAGATAACCTGTGCTCAGCCTGGCACAGAACAGTCAGGGGTATCCAAAGAGACAATGTGCAAAGTATGTGTGCAACACACACACATGCACAGTAACACAATGAATACACCACAACAAGACTCTAGACAGGTTTAGAAAAAAATAGACAATTATATTATAACCAAAACAAGCCTATAGTGACAAAAATCCAATGTATAGAAGTTGAGATATATAACATTTTTAAATGAATAAATGCATTAAAGCACCTAGAAGCAAGCAGCTCTAAAAAGGTTACTTTAGATTGTGCTGTATTGGGTCAAAGTTCAGGCCAAATGCGTGGAAGCAGAGGCCAGCTACAGGACCCATGCAGGACGCAGTGAAAAAAGTACCTTTCCTGGTCTCAAACAGTGAGATGTGTTGATCTGCTCCACGTAGTGAAGGCGATATGTCAGTTCTGAAAACGGGTGGTAAATGTGTCGAGTGATGTGCCGCATCGGATTCTGTGACACAGTTGAGGGGATGCATCGATCTTACCAAGCTGCCGCCAAGGCGATACGCAGTCTAATGTATCACTCTCTGAGGGCAAAACCCTAGTTCTGATGCGCTGTGCCCATTTTACTCCTGCAACTGGTTGATGCGCCAGTTCTGTTAAACACAGACATAAAATTCATCAAATTCCATGCTGCAAGTGTCTGGGCCACTTCCAGTGAGTTCAGGCACTGGAGCAGGGATAGAGACTTTGATGTCCCTCAGTCTCAAGCAATAGGGGGCCAGCCAACAAGCCCTTGGAGATCACTTGGAGGAAAGGCAGAGCCAAGCTCTCCTTCAGCACAGTCAGAGAAAAACAGACAGCAGAGAAACACCAGAGAAAAACAGGCCTTCCAAGCCTGCAAGCCAAAAATGAGTCATTTAAGCAGAACAGCAGTCCTTCTGACATAGATTCAGTACAAGATCCAGAAGTGCCTGATTTTGAGTGGGGCGGGTTGGTCAGAGACCTAGTACTTACAGCCAAAAGTGCCTTTGATGCTGGTTGGTGAATTTAAAGCAGCTCTCTGAAGTGCACAACTTCCTCTTTCAGCCCAGTCCTGTCCTCCAGGCTATCTATAGGGGATAATCAGTCCTTTGTGTGGGGACAGGCCACTGCCTATTCAAGTAAAGTGTTAGACCTTCTGTTGCACTCTGCCCAGGTAAGGCCATCAGAATACAAATGTATGTTGATGGCTACTCAGACACGCCTATCCATTCTGGGTTGTGGCTGTCAAGAGGGAATGCAAACATTTTAGCTGTCACTTACTCCAATTATTGGGGATGGGCTGTCAGGCACACAAAGCAGATAAATGTCTACTTTCTTATAGTGAACAAAGCAAACACAAGGAAATGATGTATGGAGCGCTGACACTTTTCAGATACTCACCCCCTGTCACAGATTGGGTTGAATGCATCATCATTCTTTAGCTCACTTCGCCACTTCAGTTCAGACCCAGCTATATGCAAATCAGTCTTGAACCTGGCTTGGCAGTTCAGGCTGGACTGCTCCCATAAGGAACAGGGTCAAGACTGATTTGCATATGGCTGGGTCCAAACTGGGGGTGTGTGGTAAGCAAAAGAATGATGGATTAAACCCAGATCCTTGTGACTGGGGGTGAATGTTTGCATTGCCCAGCATTCTGTCCAGCAATTGTTTCTTTTGCATACTTTCTTATAGTGGCATTTATAAAATAGCAATGTTAAATTCATCTTCACCAGTAAGTAGGATTTATCACTACCATTCCAAACACACGAAACACGAAAAAGCTACTCCTCTCTGATCAGGAAATAAAGCTTAAAAAGTGTATTAAGAAATTCCTGATGCTAACCTATGAGAGGAGTAGGCCTCATTGTAGTGAAAAGTGAAATATGCTGTTTGTCACTACCAAGACACGTAAAACAGAAAAGTACATGTCCTACGTTTTACTCACATACGCTGTGCCCTTAGGGCTACTTAGGGCCTACCTTAGGGGTGACTTATAAGTAATAAAGGGGGGGTTTAAGGCTTAGTAAGTAGTTCTAAATGCCAAGTCAAAGTGGCATTAAACTGCAAACACAGGTACTGCAGTTGCAGGCCTGAGAGAGATTTGAAAGGCTTCTTCTGTTAGTGGCATGATCAGAGCTGCAGCCCACTAGTAGTATTACATTTACAGGCCCTGGTTATATGATATACCATCTTACAAGGGACTTATAAGTTAAATAAATAGGTCAATTAAGTATACACCAATTGTACACATGTTTAAGGAAGAAGCACATGCTCTTTAGCACTGATTCAGAGTGGTAAAGCGCTCAGAGTCTTAGGACCAACAAATGATTCAGCCAAATGTGGAGGCAAAAAGATTGGAGAAGACCACCCTCAGGCTGACAGGTCAAACACCAACTATTTAAATGCTCCAAATCACTTGGAAGTAACTCTGGAGGAATGGCCACCACAGGGATTATGACTGATTTCCCCTAGTTCACCCTCAGGCCTGTTTCTTCTTTGTAGATTTCTAGAATGCAAATCAGCTGTAGTATCAGTTGGTTTAGGTGCTGAATATAAAGGAGGACATCATACCACATACAAAGAGATGCAGTCCCCTAATTCTACACCCCACCTCAAGCCCCACACCTGCGCATCCCCGATCTATTTGGCCAGTGTTTCAATCACAAAAGCGAATAGGAGAGTAGACAGCAGGTGGCCCTGCCAGTGGCCTCTGCCTATCTGGAACTGTTGTGAGTAAATGGTGTTCACTTTGACCCTATCATATGGCACTGTTTATAACATCTTTACAGACTGAAGGACTTTAGGGCCAAAATTAATCTTTTCAAGGATGACGTGGAGGGGGGGCGTGGCTTGGCCGGCTGCAAGATGGCCGCACTGTAAGTGGGCTCTGCCGGCCAAGCACAGATATCCGTCATAATCCTGCAGACATCGCAGCTGCAGCTGCACAAAAAGGCGATTTCTTATCCCTGGAGGTCCCGAGGCTTCTTCTGAATCGTTCCTTGCCTCGCTGCAGGCGCCGCCGGTGGAGCTCACTACCTCGTGACTGGCGCTGCGCTCCCGCGTCGGAGGCCTACCCCTGTGCGGCCCGGAGGCTGTGAGACGACCTGCTGCTGCCCTGTGGTGAGGATGGCCCGCTGAAGTTGCTGAGGTCGGGTGAGTCGCGCTGCCATTGTGGGGGCTGCTGGGGGAGTTGGGGACCGTCTGCTGTGCTGGCCGGCTCACGGACGCTGCGGCCTGGTCTGAGGCCCGGCCCTCCTTCTCCAGGCTCTTGTGGCTGCCGCGGTGCCCGACCGGTGCTGTGGGAGTGGCGGTCTCCCCCATAATCCCCTGCTGGCGCCCCCCCCCCCCCCCCCTCTGAGGTCGCGCTCGCATTTGCTGTTGTTGCCTCCCGGCGCGAGGGGAAACCTGCTGCCCCCTTCTTCCTGGGCCCCGTTGGCACCCGATCCCGGCCTGCTCGGGAGCCGGACTGAGCCCCGGCCTCAATTTCTGGACCCACGACGGGTGAGGCCCTGCCACTGTTCTCGGGCCCCCGCATCATCTTACCTGCACTGGGCGTCCCCCTCGAGGCAGTTCCTGCTTCTTCCCCGCCGATGTGGGACAATTACGACACATTTTTTCCGTAGGTTGCGCTCTCTCATGGTGTCCCTGATTTGGGCGGGGCAACAGCCCAGGATCACCTACGACGTCCTGACCCTGCCGATGGCTGCCGGTGGTCTGGGTTCGCCCGATGTCCGTCTTTACGCCCTCTGTACTCAGGCTAGTTTTCTGCACTTCTGGCTGCATCCCACCCCCTACCAGCCCCGGTGCGCCCAAGATCGGGGGTGAATACGGTGGAGACGTTGCGCTGGGCGTGGTCTTATCTGCGCATACTGGCTGGGCTATCTCTCCTGTCTGCCGGCACTATGCCTATCACTAATCACCCGGACTTTCCCCCACTTCAGTCATCATGTATGTCTCGGCACGCAGCGCTGGGGGCCTCAAGATTGTGGCTGACCTATACCCCGACGACTCCTTTTATTAGCTCCCGGAGTCGCCATCCTTGATGGACGGAACACAGACAAAATATCGATTTTTAAATATCGATATACAAAAATATCGAAGTTTAAATATCGATGGGACAAAATATCGAAGGTAAGTAATATCAACAGTCTTAATATCGATATTGGTATGATATCAGTAATATCGAAGTTGTAAATATCGATGTCAATAATATCGAAATTAATAACTTTGATGTTACTAATCAATTTTTAAATAAATTTAGTGTATATTATATTGTATTTATTATGTTTTATTATTTATTTTTAATGTAATTTAATTAAATATTGTCTTTTACTACTGAAGCGGGTTGTGGGTTTATAGGGGAATAGGGTGGGAAGTAATTTAATTATGTTAAATAAATTATTAATTAGTAGGAATTATTAATTAATTAATTGAGAAATAATTTTTAATTATTTTTAATTAATTGATTAATTGATAAATATGTTCTGTAGCGGGTTATGGGTTTATAGGGGAATAGGGTGGGAAGTAATTTAATAATAATTAATTAATTGATATATGTTTGTACATATTTTAATTAATAATTAATTGGTAATTAATTTCTATTAATTAGTTAATTAATTAATATAATTTGTGACATATTTATAATTATTAATTAGTTGGTAATTAATTAATATTAATTATTTAATTACATTAATTATAGTAATGTTTATTATATATAATTTATTGTTATTCTTAATTAATTAATTGGGAAAAATAATATTAATTATTAAATTAAATTAATTACGGCAAATGTGCTAATATATTTACTTTACTGTTATTGTTAATTAATAATTAATTGGTAATTAAATAATATTAATTAATTTTGGGTAAAGGAGTATTTTTAGGGTTCAGGGTCAGTTTTCAGTTTTTGGGTAAAGGGGTATTTATAGGGTTCAGGGTCAGTTTTCAGTTTTTGGGTAAAGGGGTATTTTTAGGGTTCAGGGTCAGTTTTCAGTTCATGGGTTAAGGGGTATTTTTAGGGTTCAGGGTCAGTTTTCAGTTTTTGGGTAAAGGGGTATTTTTAGGGTTCAGGGTCAGTTTTCAGTTTTTGGGTAAAGGGGTATTTTTAGGGTTCTGGGTCAGTTTTCAGTTTTTGGGTAAAGGGGTATTTTTAGGGTTCTGGGTCAGTTTTCAGTTCATGGGTAAAGGGGTATTTTTAGGGTTCAGGGTCAGTTTTCAGTTTTTGGGTAAAGGGGTATTTTTAGGGTTTAGGGTCAGTTTTCAGTTTTTGGGTAAAGGGGTTTTTTTAGGGTTCAGGGTCAGTTTTCAGTTTTTGGGTAAAGGGGTATTTTAAGGGATAAGGGTCAGTTTTCAGTTTTTGGGTCAAGGGATATTTTAAGGTTTCAGGGTCAGTTTTGGGTTTTTGGGGTACAGGGATATTTTTAGGGTTCAGGGTCAGTTTTGGGTTTTTGGGGTACAGGCGTACAGGGTAAAAACTAAAAAAAATTACATTAAATCAAATAAATTACATGAAAAATATTAAAATTACTTTAAATTATTAAGTGTTTTATTTATTTTAAATGTATATGTATTAGTTTTAATTTTGTTTTAATATTTTTATTTAATAGTTGTAAAATTATATGTATTTTTAATTTATTTTTACATTATTATTAATACATTTTAAAAAACGATATTTTTGATTCCGATATTTTTGTACTTCGATATTATTTTTTCGATATTTTTGTACTTACCTTAATGAAGATAGGATTCCGATATTTTTGCTGTCGATATTTTTGCTCCGATATTTTTGCATATCGATATTCTGTCTGTCGATATTATGTCAGACATTCTTGATGGACACCCTTCTGTACTACCAGCTGCGTTCCACCTGTTGGAAACTACTCCCGACTTTTCCGAAACCTCCGCCCACTCTTCCCGCTCTGGATCTGCTATATACTTCAACGTCCCCATGCAAGCTCGTCACTAGACTGTATGCCTCCGCTTTGTTATCTTCTTCCATTTCTACGACGCGGGCGCGCGAGGCATTGAGTGCCGACCTGGGTTTGGACATCTCGGACACTGATTGGCTTTATTGCTGTAATCAAACTACTAAACTTTCCCCCAATTACCGACTACAATTGATTCATTTCAAGTTTCTGCACAGGTTTTATCGCACTCCGCGGCAGCTTCACCGTCTAGGACTTACTCTCGAGGACTCCTGCGTCCGGTGCTCCGCCCCTTCCGCGGATTTCGCCCATTTGGCGTGGCTTTGACCTCGGGTGCAGGTGTTCTGGCTGGAGGTCTGCTCCGCGATCTCTGAGATTACTGGTACTGCCATCACTCCGGACCCCCTTCTTTGTCTTCTCGGCTTTGTTAAGCCCTGTCCGGATGCGCCGCACCGGCTGATTTCGATGCTCCTGGTGCTGGCCAGGTGCAGGGTGGCCATGTGTTGGGGCCGGCGGCCGGCCCCCGTGATGTCGGCCTGGCTGGAGGATGCTTCTTGCAGCCAAACATTGCTATCGGAATTCTGGGATCTGCTACCGGCTAGGTCGTGCCCGGTTGATATCAAGGGCCCCCTGGTCGCTTACCTCCTGTCCCGCTCCCCCACCAGCGAACCTGCTCCCCCTGCTGCCCCCACGTCCGAGTGCGCCACCGCGTCGATGGGTGACTAGCCCCCCTCTTCGCGTTCCTGTTGCCCCAGCAGCATGTGGGGTTCTCATGCTGGTGTCTCCCCGCCTGCTTGGAGGGCGGGGGGTTTCATTAGCCATGGTGTCACACATGGCCTGCACTCATTCTGTCCCACAGTTAGCCGAGTGGGCTCCTGTCGCTGCCCCATTCCCTCTTCACCCCCGCCTCTGCCTCTCCCGCGCTCCTCGCCGGCCCTTGGTCCGCAGCGGCCGCCGGTGCTGGCTGTTGGTGGTACGCGTTTCGGTGCCGCCTCTGATTGGAGAGGGCATGTCAGAAGCACCATCTCTTGGGTAAAGTTTTGTCGTTCTATGCCAATAACAATGCACTGTGGAGGACCGACGGTTATGTACTAGTCATGTTTGTAATTAATTAGGGGAATCAGGCTGTAAAATGCACAGTCTGTAGGTGGCCTATATGGTTTGGGGAGAACTACAACTGAGGCCCCCTAGATATCATAGGGAAGTATCATAGCTGTCCCTGCAGCTTCGACCATTGTAAAGAATTGAGAAAGTAGTGTTGGTGCAAACTTTCTAAGGATTGCATAGGTAATACACTTGAACCGGGCACCTTCCCAGAATGCATCTCCTGCAAGGCTGCAAATAATTCCTCCTTCGACAGAGGTGCATCCAAGTCCTGCAGCATGATCAGGTCCGCAGCTATGGGGTTGCTCCACTTGCCCGAAGTGTTTGATTGGTAAAGTTTCTCATAGTAATGTGTGCAGTCATTGCCGCTTGCCTCAGCATTGTGGGTCACCTCACCGTCGGGCCCCGTGTATATGGGACAAACCTGTCTGCCAGAGTTGGTTGCATACCTGTGTAGCAATGTTCCCATATTCTCGCTGTTTTTGAGAATCGGACCCTGCTGCCCATACAGGGTCTGCTATTGTGTCCCCCCGAAGAACTGCTTTCCTTCTCTCCCACAATGTGATTGGGGAGACATCTGTTGTGGAGTTTGCTCTGAGGTAGAGTTATATATTTTCCTTCATGTGTTCCAAAAATCTAATATACTTCAGTCACCCAACCTGAAGGCTTCAGTGCGTATTTAACCTAGGCATCCCCAATTAGTTAAATCGGTCAGTGGTCCAATGGTACCCTTCTGTGAATTGGGAGTCCAGCAGTGAAAATAATACATACTGACTAGTTATTTGCTTTCCATGGATTGCAAAACATCAGGGACTCCACCCATGGCACAAGGGTTGAGCCTCTCTTTTCACATCAAGTTGTAGGTGCATGACATTATTGAATTGGCCCGCTACGATAAGGCTCCACTCCGAGACTGTGGTGATAACTGTCATCAGATATTTCATCGTGGTCGCCTGCAGGTTCGGTGAAATATACACAGACACCACTATCCATAGGATGCCATTCAGGAATTGAGTAACCACCACATATCTATCCATGGTGTCAGTTAGCATGCATGACCATCAGGGGAAAGGTAACTCTTGTTGAGCACCTAGTAAACCCTGCATGATATACTCAGTTAAAGCCATGCTGTCCCAAAAAGGAACCCCTACTCCCAAGCAAATATGTCTCTTGTAACAATAGAGCCACCAGGGTCAGCTTGTGGACCTATTGAGAATTGTTGTGCATTTTCTTTTTATCCAGCAACCCACTGACATTGCAAGACAACAGCTTTTAGTGAATGGTTTTGTTGTCAGAGGTCTTGGCGAGTCATTGTGCCCTTTTGACTAGGGTCCGTGGCCGTGTAATGTGTCTTGCGTGAGGCATAGTGTTGCAACCAAAATCAGCCCTATAGTACCTAACTTCAGGCGCGGCTGGCACAGGTAACAATGGTGGGGTGTGAAGGGGTGGGAGGGATGAAGTTGGCAGAAAGTAATTACCATAGTTTTGTGCAGCTTCACTCCATGCAAGCCCCTCTCTCTGGAGGCAATGTGTCTCTTCTCCATAAGTAAATGAGACAACATTTGTAGCTATACATGGAGGAAAGGAAGGAAGGGTACCAACATTCTCCTGTCTAAGAAGGATGCCCTACTTCTGTCCTCTGGTTGTGACCAGAGTTGCCCTCCTATCAGTCTGCTACACTTCTTCTTAGGGTGGGATGGTTGACCCCTACAGTCTCCCGAGATGTCATTGGCTCCTTTGTTTATATGGGTAGTTATTTCCTCTCCACTGCTCAGTCCCAGGCCTCTTCCGGGCTCTCAAAGAAAATGGTTATCCACTGAGATATTAATTTCAATTTGGCAGGTTATATCAGCATATATTGAATGTCCACAGCCCTGACTTTCTACTTAATCTCCAAGAAAGATTTACAAAGGAGCTGCACTTTAGTTGTGTAATCGGGGAAGAGCATAACCCTGGAGTTGGTGCAATGGATGTCTAGATGTTGGCGTACCTGCCACATGATATATTATCAGTTCACAAAGTACAGTACCCTGATGACAATGGCTCTAGTGGGTTCCACCCGGCAGAGGCCTTAGGGCAACCACCCTGTGTGCCCTTTCCAGAACAAAGCAGGGGGAAAACTCACAATCCAGGATCCAGGGTCTGAAGTATTCCATGAGGAATTTTTCTGGGCGCTGGTTTTATATGCCCTCTGGCAGGCCCACCAGCCATAAGGGCAGAGGAGGGTCACCACCTACACCTGATACAGGGAACATCTGCCTACGCTTGGCTCTGTGATGTCATGTCTTGAGGGTCCTGGACAGGGGCCCTGCCCTCTATCCTCTTGAGACTCCACAGTGAGGTGGAGTATTGCTGTACTTGTTTTACCATCCAAGCCCAGTGTTTGCTGTAGTAGTCTCCCAGGATCTCTGGGCTCCTGGGGGGTCACCTCCTGAGGGGGAAGCTGTGTGCCCATCTCCTCCCTTTGGGGCGAGACGTCATGTGTGGGTTTCCACCCACCCAGGCTTCAATTGTAGTCCTGGATTCTCATGCTGCTCAGTCTGTCTCATCTACCCTTGTCCGCCAATTTGGCTGGGCTGTCACAAGCCCATGTGGCTGCCTAAAGGTGAAAGGGGGTCCCTACCTCTCTTCTCCATGTGACTGTCTACTCTGACTCGCTGTGCCCCAAGAGTGAATGCTGAGGTAAACGTGGGTCGCTGCTGTGGGATTGCAGGTCCAGGTTGTGTCCGTTGGCGTCATGCCAGACTCACGGCAGGGCGTTGTTTGCCTAATGCGTTTCGCTTGACCCCGGCTTGGCTGAAGGGGAAAAGCGTAGAGGCCGCCTCTTGGATTTTTGCATCAGATTAAAGGTTGCCCCATAGTCGGCTCATCCAGGATGCAGTTGCAGTCATGGCTACTTGCAGCACCTCATCTCCTCTACTTTAAGGTACCCGTTCCGCTATTACGGGCTACCGCTTGGAAGTGAAAACAGCTTTGTCCCACACCCCGGCTAATCAGCTGTCTTCTCTCCCTCGCTCATCCCAGGAATCGATGCAAAGGGGGTTTGCCACAGTGGGTTCACAGCTCCAGGTGGAGTTTGTCACCGGCAGGCCGTCCTTCGGCAGGTCATACGCACACCCATGTTGTCGATCACCAAAATTATCTCTCTCATCCCGGGCTCCCTGGATGGGCTTGGGTGGGCCAAAGGGGGTGAATATAAGGGCCATTGTTCAGGTGCTTGTGACCGAAAAAAGGTCACCTAAGGGTCGGATTCAGCACGATTCTCAGAGCTGACACCAGCTCGCTTAAAATGTGGCCACCATCCTATGGTGCTTGGCCACGCCCCCCAGTAGTTTATTTCCTGATGCTCTTTACAATGTAGTGGAGGAGAGTGATATTTCAATGGTAGGTGAGCCCTATGGAGCCAGGATGGTATTCATCAATAAGGTAGAAAATGTATTGTTTAGGAGTCATACAAGATTTCTTGAGTAAAGAGCAGAGTGAGCGCTTCTGGTAGCAGTACACTTGTACACTGCCAGCTCACCATTATTCACTGTTTCTGCATCTTTTTTCTATTACTCACAAATAGAAATATTTCACTCATACATATCTTCTACTTTAAAAGGTGATGAACACAAGGTGCTATGGATGTGAAATGCCAAAATAGGAAGCAAGCATAGTATGCAGTTACTTGTACGAATGTTTTTTCCATTTTTAGTTGCTTGAGGTGTGCAGCGTTTCATGATTTCCATCTCTGCAAACTCATGACAGTTCACATTTGTTGACAATGGACTTGGTAATGCTGATCTTTTTTATTATATTTTCAGTATCCATATAAACTACTTGAAGAAGTAACACCACCGGAACACAGGGATGCCTTCAACATCCCCACCTTAGCAGCTGAGAAACATGTGAGTCTTCTTTAAAATACCATAACATCATGTTTATGTGCCTCCTCTCTCGGACTCTGTTTCTTCCATTCCATCTTCACAAATCAAAGTAAATCTGCAAGATATCACAGGAATAACTGCCTGTGGAAAATGCACTCCATTCCCAGAAAAAAAGTGCACAGGTTTTAGTGCACAGAGTAAACAGACAGAGGTGGAATCTATCTCCTGCTGGTAAGAGGGATTAATTAAAACAATTGTCCTTCTTACTACTAGACTAACCTCTTCTGTGAGAGATGAGAACAAAATACACGGGGTTGATCCTACTTGTGGACAAGCAAGAACTTATGGGCTCAAAAATTCCATTTCACTCTAGGATAAGATTTAGCCTCACTTCTAAACTAGGCAAAGGATATGGCTGGCATTGGCTTTGAGCAAAGAATAAAAAAACTCCTTCTCATAAAAAATTGGTCACTCCCAGATTTCGTAGGTGCAAGTGGGGTGGCCGCTCCATCTCTGTGGCAGCCGTAAAACTCTGGAAATCTTTGCCCCTTCTGATATCCAAGGCAGACTCCCTTCCGGTCTTTAGGAAGCTCTTGAAGACCTGGGACCAGATGTATGACCCATTTTTGCATGCGCAAACGGGTTAGCGACCCGTTTGCACATGCAAAAACTAATAGGGCCAAGTACAAACCCTATTTAGCAAGTAGCAATTTATTCGCAATTCGCTAAATAGGATTTGCAACTCACAATTAGGATGGGGCATTCCGAGGGTCTCCCTTCCTAATTGCGACTTGCTACCCTATGTAAGGATGTTTTGCGAGTGCCTCGTGAATACTGATGAGGTATGTATTGTGCAACCCCATTGGGAATCGCAAACAGTGTCTCTGACACTGTTGTACATGGCATTTAGCAACTCACAAATTGCGACTCGCAATTGAGCGTAATTTGCAAGTTGCTAAATGCCCCGGTCGTACATCTGGCCCCTGGTTATTTGCCTCCTAGCTGGTTGTTGGTGCTGTCACTTCTCCCTGTTCACTTAGCGCCTTGACACCAGCTGGTATAAGTGTGCTTTATAAATACTATCCTATCGTATTACCTATGATCAACCGGTTTTGCCATTTTAGAGAAAAATATATCAACAGTTTTACAAGTCTAAATAACCTTCTTGTTTCCATTCTCTCTATCTATCAGCTTGAGAACATGATCAAAATGATGAACAGCACTCTCAGGTTGTGCGAGTTCATACTATCTACAGAGGGCGAGGTAAGATTTTGATGCTTTTTTCTGTCAATGTGAGAGAGAGTGTGAGTACTATCTTATTGAAAGAATCACACAACTAACCGTCACTAATCAATGGGGTCTCTGGAATGTAATGTAAATGTAAGGTGGATTTGTAAAGCAGTGCTTGTCACCCATGAGGGTATCCTATCCAGGGGCTTCTTCCATCCAATTATGGGTTTTCTTTACTTGCCAAATAATCCATCCTATGATACGCACTTTGCAGTTTTCTACAAATAAATGTTTGGCTGGTTTAGAAGGATCAAAAATAACACATGGTGCTGCGCCGTGGCAAACATTAACTACTCACCTGATTGTTTCACCCAAGTGTTATATTGGTACTAGAGAGGCAGAACGTCTTGTGAGAACAGCATTAATGTGTGGTGAAACAGCAAAATAGTATTATGACAGAATGCACTACATTATGTTGCATCATTTTCACTGTGTTCCATAATTTGGCCTTCCAAATGTGTCTCTGAATATGATTATTGTGAGGCACTAATATCATTGACAAAAAACCGAGAGACAAAATGTCAAAAGGTATTTGTATAGATTTTCTGTACCTAATTCCACATCTGTGTACCAAAAAAAACATACACATATATCTTCATTTATGTGGCGTTAAGAATGGCAAATGTATACGTCCCTCTGTGCATTTACCATTTGATATTTTGTCCCTCTATATTTTGTCCAATGTTTTACTGTACCACTATATTCTTGTCCTAGATATTCAAGAATACAATCGGCCCTTCATAGTCTTACAATTCCAGAACCACTTCTGATGGAAGACAATCGATTGATGTTTTAAATTACATTACAGTTGGGTGTGTAGAAAAAGAAGTAAATACATAGGTTTTCAAGAGTCTTGGGAAAAAGTGTAATCAACATACGACATGGAGAGACTGAGGCTCACATCCCATTGGTGCTGTAGAAGGAGCGTTTCCGGGGTAGGGTCATTCAAAGCAGTCCTCATCATCAAAGAAACACGTTTATGTTGATTAAGATTGGGTGCAAAAACTTTTAAAAGAGAAAGACTTTGTTTATATGAATTCATTATGTGCATCATGTGGGAATGGACCCCCAAGAGCCTGGCTGTCATCCCACTATGGATGCTTTGGGATTGCCACAGAAGAGCAAAATAATTCTGCAAATCTAGGTCAGATGCAAGGGGGGCCCGATGGGTAAGTAACATTATCTGCCCCCTAGAGTCCAAGACTGGTGTTTATCAGGTCGCGGTCACATTGTTATAAATAATCTGTATGAGTACAAAACACCTACTGGCTGTTTAGAGACTTCAAAGAGTACTAGAATTCTGTGGAGTAGCTCCTGCATGGGAGAGGTTGTGACACTGGAGAAGAGACGAAGCAGCTACTGGAGTACATTATTGTACAGCAGCACATTTTTATGAACTGTCTTACCTCTTGTTGGGCCCGATTCACAGAATGAACTTAAGACTCAATCCTAAACTTACTACTGTTTTGGTATTCACAGATTGCACTTACTACTTTTGGTATTCACAGAATAAATTTACTACTTTTGGCATTCACAGAATGCACTTACTACTTTTGGTATTCACAGAATGAACTTACTCATTTCTGTATTCACCGAAGTTAGGACTCCTAACTTTAGGACTCCTAAATGCCTTCTGTGAATACCGAAAGTCTTAAAATTACGATTTTTCTCAATTTAGTAGTAGTAAAGTTAGAACTACTAACTTTAGGACGCCTAAATGCCTTCTGTGAATACCGAAAGGCTTAAAATTACGATTTTTCTCAATTTAGTAGTAGTAAAGTTAGGAGTCCTAACTTTACTACTACTAAATTGAGAAAAATCCTACTTTTAAGACTTTCAGTATTCACAGAAGGCATTTAGGAGTCCTAAAGTTAATAGTCCTAACTTTACTACTACTAAATTGAGAAAAATCGTAATTTTAGGCCTTTCGGTATTCACAGAAGGCATTAAGGAGTCCTAAAGTTAGTAGTCCTAACTTTACTACTACTAAATTGAGAAAAATCGTAATTTTAGGCCTTTCGGTATTCACAGAAGGCATTTAGGAGTCCTAAAGTTAGGTGTCCTAACTTTACTACTACTAAATTGAGAAAAATCCTAATTTTAGGACTTTCGGTATTCACAGAAGGCATTTAGGAGTCCTAGTTAGGAGTCCTAACTTCTGTGAATTCCGAAATGAGTAAGTTCATTCTGTGAATACCAAAAGTAGTAAGTGCATTCTGTGAATGCTAAAAGTAGTAAGTTCATTCTGTGAATACCAAAAGTAGTAAGTGCAATCTGTGAATACCAAAACAGTAGTAAGTTTAGGATTGAGTCTTAAGTTCATTCTGTGAATCGGGCCCGTTGTGTTTAAAGAGGCCCAATCTCTTCCCAGCTAACTCCCCCTTTACCTTGGTTAAAGTTATTCAAGTTCTTTGCAAGCCAACGTTTAAAACAAGGCAAAAGATATTTTATGAGCTCATGGTGCCTCCACGTTGCTTGCTAGACTGTAAGGATGGGAAATTGCCTACTTGACCAATCTGACCTTGTACCTTCAACTTTCAGGTTCCAGACTAAATGCCATCTCTTTAGCTTTTGAATCTGACCACTGTGACTGATATCACTGACAACATTTATGGAGGATTCCTCGCCATTTCCTTTCTGAGAAGCATTCAGTGCTGAAATGCCATATCCCACCAGAGGTCTTGCAGAGAACAATTAGAAATCATTGAATAGTAAAGCTTCACCAGCTGTAGAGAAACATGAAGGTTCGACTTTTGTGATTTGGCGAAGAATGACGACAGCATCTCAGCAGCTTAGGATCACCTCCAATGACAATGAAGTACTGCTTCCTCGAGTCTGGGGCTCCTACATCAAATCATTCTCCAATATCAGCCATGACACATTGGTTCATCACAACTTGAGCAATATTAAGCAGTTAATAAATAGTTATTGTACAGCTATGATGAATATGAAATAGCTTACTATTTGTAAAGTAAATCTGACTCTTTAAAATAAATGTAATGTGAATGTTCTTACCCAGACCTTACTGAATGTAAATATTGTAAATTTTTTGTTTGTTCTGCATTTTAAGCGCCTTTGGCACTAAATTAAAAAAATGAAGAAAACCAACTACTCTTGCCTCAAATGAGAGCTATCGTATATTCTTGGCTACATGACTGTCATAATCCTTCAAGATAGAGTTTCAAAACTAAGTAGGTGTGGGGCATATTGCAACACAATGCATCACTCTTGAAAAATCACTTTCAGCAAGGTTTTTTATGCAGGATTAAAGATTTGGATGGAACATGTTCCTTAAATCACATTCACAACTTCGAAACACAGAGACACACTGGTCTTGTCTATGAATTTACTTGGCTCAGACATGTGCAAGAGAAGCAACATGAAGAAAATAATTCTGTTTATTAGCTGGGCACTAAATTTTGCTGCACTTGAGGAGTTTTTTACTGAGTTTTTCCCACTCTGAGCTCCGCACAGAGCACGGAGATCCGAAAAAGTCTGCATAGTGGCATGATATGTGAGTGATACTTCTTTAACACTAACAGAATACTAAGAAAATACTTATTTGCTAACCATATAGCCTTCATTTACAATGCAGAACATTTATTGAATACAAACAATTTGAATATTACTGGACTTTACCCAGACTACTATTAACATTCTAATCAAGCTGCGTGCTGAATCGTAGCAGTTTGTGAACCTTATTAGTTATTAAATAGTAAAAAGATGTCCAAAGCATTTTGTGTCCAAACTGTTAAAGCTAAACCGAACGGTTTGGCTAGGTTAATAATATATCATAATATTAACAAATAAAAAGGTACACTAGCAGATACTTCCTAATTACACATGCATAGATTGGAGGATCTCAGAACTTCCTCAATTGATATATTAATATGAATTAACGGTCAAAGTATTTCAGCACTCATGACCGTTGGTTCATATGACTATTTGGTTTATTTTCAACAGTCCTAAGATTACAATAAAGTAAAAGTATATGAATTTTTATCAGTAATACAATGAACAATCTCCACATACAATGACTGAGATGCATAGAAGCCCACCTTCATTTGTCACCCTTAAGTGCAATAATAGTTATTTGGCTTGACAATTTTAACTAGCTTGTGTTTTCTTTTTTTTTTAAACAAATTTTATTTGTCAAGTTGCATATATATTGCAGGGCTCTGCACCCCAGAGACAACTGCACAATTCAACCATACAGTGATAATGACTTTGACTTTTGCATTTAATAACCAAACACATATTAACAACTACCCCGTCCTCCCCCCAGATCGCGCCAATTTCACATAAACCTGTCCACCACTTAGAGACACAGCAGGAAATGCTAGCCCCTCTGAGCCCTCCCACAACCTGCCCCCTGGTCTAAAAGTATGCATATGTATCATTCTGACAAATGTGCCTCTACCACTGGTGGCGGGTCCAACATCAGACCCCGATAATCTGCCCACCGTTTCCAAATTTTGTAGTGTTTGCGCGGGCACCCCTAGCAATCAAAATGGGTTGTTCTAGCCCAATTCAGAAGACCAGCCCATTCTTTCATGCGGCCACCGATGGGGCCCTAGGTGCCTGCCATGCCCTGGCACTATCCCCTTTTGCCAGAGTAAAGCCCAATTGCATGAGGTGTCGCTTATAGATATTACGCCCTACCTCCTCCATAACATGCAGAAGGGCAAGCTGCAGCGTGCGGGGGAGCTCCCATCCCAGAACCTCCGAGAGGCAGGAATATACCCAACTCCAAAAGTGACTAAGAAACGGACAGTTCCAGACCGTGTGAATAAATGTGCCCTCCTCCCGATTACAGCGAAGGCACATAGAGGAGGCGATCAGCCCTGCCTTCCACAAACGCACTCTGGTGAAGTAGACCCTTTGTAGGTACTTGAACTGCACCAGCTGAAGGTGCATCGCTATTGCCGCCCCCCGTGGTGATGCTAAGGCCTCAGTCCAATCCTCCTCCTCCAATGTGCCACATCCTTCTCCCAAGCCTTCCAAAGCCTCTGTAGCGTGGGGAAGCAGTGAGTGACCAGGGATTGGTAAATTCGAGAGATCTTCAGGTCAGTGAAATCTCCCATTAAGACCTTCGCCTCTAATGGACTGAACTCCGGCAGTGACTCAAGGCCCTCTAAACTAGGGGATAGGGCATGCCTAAATTGCAGGTTGCGGTAAAACTGGAATTGAAGCATCGAATATTCCTTTTGCAGGTCTTTAAAAGATTTGAGCGTCCGGCCCCTTATGACATCGCCAAGGATCGAGATACCTATCGTGTCGCAACCCCGGAAACCCTGTAAGGCCGCTAGATGAGGCAGACGCCCATTGTCCCAGAGGGGGGGGTCTCACGAGTCAAAATGTTCCACCACCCCATGCGGCATAGAGCTTGCCTCCAAATCAGAAATACTGCTCGCGTGACCGATGGCAGCGACGAATATAATATCGTATGTAGGGAATGGCGCCCCAAGAGCTGCCTCTCAACTGCATATGCCGGACCGCCCCGGTCACCGTACCACCACTCATTAAGAACCAGCAAGTGTGAAGCTTGATATTAAGAGAGGACATATGAGGACGCCAGCCCCCCACAGTAGGTGGACAGGAAACATTTACGCAAGGCCACCGCACCTTTCCCCCTCCCACAGGAACTGACCCAGTGCTGCGTTCACTTGCTTAAACCATCGGGGTGGGATCTGGTATGGATGGTTCTGCAATTGGTAGAGGAGCCGGGGAAGCGCCACCATCTTAAAAATGGCCGATCTGCTGTATAGAGACTGAGGCATACGGGACCAGGACTTAAGCTCTTCCCGAGTGCGTTCCCACACTGGGACCAGATTGTGTTCCCAGGAAACTGCTGGTATATCTGATAGAAACATGCCCAGGTATTGCAGCTCCCCCGCCGCCAGCTGGACCGAGGAATACCACGCTCCTACTCCAGTGTGATCCCTTAAAATTCATAGTGTTGACTTATGAGGGTTCATATAGAGTCCGGGGGTTTCCCCAAAGATTTGCAGAATGCCCAATAGCTACGGCCCGTCCTATCTATAGCCGTGAGAAAGAAAAGGACATCGTCCGCATATAATGCAATCCTATCAAATAGGCCCGGCGCCCATTCAAATCTCCAGATCTGAGCGTCAATGCGCACCCAGGCTGCCAGCGGCTCCATAGCGAGCGCAAATAAGTATGGGGACAGGGTGCAGTTCTGCCGTGTACCCCGCTTAATAGAGAAGGACAAAGAAAGTGCTCCCGCCACCCGCACCGACGCCTTCAGGTCTGCGTATAGTAGTGTTAGGTAGGAAAGAAAGCGCGGCCGAAGTTGAGCCTTCGCAGTAAGGCAAAAAGGTACACCCAGCTCAGGAAGTCAAACACCCTGTCCATATCGGGCAATTACAGTGCAGCTGCCTCCTCCAGTTCCCTGCTGGCTGCCACGGCCACATGTGCCTGCCCGCCTGGTCGCCCTCTGGGACATAAACCCAGCCTGGTCGGGGTGCACCAGAGTGGAAATGTGGGGCAGAAGACGGTTGGCCAAAGCCTTGGCCAGAACCTTCGCCTCCACATTCAAGAGGGAGATGGGATGGTAAGAAGCATGCTGCTCTGGGGGCCTACCTGGTTTGTGGAATACCACCACCTCCGCATGCCTCCAGTCCGGGGGAGCGAGCCATCACTGGGGAATCCGTTGGGTCCCAGTCATTCCCGGGGTTGAGTTCTCCCAGCGCAGTACCCAACTCCTCATCTGTCAGCAGCAGCTCCAATTATTCCTGCACCTCATCTGACACATCCTTAGACGGTAAATCATCGATAAATTTACCTATGACGGCAGCTGATTCATAAATCACAGCGTTCTTTCGAAGCGTATAGTTCCGCATAATAAGCAGCAAAGCTTTCGGCAATAGCCGGGGAGTCGATAATTGGTTCTCCCGCCGGGCCGCATTGATACACTCTGCTACGCGTCGCCAGCCAGGCTTGGCGGGCCTCATCCGTTAAGAGGGCCGCATAATTTTGTGTTGCCACCTGACTGGGCCCCCCTCTACCTCCCGGCTCCTGCGTTCAAGCACCTCTATTCCTGCCTCTGCTTGCAGTAGCTCCTTCTTACGCTCCCTACGCACCGCTGCACACCACAAAATATCCACCCCTCTCAGCATGGGTTTCAATGCCTCCCACAGTGTCTCAGTACAGGAAATGGACCCCACATTAACAGTCAGATAGTGATAGATAGCTTAACTCATGTGCTCCTTATAGTCATCTTTCTACAGGTGCCACACAGACATACGCCACCTAAACGGCTGTCGCCCTCGACCCATCTGAAGCGTAAGGGCCACCGGGGAGTTATCCGACAGGCCCCGGGCAGAATGTCCGCTGACACCACTCTACTCACTGTCACCCTGAGGACAAAGAGATAGTCAATTCTGGAGAACGAGTTATGTACTGCGGATAAATAGGTGAATTCCCGACTATCCCCATGGAGGCGCCTCCAGACATCCACCCCAGCTTGTGGTTTCTGAACAAATCAGCTGCAAATCATTAGGCGCAGGTAAAACATTGCAAAAATGTGGGTACGTACCCCTACAATATTTAATTTGCTCTTAACTTGCAGCAGACCCATGCGCACAAAGCAGGTTCATTTATAGCTACATTTAAGGAACATATTTCTTCAAATATTCATAAATCACAGCAGATCAAGCACTTCAAAACATCAATGATTTATTGAAAACTTTGTCACATAAATATAAGTGTTAGGAATACTGGATGAGCATCACCTGGATGAGCAGCAGCTACCTGAAGCTCAACTCTGAGAAAACAGAAGTCATCATCCTCAAAACCACCCCCTCCTTGTGGGACGACACCTGGAGGCCCGCCGCCCTCGGAAACATTCCCATGCCCGTGGACCATGCCTGCAACCTCGCCATCATACTCAACTCCTCCCTCACCATGAACTGACAGATCTACACACATGCTTCAACACCCTCTGCATACTCTGCAAGACCTTCAAATGGATCCATCCTGAATCGAGGAAGACCGTTTTAAGCTATTGGGCGGCATACTTACCACCCGTGAATAACATTATCGTATGGTTAGGTATTTATCATTCAGGGTAAATGCCTCTTATTTCTAGTTTTCAACAAGAAAACAACGCCCAACAGAATTAGCCTCCAACACACCAAACTGCAAACGCTTTGCCTTTTTTCCCCCCCAGACATTTTTCCCTGATACATTTCTGCAGGTTGACTAGTTACTGTTTTTTGGTGTCTTCTGAAGTACAACTCAAATACTGTACTCAAGGTAACCAATATGGTTGGGAGAGCCAAGCACCACTCTCAGAAGCGTTCTGAAAGCTATTTCGGTTGAACCCACAAGATGTTATGACTGCTGCGTTGCCAGGGGAGACCTGAAAAAACTGAACTCTGCTGGTGCCACTCAGTATGCAATAGAAGGGTCTACCAATATGAGACTACTGCAACCCCACACAATTCTGCATAATCGTGGAGCTATATTAAAGCTGCTTGTTTCAAATAGGTGGAGAAGTGTGGCTCAATGGTTAGAGCAGCAGACCCTGATGCAGAGGTCTGGCCCGGGACTAGGGTTCAATTCCCTGTCTCAGCAGGTCTTGGGATCACAATTCCACGGACCTGATAACTCTCGCCTCGGTGCCTATTGCAATCATGGAGTCCCACTCTGCAACTCTGGGCAATAGCTTGCTTAATCTCCACAACGGCCCCCACAACGCTAAAGGATGCCTGGCCTCCACCTTGGGGGTGCCCAGGAGTGGACGCCTCACAGGGAAAGCCAGGATGGGTTCCACAGCGGTATTCGTACTAGCGCCTTGAGACCCTTGCGGGTGAGTAGTGCGCTATACAAGTATCAATTTACATTTTTTTACATTTACAAATAACCTGTTTATATTGGGATATAGGATTTCAATTAAAAGACATCTTTATCACTTCGGAGGGGAATGGAACTTGACAAACGAACAGTGCTGTGCCTTTGTGGTGATGAACATGACCAATTCGATCTACAAGGTCATTTCGAGGCAAGAGCACCAATTGGAAGCTCTGTGACACAAATAATACCAATTACCCTAGGACGTGTCTCACAGTCACTGAAGTATACTCGCCAGGGTAAAAAAAACCTCCAACACAATTGATTTTGAATCTACAACCAAACCTTTAACCAGCAAAAACATGCCACAGAATATAGAACTCTACCACTTCAGCAACCAGGAGAGCATCCCTTAAAAGAAAGGACCCATGAACCAATCTTATTCCTTCAATAGCCCAACTAAATCTGCAGGCCTGTCAAGTATCACGCATTAGGTGTTAGACTAATGCATTTCAGTGTGGTGGTCCGCATCACCACACTGAAATGGAAAGTCATGCATTTATATAGTGTCTCCTGGGGTCTCAAAACAAACAGGAGCACTGTAAATTAACACTACAGACAGAAAGCTGACAGCAGTCGTTGCGCGCAGCTTGCAGGCTTGTTTGGGGGGGCTGGCTCAACTCGCACAAGGCTCAAGCAGGTGGGGTTACAATTTAACTAATTCACCTGTGCGGCGAGCGCGAGGTTCAGCAGACCGTTTCTGCTGAGTGCTCACACTGCGCATAACTATTCAATTTCGTCAGACTATTATGTACCGTAATTTGCCTAAGCCGTCATCACCAACCCGTCTGACACCAAAGTGACGGTGCATCAGCAGACACTGCAACCTGTAGCGTGCCCAGCAGCATTGAGGCCATTATCAATGCTGTGTTAGCACTGTCCTCGACTCGAGGCCTGGTCTACGGTCGGAGCTGTTTCAGGGGAAAGTCATCGCAGCAGGGTGGCCCAGCAGTCCGTGTAGTTGCGGCTACAAGGAGAAGGCTCGTTGGCAGCAACTACTGCAAAAGTAAGTGTCTCATTACAAAATCCTACTTGCTTATGCTGCTGTTCAACTGTTTTCGGCGCAGTTAGCCACAGAGTTGTGGCATGGCTGAAATTCCTCATTTTTGGGCGACTGAGCAATAGCTAATTTTTGCTCGAGTGAGGCTGAGCTGCAGCAAAAGCAGCACAATGGCGTCCGCTGTGTGGATGTCCAGGACAGCCATGCCAGACACTCCCAGGACTGTGTCCGGGGATGTCCATGGCAGACAGTCCCAGGATCAGGGCACAAGTCCTAAAAAAAGAAGTGGGGGGACTCTCCAAGGTAGGCGTGGTCACAGGAAGTAACATCACGACAGGAAGTGACATCACGACAGGAAGTGACATCACATGTAAGGCAGATCTATCATTTGCAAGATATATATATATATATATATATATATATATATATATATATATATATATATATATATATATATATATATATATATATATATATATATATATATATATATATTGCAAGATTTAACAATTGAAGCTGCTTGGTACTTAAGCCTGTGACTTAAGGGGAACAGCAGTTTTTCAGGCAGGGTTGCGAACAGTATTGTGAAAAAGGCTTTGTTAAAGTGGAATACCTCTACATTGGTAATGCATAAAAAAAACCATAACTGCAATGCCCCTGGCATCCAGTTAATAATATCAGTAATATGTTTTCCAAATCCTCCATGATTTAATTACTGAAATTTCAGCTTCAAATATATTTTGGAAATTCAACAATTTTCTCCAAACATCAGCTTATGAGTTCTGAAAATACAATAATTTTAGACCAAATACACACTTTTCAATTTAGGCATGTAGTTATTAATTCAACCAAGCAAAAGTGTTTAATTTAGTAGGCTGGGCTGTACTCAGGCGAGCTACTTATAGGGAGCTGGTGAGCTACCAGTAGCTCCGGATCTACTCACTGGAGAAGTTTAACCTGCCTGCCTGCTAAGACCAGAGTACCTCGTGAGGAGGAGAAGAGTGCCTGGAGAGAGTGAGGCCCAGCTGGGAGCCTGGTGAGTGGCTCCCAGTGAGCTAGGTAGGAGACACCCAATTCGGTGGGGACTGTTGCAGATGTAACAACCATCCTCCCAATCCCGTGGAAGCTAGGTCTGCCATTCTAGTGTGCTTGATGTAGTTGGAGACCCCCCGTCTGCCAGGAGCTGGCCACCGTGAATTGTGGGCCATCAATCATGTGCGCACTGTAGTCAGAGGCCCCGTGTGCAATGAGTGGGTTGCCAATAAGTGCAGGCCTTCGCCTATAGAGGTGCTGTCACCCAATGTGCCAGGATTGGGTCACTGTAAAGTGTGGGCCATCGCCTGTGTGCATGCTGTAGTCAATGACTCTGTATGTTAGGAAGGGGCCACTGTGACGACAAGGCCTTCCCCATAAGAAAGCTGACAACCCCTGTATGCCTAGAGGGGGTCCCCAGTGAGACAGGGCAGTTGCCTTGATTTGTCATGCCGAGGATGCTTTAGAGAACAGTTACTGATTGCTGCTGGAGCTGCAAGAGGGCGTCCAACACCAAAGTGGTCCGTCTTTGGATCACCATGGGAACCGGATGCAGGCCTCGGGATCTAAGGGACCTTCCTCACGTGCAGCAGCCTGGCATCCGCCCTCCAAAACCAATGAAAAGACCCCAACGGGGTGTGATGGGACCTATGCCAGCCACATAAACAAATAAGAGGCTCTTCGCTAGCAAAAAGAAGGGCATAGAAAAAATATTGGCAAAGCCAACAGGACTGCCTTTTGTTAGAGGAAGTGTTTGGTGTGTTGCCTCCAGCTGACCTGTAAAGAAATCCCACAATTTAATATTTTGGACCACACCAGCACAGGGGCTTGGAGTACGGCCAATTTGCTGATTAGACAGTCTGCAGAATTAAGGTGTACGTTGAAATAAGAGTGGAATTAAAAGGAGTAAAAAGATGACGTTTTCACTATAAATGGTGAACGTAAGGTGCACACACAGCAACATCTAAAGGGACAATATTTTCGTTGTGTGCGGGTGTCTTTACTTTGTGAACAAAGAAAGCAGTAAACCCAACATTTTAAGACTGGAAATTTAATAAACGAACATGCTTGGCTGAGTAGTGGATTGCACCGTCACAGGTAAATGCCTCAAAACAGCAAGCACTTCCTAAACAAAACGAAGTATTGCTGTGTTATAAAGTAAAAACATGAAACATGAAGGGGCACACATATTGCTGCAATTTACTAGCTACAAATCGTGTCACTTTTGCAGTATTGACAAAATGACTACTTTATTCTCAATCTTCAAAACCTAGTGAAATGCAAAACGGACAATGTCAGTGTCTACAAAATAGAAATTAATTGTTGGGCAGCTCAACCAAGAAGTGACAAATCAAGACAAATAAATCACAGCTAATGACTGGTGGTAGCTGAACCAAATCCCACTCTTGTTCTCTGTCCCTTTCGTTCAGCTTTTTGACGAATTGATGATGTAAGGTGTTCCAGATTTACACATGAGAAGAGTTACCAGCTGCTTACAATATTGAGTCTTAATTAAAGATACTGTAGCTGTTCTGAGGAAGAACACACAAGGGCACACTATCATACTTGCATTGAAATCCGTGTAAAAAGGTTTGAAAGAGGCCGGGAGAGGGCAGCAGGCGAGGCCGGGAGGGGGCAGCAGGCGAGGCCGGGAGGGGGCAGCAGGCGAGGCCGGGAAGTCTCGTGCAGGAAGCGGAGGCAGGCAAGGAGGACAGTCGCAGCCGAGTCAAGGGGGTCACTCGCTCCGAAAAAGCAAAGGAGCTAATTGCAGGAAAGCCCGAAAAATAAAGGGCATGTTGCAGGTGGGCGGGACTGCCGAGTTGGTTGAGGTCGGATCTTGGCGTCTACTGGGTACTCTCGCAATGGTGCACCTGATAGGTGCAGGGGCGTGGTGACCGGCGTGCTTGGGAAATTCTTTGTTTACTTTGTGAGTGCCGCGCTCCAATTTCGTAATGGTGAACACGGTTTTGATTTAGCAGGGTGGACGGCGTCCACCCTGAAAAACCATCGGAAATAAGTGGGGGGATGCCGTCCACCCGCGTGGTACCCCGACTTGTGCCCTGCCCAGGATTGTGTCCTCTCTGCCGAAGTCTCCCTTGTCTGGACCTCCCCCCCCGCACATTCCTTCTCTTGCATGCTTCTTGAGGTGGCCTTATATACGGCACCAGCAAGGCCACGAGCTGGCAGGCGTGCTTCCCACAATCCTAGAGCGACTTGAAGACCGACGTGGAAGCTGCAGCCAGAGAACGAGGCCTCCAAAACCAGGAAACAAACCCAGGGGCGAGATGCTCCAGAACTCCCAGGCGTGCCACATTGTACTTAAAAGATCAGCAGACAAAGACAGTGATAGGGAGCCCAATATAATATCGGGAAGGGAAGGAGTCGGGGAGCCCTCACAGAGCACCTGTGAAGGCAAGGCCTCCCAAGGACAAATTATCCACATGGGAGGGGCGGTCTGAACTAGGGAAGCATGGATTGTCAACTCTTGAAGATGAGAGGTAAAGAGAGAGAAAGTGCCTAATTAAACAAGCATTGGCAGAGCCAATAGGTCTCGCCTTTAGGACCTTATAAGTGTTTAGCCATGCAACAGCCGCTGTTGTTGCAACAAGGATATTGTGCTGCATACCTAAATACTTATAAGGTCACCAAATTGAGAACTATTGGTTATGCCAATGCTTGTTATTTTTGACCTCACTAAATAATGAAGTAATACTATTACAAAATAAGCAGCACTAAACTGCACAATTTGCCTTTTCTTGCCGCATAATTTAGTCAGTCCTGCCCCATAATTTGGCCTTTCCTGCAGTATAATTCCGGTGGCCCTACCTATAAGGCAATTAGGCAACAGCTCGATGGTATGATGCCTTATGTTCTCTTGCCAGTAAGTGTTTGTGGGTGGCACCATTTACAAAACCTAGAAACATAGATGGTTGAGCACATTATAAACTTGCCCTTAAAATGGCCATAACAGAGCTTAAGCATTAGAATTGGTATTGTGTGTTTTAGGTTTTACAGAGGCGCTGTCCAAATATCTTCTAGTAGACAATCAATTCAATTAGGGTAAGTGATTGCGTTTTAACTATAATAAGTACTCAAACCACAGACCCTCAGTGGGTTTCTCATTTTAAGGTCATTTATAGTTTTGATGCTGCAACTACCCCTTATGTTCAAGGTAAACCTCTTAGTGAAGCTGCTGGTTTTAACTTGAGCTTTAATTATGTCAAAGTGTTCTTAGTGCGTAGTGGCCCCCTCAGCTGGTGCCTAGATTTCACTGATACAAAAACCCTACCACCTCTCTTGCACCCCTACACAAACTCTCCCCATAGTGGGACAACATGCCAACTGTTTTTAGAAATGTTTTGTACAGTGTGATGTCTGCACATGTAATGGTTGAGAAGCTGGCACCAAAGTGGTGGCAATTAGTTACTTGTGCAGTACTGTACATAGCTACTCACACCAGTTTTTATATTTCCAAAAAGTAGAGGAGGTAGAGAAAGGAAGAGTGAAGGGGGAGGGTGGAGAGCCAGTGAAGGGGAGATAGACGGGAAAAAGAGATAAGAAACAATGCCAAAAAAGAAACTGGAAAGAGACATAAGAAACAGTGCTAAGCAAGACTGCAGCAACATTACATTTGCTCCATACATGAAATAAAGCTCTTATGCAAGAGTGTGCTTTGGGGCAGGGCTGATTTCCAGGGACTGTTTAGAAGAGGCACTGAAGCATGTGACATTAGACATAGAGGGAGAAGTTAAAACATTACGGGTTGTTTATAGGCAATGGAATGTGAGAATTAACATCACACAAAGTTATCAGAGGGGGCGTTTATAAGAGGTTCTGAGTGATAAACATTAGATGCAGCTATCAAAGTGGGACATTGTGAGCTGTCACTTAATAGAGCTATTCTGTGAACAATGTCCTTTATCGGTGCTGCAAGTATGTGCTGTCGTAGGTGCCTGTTTACAAGAACTCTGTTAAGTCTGGAGCATCCTGTGCAATTTAAGTATATGTGGCGGAGCCACAGAAAGCACCAGACTGAGCTTTCAAGTGGCTTCTGCCAGCAAACCCGCGCTCTAACCTCAAGCACCAACAATTGAAGAAGACCTCAATCTACTGGTCTGTCGAAACGCCCTCCAACATTGATTGTTAAAACAATTCAGCACACACACAACGATACCGGCCCTACCAAAAAATGAATGTTACCGTGTGTTATGAAACTGATGCTTGTGTAAAGCGCTCCAATATCGACGGGCCGAAATCGCTTTGTATAAAACTGCAAAAGGGGAGGGGGAAATCTATACACAGTGGAGAGGAAAGAGGTCACTGAACGCAGCGACCTCGGAGGGCAAGTGGGGGTGGTGAGATGGTGTTGGCCAAGGCACGGGAGATCGGGAAGATGAGTCATGGGCAAGCAGAATAATAAAGCGGCTGGGAAGGCTTATAGGAAGTAAACAAAACTAAGCATTGAACAGGAGCAGAGACAGGATAACCAAACGAGCATTGGCTACGCGGCAGTAAAAGTAACGCTGCGCGGCCGTGAAAGCGAAAATCATCGTGATCGCGATCACTCTGATAGCAAAGGTGATCTCGATCGCGATGACGCGCTAAAGCACGCTAGGGATTCGCGCGCTTGTGCGCATAACAGTAAGCTGGTGGCCGCTTTGGTAGCACTTTTAAAAGCAGCTACTAAATGTCTCGGCCAGACCAGCGCATGATCAATTCGAGACCTAAAATATAACAAGCACAGGGCCCCAAAGATTTTCTTAGGGGCCCGCTGCAGGAGCAGCAAAATGCTAGAGTGCCTTGTGGATAACTAATGCCTGTTTTTCCACCCCAAACCCCAACCCTCCGTGTCTCTTTATCTCTCTCTTATAGGTTCATTTTTAGGTCTCGCCTACGCAATGCGCATGCGCTGCATAGGAGAGAGACCCAATGCCATCGGCACCGCTTTGGGGGCAAATACGTGCACGTGTTGCATTGCTTGCAATGGCAACGTGTGCACATCTGGTAATTTCCTTACGGGAGCGTGCGGCGCCATATGTGGGCGCCATATGGTCGTACGCTCCCGCAGGCCCCCTCCCCTGCTGCCGTGCGAGGGGCACGTTTGCTTTCATTCTGAGGGTACGCCAGAAAGTATTTCCTTTTATCTCTACTGAAATGCAGACTATAGTGATGGTAGTGTTATTATTGTCGCGCAGAACGTAGTAAAGCCGGACCTATACATAGTGCAAATGTACTTAACATTTTCATTGTTTAGGCGTACATTTTCTTCCATATAGCGCCATCGGAATTTCCAATGGAGCTGCTGTGAGGATCATTCTTTACACCACACAACCTGTTTTAAATCAACAGTAAATTTGTAATTGGACCACGTAAATACCAGGGCTCAAATAGTTATTTATTCTTGCGGGACATGTAACAATTTCTGAACTGTTCTGCAGTAGATTTACCCACCCTTTTGGCACGCAACCCAGTCTGCTTGGCTTCCAGGGTGTACCTCCCCTGGCATCGCTTATTTCCCAAACACGAAAAAGAAACTTGTTCTTTGACCGGTGCTGCAAGATCTGTCTCATTTTAGTTTTCAGGATAAATATTTTGAATTGAGGCAACCAAAAACAGAACAAGCAAAAAACAAATTTGCCCCTTGTTTTAGGCATTCAGGTGCCAAAAGCTGGCAGTTCACGTTCGCTCTCTCACACACTCACACACACATTCTAGGAATCACTGATTGACAGGTTCCTCCGCCGGTGGATGTATAGCGGGAGGCGGAGCCAGCGTGGGGCATATTGAGGATAGGTAAATAGAGTCTGGACCAGGTTGAGTCCTGTCCTGTGAAATGGAAAGTGGGTGGTGCTGTGTAGTCGCAGGTGGAGATTTTACCTCGTGTTTGAAGGGGGTTGTAAATGGTTTGGCCGATGCCCCCTGTGCACACCTCAGCAAAAGGCAGCGGCTGGGGTGTTTCCTCTGCAAAAAGCATCTTTCTGACTGAACCAAAAATCGACAGGGAGGGTGGGGAAGAGAGCGGCTAAAAAAAAATGTTGGGGTGGTTTTGGTGGAAGCAAGACTGGGGGGTTGATCTGATCGCTTTGTTGGGGTAGTCCTCTGGTGTTTCTGGAGGACCCGCACCAGTTACCTTGGCATGGGCTGACACGAGAGCACGTTTACTGTCCCAGAAACAGGAGCCTTCTCATCAGTGAGACATCCTCAAAAGCAGTCCTGTTCAGCTGACTTGAAGCACCCTGCACGTGAAGAATGGGAGGCATGGGGGCCACCAGGCAGACAGCATGCCCCCCTGCCTGCTCAACCACGGCAAAGTGTTTCCCCTTGTCATCATGGTAACCACCGCCTCCGCCACACCATACAGTAAGTTTCAAGCAATGTGTGTGTCTTTTTGGCAAGGGCAACAAGCATTGGCATAGCCAATAGGTCTCGCCTGTGGGACTTTATAAGTTTTAGCCACGCAACAGTTGATGTTGCTGCACCAAGGATATTGTGCTGGATAACTAAACACTTATAAGGTCCCAAAGGCGAGACCTATTGGCTATGCCAATGCTTGTTGTTTATGCGTTCTCCTTTTTTACAGTTTTCCTAATCCCCCCTTTTTCTTCTGCCTTTATCCCGTACCCTGTCTGAATAAGGAAAAATGTGTCCCATTCCTCTAAAAAATCCAAGCCTTTCGTTTTAGGCATCTTTGTTTTCTAGGGTGTTTATACAAAGCGCTCCACTGAGGCTTGTCAAGACTACAGCTCCCAGAATGCACCGAGTGGTTAAATCACCACAGCTGCCAAGGTCTCAGATTGCTATGTGTGACAGTTTAATAATTTCATTGCAATTATGCGTCAGCGGCGCATCGTTTGCACCAGTTTTAAGTAGGGCTGGGCGTAGTTTGCGAAGTAGCGATTCGCTAAGCTACGCAAAGTGCACTTCGCAAGCTACGCATAGCACTACACGAACTGCATAGTAGCCGGTTCGCACTGTGCAAGATGCCGTTTTCAATGATTGCACAGTGCGGACAAGCATCCGGCACTGTGCAATCATTGAAAACGGCATCTTGCACAGTGCGAGCTGTACTTTTCTGCCGCTCAAGTAGATTTTTACTTGAGCGGCAGCTTTCTCAACAAGGACTGGTAGTTTCTCATCGCGAGCGGTCGCGAGCATACGTGACCACTTGCAATGAGAAACCTGACCTCCCCGCGTTGAGAATCTTGCCGGGAGGTTTATTTTCCAAACTCGCAATCAGCAACTTGATGTTGCTGATCGCCAACGAGGAAAAAGTCTCGCTGGCATGTCAAAATGACCGGTGCGCTATGCTACGCGTGTTTGCACTGTGCTACGTGCAGTTTGCATAGTGCAAAGTAGCGCAAACTTTGCAAACAACGCAAGCGTTGCGTAGTGCTTCGCCCAGGCCTAGTTTTAAGAGGTATACAACGTTTACAACGAAGTTTTTACAACGCACTACCATTACAACGCAGGCATTACCACGCATACCATTACAACGCATTGCGCTGGGGGGCGCTCTAGGATAGGGAATAAGTTTAATTTTCTATCCAACACCTTCCCTAGTGTCCACGGGGACTGGAGTTGGAATAGAAAATTATACTTACCACTATCCAGCACCTCTAAGCGCTATGCGTTGTAACGGTATTCATTGTAAATACCGCGTTGTAAAGGTATGCGTGGTAAAAGTATGCGTTGTAACGTCATACATCCGTTTTAAAATCTTCTTAGAGTTTCTCTATGTCTACATGGGTCTAATTTCTGATATTTATATTTACTTCGTCTTCATTGCTTGATTTTTGCTTGTAAGAAAGTGTCACTTGTACACGTTGAAATGTCACTCATAATTACACTGTAATTATGAGAATGTCACAAACAGCAATCTGAAACCTTGGCAGCTAGGCGTAAAGAAACCTCTTCGGATATTGTCCATGTTTGGAAATTAACATTTCTATTATACAAAAAGATTTTAGTCGGCTGCCCAATCCCTAAAGTGCCATATCTCCCAAATGTAATTCACTTACTCACCAGAGCGGGCTGTCACGCTCTGGCAGTTACCTCCAATCCTCTTGAGCTTGCGCAGAATGGCTGTGCATCATGATTGGGCAATGGACTTGCAGCAATTACGTGCACTGCAAGCACACCTGCTGCTTACATGGCTGCAGTGTACTGGCTCACCGGGCCATCAATCGAGTAGCGCTACCAATGACAGCCCTGGCCATTAAATTAGCCAGCCCCTGCAGCTCTATCTTCAAAAGTTGCGATGACGCGGGCGATCTCTTCAGTCAACACCGCAGAGATCGTGACTCTTTTGTTATAGTCCCGGGGAGTCACAGATAAAGTAAGTTTGCACATGTGCCAAGTCATCCTGAACGGTGGGGCTTAAAGCGGGTGGTGCATATGGGTTAATTTATGCCATACATTTTTAAAGCCGCGATTTTGAGGTCGGATGGGATAACCTTCTCCTTCTATCCCACGCTGTAGTGTTAGAATACCCCTGCGATAAATAACGCACTCAGTTTCGGGAGCGCGATCATGCGCCTACAAATTACATGCATCAGGGGAATTTTCTTATTGTTAACGGCTCGCAACCACTCGTGAACATTGTTAAAACGCGGACAAACCGGAGAGTAAAGGCAGGCGCCTTCGAAATGGGACGGTCCTCATACCACGATGCAGGCTTCTAGGCGCTGTTCACTGATGCCAAGGTCCTGAATAACCTCCCCTATGTGGAACAGTGATGTTTATTGTTGTGCTATTTGCATACTGTGTTGCGCCTTGGTATTCAGAGGAAAGTCTGCTTGGTGTAAAAATAAATCCAGATTTTTTTATCGTGCTAGCCTGTATTCCCTAAGATGCTGGTCAGGCAGAACATTTGTCTTGGTGCAGCGTGCGACCATAAATGAGCGTTTTTTCGTTTCGCCCCCCACCCCCACCCCATCGCAGACATAAAATGGATGATTGAGAATTGGCCTGGTTTCGGTTACAGCCTCGGCTTTCTGCCCACTCCCCTACTACCTGCACACATTATGGCCATTGTGGCCCCCGGGGGAAGTGAAGGTCGCAGACCAGTCTTCCCCCGGGGTATTCGCGCAATAGCGGAAGGACAAGGTGGGGGGGGGCGGGACTAGAAGGGATAAAGGAAGGGGTGGGATTGGCAAGTTTATAAGGTGTCAGGAGAGGAAGATCCAGCCTCATCCTGACAGCTGAGCACCACCGGGAGGATGTAGAAGGTTTTTGGTTAAGAAAGTTTATAGGTAGGAGGATGGCTGGGGGACAGGAGGGTGAGTTGTCGATCGGCTGGTGGTCGGGGGGTTAGCAATTTGTCATGGCTGGGCTAGGGAGAGTGTCTCCGTTTGAAGTGCCCCCAGGGAGACTTACGGCGTGGTAGCTAGCTTTGCCACGATGTGCATGCAAGTCCGAGCAGGCCGGGTGGAGAGGTCGCGGCGGGCGTGTCCAGCAGGCACAGACCTAGGCCTGGATGGGGTTTCGCGAGAAAATTTGTACACGTGCGAGGGACGGCCGGGTACTGCTGTGGTGGTGATTTGCGAGGAGGAGCCGCCACCGTATACCGTAGGATGTGGCAGGGAGGGAGGGGGCACCCTGTTATGGGAGCGGGCGGTGGAGTCTCGCTGCGCGCGCGCCTGTGGTTTTGTTATCTGCTGTGGCGTTATCTGTGGTTGCGTTGCATGCTGCCTTCGCCCGCGGGGGTGAGGGGGGGGCCTGGAGCCAGTGTGCGCGGCTGCTGGGGGCCCCGTAGCAAGGGGGGTGTTTTCATCGCATCCTCAGGCTTGGGGAGCGTGGGGGGGCTTGAGTCGGGGTGCCAGGGGGGGCGTGGGCGTGATCGGGCCCCGATTAAGCACAGGGATGAGTTTTTGTGGTAGCTGTTCCCCCTCTTTCGGTGGCATTCCATTCCTTAATTCAGATAGTGGCACCTTAATTTTGTAGCGGGAATTTTTTTAATGTGGTTAGGTAGTGGACTGTGAGCATCTTTTAATGACAATGCTCGGAGCCGACAGTGGTTCCATCAGGCATCTATCTTTTTCTAGCAGCGAGGTGGAGGTATGGCCCCATCCAATCTTGGAACCTGCACCATTTAGTTGGTCATGGTTCACTGGAGACAGCTGGGGGTTTACGGCGTGGGAGAGATGGAGGGGGGTCGGGCGGCGGGTCTCTGTCGGAGTTTGTAGATGGCGCTGTGAAGGGTAAACGGGACAAGGGTGAGGGACTGCCAGCACGGCACGAGGCCCGGTGGTTCTTGGGCCCACCTGGTTGTGGCGATTCGGTGGGCGACCCAAGGCCGGTGGTCGAGCCCAGCAGTAGGTGTGATGCCAGCGGGGTGCACATCGGCCTCCAAGCACTGGCCAGAAGCAGTAGGGGGGTCCGCGGCGGCCTGCCCTCCGTCGGGGGATCACGCTGCGACCACTACAGCTTTCTCAGTCGGACAATGTTACGAATATAATGTGTGAGAGATGGCATGGATGTTGAGGGAAAAGTGGGGGTCGGCTGGCGTGGTTGTGAAGGGTGAAGTGGACTCTGGGATGGTGTGCGATGGGGATGTCGTGTGGAATGGAAGTTGTAGTGAGAAGGGCTGGGGCTGAGTGGGTTGCTGCGGGGAGAGGGGGGTGCATGGTAACCGGACTGTTTCCTTATTGTTGCAGGGGTCAAGTGCGGCCACGGAATGACCTGTGGGTACGGCCACTGTGGGCATGGCAGCTACGAACAACCGGAAGATGTACTGGTTTAACACTCAGGTACGCGATTACGGCTGAAGCCTGGGGAAGCAGAAAGTTTTTTGCAGGGACACCAGCAGTTCAGCTGCGGTGCGCTATGATTGTGGGGGGTTGTTGTGGGGATACAAGTGCTGCTGCGGCAGGAGTTATGATGGAAACCCAATGTTGGGTGGCATGAGTCAGAAAGGATAATATGGCAACGGGGGTAGCAAGGGTGGCCGGTCGGCACACAAGCGGTCATTTGGTGGCGAGGCATTGGCATTCATATGATGGTGGGGCTCAGGAGTTGGACACTTACCCTGGCGGCAGGGGGGTGTTTGGAAAAATGCAGACACTACCCACAGCATGGCGTGCTGGCGAGCTTGGCAGCATTACGTGGACTCAATGCAGTAGCAGAGAAGGGGACAGGGCAGATTGGGGGAGGGGGGTAGGTTTCCGCAGAAGGTAATTTGCCGGACAGGTCCCCCGGGGTCAAAGGGGATGGATTCCATGGACGTGACACAGGCAGGGGGGAGGTTGGGGGCCTGGGGGGTCCTTCCTGGCTAACTGGGGGTCATGGGGTCATGGCGCTAGATGTCTCCTGGGAGGAAGCCAGCGTTTTTTGGTGTACGATGTAGGAGGCGGCATGCTTCACATCATGGCTCATCGGATGCGCGGGGTAGGGGCTTGTCAGATGGGCTATCCACACCAGGGTGGGGGCCGGTTGTGACAGGCTATAACGGATGGTAAAAGGTTTTAGTATTCGGGATTGTTTCCTGGGGGCGGGGGGGGGGGTCACGTGAGCCGAGTGCAGGATGGAAGGCACAGTCTACGATAGCGAACACGGGTATGATGGTGCTACCCAAAGGGTTCGTGGGTGAAAGTAATAAGGTGATGGGCGACTGACACATCGGCATGGGCAGGGTATTTTGGCGGGATTGTAGGGGGAGGTGTGTTTTTTTGGCGGGGGAACGAGGAGATTCTGAAGGCAAGGCATGTGTGCAGGGGTGCAGGTGATGGCTCGGGTGGCCATTGTTTGGGCAAGTGCGCATGATCTGACAAGGGCGCGTAACGTGGGGTTTTGTGCAGGGTTGGCCGAGGTGGGGAAGGAAGAGAACGCTGTGGTAGAGGTATAGAGCCGTTGGGTTATATTGTCTGAGTTTTTTCGTTGAACTGGGTGCTTGGTACTGCACACCCTGGAGGCGGGAGTTTATGGTTCAGAGGGAACTGCGGATAAAAGGGGGCTGTGGACGGGGGGGCAGGTTGGGTTGCGCTGGTCGGTTGGTGGTGCCAAAAATGGGGCACAGGCATTTCGAGCAGAGCAGCGGCGTTGCAGTACAGAAGTGACAGAGGTGTGCCCGGACATTGGGGCAGTGGGGGCCGGGTGTAGCGGCATTATTGGTGTAGGTTTGTTCGGGGGCAAAGGGATGTGTGTCAAAATAACAGGGTATTGAGAGTGGAGGATGTTGGGTGGGGGGGATGTTGTTTTTTCTGAAAGGGAGAGGCATTTCTCCTGGTCTTTATTGGCCTTGTGCGTAGGCAGGCTGTTTTGTGGCTGGGTTATCTTGTGGAGGCGTAGGGTTCTTGGGTGCTCGGGCGGCAACAGCTGTGGTGTCATAGGGTGGGGGAGCTGTGGACTCAGGCGACAGGAGTACAGTATGGTGTCTGTAGCAACGTAGGTACTGGGGGCATGGGTTTTTGCAGAGGTGTTTAGGACGACTGCCGTAAAGGGGCTGGGGACCATGATGTATTTCTTGCAGGACTAATTTTTCTTTCTCTACCATAGGATCTGGAAGAAGAGCAGGAGCCAGGGCAGCCACCTGGATGGGGATGGCCTTTCTCTCGGCATTTGGACAGCACAGGAGGCGCACTAGCGGGTGTGCAGACATCACTTGGGCAGGGACCGCAATCATCAGGCTGTGAGATGATGGGGGAACCAGTCGAATGAAATTTGTGGGGGGATGTTTGTTGCCAGTACGGTTGACATTGGGTCGCAGGAAATATGAGGTTGCCCCGATCTGAGGATACATGCGGAGGAGAAGTTTACTGGGATATTTAAGGTCTGGGGTTATCCTGGGATGCTTAGCCGGGGATGTGTTTCAAGTGAACGGAGCATGGGGCATCCTGGTCACGCGCATGGATTGTGCTTGGTTGGTTGGGGGGTTATGGATTTGGAGGTCCAGGCCATGGCGTACTGGTGATGAGATTGTTTGAGGTGAAATTGAGGGGGGGGGTCTTTTTTCAAGGGGGGCACCTGTCACGGTCCAAGAGTGGTCGGGGACTGTTATTCACTTACATTAGGACACAGGTGCAGGTGGTGGATGGTCGTCCACGGGGGCGCCTCTCATGGACGAAGTTTGGCCCGAGAACGTTCTGTGTACGGGATGCAGGCCCGGGTGGTGAATAGTCGTACACTGCGTGTAGTAGGATCCAAAGGTAAATATCCAAAGCACAAAGATATAAGAGACGAATTAAAGATTAATATGCAGAAGTTTGATTCTTAACAAAGACCAAAGTTTGTTCACTTTGCAATCCTATGATCATCTGAAGATCACAACACGCTCTAGAATACTTCTGTGTCATCAGGAACTTCTAAGGGTATACATTCCTTAATGATGCGATGCAATTAAATATAGAAGGGAAACAAACTTACATGCTACACAGCGTTGGGGGGGCACCTATTTATGGACAAGGAGCGTTCTAAAATCCTATTGTTTATCAATGGACGCAAGGACGGATGTACAAGGGGTGGATGGTCGTTCACCTCGAAGGGGGGGGGGGGCACCTTGGGTGATCAATAGATTGGTCCGGAAAGGTTGCTTGTTTTGCTGGGCACAGGTACGTGTGGTGGACGGTCGTTCGCCGCGAGGGGGGCAATTGTCTCTGGGTCAAGGATTGGGCCCGACAAAGGTTGCATGTACACGGGACACAGATCCAGGTGGTGACTGGTTGTACACGGCGAGGGAGGTGTCTGTTTACGGACAGGGATTGGCCCTGCAAGGTTACCGGTTACATGGGATGCAGGCCAGGTGGTGGATGGTCGTTCACCGTGAGAGGGAGCACCTTTTTTCGGTCAAATGATTGGGCCCGGACATGTTGCTGGTTTATACGGGCATTGGTTCAGGTGGTGGATGGTCGTCCACCGCGTTGAGTGGCGCCGTTTACGGCAGGGAGTGGCCCCATGGGATGTTATTTGCTTACCCGGCATGCAGGTACAGGTGGGGTGATGGACTATCACAGCGTTGAGAGCATCTTTTCTTCTTGGGGTTTGTCCCGGGAATGTTCCTGATTCGCAGGGAAGGCATGTTTAGGTGGATGGTCATTCACCAGGTGCTGCAGAGTGGGGCAGCCTTTAGGCGCACAGGACTGAAGGACACGTGGGCCCGCTTTGGATGGGCACCTTTCGCGATTCACGTTGGTACCAAGAATGGTACTTTGCTGCAGTACACCGGGTGAGGTGGTGGATGGTCGTCCACTAGGAGGCCGCAGGGTCGGCTGGCAGGAGGCGAAAAGGTGTACTGAACAGTGGGGGGAGTGGGGCAGGTAACCACCCTACGGGGGTTCCCTGGTTGGTGGTACTTTGGAGGGGTGGGGAGTCACATACGGGCAGATCCACCCCTCGGATGGGGGGAGAACGGGACACAGGTGACTGACAGCGGGGCAAGGGAGGCAATGAGCAATGAAGGCAAAGTCAAGAGAGGATGCTTGGAGGGCAAGTGAAGGTGAGAATGGGCAAAGGAAGGAGGTTATCGAGTGAATGGGGAAGAGTCAAACAGGTGAGATGGTTTTGGGAAGGCAGAATGGAGAATGCGTGGATATGGGTTGGGAAGGTATATTTCTTGCATTGATGTACTCTTAATAAGTCTAAATGATTGCAACCTTGTCCTTATAAAATGGCCTTTTATGCTTCAAGTAACAGCGTGGAGTGGAGTGGAGTTATTGCGCGACGCACACTCTTTGGGCCTGCACATGAAGGGGAAGAATGGATGCGTGCCGCTCCCCTCCTGCTTCGTGAAATAAAAAATGTTTAACCACATTTAAAATGCAACATACGTATATAAGAACAAACCACACCTCATAGCGAAATTATAAAATGCACAAAGAACCCCAGTTGTTTCCAGTAATGAAGTGGACGTATCCACGTCACTCTAAGAGCCCTGCAGTTTATTGCGCACACATTTGTAAAAGTGAATGCTGCAGACATCTTTTTTTTTTTTATTAAAATACCTTTATTATCAAGAATCCAAGTTTGCCACTTAATCACATACATGCACATATTTATGCTACCTGCGCACCGCTGAGATTGACTAACATGATGAAATACACAGCCTTTCAGCCGGCATCCCGGGGGCCCGGCGGCGAGATGGACTTGCACCAGCCTTGGAATACAGACAGTAATAACAGCCCGAAAACAGTGTGAGGTGCGCCATGACAACCTGTAATCATCTGCAGAACACTTGTGTCTAAGGTCTTAGGAACAAGGAAAAGTCAAGAACTATAGAAACCCAATGCCCCCCACTCACCCACGAGTGTGCTTGCGAAAATACCCATGTGTTCATGTACTGATGGAATGCAGTAGTGTGCCTAAAGAATGCCATACGTAGTCCCCAACCCTGAAAAATCCACCCGCCCCCTGTGACTGTCGAATCCCAACCCCAATGGAACAGTGAGTAACGTGCCGACCCTGTCAAACCTCTCCACCCTCACCCATCCTCCCCCTCAGGAGGTACTCTGCGGCTGCCCCAGCACCTAATCCGACACGTGGTCCGGGAGGTCCACCACTTCCGAGGTATCCGAACCTTCCTCCTCCCCTTTCTGTAGGTATTCCTGGTAAAGACCCCAGAAGTTTTTCGGTCTACTCCTGGGGGGGGAGTAGTTCACTATATAGTTCAGTTTGAGTACTGCAGTGAAGTAAATCCCCCGCCCATCTTTTCTTGGTGGGGAGGGGCCCCCTCATCCAGCATCTCGCCACCACCCTCCTGGCTAAAAGCAGTGCCATGTCGACTAGACGACGCTGAGAGGGAGGGAGCGGCTTAGAGTAACCCAGAAGGGCTAATTCCGGACTGCGAGGTAGTTCCACTCCCAGAATCTGGTCGAGCTCAGTGAAAACTTCCCCCCAGAAAGCCTGTATACCAGGGCAGTGCCATGCCATATGTATAAAGTCCGCCACCAATGTACGGCAGCGCTCGCACTCCGCCGATTGCCGCAGGCCATATCGGTGAAGCCTTTCGGGGGTGTAGTAAACCCGCTGTAGGAACTTAAAATGCACTAACCTGTGCCTGCCATTGAGGGAGATTTTACGCATACAGGAGCAGCAGTATCGCCACATGCTGTCGTCAATGGGCGACTGTATATCTTCCTGCCAGGCTTCCCTGGCTTTAGAATGGAGCAGCTGCTGGTGCGCCACCCCCAACTTGTTGATGTGCTTAATTAGTTTGGCAGGTGGCTTATTTTTAATGACATAAGTTAGTTCAGGGACCTCCACCGGTTCCTCCATGGCCGGGCCCAGCGCCTCCCGAAACGCCGAGCGGAGTCTATGGAACTGAAACCTCTGTAGCAACGAGGGGCCCGATGAAGTGGGGGGGAGCTGATCCCAAGTCTTCAGGGTACCTTCAGCAAACAAGTCCTCCATCCTCATGATCCCCAGAGAACGAATCGCCTCAATGACACCCTTCTCCCCAAGTGGGTCCAGCCAGAGTGCCCAGTCGATTTGCATTAGGGGGGAATATAAGATAGTACAGCCACGTGCTCGAGCCAGCGCGTGCCAGGCGTGGTTAGTCGACTTAAGGGAGTCCAATTGCCGGACAGAGCGATCCACTGGGAGGCAAATCGTGGCCGGCAGGGGGAGCGGGTCCGCAAACAACCGCTCTAGGATCACATGCGGCGTGCGTGCGTCACCGTGAACCCATGAATGTAAGTGAGATGCCTGTGCAATCCGGTAATATCGTTCCATATCGGGAGCTCCCAGGCCCCCCATCTCACAGGGGAGAATCAGCGTCGCCCATTGTATCCTGGGTTGCCTGCCGCCCCACGCCAATCGGACTAGGACTTGTGTGAGCTGTTTAAAGAAGGCCCTCGACAGAACCACAGTGATGTTCGTAAATAGGAACAGAAACCTTGGCAGCACAATCATTTTCATAATGGCTATCCTGCCTAGGAGAGATAGCGGGAGTTTACTCCAAGTTTCAACGTCGTCAACAAGCTTATTGAAAGCCACACCATAGATGTCCCTGACCAGGACCTCCGGATCTGTGTGTAATTGTATACCTAGATACCTGACCGAATCCGTGGACCACTTCAGGGGGTATTCCATATCGAAAGGTTGCGTCACAGGCGTGAGAGGGAAGGCGATAGATTTATCCCAATTCACTCGAAGCCCAGAGAGTGAGCCAAAGCGGACCACCTCTCTGAGGACCGCGGACAAGTTCGACTCCGGGTTACGGACATACAGCAAAGTATTGTCAGCATACGTAGAGATGCCTATTTTATAGGTGGGAAAGCTGATCCCCTCTAGGCTGTGGTACTCCCTTATAGCGCATACCAGAGGCTCCGCTACCAGCGCATACAGTAGAGGTGAGAGGGGGCAACCCTGCCTGGTGCCCCTGCTGATGTGAAACGGTTCCGACACACTGTCCCCCAATTTCAGCCTGGCCGATGTCCGGTGGTACAGGGCGCCAATCATCTGCAGGAACGGTTCACCCAGACCGAGTTTCCGGAGCACCCTGATCATAAAAGGCCACTCCACCGAGTCAAAGGCTTTTTCCATGTCGAGGAAAACCGTTAGCGCAGTATTTTCTTGGCGGACATGTTGCATCGTTCCCAACACAGTGCATATATTGTATGTTAGGTTTCTGTTGGGGACGAAGCCGGACTGTTCAGGCGCGACTAATTCGGGGACCAAGAGGGCCAGCATATTGGCCAACACCTTGGCGTAGATCTTGGCGTCAACGTTCAACAAACTGAGAGGCCTGTATGAGCTGCAGTGTTCCGGGGGCTTCCCCGGTTTCAAAATGTGACTAGCAAAGCCTCCCGCATAGTGAAGGGCATCTCTCCGTCCTCGCAAATAACATCATAGAGGGAGATCAGATGCGGAACCAGTATGTCCTTGAAGGCTTTGTAAAAGCCCACAGTCAGTCCATCGGAGCCCGGTGCACTGCCCGATCTCATGCCGGAGAGGGCTTCCAGAATCTCGTCCTCCTGGATAGGGGACATCAGAAATTCCCTGTCCGAGTTCGGCAGATAGGGCATGGCGATGTGGCCGAGGTAATCGTCCATTTCGTCTTCAACGCCTAGCGACCTGGACTTATAAAGTTCGGCGTAGTAACGCCGGAAAGTGCGGAGGATCTGCTCCTCGTCATTGACCACTTCACCCTCCGGCGTGTGCAACTCGTCGACCACGAGTGGTCTCCTAGAGCCACGTACCATTCGGGCCAGAAGGGCGCCCGGCCTTTCTCCCTCCCCGTAGACCCGAGCCGTCGCATATTTCCCCATGTGGAGGATCTCCCTGTCAGCCAGTTTCTGATACTCAGACAGCAAGGGGTTGAGTCGAGAGGGAGTGTCAGGCCCCGGGTCATGCAGTTGCCGGTCCTCCAGATCTGCTAGTTGTGTCTCCAGCGCCGCTAGCTCTCGCCTGATAGTACGCAGTACACTAGAGTGTTTGGACATAGCCATGCCTCTTATGTAGGCCTTGAACGCCTCCCACAGTGTAAAAAAGTTGTCTACTGTGCCTAAATTGGTAGCGAAGAACGTGTCAATGTCTTCAGCCAATTCGCCCCGAAATGCGTCATCCAGCAGGGAGTAGGGGGGGGAACCTCCAGGTAAAGGGGGGGATACCCTTCCTAGCGGTGGCCACATGCAGCAAAATGGGAGAGTGGTCCAAGAGAGTGCGCGGGAGCACCTCACAGACACGAATACTGCTCAGTACAGATTGTGATGCCAACCAATAGTCGATTCTGGTATGGATATTGTGATATGCCGAATAATGCGTAAATCCACCTTTCGTGGGGTGCTTACTTCTCCACACATCAACCAAATCTAGTTTGATCAGTTCCGCTTTCATGTAGGCGGCAGAGGCCACCGGCCTGCGGGCGGGACCGGCGGAGCGGTCCAGAACAGGGTCAAAAACAAAGGTAAAATCACCTCCCCATAACACCCCGGAGTTGGCGTGTGTCCTACAGTGTGCCGATAGAGTGGCATAGAAGTCTGGGTTATCGTAGTTAGGGCCATAAACGTTGACAATCAGCAAGTCAATCCCCTTACCCACACACCTATCAAGGGCAAACCGGCCTTCTGTGTCTGCTACCACAGGGACCAATCTTAGTTGTGAGGTTGGGCTGACCCAGGTTAGCACCCCCCGGGAGTGTGTCGTAAATCCTGCTGCCACTGTGTTGCCCACAAGCCCACGGGACTGCAGCATCCTACTATTAATGGGCAAGTGTGTTTCCTGCAGGAGGGCCAGAGCAACATGATGTCTATGTAAGTAGCTAAGGACCTTCCGCAGTTTGCGGTAGTCGTTCAGGCCCCGCACATTCCAGGACATCATTTTCAGAGTGTGAGGGGTATGTGTAGTGTTACTCACTGTATTATTAGACATAGCGATAAGGTTATCAAGTGTGCAGTCAGGAAGATCGGCAGCGCCGGTTCCAGAGCAGGGAGCAACTACCGGCAGCACCTTATATCGGATCCACATCTTTAAATTGCGCAGGCAGCCAGTCGCCGCGTCCACAAAAAAGCATTTCAATCCAAGCACAACCCCAAACAGCACCTCACTCGATGCAACATGCAACTCCCCGCAAACAAGGTAACAGGAACATCCCTCAGCTATCCCCCCCAGTTCGGCCTCCCGCCTCCCAACCCACCCACAGCCGACCACCCCCAACCAGGTCAGACAGGCCCCAATACCACTCCCCATCAACCCAAAATTAACAAAATCTAGGTCGTTCTGAAACAGACTCACAGTGGAGCCAAACAGCCAAAAGCACCGGGGCAGAGAACGCCTGCTAGGAGAAGTACCCCCTACTGCTCTGCTGCACAAATCAAGTTCGTCCCACAGGCCTGCCCCAGCTGGTAACTCAGTGTCAGTAGTAAATCACCCCAAGATGCCCCACCATCCCACGGACCTCCTGAAGGCATACCGCCGGCTAGTACCGGCACAACGTGAGATAGTGCCCCCCCCTCCCCGGCAGCGCCCAACCACATAAGATAAATCTGTCGGCCAGCATCAACCGAGCGTCCGTTGAACTCGTCCATTGTACCACCCCATTGGGACTGCCAATATCATGTAAACCCTCACTTACCGCCCCCCTGGGGGGAGGTTCAGCGTCTCCAAGTGAGGGACAGCCCCACTCCGTAGGAAGTAACATAGTGTACCCAACAGGCTCCCAATCCGTCCTGCTCTTCCATGTGAGAAGCGGAGCCGGAATCATCATCATTGTGCTTCTGGGCTTCCTTGCGTTCCCTAGTCCATTCCTTCAGGGACTTCTGAAGGTCTCTGGAGTCCGTGAAGAGTGGGAGTGCCCCCTTTGTTGATTCGGAGCTTGGCGGGATATAGCATAGCGTGATCTAGGCCAAGAGCACATAGCTGCTTCTTGTACGGTGCAAATTGTCTCCGTTCCTCCTGAACCTTGGCAGTGAAATCCGGGTAGAGGGAGATGTCCATGCCCTCGTGTTGTAACTTGCCTTTGTCCCTCGCCAGGCGCAGTGCCGTGTCCCTGTCTCGGTAGTTGAGAAGCTTTGCGATGATAGGGCGAGGGGGCGCACCTGGCTTCGGCTGCGGGCCCAGAGTGCGGTGCGCTCTTTCGACAATGAACATAGGTGAAAAGGCCTCCTCTCCCAACAAAACCTTCAAGAGTTTCTCAACATAGAGTTCCATTTTGCCTTTCTGGGTGGTTTCCGCCACCCCCGTAATGCGGATATTAGATCTGCGCGACCTCGCCTCTAAGTCCTCCAACTTGTCCTGTATGACCTGGAGGAGCCTGCCAAATTGTTTTCTGTCTTTGTCCCATTCAGTTTGTGCCTCCTCCGCCTCAGTGAGCCGCCGTTCCACCATGTCCAGGCGCTCAGCGTGTTTGTCGACCCGCTCCGCCATGCGGTCCATACGATATGATAATGCGTCAATTTTGGTACCAACAGACGCGATACTGTCCTGTATCCCTTTCTCCATGGACATAAGCATGTCACGCAGTTCTGTGCCCGCCGGGCCAGTCACTGTGGCCCCCTTCGGGGACGCCTCGGTTGCCGGCGTCTCCGACCCCTTGGGCCGCCGCCGATCGAAGGAGAGTTTGGCCTGCGTGGAGTCAGTCTTCCCCATGGCAGTCCTGGTTGGGGGGCAGACAAGAGAGCGGTGGGAGCCTCGCTGCTCTCCAGGGGGCTGAGGCAGTGGTCGAAGAACTCTGGGAGGCGTACTGCTACCGCCAGCCGCCAGGACCGCTAGGCCAGGGTCACCGTCACGAGGGTCCCAAAATGGCGCCCGTAGGAGAATCACTTCGTTTTCGCTCAGCTCCAGCGGGGACTCTACTCACACCGGTCGTCGCCGCTGCGGCAGCGCCATCCCTTAACGCACAGCACGAAGGAGGGGAGATCCGTAGGTCAGTCGGTATACGCTGGTCCGGCTGCGTACTCACTCTGACTCCGCCGGTGCGAGGCCACCGTTCAGCAACATATGATACAGCTGCTACGCTGCTGAGGAGCCGCTTCCTGTAGGGACGATAGTCCGAGAAGGGGGCAGCGTCCAAAGAGAAGAGGGCGCGCCCGCGCCGGTCGCTCAAGTGTCGGGTCTCGCCCCAGCGGACCAAGACTCTGGTCACTGGGGTTCGCCGCAGCCGCACGTCGGATGACGTCGCTCGGCCCGCTCTACAGGATAGTCCGCGGCTTCAGGCCCAGTCCGCGGCCGCTGAGGCGACGCTGCTCTCTGCCCGGAGATCGTAGCTTTCCAGGGCCACCGGTCCTCCCGCTAGTGGCCAGAGGTCTCAGGAGGTGGAGTAGGGCCAAATGTAGGAGTCTGGACACTGTGCAGGATGAGTTAGCAGGATTTTGCAGGGGCTAAGGTGAGGAGCCGAAGGCTCACGCGTCCACCATCGATGACGGCTAGCTCCGCCCCCCCGAATGCTGCAGACATTTCATGTCACTTTGATATTGGTCATATTCGCAAAATTAAACCACTGGGAAATGGTTTGCGCTATTTCATTTAATAAACGTTTCTTTAAGGCGCATAGCGCTTCTTGTCACCTCCTGGCAGCGTTATGACACTAGTCATGAGAAACTAAAGCGGATAAATGATTATTGAGAGTGTGCATACTTCAGGTGGATTAAATGGTTGTTCTACAGTTGGTTTTGCTAATGTTTGTTGATTTGCATGTCTTGCCTCCCTCCCTGGTGCTTTCCTAGTACAGTGACAGTGTGTGCTCTTGCACTGTTGGCAGCAACTTATCATGCTGGTAAATCAGCTGCTTTGCCACTGGCAATCGCTGGAGCGGTGGCCATTGGATATGTTGCTTTTCATTTTATTTTTCATATACATTTTGTTAAAATCATTTTCCACAGAACATATGAATGCAAATGACACCATTATATGAGCTGCTGACAAACTGCACATCAGTGCTTTAAAGTCTACCCTTACTTAAAAGAAAATACTGTATAGCCTCACCTTTAAAAAAATTAATTAATAAATAAACAAGCATTGGCATAGCTAATAGGTCTCCCCTTTGGAACCTTATAAGTATTTAGTTATGCAATACAATATCCTTGATGCAACAACATCAACTGTTGCATGGCTAAACACGTATAAGGTCCCAAAGGTGAGACCTATTGGCAGTGCTCAATTTGTAAAAAAAAGAAGTGCAGGTCCTGAAAATTTTGCCAAGGAGGCCACCGCTCACGTCTTCCTCCGGTGAGCCCCACTTTCAACACTCTCACTGCCTCAGTCTCTATCTTGTAACCTTGATCTGTTGTCTGTCCCCTAAGTCTTTGCTCTAAGAGTCTATCCTCTCACCGCTCTAATTGTTTTCTATCACCTTTGTCACACCCTGTATTTCTGATTTGCCCTCTATTCATTTTAGCCCTGCCCTTTCTTCTCTTTTATCCATGCTCTGCTCTCCCTCCCCTCGATCTTGGCTCTTTACTATCACTCTCTAGCAGAGATTAGCTGTGTCTCCATTTTATCATTTGTCTGCTTTTATTCCTCTGGCCTGTCCTCCACAATCTTTCATTCTATCTTCTCTCTTCTTAATGCGTTCTTCTTCACATCATGGCTGCTTTCTCTTTGTATGTGATTTGCTCTCCTCCTTTTCTTCTACTGTTCTCCTTTTTATCTCTCTCCTTTCTTGTTGTTTCTTCTCCTCTGTACTCTTGCTGTCTCTCATCTCTAACACTGCTGCTGCCTGTGACCCCTGTCGTCAGCCTGTTCATGTCCCTGCTATTTTGTACTCTGCGTTTTCTTGTTGTCATTCCTGAAGAAGCAGAAGATACTGTGTTTTACTTTCTTACCTACACCGAGTGCAAAAATAAAATGTACACCAAATGAAAATGCTTTTTGCATATTTTAATCAGTGTGGTATGACTGGGTTTATTGCGGAACAGGCGGCTGCTTGAGCAAAGCAGGTCATGTCAATGCTAGTGCTGCCTGTAATTAATAGGTCCTGGGATGACAACGGCATCGGCATCCACTGCTCAGCTTGCTGTGATCCTGCCTGCTACAGCACAGGCGTTGTCCCCAGCAGTAATGCTGCAAATGCCGGTAAGTATGGCTGTGGTGCCTACTGGACTCACTCACGCTCAGCAATTACCATGCTGGGGTGCAGCGCACAGATTCTACTGGTGACGCCATGGCGCACAAAAGTTGTGTTGGGCCACAGCCACATCGAGCACATTGAGAATAGCAGCAATGCAGGCCTGCCAGATATGATACTTTGGATACGCAACAAGTGGAAAGTCCACACTTACTTTAATTTATTCTTCCTCACGAGCCCTCACTCTCAAGTTCCAAATGAGCTCTTGCAGTTTCCTTGCCTCAACTCCATCATGAGCCAGCCCCCAGCTACAATTATCCAATGGGAGGTTAAGGCAGTGCAGGGTGCAGCAGACTAGGGGAACAGAATGCAAGCCATAGTTTGTCGAGGACTTCTTGGATTTGTGATCAGCCTGATGACATCATCACTACCGTGGTGATACACAATCATGCCCGCCTGGACAGGCATATGCCGGCCTGCCTATGAACATTTACCAGCCAGTCACCATGCAATTTATGTTGTTCTTTTTATTTTGAATTGAACAATTAATATTGAGACCACCACCTGCAGGTCCAAAAATTGTAGCCCCGGCCCTGTGAAAGAAGTGCAGGAGCTGAGCACCTGAAAGCACCTGCTCAAATTAAGCATTGATCCCTCAGCTTGTCCAGGGAGGTGGGGGTATTGTTAAATAAGGTATGATAAATGCGGGAGATGCCTCCTTTACCCAGATCACCCATTACAGTCTGAGCCTCAGTGGGGCTGTATTGGGGGAGCCTGGTGTCATCGGCGATGTTTGTCCAGAGAGCATGCCTTAGTTGTAGCTTCTTATAAAATTAGGAGGAGTGCAGGGAGTAACAGGTTTGCATTTCCTGGAAGGAGAGCATGTGGCCACTGGTCCAAACGTCCCCAAGTTGTATGATACCTATAAGGTCCCAGGATCCGAATCCCCGCAGACCACTCGTCTCCCGAAGCCAGGCCTCATGCCACAGGGGTGTGCATTGCATCATTGTACCCATCCATCCAGTATGATATACCGAGGCCCGCCAAGACAACAGTACAGACTGTGTCACGTCTGGTATTTGGGATGAGATAGTTCCCCCATGCATCATGGTTTGGATCCTGGGCAGACCCTGTACGCTCAACTTCAGCCAGGAGGCTGGGTCCGACCAACCCCCATTAAACCAGTCATGGACCACTAGGAGACGTGTTGCTAGAAAATACAAATACAGGTGCGTCAACCTCATACCCCCGTCGAAGGAGGGAACCCAGCATGTGAAGAGGGCCAGGCGCATCTGACCCCCACCCCACAGAAATTTAGTCATTAGTCTATCCAGTTCCCTAAACCAGGACCTGGAGAAGCAGAAGGGAGTGTTTTGAAGGACAGAGAGAAACCTGTGAAGGATCATCATTTTAAATAAAGCAACCCTGCCAAGGGGGTTAAGGGGTATGAATGATTGATTGGGTAATGTCTTCCACTTCTGGAGGTCTTTTTTGGCCTTTTTAACTATCGGGGTAACATTGAGGGACCTGCCCCATATCCCCAAGTACTTAAAGGAATTGCACCAAATCTGTATATTGGACTGCCAATCATAGCAGTCTCTCGATAAATGGAGTGGGACCAACACTGATTTCTCTGGGTTGAGTTGAAGACCTGAGGCTTGCCCAGACACCTGTAAAGTCTGGAGGCATTGCGGACCAGAGGTGGCGGGGTCGGCCAGAAAGAGCAGGACATCATCTGCGTATAACGCGATTTCGTCCAGTTCGATATTCGGTCATTCCCAGCCTCTAATACGCTCATCAGCCCGCACCAAGGACCCCAAGGGCTCCATCGCCAAAGCGAACAGCAGGGGAGAAAGCGGACAGCCTTGCTGCATACCCCCCGCAATGGGAAAGCCTGGAGATAGTACGCCGTTAACCAGGACACGTAGAAGACCAGGGCCAAGATTCGGGGGCCAAACCCCATCTCTACCAACACTTCATGTAAATAAGCCCAGTCCACCGAGTCAAAAGCTTTTTCAAAATCTATAAGAAGAAGAAGAGCTAAATAAGGGGTAAGTAGGTGTCGGTGGGCCAAAGCCAACTGCACCCTCCGAAGACAGTGTCGGGTCGCGCGTTTGGGCATAAAGCCGCATTGGTCCGGGTGGACCAATATGGACAGGTAAGGTTTCAGGCGCTGGGCCAAGATGGTGGCATATAACTTGACTTCTGTATTAAGGAGGGATATGGGATGGTAGTCTGCACCAGAGTGGGAGGGAGGCTGGGATTTCGGGGTAACCACAATAGTGGCAGTGTCCATCTGTGACGGGAAGGAGCCTTTCTCAAGGGCTTCTCAGAATAGACCATCCAGGTGGGGCACAAGAGTGTCACGGTACAACGCATAATATTCTTGGAGAAGACCGTCAGGTTCTGGCGTCTATCCCGATGACGTGAGGGAAATTGCCTCTTCGATTCTTCTTTTGAATAGCTTTGCCCTAGCTGCTGTGTGCTAAAATTGTGGCCAAATCTCCATTCTTGATCCCACGATTCCCGCCTGGACCCGCCCGCCAGTCTCCCGCTGCCCGGCCGCTTGTAATTCCATCAAGAGCGGGGGCCGCCGAGCGGAGACCGGTGAGGGGCAACTACAAGATCCATAAGCCCTTGCGGAGTCCAGCGTCACCGGGGAGCGCCAGGAGGCGCTGAAAACCAGCATCAGTGCCACTGAGCGGGGAACTTCTTCTTTTGAATAGCTTTGCCCTAGCTGCTGTGCGCTAAAATTGTGGCCAAATCTCCATTCTTGATCCCGCGATTCCCGCCTGGACCCGCCCGCCAGTCTCCCGCTGCCCGGCCGCTTGTAATTCCATCAAGAGCGGGGGCCGCCGAGCGGAGACCGGCGAGGGGCAACTACAAGATCCATAAGCCCTTGCGGAGTCCAGCATCACCAGGGAGCGCCAGGAGGCGCTGAAAACCAGCATCAGCGCCACTGAGCGGGGAACTTCTTCTTTTGAATAGCTTTGCCCTAGCTGCTGTGTGCTAAAATTGTGGCCAAATCTCCATTCTTGATCCCGCGATTCCCGCCTGGACCCGCCGCCAGTCTCCCGCTGCCCGGCCGCTTATAATTCCATCAAGAGCGGGGGCCGCCGAGCGGAGACTGGCGAGGGGCAACTACAAGATCCATAAGCCCTTGCGGAGTCCAGCATCACCGGGGAGCGCCAGGAGGCGCTGAAAACCAGCATCAGCGCCACTGAGCGGGGAACTTCTTCTTTTGAATAGCTTTGCCCTAGCTGCTGTGTGCTAAAATTGTGGCCAAATCTCCATTCTTGATCCCGCAATTCCCGCCTGGACCCGCCCGCCAGTCTCCCGCTGCCCGGCAGCTTGTAATTCCATCAAGAGCGGGGGCCGCCGAGTGGAGACCGGCGAGGGGCAACTACAAGATCCATAAGCCCTTGCGGAGTCCAGCGTCACCGGGGAACGCCAGGAGGCACTGAAAACCAGCATCAGCCCCGCCTCGCGGGACGCCGGGCGAAGCCCGGGCCAAGGGCGGGCCCGTTGTTGCCCGTTAGTGCCCGGTAGGGACCGGACTGGGCCATCCCCCTTGATTTTCCTCGCAAGTTTAACCCGGTACGTTGCTGTACTTTGCTTATTCACACATCCACCATGCCTGGAAGAACCCGAAGTAAAACAAAATCTGCACTAGCTGTAGCCCAGATTACAGGGCCTATAGATCAATTCATCTCACGGACAAATGAGGTAATTGAGCAAAGTATTTCCCTCCTGGAACGCAGAGTATCAATGGACCTCGTCAATGCTAAACGCTCCTCCATGGGCCTTTTGGCTACCGCGGCCTCCCCATTCAACAAGCTCCCACCACTTCTATTCTTTCACCATCTGTTATGGCTGCAGATATCCATACAGTACCGTGATCAGTAGATCTGTCTGTAACTCAATCTGAGTCTGACTCTCTTTTGTCAATAGATTTAGAGATTACCCCAGACCTAGAGGCATGTCAATCACTGGGCACATTGGGAACAACCATAGATAAGCAACTCCGGGGAGTTAGGGAAGGAGCCATTTCTAAACGGGGAAATACCAAGTCATGCGGTAATATAGCGGCGCCTGACACCCCTTTGGAGTCCGGGAGGGATCGGATTTTACAGCCCACACAACCAAGTACAAACATATCAATTGTAAACAATTCCATAGTACCTACTATTACTGTACAGGATATAGATAACTCACTTAAGATATCACAGCCGGGGGGTTCGTGCAGAGCCTGTAATTCCACTTCACAAATATTAACTACCATCAAAGAGCTCTTCATCCAATACCTAAAACCAATAGAAACTAGTTTGAGGCATTTGGAAACCCAAATAGCAACTTCATCACGCACTCCCTCTACTGTGCCTAGCTCACATCCACCCAAACAAGGGAAGGGAAATCCTACTCATCCTATAAAAGTTCCCCAACATCCACAACCTGGTGCAGGAACTAAACAGTCTGTAATGGCCACTCCATCCCTTTCAAAATCTAAGCATACTGTTCCATCAGTCAAACAACAGCTAAATCCAGCGTTAGGTGTGCAAAAGGCTACAATATCTACTGCCTCGCCCCAGACCCCACCAGGACCTGTAAAAACTGCAAACACTGCAAACACAACTACAAACCAAACTACAAATAAAAAACCGACACTTTCACCTTCTAAAATGACGGAAACACAACCCTTGATGGTACCCAAAAAGGGAGCACGACCAAGGCGCCCAGTGCACCTCCCACCAGAGGCAACCCCCTACACGATTATCCTCACAGGTGTTCCTGAATTAACTGAAGGTAAGGATGAAACTGCTTGGTCACTTAAGAATAAGGTCCTGCAGTGGCTAAGCTTAAATAGACCACTAGAGCCCTACCATTCTAGTGGGATCTCCACAGTCCGCAGAGTAACCTGGATAGGGGATGAACGCGAATCAATCCAGGGTGATTGTATCATAGTAAATTGTAACGATCCAAATACTGTGGACTATATTTGCTCATGGCCAACTCTGGGGAAAAAGGGCGGAATTGACGCCCAACATCTTTCTTTTTTCTATCCCCCACTGAACACACACCAATACCTTCCCATTTTAAATTGGCAACACCCTCGGGAAGGGCAATGGAACCAGGCGGGCTACAGCTACAGTTATGGGAATAGAAATAGGAGTAGAGACTGGCAGAACCAGCCCTGGCAACAGGGCAGATCCCTCTTTCCAATGGAGGGCTGGCAGGGTTTTCCAACCAGAAATAGGTATGATTGCCTGGAAATGGTCGATTGACCGTTAGTGGCCATAACGAGTACGACCCAGGTCTTAAAAACCACGGTCGCCCCTCTAACTCCTGGTACACAATCACAGCAGTCTAAACTTCAAGTCCAAGCAGACTTAATTTTGCCCCCTACCAATAGCATTCAGCTTGGGACTACTACAGAATCTCCCAATGCCATCTTAAATGAAACGTTGATCAAGTTCCCGAAAACCTCCATGGGCGCAATTGACACAAACTCACATCAGTTTAGTGATCTGACTATTATCAAAGAAACTACCCTGATCCCATCAGAGTGTTTACCACCGCGATCTTCTGTTTCTCAGTTACCATCTCACTCAAACGACCATTTTCACACTGCAGACCTGAGTTTCTCAATAATATACTGGAATGTCGCAGGTCTGCGTGCTAAGTTGTCATTGCAGCCGTAGCTTGAAACAGTGAGGGAACACCAGATAGTTTGTCTCCAGGAAACATGGTCAATTACTCCAAGCCATTTAGTGGGTTATAGAACCTTTCATACCCCAGCAATTCAGGGAGCTATGGGTAGACCAAAGGGGTGTCTTGCGGTATACGTCGCTAATACTTTTCCCTCCTTATCTATCCGGAAGCTAAAAGAACTCCCGACTCACTCAATTCTGCAAATAAACTTTACTAAAAACTGACTGCACTTATATCCTGATTAACTATTATAATAACTCAGATACAATGGACTGTTTAATAACGTTAACTGAAATTACCACTTTTTTAGTATCTTTGCAAAATGATTCTCACTCTTCCCCAGTACACATAATCTGGGGTGGCGATTTTAATCTCTCATTATGTGCCAATTACAAAAATAGAAATTGTGGCCTGCAGGATGAACATGGCAGTCCTCTGTCCCATTTTGCCCATTCTACTTGTGGCAATAAACTAAATGAGTTCATATTTTCACTAGAACTGGACTTTGTAAACGACCTAGTGGAACCACAAAAAGATTTTTCTCCAACGTTCCACAGTAGAGGGTTCTCAACCACAATAGACTACATTCTGACTTCCCAGATCCTCAAGGGACAAGTGACCAATTTTTGCACTGGGACAGATGTTAGCAGTGATCACTTTCCGATTAGTGTAAGAGTTAACCCAAAAATGGTTAAATCACACTCTATCACTCCTAGCCATCTAAAACAAAATTCATTAACTATGAATAAACTGAACGGTTATACAGTCAAATGGGCCAAGATAGACCCGGCTAAAATAACAGAAAGGGTCCTCGTAAAAACTAAACCTTGGGTACTTGACTGTCTATCACCAAACTCCACTCCCCAGACAATCGTGGGTAGCTTTCAGAATATCCTGAAGATAATTGGAAAGGAGCTTTCTGGTAAACATAGGAATAATAAGTCTACCTCTCCGAGGTGGTTTAATGTAGACTTTCGCAAGGCCCTTTCGAATTTAAAGGAAGCCCTCCACAGACCTACGAGGGATCTAGCGGAAATTTCAAATTTAAGGAAACACAATAACACAGCCAGAAGGGAACGCAGAAGTGAAATCAAGAAAAATCTTTGGGCTCAACTGCATGACAGCTGCCAAAGTAAGGATAGCGCTCTCTTCTGGCAAGTCATTAGACCCCTCTTTTTGGCCGACTCTACAAAGGGACAGCATTTAGACGTCGCAGTTACGGCAGATGAATGGGTCTCGAATTTTTCTAAAATCTTTGGTCATTCCCATTTGGACTCAGTAGGAATAGCTTACAGCGGAGCCCACAAGTTGGAGAAGAACATCTATCCGATTAACATCCATTTCAATCATATGGAAGTCGCCAAAGCACTCAAGGCGTCGAAACCCGGAAAAGCCCCCGGGCCAGACGGAGACCCACTGGATATTTTTCTCCATAATATCGAACTCTGGTCACCAATACTTACCCAGGTTCTGGCAGCAGTAACATTAGTAGGGCTGCTAGAGTCATGGTCAACGTCAATCCTGCTCCCCATCTTCAAAAAGGGCGATCGGAACGATCCGGCCTGCTACAGTCCAATTTTCCTTCTGGACTCCATGGGCAAAGTTGCAGGTCGGGTGATTTTGGACCGTTTACAATCTTGGGCCCAGTAAAACAACATCATGACCGACCTGCAATATGGTTTCCAGAAGGGTCTTGGGACCGTGGAGCAGGTCCTGAACCTCGCCCTTTTGACTGGAAAGTATGTAGGTGCAAAAGGAAGTAACATCTTTCTTGTATATGTCGATCTTAGCGCGGCATTTGACTGTGTCCAGCACTCTAAACTTTGGTCTATACTAAGTGATCTTGGAGTGGAGCCAGCCCTTATAGCCTTCCTCCGTGAACTCTATTCTGACGCCACAGCGTGTGTCAGATTTGGAGTCAACTGAGAGCTATCTCCCTCTTTTTCTATAGCAAAGGGAGTAAGACAGGGCTGTGTACTGGCTCCCTTCCTGTTCAATCTTTACACCAATGGACTAGAGCAGGCCATGTTGGAAGGGAGCCAGGATCTACCCCAGATAAATCATCGTCCAATACCAACACTGCTATATGCAGATGATTCTGTCATTTTAGCCCGAACGCTGAATCAACTCCAAAATCAACTTAACAAATACTGCAGCTTTATGGGTTCACTTGGTCTAAAAATCAATATAAAAAAGACATTTACCATGCATATTGGTCCTAGGGTCAAGAATCCCAAACCAATCTTGGTGGACAATACAAGACTGGAGAGAACCTCTGTTTACCCGTACCTGGGCATCCTCATGGACGATTCCTTAAGCTGGCGACAGGCTACGGCCAGCAGAAAACTTCTCTTCCAGCGAGCAACATCGGCCCTGGTCTCCTTCTCGAGAAAGTTAGGCAAACCCGCTCCCCCCGAACTTCTGAAAATTTACTACGCAAAATGCCATAGTGTGGCCACCTATGGAGCAGGCGTTTGGGATTATGGCCCAATAGACCCTATACAGATAATAGAGAATGGTTTTGTTAAATATCTGCTGGCCCTTCCCCAAAGCGCTCCGAACTATGCTTCACACAATGAGCTCGGTATGGAATGTATCACAGACGCCATTCGTTCCCAACCAATTATTATGGCAACGCGTATGGTCCAAACCAGAGTGTCACCTAACACGATCTTTGATCACAGACTGTATAGCCTTAACCAACTGGCACAGGATTCCCTGGTTAGTCTATGTGCGGAACATTTTTAATGATCTTGGCCGTAGCTCTTATTTCGACGACCCACCTAGTGTAGAGGACATCTCCAGAAATGAGCTAAAGAAGATGTGTATGGACCATCTGAGAGAACTGCGCAATCAGATGGAGATTACAAAAATCTTCGAACACCCAAATCTGTGCAACTCAATTTGTTAAAGGCATCCAACCTTATCTGACGTACTATCTGTCTAATCATGAAAAATATCTTTTGACAAGATTTCGTTTCAACACCTTTTTCCGTTTAGTTTCCTTTCCTGAAGTTCAAAACTGGTCTCGTATTCTCATGAACTGCCCATGTGACGGACTTTCTTCACAATCAACAATTCATATTATTTTCTTTTGTAAATACTATAACACACCACGAAAATCCTGGATTCTCCCACTCCTTCAATCCTCTGGCCACAGATTATGCCACTCAAAAACAATGGGAGAGGTAGGGAAGTGTAAGAACACTCTCTTGATCCCCAGTTATATATCAATAAACAAAAAAAGAGAGGTTCATGTCTCTCAAAAGCCACTTGGATGGAGCCACCAGATTCAAGATACTCGCACCCTATTTGGGTTTGAAGGAAAGCCCTCACACACTGACCTAGTCAGTGTCATGCTTCATCATTGGGCCCCACCGAAACGCCAGAAGACTGCGGAGCTGGTATTGTGTAACGGGAGTGTTGTGAGGATAAATAAACTTAAACTTAAAAGTGTCTAAAGGGTATCTAAAAAAATTTTTATTAGTGATCCCTAGGACACAGATACAAAGGTACTATGTGTCTGAATTATAAAAGCCAAGGTAATGGTTGGTTTAATTCAGATATAGTATTAAATAAGTATGTCAACATGTTTCAGCCTTAGTGTTGGTTTGATTTTACCTAGGCATTCGTCAGGACAATGATAAACCCCGGCGGGGTTTATCACTAATAAAAATTTTTTTAGATACCCTTTAGACACTTTTAAGTTTAAGTTTATTTATCCTCACAACACTCCCGTTACACAATACCAGCTCCGCAGTCTTCTGGCGTCGCAGCACACCGAAGAGGCACTAGGTCTCTTCGGTGGGGCCCGATGATGAAGCATGGCACTGACTAGGTCAGTGTGTGAGGGCTTTCCTTCAAACCCAAATAGGGTGCGAGTATCTTGAATCTGGTGGCTCCATCCAAGTGGCTTTTGAGAGACATGAACCTCTCTTTTTTTGTTTATTCACAGATTATGCCACCCTGCATTCCTTTCCCTGCAGCTCTTGGACTCGGTACATGTTGCGAAGTGCATAGCCACTTTTTTAAAAGCCAGCATTAAAATACGCCAAGCTTATGACTGACAAGAAAATTCTTCTTTATAATTTTTATATTTTAACCTAATTTTTCTTCTAAAGTTTTGTTTCTTTATTATAAATTAGTATTCTCCTTTTAATCTAAATATTGTTCTGTTCAAGTCTACTGTTTTAAAATGTGTACTTTTTATGATTGCAAACAAGTGGTAATCGAATAAAAGTTTATGAAACTGAAACTGAAGCCTCTTCGATTTCTTTCCTAGATATGGGGTGGTCCAAGTCTTTCTAAGCAGCTGTCTCCAACCGAGGAAGACCTACGTTGCCTCTTGCGAAGAGAACGTGAAGTGGTAGATCAGGGGTTTGCGCTGTGTATAAATTCCGATAGTAAGCAGCCAATGTGCTGGCCATCGCCAATGGGGCGCTCTGTAACAAGCCCTGGTCGTCCACCACCTCTGGAATTATTTGATTCGCCTTGGGGTAGGTGGCTAGCCTGTGCAAAATCGTACCATTTTCTCCCCAATCATACACCCTCACCACCGATGACCTCCACAGGAGCTTGGCCGCATCCAGGGATAGCTGTCTGATCTTGGGCCAGAGGTGGGCGAGTTGCCGGCTTTGGGCGGCGTCCCCAGACTGGGAAAGTGACTGTTCCAAGCGAAATGCCTGCGCCTCTCTTGAAGTAATTTCACGCAGCAGCTCCAATCTCTGCTTCTTTAACTGCCCCTTTGCAAACCCCCTTACGGTTGCTTTCCCAGCCCCCCACAGGGTACCCGGGGAGGGCACAAAACCTACGTTGGTGAGAAAGTAGTGCTTGAGCTCCTTCCCTACTGTCTTCCTAAATTCTCTGTTAGTCAGGGTGTTATTAAGGTGTATGATGTCAGCGTGGGTTTTGATCTTGTAATAGAGTTGTGTGTCATTAATAATAATAATAAGGGTAGCTTATAAAGCGCTTGGTTACGCAGAAGCGTGTCCCCGCGCTACAAATTTCATTGGCATAAAGATGGTAGTTGATACCAGCTTGATTTAGAATGAGGGTGAGAGGTTCCATAAAGAGGTTAAAGAGTGAAGGTAAGGGAATAGATCCCTGGGGGATTCCTAGGTTGACCGGAGTGGGTTTAGATAGACAGTCTTGAATTTTAATTTGTTGGGTTCAATGCTGAAGATAGGAGACAAACCATTTGTGGGTACTACCATTGAGGCCGAAGCAATCTTTGAGCACATTAAGTAGGGCAGGGTGTTTAACAGTGTCAAAAGCTGCGGAGAGATCAAGGAGTATAAGAAGACATGTCTCACCGTTATCAAGGGAGTGGTCGATGTCATCAATGTTTAGCATGGCAGTTTCAGTGCAGCAGCCTTTTCTGAAGCCTGATTGTAAGTGGTCCAGAAGGTTGAGTTTGTCAATGTGTTTGTCTAATTGGAGCAAGACACATTTTTTTGAGGGCTTTAGAAAGAAGGGGTAGGTTAGTGATGGGGCGGAGTTTGTTTAAGTCATTAGGATCAGCATTGGCGTTTTTGATAATGGGTGAAATTTGACCAAGTTGGAGGGAGCTAGGGACACTTCCCGTAGCAAGGGTGATGTTGATGATTGAGGTCCAGGATGGGACGATGATATGCTTTAGGTCTTGGACAAGGTTAGAAGGGAGGGGGTCTTTGGTATGGGAGGATGGCTTTAGCTTAGTAATAATGCTGTGGACTTCGTCTTCAGTTACAGGGAGGAAATTATGCCAGGAGGCATTGTTTTTTGGTCGTGAGAATGGGAGGTTGGGTACAAGAGGAGTAGGGGTGGGAAGGTGTGGGGATAGTTTATCGAGGGTATAGGAGAAGGAATGTGTGATGTGGGGTTAGGGTTAGGTGAGGTAGGGGGTGAATATGAGGGAGGACCTAGGGGTGTCAGGAGTGTGGAGTGTGAATTAGAGGATATGACAAGAGAAAGTAGGGGGTTGGTTGGGATCTGCGTTGAGTGGAACGATTGATCTATTTTAGTGATTTTTTCAGAGAAAAAGTGTGCAATTTCTTCACATCTAGCAGTTGAGGCCGTCGGGTTAGGCGGAGCTGAGGAGGTTTGGTGCCAAATAATGTTGAACAGTTCTCTAGGTCTGTTTTTGGCCTGATCGAGTTGTGTACGGAAGAAGGATGCCTTTTCGTTACAAATTTGTTTTTTGTATGTAGATCTAGCTGATCTGTGGAGTGTCAGGTTAGAGTGGGAGGTATGCTGTCTCCAGGTTCTTTCCATTAGTCTTAATGAGCGTCTTTCGTTGTTAAGTTTGAGGTTAAACCAATATTTGTAAGGGATGTTTCTAAGAGTTTTAAGTTTACGAGGGGGCAATTGGTCTAGGACATCTATGACGGCTTGATTAAAGTTGTCAGTAAGCTCATTTGCGTTTTGGGAGAGAGGAGTGAGGGGCAGTTGAGCTTGTAGTTTGGACTCAAGTTCGCCAGGAGGGATAAGTTTTAGAGTTCTGGTCCATTTCATAGGTTTAATTTGTTTTGAGGTGAGGGGAGGCGGCGTGATGGAAATGGTGAACAGTATGAGGTGGTGGTTGGACCGGTCAATGGGGATGATGTTGGTCAGGAAGGCTAAGTCATTGTTGGTAACAATGGCATCCAGGATGGCTCATTTGGTGTGGGTGGAGGACTGACAAAGTTGTTTGAGGTAATTGATCTCGAGAAGGTTAGTGAAGAGGGTGGTAGTGGGATCATTGGTGTCGTTCAAGTGGAGGTTGAGGTCTCCAAGTAAGAGATTTTTGGAGTTGGATAATGAGGATTGTGTAATCAAGTCAGAAAGTTCCTCAATAAAGGGGTGTGGATCACAAGGAGGGTGGTAGATAGTGTGTAAACGAATAGAGTGGGCGCCTGGAATTTTACGTTCAGCTTCAAGGTATTCGAAATGTTAAAGAAATATAATGAGCTTGCCGTGGCAGGGTCACTAAAAAGTAAAATTTTTAGGTTCTCCTACCAGTACAGGCTTCAAGAATATTGGGACTCAGAGGGTCTGTCCTGGTCTCTTCTGTTAGCACCTGAAATGGAACTAGGAGAAGATGCAGGGCTTCTTCCTGGAGGAAATGGTGAAGATGATATTGAAGATGAATAGGAGAAGTTTCCTTCACCATCATTCCAACTTTCATCATGAGAAATCTATTCTTCTGCTAAACTAGGTTTAGCTCCTTCTTGTTCCATTTCCACCTGTACTGTTTTCTGGAACTCTCCTGGGGCCTCAATGATTGCCTAGACCAAGCATTGCCATATAGACGAGGGGCTTTTTTCACAGAAGAAAGTGAATGTGGTGCTTAGGATCTTCCATTTTCCAAGTCTTTACAAGGTGTACTGGGCACACTAGGTACGAGATGCAGAAGAACGCAGTGGTTGTGATCCCAACATACACCATACTCATGACCATACTGTTTTTTTTGTTGATGATAGTTGTTGCGCTGGCCACTTTCTTAGGGTCTCCAGTGACATATTCGGTTAAGCAAATACCTGTGCATTTTGTTTCTAATTCTACCTCCAAGCAAGAGGAAATAGAAGTATTATAATACAGATTTCTCCATAAATGTTTTTGATCTAGAGAAAAAACCTAATAGCAATACTCAGGAGTTTGACATGGAGTCTGGGATAGCTGTAGTTACCTGCACTGATATTCATGCTCTGGCAAAGAAACCCATATGGGCAAGTCGAAGTCATGTACCATGTTTCTGCTCCTGCTTCTACCTGACCTAGCCAGGTACCCAGGGGCACAGTTGCTTGCAGCAAATACTGTCATCCCCTCCCCCACCACCATTAACTGTGCCCCAGACACATACCATCAACAGCAAAATACATGCTCACAAAGGCAATAATAAATGGTAGGCAACAACTACCCCATAACTACTGCCACCCTGACGTTCACTACTAATACATAAAATGCTGCCAAATTGAGGATACACCTTGTGTGCACCACCCACCTTCAGCAGCCCCCTTCCTTACTGACACACACCCTAAACAGGAAAACATGCCCCAAAAATTAAGGAACAATCGGGCACTCTAACTCATCCATTGTTCCCCTGAAACATACCACTAACAGCATAAAATCCCCTACTACTTAATGATAAACCATGGGGTACATTCCACTTATCCATCGCCACCCAGAACCTTTGCACCAAAGTCAAAAAACTCCAAAGGAGACATTTTTGTTGAACATCAACTTTTCTACAGCTACTAAGATACATATTACCAGCAGCAAAAAGGGGCCGCAAAAATTATGATTTTCACACCCTCAAAGACACATACCACCAAAGTAAAAACATGTCACAAAAATTGATGCAAATTCTTAGGGCATATCGCACCACCTCCAAGCCTATCCTCGGGCCCCTCATTCCTTAACATCTGTCAAAAATAAATTAGAGAGTGGAAATGAGGGGGGCATGGCCTGTGGTAGCAGAAGTGCTGCACAATCTAAAACAAACACATATAATACCAAGGTAGACAAAATGTTTGACAAATCGATCATATACAAAAGGAATTACTAAAGACACAAAGCAACAACTGCAAAAAAATGTAGACCAATACTGGGGGGTAGCGCACACTCTTCTATTGCTTCAGACACGTCTACCACAAACAGTACAAAAAGGCAAAAAAATATTATAATTGTTGGGGCACTGTGCTTATCCGCATCTCTAAATCCTTACTAGCAGTAGCACAAATTGTGGCAAATAGGGCAATGTTTACTTTTATTTCATTTTCATTCAACCATTATCAAACTATGCCCCATAAATTGAGAAAAAAATCCTGGAGTTTCACACTTTTTTTGCTTTGCCTCAGACACATACTAACAATTGCAAAACATGGCCAAGTAATTCAGTATAAATCTTGTGGCACGCCACACTTATACTGCCTCCCAGACAAATAGCACAAAAAAAATGCTCAAAAACGAATCGTAAACCAAGCGGCGCCCTTACACTTCCACCGCCACCTGCCATTAACAGCAAAAAAATAAAAGACAGAATAAATCAGAGGAAAGGTGATGCTACCCTTAGTGTCCCATTGCACTCCAAACCCAAACCTTCGGGGAGCTCCCACTCTTCCTCTGACATCCAGATGCATACCATAAACAAACTTTCCATTGTTTCTTCGACATTTACCACCAATGGACATATGTCACTATATGCCACCAAGTGCAACAAGCATTTACAATGCAATAGGTCTCGCATTAGGAAAGTGTGAGCTATTGGTATTGTAAATGACAATTTTTTTTAATTTGTGTTGGCTTTGAAAATATATAAATTAATAGCATTGTTGTTTGCAAAGCCAATAGCTTACACTTTCCTAATGCGAGTCCTATTGGCTATGGCAATGCTTGTTGGTAGCAAGCAAGGACAGTGCTGTTGTGGCGCTGAGTGGTGCTGAGTGATGATGTGGTTGGGCTGGGTGATGTGGTGGTGTATTAGAGTGATGTGATGGTGTATTAGAGTGATGTGGTGGGGTCCCAGAGTGAAATGGCGGTGTCCCAGAGTGATGTGTGGTGTCCCAGAGTGATGTGGTTTTGTTCCTGAGTGATGTGGTGGTGTTCCTGAGTGATGTGGTGGTGTCCGTGAGTGATGTGGTGGTGTCCCTGAGTGTTGTAGTGATGCCCCTGAGTGATGTAGTGATGCCCCTGAGTGATGTGGTGGTGCCCCTGCGTGATGTGATGGTGTCCCTGAGTGATGTGGTGGTGTCCCAGAGTGATGTGGTGGTGTCCCAGAGTAATGTGGTGGTGTCCCAGAGTGATGTGGTGGTGTCCCAGAGTGATGTGGTGGTGTCCTATAGTGAGGTGGTGGTGCCCCTGACTTATGTGGTGCTGTCCCTGAGTGATGTGGTGGTGTCCCTGAGTGATGTGGTGGTGTCCTAGAGTGATATGGTGGTGTCCTAGAGTGATATGGTGGTGTCCCTGAGTGATGTGGCGGTGTTGTGTGGCGTTCAGCAGTGTGATGCATGCAGCAGTGTGAGGCGTGCAGCAGTGTGAGGCGTGCAGCAGTGTACAGCATGCAGCATTGTGAGGCATGCAGCAGTGTGTGGCGTGCAGCAGTGTGAGTCGTGCGGTAGTAGGCAGCAGTGTGAGTAATGCAGCAGTGTGCAGCATGCAGCTGTGTGAGGCGTGCAGCAGTGTGAGGCGTGCAGCAGTGTGTGGAATGCAGCAGTGTGAGTAATGCAGCAGTGTGCAGCGTGCAGCAGTGTGAGGCGTGCAGCAGTGTGAGGTGTGCAGCAGTGTGAGGCGTGCAACAGTGTGAGGCGTGCGGTAGTGTGTAGCATGCAGCAGTGTGCAGCAGTGTGCAGCGTGCAGCAGTGTGCAGCATGCAGCAGTGTGTGGCGTGCAGCAGTGTGTGGCGTGCAGCAGTGTGCGGCGTGCAGCAGTGTGAGTAATGCAGCAGTGTGCAGCAGTGTGAGGCGTGCAGCAGTGTGAGGTGGACAGCACTGTGAGGCGGGCAGCAGTGTACAGCATTCAGTAGTATGAGTAATGCAGCAGTGTGCAGCTTGCAGCAGTGTGAGGCGTGCAGCAGTGTGTGGCGTGCAGCAGTGTGAGGCGTGAGGTGAGGGGGTGAGGGTGTGAGGGTGTGTGAGGGTGAGAGGATGTGTGAGGGTGAGTGTGTGGGAGTGTGAGGGTGAGGGGTTGTGAGGGTGAGGGGGTGTTAGGATTTTGTCTCAGATTACTTCTGTGAATCGGGCCCAATACGTTTAAAGACTCAGTACACATATGCAACTAATACACCAAAATTCCCCTTTTCAGCAGGCCCTGACCTACACCTTCAGGATGCATCATGGTGCCTGCCACACAGTGCAGGCATGTTTACCTAGGCCCAAATGTGAAGGACTAGAAGGGCAGGGGGCCCTGCTAGGGGCCCCCAATGTCACTTTCCAACAGCCTTTCCATGCCGGAAAGGCCAATGTTGAATGGCTGCCAGATACCAACATCATAATCCCGATGGCGGAGCCGCCATCATTAAGGGATTATGAACTGTTTCCAAAGAAAGCATCAGACAGTCCCTCTGACTGCTGCCTCCGACCGCACGCATGGTAATGCGTCAGTCGGACCACAGCAGCAGATGGCGGTTGGACCAGAACTGGCGAGCTGTCGGTTGCGGTCTGACCACCATCATAATCAGGCCCTTAGTTGTTTTCCCAAAACATTTGTTCCGTGTCATGCTCTGGAAATTAATTTCCTGATACAAGATCATGATCTGGACATCCTGTTCCTGAAGGAGACTTGGATTGTTGCCAGTTCAGGTGCAGACATGGTTTGAGCCCTTCCCCCTGGTTTTTTGATATACCATCTTGATAGACCTAAGGGGCGGGGTGGCAGCATTGCCATTATATATAGAGATACATTGGTGTGTAAGGCGCAGAACAGTGACGTACAGGACTGTGAGAGCTGTCAGTTCTCTCTACATGTTTTTCCTACGGTGACTGTGTCAGGCATCTTGATCTATCGTCCACCAGGAGTCGTGGGGAGTTTTGTTGGTTCTCTGATGGAAACAGTCACGCAGTTGGCTTCCTCGACGACTAATTTTATGCTGTTAGGAGATCTGAATTTCCATTTTAACGAACCAACAGACTCTGTGGCGGCATATCTGCTGAGTGACCTTAAAGCCTACAATCTTAACCTAAAAAACCTGGGACCCTCCCATTCCAAGGGTCGCCTTCTTGATCCCATCTTCTCAAATATTCCATACCTTACAGCTCTGTCCGTTACCTTGGACAGACCATTTTCTGGTCCCGCTCAGTCTGCAAGTTGACCCGAGAGTGGCCCCCTCTCCGAGAGTTTGTACTCTGGAGAGAGTTTGGTCCAGGTTATCAGTTGATAACTGGATCGCGAGACTTGAGAGCTCATGCCCCCCTGTAGCAGCGGATCCGGTTACGGCTGATACGGATTTTGAGATGTGGATAACTAATTCCTTGGACGTCATTCTCCCCAAAAAAAGAGTAGCAAAGAGGGGTAAAAGGATGGGTTCCGCCCCTTGGTATTCGCCGGACTTACGCATCCTCAGGAAAGGATGTAAGAGGCTGGAGAGAACCTGGAGAAAAAACTGGGAGGTGGCAAGCCGGGATGAATATCGCACCGCAATAAGAACATATAAAAACGCCCTTCGCAGTGCTAAGGCGCAATTCTTTGAGGATAGGATAAAAAGTGCCTCCAATTCTTCGAGAGAGACCTTTACAGTGGTAAAGGAACTCCTCAAAATCCCGGAGCCCCCGCTGACTCAGGATAATCCTGCTGAGAAATGTAGAGAGCTAGCGGAATTTTTCCATCTAAAAATTAAAAACATCATAGCTGCCCTGCCCCAAGTCGTACAGGTTGCACAGACAGGCAATCAGACAGCAGGAGAAGGCGCCCGCCTGGATACCTTTGGTCCAATCCCTGTAGCTGAGGTTGCAAAGGAGCTGGGATCCATGAAGAGTGGTTCACCAGAGGATCCAGCCCCAATGAGATTTCTGAAACAGGTAACATCTGTGGTTGCGGCTCCTATAGCGAACTTGATTAATGCATCCCTTACCCAGGGTGTGGTGCCGCCGAGCTGGAAAAGAGCGGTTGTAAAGGCTCTTCTGAAGAAACCCAATCTGGATTCGTCAGATTTGGCTAACTTCAGGCCCATCTCTCTGCTGCCGGGTCTCGGTAAGATCGCTGAAAGACTGGTTAACCGACAAATATCCGTCTTTCTGGAATCCAATGGCCTGCTGAGAGATTCACAAACGGGCTTTCGGCCAGGGCAGGGTACAGACACCGCCCTCTTGGCAGTCATTGAGGAAGCAAGGAGCATTTTGGATTCAGGAGGGTCAGTGGCAGTGATCCTCCTGGACCTCAGTGCTGCCTTTGACACTGTAAACCATCAAGTGTTGATCCAACGGCTGTCCAATGCGGGGGTCACAGGAGTGGCGTTGCAATGGCTTAGGTCATTTCTGTGTGGTCGTACCTATCAGGTCTGGGAAGGCAGCGAGAAGTCTCCATCTATCCCCCTCCAGTGCGGTGTGCCACAGGGCTCCTCGTTGAGCCCTACGCTGTTTAACGTCTATATGGCCCCCCTGGAGGATGTGGTGGCCCCTTTTGGGATAAAAATTGTCAGCTATGCTGACGATACCCAGCTGGTGGTCGCATTATCTCAACTGGAGAAGAACCCAGACGCGCTGCGCCTATGCCTGACCAATGTACACACCTGGATGTGTGAATCGTTGCTCAAACCAAATGGTTCCAAGACGGAGATAATGCTGTTAGGGCACAAGACTCCCTCTCTCCCCTTGACCGTTTGGCCCAGCTGCCTGGGGGAGCTCCCCATTCCCAAGGAGGAGATCAAGAGTTTGGGAGTATGGCTGGAGCAAGATCTCTCCTTTAAAACTCAGGCCAAGAAAACGGTGGGGTTTGTTTTGGGCTTCTTCGTTCAGCCCGTAAAGTCTTGCCCCTCCTCCCCTTGCCATCGAGGAGGTTACTCATCCAGGGGCTAATTATCTCCAGGCTTGATTACTGCAATGCCATATTCCTTGGTGCTCCGGAAGCCACACTCAGTAAGCTGCAGCAGGTGCAAAATGCTGCGGCTAGGCTGTTGACTAATACATCAAGGAGACAATCAGCTAAGCCCGCCTTGGAAGCATTGCATTGGCTCCCGTTGAGAGAGAGGGTCAAGTTTAAGGCTCTCTGTACGGCCCACAAGATCCTTCAAGGGAAAGGACCTCCTTCTTTAAGGAAGCTAGTGGTGCCCTATAAAGCCAACAGAGCTCTTCGCTCTGATCAAAAACTTTTGCTACAGGTCCCCAGAGTTCACAAAGCTCGCACTGGAGGCAGAAGATTTTCGGTGCATACAGCCACCCTTTGGAATTCGCTCCCTTTGAAACTGCGTCGTGAGACATGCATTCTTCGTTTTCGGAAGCTTCTGAAAACACACCTTTTCCCATCTTAATACGTTGGATTGGCTTCGCAACGGTCTGACGAACTCCTTGACAAGCGCTGGGACACCCAAGGGTAACCACGCACTATATAAGACTCAAATCAATCAATCAATCAATCCTGTGTATCTGGCCAAGCACTCTTTGTCACCAAGAAGCTCAGTTCCTCATGGCTGCCTTCTCTCTCAGGGAGACAGACAGTCTGCAGGAGTGGCACCCCCATCACTGCAGTCTCCATGCTTTTTGTACCACCCCAATGATAGCCATGAAGGTAAGTTTTTTTTTGCACCTTATACCAACAAGATTACATGTAAACACACATATAAATCTCAAAATATTTTTTTGTTTGTTCTATTTTTTTGTAAATCAAATTTTTTCCAGATATGATGAAGAATTGGTGCTTACAAACAGTAGTGTAGCCAGTGTGTCATGGGCCCTAGTGCAAGGAAGGAAATAGGCTACCTGGCCACTGTTGTTTTAAATGGGAAATACAGCAATAATCAGGGTTCATTGGGTTCTCAGGTCTCTGTGCCCCAGTGTCACTGCACATGCTGCACCAATGGAGGTTGTACCCCTGCTTAGAAATAAGTAACAATTAAACAATTGTTAAAGATATGTGTGCTACATGGCAGTTACATTCAAACATCATATTTTTTATCAAAGTACATCTAAAAATGCTGGATGCACTTCTTTAAAGAGTTAATTGATGTAGGCAACCTCACATCCAGAGATGAGCACACACACATAAAACATATCACCGATCAGTGACATCTCTTTTGTTCCTTGACTGAGGCTTGGATTTCCTTCCTCGACAACATCATGCGATATACAACCGACCTCACATTAAGAAATGACAACTCAGTGGACTCAGACCTTAGCTAAAATAGTTGTTAATTCATTTGTTTCAAGCTGATTTTCCGCCAACAGAATAAAAGCACCTCCCATCCTGTAAAAAATGGGGTTAGTGGTCGGGGGAGGGTGAAAAACCAACTCAAGCAACAACCACAGTCCCTGTCAGGGTGAACCACAAAAGGTACTAAATTAACCTGTGCTTTTCCCTCTGGTAGCTTGGCACAAGAGCAGGCAGGCTTGCCTTAAAAGCACTGTGTTAAGCATGTATGTAGCATATAAACAGTAATACAGTGAAAACACAACACAAGAATCCCAAACTGTTAGACCTGTCAGCCTTTGATGTGGTATATCTGTGGAAACTAGCTGCAATGGCTGTTAGCAACAGCTGAAGCCCTTCTCTCCTTCTGTTTGCTAAACTTCATTTGTGTTGGCTGTGTGCACCTTTACCACTGTTAACCAGTGCTAATATACTTGTGCTTGTTCCTCTAAACATAGTAAAATTGGCTTACACCCAATCGGCACATTTAAATTACTTATAAGTCCCTAGTAAAGTGTTACCACTGCTACTAGTAGGCCTTCAGCATTTATTGTGCCACCCACAGTCATATAAAACATGTCTCATACCTGCAATTACAACCTGTGTGCAGTTTCAAATTGTCAGTTTGACCTAGCAAAATTAACCTTTTGCCATGCACAGACCTTCCTTTTTAATACATATAAGTCACCCCTAAGGATTTAGGCCCTTATACATCCCAGAAGACACGGTGCAGTGTATTTACAAAGTTGGACATAAATGTTCCGCATGTCCTGGTAGTGAAAAACACCTACATTAATTTTTCACTACTGGAAGGCCTATCTCTCCCATTGGATAACATTGGGTTAAATTATATTAAATAAGTTATAACTTTTGATTGGGAGGGGTAGGAATGTCATGTTTATGCTCCAATTCTCCAATAAATCCCTTGGAGTCACTCAGGCAGACTGGGATGAGGAGAGGAGGTTCGGTCTTCCTTCTCAGAGAGCAGGGCAGGCCTCAAAGAGCAAGGCAGTCTTCTAACAGCAGGGCAGTCCTTCTTCTGTACTGTCCACAGCTCCAGAAATGGACTAAAGATGCCTGAGGGCCCCATAATAATACCTGGGAGAAACTTCTAGGCTACCCTGATATCTGGTTTTTGAATTTCCATCCTTCCCCTGCCCAGGCCCCTGGAAGTCCAGAGTGATAAAAGACTAGTGTTAGGTTCCTTTGTGTGTGCTGGGGGTAGGCCCTATTGAAGTACAAGTGGGCCAGGAAACAGCTGAAGCCCTTCTCCTCTTCTGTTTGCTGAAATTCGTTTGTGTTGGCTGTGTGCACTTTACCACTGTTAACCAGTGCTAATGTACTTGTGCTTGATCCTCTAAACATAGTAAAATTGGCTTACACCCAATTGGCACATTTAAATTACTTATAAGTCCTTAGTAAAGTATTACCACTGCTACTAGTGGGCCCTCAGCATTTATTGTGCCACCCACAGTCATATAAAACATGTCTCATGCCTGCAATTACAACCTGTGTGCAGTTTCAAATTGTCAGTTTGACCTAGCAAAATAAACCTTTTGCCATGCCCTGACCTTCCTTTTTAATACATATAAGTCACCCCTAAGTATTTAGGCCCTATTACATCCCAGAAGACACGGTGCAGTGTATATACAAAGTTGGACATATATGTTCTACATGTCCTGGTAGTGAAAAACACCTACATTAATTTTTCACTACTAGAAGGCCTATCTCTCCCAATGGATAACATTGGGTTAAATTAGATTAAATAAGTTATAACTTTTGATTGGGAGGGGTAGGAATGTCATGTTTACGCTCCAGTTCTCCAATAAATCCCTTGAAGTCACTCAGGCAGACTGGGATGAGGAGAGGAGGTTCAGTCTTCCTTCTCAGAGAGCAGGGCAGGCCTCGAAGAGCAAGGCAGTCTTCTAACAGTAGGGCAGTCCTTCTTCTGTACTGTCCACAGGTCCAGAAAAGGACTAAAGATGCCTGAGGGCCCCATAATAATACCTGGGAGAAACTTCTAGGCTACCGTGATATCTGTTTTTTGAATTTCCATCTTTCCCCTGCCCAGGCCCCTGGAAGTCCAGAGTGATAAAAGACTAGTGTTAGGTTCCTTTGTGTGTGCTCGAGGTAGGCCCTATTGAAGTACAAGTGGTCCAGGGAACAGGTCCTCCCCCACCCATCCTGTCAGGATTGCCCATCGTGCCCACACATAAGCCCTATTGTCTAACTGCCTGGGAGAAACACAGAAACCTTATAGGAGGGTCATGTAACCCAGGAATCTGGCAACAGGCCCCAATTGGTTAGGACAAGAAAATGGCAGCTTTCTAAAAGTTACTTTAAGTATTGGGGCGACACTCCGCCCCAAAGCCAGTGGCACAGCTGAAAGCTGTTTGCTTCTTCCTTTGTGTACACATCATTTTGTCAAAATTTTTCAACATTTACTTTCCTTTTGCCTTATTTTCTCATTTTAATCCCTCTTTAGACTCCACACGTACGGTATCGTGCCTATTTTCAACAGTTTCTCATGTTCAAAGTCGTCCATCCGGACCTTATTTAAGAACAGGTACAAACTCATTCCGTTCATTTGAAGCAGTATTTTATTAACCCAATGCATTTCGGGCTATTTAAGCCCTTCATCGGGGGTAACTGAAAATATCAAATAACAAGCATTAGCTTCTATTTCTCATTAGCATGATCTAAACAACAGCATTATCTTTAAATAAAACACTGCACCCCGATACCCATACAGTCACCCCAATTTGTGTCTCTAAAATTCCTCTGCAAGGTCCACTTATATATATACCCATATGTTGTAAACAGAATCTACCTCAGTGGCTGATTTAAGCTATCTTCCTCATGTTGTGCCCCGCCTTTTGAGACCGCGTTTAAACGAGCATTCTCCTCATCCTTAAACCTCTCCTCTCAATATATTCTGCTAGTTTTTCACGTAGATTTAACCTATCCTTCCTGCCCAACCACAGTAGTTTCCTAATGCAATAATTATTCCATCCCTTGTTTTCCACATCTTTATCACGTGCAGTTTCTCATGCTGTCACAACCCACATAATGCTGCTTTAATTCGATCTTACTCCTTTGGAGCCAAAACTGCCGTATCCCTGATCTCACTAACATGCTATTCTGCATGTTAGTGAGATCAGGGATACGCATGTCAGGCAGCAGATAGAATGGGGGCTTGCAATGTGGGATTTCAGAAACAGATAAGATAAGGCGAACACTTGAGTTGGTAAAGGCAGTTTGGGCTCCAAAGGAGTAAGATCGAATTAAAGCAGCATTATGTGCAACTACTCCAGAGATTCCAGTAAGAGTTCTGGAACCTGAGAAGCTAGCGCTGGACAAAACGAGGACATTAACCATTTGCACAAAAAAACAAGCATATTAAATTTCAGAATTCAGACGTCCCTTGATGTTTGAAAAAATTCTCCTGGAAGTCCTTTTTCACATGATGACATAGATCTAATCTTTGCTTTCATTTTTATAGAGGAAACTCAATGTCCCTCTGTCTTTCTCCTCCATTGATACTTTTTATTTCTCGCCGAAACGTACTTTATAGGAGGATTTTTTTTCTTTCTAGTTAACTAGATTTACCAGAATTTCCAGAGAAACAAAGCACACCTCATTAAAATTTAGAACAATCTCACAGAGGTGCAATAGGTACTGCAAAGAGAGTCTACAGTCCTGCACGTTGTTGGTGGACGGGAACAAGAATTCAGCTGCCCGTTTTAATATTAAGGCCTTTTCTGGATTTGCAGCCTGCATATGCCTTTCTCTTACCTACACAGAACAAGCATTGGCATAGCCAATAGGTCTCGCCTTTAGGAGTTTATAAGTGTTTAACTATGCAACAATTAATGTTGTTGCACCAAGGATATTGTGCTGCATAACTAAATACTTATAAGGTCCCAAAAGCGAGACCTATTGGCTATGCCAATGCTTGTTAATACATATAAGTCACCCTTGGGGTGGGTCTTAAATAGCCCATAGGGCAGGGTGCAGTGTATCCAAAATGTTGGACATGTACTTTTAACTTTTACCTGTCCTGGTAGTGAAAAACTCTTAAATTCGTTTTTCACTACTGCAAGGCCCGCCTCTCTCGGAGAATAACATTAGGTTAACATATTACATTTATTAAGTGAGAACTTTCAGTTGTGAAGCAGGCAGGAAAGTCAAGGTTGGTGTCTAAAGAATTATAATTGCAAACCCTCTTTAATTGAAAAGTTAGATTTTAAGCCACAATCCTGAAAATGCTTCTTTTAGAAAATTGGCATTTTCATGTCCCAACCATTTGTTGCCTGGAGCTGATATCCCGGATCACATGAGAAGGTGTTGCTGGCCATTGGTCTTTGTGGATTGCTCCCAGCCTGTAAAACTAAGGGGTAATTGGTGTTGGCAGGATGTGCCATCCCTTTCAGGAGGAGGAGCTGTTACTTACCACACTTACATATCACAAAAGCTCTGCCTCAGCACCCTCATAAAGGGTTTGACATTAGTCTTTTTGCCCCCAGATAAGCTTGGGCCAGGTTAGGGAGGCAGGAAATTCCAGGGCCTCTGTAAAGGGAGGACTCTGACGATTCTCCCACCTCAAAGTGGGCACCAGGTATAGATATTGGACTTTCAGACCCAACTCTTCAGTACACATCTGGACCTGTGAAAGACTCAGAAAAAGTACTGCAGTGCTGCTCTGCTGCAAGGACTGCCCTGTTGCCAGCTTTTCTGCTGCACTGCTGCCTGAGTGAGAAGAACCGATCCTGCATCTTGAACCCATGACCACCAGGTTGAGTCCAAGGGCAAGTTGGCTGGCCTCCTAGTCAGAGCATGTGGGACAGAAATGGCCCCAACCATCTTGAACCCTGAACCTGGACTCCACCTGCTGTGGTGCACTTTCAATCCTGGACCCTTGGAAGTGGTGCTAAAGGTGCTCTGCCAGCCCAGCTGTGATCTTCAGTGGAACAGACGCTGCAGAACCCATCTCTGACACCCCCGCATCTCATCATAGTTTGAGCTTGCCAACCTGGATAACTACACTGCTGCTGAGCTCAAAGAGTTCTGCAAGGAGTGGACTTCCAGCCAAAGGTAAAACCAGGACGCACGAGCTCCAGAAGGCTCTGAGGGTCTGGGCAGAAGTTTATCAATCACTAGCAGCAGCAGAGGGGGCGGATGATGGGGAGCAAGAGCAGGACCAGGGCACAGGTCCTGAGCTGCAGCACTTGGAGGAGGAGGACAACTCAGCCCCAGGAGTGGTGCCCATTGTCAGGCCAGAGAGCAGTGTGTCTTCCTGTGTCCCGTCCCCAGATGAACTGGAGGACAGAAAGGCTGAGAGGGAGCTCAAGCTGCTTCTCGACAAAATAGAATTGGAAGCAGAGGGAGGAGGCTGAGTGTAAGAGGGCTTTGGCTGAAAAGATCCTGGCCCTGGAGGAAAGGAGAATGGCCTGTGAGCTAAGTCTCCAAGAGATGAACATCAGAGCCAAACAAGTGGAGTGCGGCAACAATAGTGGCAGCATACATACAGTATCCACTTGAGACAAGAGAGTCCACGTTACCAAGGATCTAGTGCCTGACGCTTTTGTGGGGGTTGAAATAGATAAGCAGTTTGTTGCCTAAGAGGCTGCCTTGGGGATCAACAGAGCTAAAAGAATGAGGGCAACATTGTCTTCTCTCATTGAAGGTTATTCCCAAACAACGACTACAGGTATTACCTATGTCATCTTTACATGTTTCTCATAAATCCTGATTCAAGTGAAGTTCCAGTTTTCTCCCAAATCTGCCCACACTAATTATACAGTAACTTAGCAACACCATAAGGAGGACCTAGGTGGACTCAGTGCAGATTAAAAAGCTCCGAACACAGTGGTTTTGCAGTGAGCCGAAATCCAAAACTACATTTTACCCATCATTCCAAGTGGGCAGAAATAATGTGAGGTACCCACCCACCCAGGTGTAAAAACCTCAAGGTGTGGTATCAGTATTTTCCCAGGCAGTTTTCCCTCTGGGATTTCCCATCTTATTTGGAATAAGGTTTTCAGCCATACTGACTGAAAGGTAACAGGATTGACTTAGGCAATGTACCTTTAGCCCTGTTGGATAACTGTCCCAGTGGGCCATGGAAGAATAGACAAGCATTGTAGCATCCTTGGTGGAATGCCGGGATCTACCCATTGAAAGCTTCTACCATCATGTATGATCCCAAGGTGCACGCACTTAGGGGCATAATTATCAAGAACGACGTTAAAATTATCAACGCTTTAGCGCCAGGGAACTGCCGCTAAAGCGGTGATAATGGGCTTGATAATATGCGATTGTGAATTCCCATAGAAGCCCAGGTTCACACCAAAACCTGGGCTTCAATGGGAATTCACAAGGGCATATTATCAAGCCTATTATCACTGCTTTAGTGGCAGTTTCCTGCCGCTAAAGCGGCGATAATTTTAACGCTGTTCTTGATAATATGCCCCTAAATAAGTAAATATGAAATTAAATGAAATCCATGTTTAGCAGGCAAATGGTAGGTACGTTTAGAAGGCAGAACCTCGCTTGGTTCTTTTGTAGAGACAGTTCCTTTGACAGAATGGCTCAGATGTCTTTGTTGAAGTGTCACAGATCCTAACAAAGAAATTCGTGGTGTTCAATAAAGCATGGACTTCAGAAAGTATTGTCACTGGTAAAAATGATCATTGTAATAAACGTCCTTTAAAAACACATCGACAATCACGATGTTTTCTGCATTGTAACATGGAGCATTTGTGATCAATAAACACCTATCTGATTCCAGGTATCCCAATTCGAAAACACCCTCACGCTAATAATCTGTGCTTTAGTTTGCCGTACTGTGTCTGTACTTGTAGTCTTGCAATCCTTGTCATGTCCCTGGCGTCCTTGTCTGGTAATAGAACAACAGGCAATTCAGATCACTGCACGTGCATTAACTTGTAGCTAAAACACGTGCATATATGTCATACAAGGCATAGGGACAGAACATTCAAAAGTAAGTACAACATGAAAAATTAAGAATTTGGCTCTGATAACTAGTGGTGTGCAAATCCCATTTCTCGCCCCGAAACAGGAAATCAAGTCGGTTGCATGTTACTGTCAACAATAGGATTGTCTGCACAATTTGCACAGGTAAAGTCAGGCGCGCACCTGTGTGTAAATAGCCCGATTTTTATTTCCCGCACAGTGAACAGAAACAAAACGTTTCGGGGCATATTTACATGTTCTGGCGCATCTCTGCAAATCAGCAGGGATGCGCCAGAACAGATGCGTCATGCAATCCCCTCCTTCCGCCACCACAGATGCGCCGCCTTTACAATGCGGCGCACCATGGTGCAAGGAAGGGAAGATGCGTGACGCATCTTGTTGCATATGGGCGGCGCATTGCGGGAGTCGCGTCGCAAGCACAACGCAACTCCTGCAATGCACAGGGGCCACCCATACTAAACGTGGTGCGTCACTCCTTACGCTTCAAGCAGGCGTAAGTATTTGACGCAGCAGCGTCGTAAAACTGACTCAGTGAAATCTTGTAGATTTCACTGCGTCAGTTTTACGGGGCTTTCCTGCGAGGGAACGCCCACCCTGCGACAGAACGCCCACATGAAACCTGACGCAGGTTTCATGTGGCGCAGGGCTTTACAACGTGACGCATATGCCTAGATGTGTCACGTTGTAAATAGGTCGCAATGTGGCGCATTGTTTATGCCGCCGCTGCGTCACAACAGTGACGCAACGGCGGCGTAAAAGTGTCGCAAGGGGCTTGTAAATCTGCCCCATAATAGAGTTTACCTATTCCAAGATTCAAAACACAGAATAACGTGCAAATCGTGCTCTCTGAAATAAACCAACACATGCAAATGACATTTTTACAGAAAGCGCAATTTGTACCTGAGACAGAACCCACAGTGTAATGAAATCCTGATACAAAAATAGGCAACTGTGTGGGAATAGAACGATGACAAGAATGAATCTTAAATTATAGGCCTTGACATTTCTTTAGAATATGAAACAGTAAACAAGGACAAACATGAAACTGGAACGGGTGGTAAGTACCTATTAGACCCACCTAAGCCTCAGGACAACATTTTGGGATAATCATAAGCACACGTATAAACAATGTGTACAGTAAATGGGTGAGGTCACAAACATCTGCAGCAGACAGGCAGCTGTGGGATTCCCCTGCGTCTTCCTTGCGTCTACAGTGCTGGATACTGGGGCTTTCCAAGCCGTGGGAGTGGCAACAGTGTATTTATAGGCTGCCTCAACTTCCCTTTCTGACGAGGAAAGCCCCAAGTGCTGGAACGGCGCGTGGTCTTTGGGAGGGATGTGCTCTATATAAGCAGGGCAAAATCACAGCTTGCCTGTAAACTTGTGTGCCACCTTTCAGCCGGATGGAGGTAGGTTTTTGTTGTTTACCCCTTCGGACAGTGGATAAGGGCAGGGGTAGTAGTGACCCTGAATCTCATTGCAGGGGCGTGATCTAATTAGCATAGTTCTCACTTCCTTTATTAACGATGGTCATTATTGACGGCAGTCAGTGAGATAGATTGGAATCGCAGCAATCCTGCGGCCATCTTGAAACTAATAACCCTTAATGAAGTGAATGAGATTGCGCTGTTGCACATCTGACTTACTTATGAAATTGTACCAGTAGAGTGGTGTGTCAGAGACGTTCTAATGGGCAAAATGGACACCAACTGCCCAGGGTCCCAACCTTCCAGGGCCAGCCCGGAGTGGTACATTTTCTCTCTAGCTCAATTATGTTTATTTCTATTTATCAGCCTTTAATGTATAAGTTAATTTTGTTCGGAAAAAGTTTTACATTTGCAAGAAAACATGGGCAATAACATTCAAAATTGTTGGAAACATGGGTTTCCAAAAGATTTCTTGCCAAGGGCCCACAAAAATATGACACCTGTGCCCTTTTGTATAGGGTTGCATCTGGATTAGATTTCTTATTACTGTTGGGCACCTGTTTTATGCTGTAGAATTAAAAAAATAAACGTCACTTTCGTAAAATATCAATTAATCGAGGGCAAATTTAAGAAGTACAGTTAGCTGGGTATAACGGCAAGTGTTCAGGCCCAGTGGCAGGTTACAGTTAGCAAATAAGGAGCAGGTGTACATAGGAGATTTATAGGGTAAAGTCTGATTCACACAAGGACAAGGTGTGGCATACTCAGGTATAACATATGCATGATTCACAAAGGTGCATGTCCAGGTGTAAGTGTATGAAGTAGATATGCATATACTCTCATGCAACAATTACCCTCAAGTGGGTTTCTTCCTGATTTACGCTTGTGGGCGTTTCCATGGATGTGTTGGACGATTGGTCAGGGAAAATTCTATGAAAATGTGGTGCATACACACTTAAGCCTATCATTTAAGTACGAGAGTAAAATTTGGGGGTTATACCCAGTAGGATAATGTAACCACTTGATATTACCCCATTGATGCATACTTCATCCATTAATGTTTTGAAATAAACAAAAGGATCTGACTTCCATTGAATGGCAATTTATAAATATTTGTAAACACATTTGTTGCGCATCACATTAACATAAACGTGGCACTTGAAGGATCTAGGTGTTGGAAAAAGCGTGAAAAACAACAATTTATCCTGTTTTCACGGTGAATGAGGGAGGGCGGAAGTATTGAGAAGGTCTAGAAAGAAGACGTCTGTTTAGTAAAGACTTTAAAATACAAAGATAAACGTTATGATTACAATTTTCCAAGCATTAACGTGTATCTTACATGAGACAAATATAGATACAGGTTTTTAATGTATTGTTTTATTTTGAATGTCATAATATGACTCGTACCTCTATAAGCTCGAGAGTTCCTTTCATAAGGAAACGAAGGGGACAGAGAGATGAAATAACAGAAAAGAGCAGGAGAGGGTGATGTAGTGAGTCTAGATCATGGGTACTCTCAAATATTTGCTATGGGGCCACAAAGTAAGGTCTGTGGTGTGACCGATGGCCGCACTGATGCCTACAGGGTGATGGTAGGGGGTCTGGGTGGGTCAGGAGGTGGTCTAAAACATGTTAAAGAAACAGGAAAGCATTTATTTACAAGTTAATAAATGCTTGCCCGTTTATTTAACATTTTTTTCTGAATATTAGTGCTCAGCAACTAAACAGCAGCTTGAACTGCTGTTCACCACAGGCCGCATGTTAAGGTCCATTGGGCCCAAGTGCCCCAGCTCCCCCCCCCCCCCCCCCCCCCGAGCCGTACTTTGAGTATCACTGGTCTAGAAAGAAAGATATTGGTCGAACAGTGAGTGTTTTTCTGGCATGTATGCTCATGTGGTTCCAAAGATGAGGTGTCCATCTAGGGAAGGATTGGAGTGATATCCTAATAGTCCTACATTTCTTGGTTTCCAGTCGTACTATTTTTTTACTTATGAGATCGTTCGAACTGTCCAAGACATTGAGGATGATGTACAGGTAGGTGGGGTGTTGTAGACACACAACATCCGTCTCTAGTTTCCTGGAGTGAATTTCTTTCCATCAATTGTTCTTTTTGCATTTGTCACCCCGTGGGACGTGTATGCCCAGATGTGGGTCCCGTGCTCTCCATGCCAATGTAATTAAACTGTCGTGACTGAAGAGGGGTGAAACCCCGAAACCATTCCTAGGATGCTTGTTTCGAGCCCAGGGAGGACCTGGCTTGGCATTTCGGGCTGGACTGTTTCTATTGGGCGCAGGGTCAAGACTGATTTGCATATGGCTGAGTCAAAACTGGAATGGCATGGCGATCATTAAAACGATGTTTTTAGGCCCAGATCTCTGTACTGGGGTGAATGTATGACATTGTTCTACATTCGTTCCATCAATTGCTTTTTTTGCATTTGTCACCCCGAGTGGGACGGGTATGCCCAGACGTGGGTCCCGTGCTCTCCATGCCACTGTAATCAAGCTATCCTGGCTGAAGAGGGGTGAAACCCCGAAACCGGTCCTAGGATGCTTGTTTCCAGTCCAGCGATGACCTGGCCTGGCAGTTCGGGCTGGACTGTTCCCATTGGGCGCAGGGTCAAGACTGATTTGCATATGGCTGGGAAAGAACTGGAATGGCATGCTGAGCAAAAAAAACAATTGATTTAGGCCCAGATCTCTGTACGGGGGTGAATGTATGACATTGTTCTGCATTCTTTTCATCAATTGTTTTTTTTGCATTTCTCACCCCGAGTGGGACGGGTATGCCCAAATGTGGGTCCTATGCTCTCCATGCCACTGTAATCAAGTCAACCTGGCTGAAGAGGGGTAAAGCCCCGAAATCGGTCCTAGGATGCTTGTTTCCAGTCCAGGGAGGACCGGGCCTGGCAGTTCAGACTGGACTGTTCCCACGAGTATGGCATAATAAGGCTTGATCAGGTAAAACAGCGAGGTGGTGGGATTGCTGTGGTGCATAAATTAGAGCTTACATGCACCCTTGAAGTGGCCATTATTAAGGATAGCGAAGCAGGCTCATTTTCTATCAAATCTGGGCCTAATTTGACTATAAATGGCTATCTGATTTATCGGCCACCTGGGGTATCCTTGAATTTTATAGACAGCTTAATGGAGGTGATCGCACAACCAGCGCTGCGTTATAACAAGTTTTTAATTTTGGGGGACCTTAACCTTCTCATGGAGGATGAAGGGAATAGGGAAGCCCTAGGACTGATCGCATCTCTGGAACTGTTCAATCTGAAACTCCAATCTCAGATGCCCACCCATAAGGCGGGCCACCTTCTTGATCCCATTTTCGCTAATTGGGAGGGAGTAGTGGTCCAGCCCCCAACTCAGATAGTATGGTCTGACCACTTCCTGATCCAGTTTAGCATCCCAGGACTGCCCAAGAAGCCCCCTCTAATTAAGCCCATGGCATATAAGCGTAGGCAATGGGGGAAACTTAAGCAGGCTGAGTTAGAGCTTGCGCTGAGAGCAGGAAGCCCCCCGATGAAAGACAATCTGGATGAGGCTTGGATGGATTATGAGAGCTGGCTGACTGTGGCGCTGGATGTAACAGCGCCTTGGACAACCAAGGCTCCGGCGAGGTGCTCTAAGTCGGCACAGTGGTTTAACGATGATCTAAGAGCGGCAAAATCTGTGTGCAAAGAGCTTGAGCGTACCTGGCGCAAAAAATATGAAGAAACAGCTGAACTAGAATACAAAAATAGTTTAAAAGATTATCATCGGATGGTCAGAAAGACCAAAAGAGAATTCCTAAACAATAGAATCGAGTCGGCAGAGAGCTCTTCCAAAGAACTCTTTGCGATATACAAGGAACTCACATCACTGGAGAGGACCATGGCTTCAGACGCCCACTCTACAGAAACTTGTGAGGCGATAGCTGACTTTTTTGTCCAAAAAGCTGAAACCATATATAATACTTTCCCAATGGGAGCTGAAGGCCCGCCCATAGATCAAACCACTGTAATAAAGTTGGCTAATAACTTTTGCCTTAATCAGTTTACAGTCCCAGATTATTCTGAGTTGTTGAAAATAATCTGCAGCATTCAATTGGGTTCTCAGCACAACCTAAGATCTTTAGAAATCAGGCGGAACTGCTCATAAATCATATAAGTCACATTGCAGAACTGTCCTTTCAGACGAGTTATGTACCACAAGACTGGAAAACAGTGCAGGTCATTCCCATAAAAAAAGCTAATCTTAGTCTAGCTCATCTAGACAACTTTCGCCCTATTTCACTTCTACCATTCTGTGCTAAAGTAGTGGAGAAAATCATGAATACACAGATGATAATACATAGAAGAGGGCCAAATTCTTCACCCCTCGAAATCAGGTTTTAGGGCGCACCACTCAACAGAATCGGCTCTTCTCTTTTCCACAGGAACTGTTGCGCGGGAGAGTAGATGAGGGGAGGACGGCTGCGCTATTGCTATTAGATCTTAGCGCAGCATTCAACACCGTCTCACACCCCCTACTGCTCTCCCGCCTCAGGGAAGCAGGGATTGAGGGACCAGCCCATGAGTGGCTGTGCTCGTTCCTTGCAGACAGAAAATTTCAAGTTCACTGCCCACCCTACAAATCGGAAGTACGTTCATTAAGGCAAGGGGTTCCACAGGGCTCTATTTTGAGCCCTACCCTATTCAATCTATATATGGAGCCCCTCGCCAAGATAGTTGAGACCTATGGGGTGGAGATAGTGTCCTATGCGGATGATACCCAACTGGTGGTGACACTGTCCCAGCCCCCAGAAGAAGCTGCAGCTAATTTCTCAGCCTGTCTAGGTAAACTGGCTGGCTAGATGAACAACAACTGCTTGCGCCTTAATGCTAATAAAACCGAGCTTCTTGTGGTGGGGAAAGCACCGTCCATTTGGTCCTCCGCATGGTGGCCACCAGAACTAGGGTCCGCCTCTCGGAGCAGGTGAAAAACCTAGGGGTTAAATTGGACGTCAATCTGTCCTTTGAAGACCACACTAGAGGGGTTGCAGGTAAATGCTATGGCATTTTAGAAAGCCTGCGAAAAACCTTGGATTTACTCCCTGCTACTAGCAGGAAAACTTTGACCCATACCCTTGTAATGCCTCACTTAGACTATGGTAACTCACTGTACATAGGCCTAAGTAAAAAAGGTCTCCACCGACTGCAGTGCATACAGAACGCGGCTGCTAGACTGGCACTGAACCTATCCAGGAAGTCCTCAGGGAGACGAGCCCTTTCTAAACTTCATTGGTTCCCTATTCGAGAGCGTATTGTATTTAAAACGATGTGCATGTCCCACAGCATCTCGCAAGATAAGGGGCCAATCTATCTTCAAAAAGTAATGACCAAGTACCAGCCCAGGCGCAATCTAAGGTCACTTGGGAGCATGCTCTTCCAAGTACCTAGAATCTATCGTGCCCGTATGGGTGGTCGCTCCTTTAAATACTTGGCCAGTAAACAATGGAATGCCCTACCGATTGAGCTCCGCATGGAACCATCAGATATAAGATTCCGACAGCAACTTGAAACCTATCTCTTCCCGAAATAGAGTTTGAATGCTCGGCAGCCCCTATGCGATATCTGTTTAAACTGAGCCGGCTCGATCCTCTGTCTGCACAGCACGAGGACACACTGTTTTCCTAGTGTAACCAGACGCTTTATAAGCTTTTTTATTATTATTATTATTATTATTGGGCGCAGTGTCAAGGCTGATTTGCATATGGCTGGGTCTAAACTGGAATGGCATGGTGAGCAAAAAAACGATGGATTTAGGTCCAGATCTCTGTACTGGGGTAAATGTATGACATTGTTCTGCATTGTTAAAACTGGCTATTTCTGGTTGGCTAAGGCTGACGCCAAAGCTAGGCAGAAACCACCATTCTAGTCAGGGCAAGGGTGTCCCACACCTAGATAACCCCTGCTCACCCCCTTGGTAGCTTGGCACGAGCAGACAGGCTTATCCCGGAGGCAATGTATAAAGCATTTGTGCACGCGCACAACAGCAACAACATCCTAGGCACACCACAAAAGGAACTCCACACAAGGTTATATAAAAATAACTTTTGTATTGTCAAAACACATCAGATAGTAATCACACAATACACATGGTGCCAACTGGCACGGGCAATATTCACAAGGGATTATTTACAGGACAGGGCCACATGGGCCACTGTCAGAATCAACACTTTTAGAACTAGAGATACTGTTAGAAATAGCACTTTGTAGATCATAGAACAATCAGAAGTTTCACACATGATGCATAGAACATTCAGAGGTGTAGGAAAGACACATGATGTATAAACATACATTCAGCGGTGTAAGAAACAAGGCACATGACACATCAAAACAAATTCAGAGGTACCGGAGAATCACATGATGCCTACAACATTCAGAGGTGTAAGGGAAGGAAAATACATGATGCATAAAAACATTCAGAGGTGTAGGTAAGTCATAATGCATAAAACACATTCAGAGGTGTGACAGGCATAATGGCATAGCACATTACGCATAACTCACATTTGGGCCTAACCAGTAAAAACTACAGTAGGCAATCTCTCACTAGTCTAAACACATTAGACTCTCCCCCTAAGCATAACTCACGTTTAGGGGCGTAACTCACATAGTGAAATAAACGCTCACTAACATAAACCTACACAGGTAAAAGAACCTCATAATCACATTGCACAGAAATCACATACCAGCCCCCTGGCCCCATGGCCATCCAACAAGGGGACTCAAAAAGCCCTGTGTCCAGAATGTCAGGGCGCGCTGCCAGTGCAGCACCAGTCAGGGGTGCGCCACCAGCGCAAACCTAAACGTTGCAGCTGCCCACTAATTGCTGGGCAGCTGGGAACTCCAACAGGGCCTAAACGTTGCAGCTGGCACTAAGTGCTGCGCAGCTGTGGAAGGCCTGGCACCACTGTGCCATCTCTGTCCCACACAGGGACTTTCACTCATATTGCGCCTAAACGGTGCAGCTGCCCACTAATTGCTGGGCAGCTGAGAAGCAGAACTGCGGCAGGGCTCTCACTAGCCCTCAGGGACCAAAACTGCGCCAACTGGGAGCCTTCTAGGCTCTGGACATACATATGCAGGGCCCCCCTTGGCTTTTCAATACATATAGGCCAGTCAGAGCCACACAGGCTCTGGACATCCAACATATGCCGCGGGGAGCACACTGGCTCATCAAACAATCATGCCCCTCATCAACCAGGCATCGGCACCACTGGTCGTGGGGAGCCCCACTGGGGCTCTTAACCAAAAAATGTGTCCCAACGTTGGAGCCCTGCTCGGGGGACTCGAATAATGAAAATGCCCACAGAGCCCTTGTGGACTAGAAATCAAAAATGCGCCCCGGCACCGGGGAGCGGCCCGCTGCCAGACGGGGCTGCTCTACACTTCCCTTGGAGACCCCCACCCGAGACGCCCGCACTCACCGATTGCCTGCTGTGAGGCGGTGTCTTCACTGGGGCTTCTTTCGGCAGGGAGCAGCGCGTCTCCTCTCTCGCTGCGGCATCTCTGCTGCATGTCACCGGACATCCGGGGCTCCCTCGATCGCATGGGAGCCCCGCACCACTCGCGCTGCATCCTCTCCTCTTCGTGGTGGCCCCGGGGCTCTCCATAACTCACCGGAGCCCTGGGCCGCGAGAGACCAGCTGCACTTCCTCTGTTCCTGCCGAGGCCAATCCCAGCGCGGCTCACTAGGACGAGCCCCCGGGTGACGAAGCACTGCTTCCGGCACTGTCCAATCACAGCGCTGCCTCATGGGACGAGCCTCCCACAGCCAACCAATGGCTGCGCGGCTCTCCAGAAAAGCTTCTCTCCGGCGGCCAATCAGAGTGCACCCCTTCGCTCACAGCCCCGCATCGGGAATGGTGTTTCTTGGCTGATTTCAAGCCTGGGCAGCGGCCAAAAAATGTCGAGGAAGCGACGGCAAGGCCATAATTTAGGCAGCCACGCGGCAGGCAGATAAGGGGGGCGCTCGAGACAACAAGGAAAGCCCTCTGAAATAAAAAGCAAAGCGCTACCTCAGCAGGTCACAGCCCCAGAGCTCAAAAAGGGGGAAATGGAAGCCACTCCTAGGAACAAAAAGTCCAGCACTCCCCAACGCTCTACAAATCAAGTCCAGGGACAAAGAGAGGGAGCACCAACAGCTCATATCCAGGAAAGTCCTCCAGATATCCTGGGGCTGGGCAGGGCCCAGGGAGGCAAGCCTTCCCCTGGGCCCAAGCAGCAGCACGCCCCTGGCAGGATTCAAGTCAGAAACAAGAACATTTTGTGACAGAGAAATCCTTTGTCTAGCAGGGTGCAGGCAATGTGAGAACCAGCTAGAACTGGTTATAGGGAATTCCTTTCACTGGCCAGGCTAGGGACATCAGACGCACCCCAGGGGGTGGAGCCAGCATTGTGTGGGGAAAACCCAGCCCCGTTCAGGACCCTCAAACCAGACAGTCAATCCACAAGCAGGCCCAGGCTCACTGCTGGAGCCAGGCTCCAGCCAATCACGTGCCAGCAGACTCACTACACACGCACACCCACGTCTAGAAGTGGCACTTCTACACTAGACACAATCATGCCGCATATATTATTGCGCAGCATTCAATCTCACGAGTTCGCACATACCAAACCTGACCCTGCACTCCCCACACATCAGGAACTACCATGGTCATACATATTCCCCATGCATTCCTATGGGAGGGCAGGTCACTCTCACCACACACGCAGAGAGCTCACGCACTTTACACTGTACCACAGTGAAAAAGTGCGCAGAGGCCTAAAATCACAAGCACCAGGTCACAGAAACGGGCTAGGAAAAAGCAAAAAGTTTCGGGGTGAACCTGCCAAAAAGGGCCAAGTCCAACATGCATTTTTTCTATCAATTGTTCTTTTTGAATTTGTCACCCCGAGTGGGACGGGTATGCCCAGACGTGGGTCCCGTGCTCTCCATGCCACTTTAATCAAACTATCCTGGCTGAAGAGGGGTGAACCCCCGAAACCAGTCCTAGGATGCTTGTTTACAGTCCAGGGAGGACCTGGCACGGCAGTTCAGGCTGTACTGTTCCCATTGGGTGCAGGATCAAGACTGATTTGCATATGGCTGGGTCCCAACTGGAATGGCATGGTGAGCAAAATACTATGGATTTAGGCCCAGATCTCTGTCCTGGGGTGAATGTATGACATTGTTCTACATTCTTTCCATCAATTTCTTTTTTTGCATTTGTCACCCAGAGTGGGACGGGTATGCCCAGACATGGGTCCCAGGCTCTCCATGCCACTGTAATCAAGCAGCTAAAGATGGTGTTGAAGGAGCATTCAATTTTTTTGCTGTGGCCAAACCAAAACAGATTAGCCTGTTGAATCATCTGATTTGAAAATATCAGTTGAGATCCTATCAAACATGCACGATGTAATGACTCTATGCCCTGTACTTGCCAATTTTTGGAACCCCAAATTGATTTCAAATCAACTGTGTCTTTCCAGTAATCATAACCCGTCAGGCACAAAGTAGATATAAAGGAAGAAGAATAGACCAATTTTGAACGGGTCAGCATGAATTTCGTGCAGATTGTAAAATTTAATTTATAAAAATAGGATCTTGGGTCAGACAGATTGTTACCCAATAAATATATAGATTAACTTTTTTGAGTCAGTGAGCTCCCGTGGGATGGTGTTGGACAATGTTCCCATTGTGCATGATTAAAAAATGGTCTCTGGGTGTTGGTTTTGTGTAAGAAATTATGTCCATAATGTTGGTAACAGAATAAGTCAGCATAATTTGCGGAATTTAAGTAGAAATCTTCAGCATCAAAAGCCGTATAATATTTCAAGGCCGAAAACAATGAATAAATAGCGTTCACAGGGGCGTGGCTTGGCACCAGCCAAGATGGCAGTGTAAATCAGGAGCTCCGAAAAGGCCTCGTCCAATGCCCAAAATATCTGACATTATTGCTGCAGCTGTGACAAAAACAAACAATCGTACAGCTTTGCTAAGGAGAAGTGATGAGGCCAGTGTCAAGCATCTGACTCCGGGACTCTGAATAAGCGAGGAAAACTCCTGAGAGGCCGGGGATCACGGCAAGCTGGAGACCCAATCAAGTGGCGTCTCGCGCTGAAGGTAGGCCGGGTGGAATTGTCGAGCGGAGGCTGACCTACTGGCGAGATGCAGGCCAGCTGGACTTGTCAACAGCAATCCCTGGGTTGAGCATTGCCCCCCACCACGAGTGAGGATCAAAGGCGGGGACAGGAGCCCATGATACGCAGGAAGAGGTGACAGCGCTGAGGTGGAGCCTGGGGAGGGGGCCTCCGTCTCAAGTTAGCAGGCTGTATGTGCGTCTTCCAGGACCGGTCCTGAGTGAGGCTGGTATAACCCTTAGCTGGTAACAGCTCAAACCACAGCGGTGAGTCCTGGTACCAGAGGCTGTTGAGGGATCGAGGAGGAGGCCCTAACTCAAGCGTCAAGTAAGTGCACAGAGACTGGGGCCAATAGTGCAGCCGCAAGCATTGCAAATCTGCCGGAGGAGAGCAGAGGCGACAGGAGGAGCATAAGAGGGGCCTCTGGGATTCTAGGACGTGTCAACAGGTCGCACTGGTTGTTGGTCTGAGGGGGTATTAAACAAAGGACCAAGGGGACTGCATCTGTTTGAAAGTGAATGCAGGTGAAGCAACAGGGGGTAAGAGAGCAGCTACAGAGCACGTCCTTGGAGGCCACGCACCCCATTGACAGGTCTGCCATAATGAAACCAAAAGGGCCCCCCAGTGCAATCCAACAAGCTGGATAAATGCAGGATACTGTGACAATCAGCACAGGAAGATGGAGAAAGTGGTGAAAAGGAGGAAGCAAGGGAGCCATCACTCGGAGCGATAATGACGGCCATCCGAGTCCTGGGCACATCCCCGGAGACCAAGATAGACAGAGTCACTTTAGCAATGAACCTGATGTGAGCTGACATGCATAAAATATCAGAGAGAGTCACTACGAAACAAACATCAGGGAACATCAGTCCACCACACTTAAAACGAGTGCAGCTCCTAGCCCAACAACATAAACAAATGGTCAAGAAGCTGGAAGATCAAGAGGGAAGGGCCCACAGGAACAACAGAAGTGTGGTGGGGGTTCTGGAAGGGGCGGAGGGTCCAAGTGTGGACCTCTTCTTGGAGGGCATCATACTGAATCATCTAAAAGCAGAAACCTTCTTTTTGATAGAAAGAGCCCAAAGAGCCCTGGTCCCCACACCAAAACCTGGAGCACCACCAATAACAATTATAGCCAGGATTCTGAACTTTAGGGATGGAGATGCTATCCTGCAAGCGGCAAGGGTGCAGGAAGACCTCCCCTACAAAAAAAGAGCCCTGAGGTTCTTCCCCGACTTCACTCTGATGGTGCAGCAACAACATCGCACTTTTGATGTGGTAAAACGAACCTTAAGAGGAGGGCCTGAAACACATGATTCTCTTTCCAGCAATGCTTCGAGTGATAGAAAATTCACGGTCATGGTACTTCACAGCACCCTCAGAGGTACAAGATTGATTGGAGGGAGGGGGAGTCAAAAAGCAAAACAAACACCTAGGAAAGCACCAGCGCGGAGATTGGAACCAGAATCCAGGGTCCCCTAGTGGGCTAAGAGAGGAAGGAAACGGCAAGAAGCGGTCCAGAGGCTCACGATCAGTGAGTCCAACAGTCATAATGAAGAAGACAGGAAAGAAGTGTGGACACTAATGAGGCCGAAATGCAAACTAGCACCAAGCGTGGACTGGCGACAGCTCAGGAAGGTACCTGGGGCACTAGGTACCATGTAAAACAGTACAGACTCCTTGTAACCGGCAACTATGTAAGTCATGCTGCCACACAGCAATACAGAACTTGAACATGCACTGCATAGGAAACTGGAGGACAAAGGGCAGGGGAGAGGCTGCTAAGGTGTCAAGGGAGGCGGCGTCAACCAGCCCTATAAAAAATGGTTGTTTTCTGGGCAACAGGCGCTCGGCAAATTGGGGATGTGGGTAGTTTTAGACCTACAGTGCAGGGTAGAAGGGAGAGGGAGTTTTAGTGCGGGTTTATGTTATACAGTTTTAGGTTTTCGATACTTCAGAAATAACCTAATCCTTTTATGGGTCAGTTCGCAGGGACTATAGGCAGAAGTCAGTTGTGCTGTGGAGGGAGGAAGATTAGCCAGCAAGAAGGAAGGGAGAGAGAGGGACACACCACACACCACATCAATATGGTGATGCATCAAGTTAGAACTGAGGTTCTGCGCATGGATACAGCTCTTATATTCCGTTAACGGGGCTGTTTCCAGAATCTTTAAGCACTACAGGGGTGTACGTCAGGGATGCCCACTCTCACCAATACTTTTTGCGATGGCACTTCAGCCATTGGCAAATTGGGTGCACGGGGACCGGAAGGTAAGAGGCATTGATGTAGGCGGTGGGTGGGAGGAATGCATATCACTCTATGTGGAGGACATACTGCTTTATGCCCACAGATCGCAACAAATGTTCCACAGACTCATCCACATATTTCGGACATTTGGCACCTACTTGGGGCATCGAATAAATTGGGATAAGTCCTTGGTGTTCTCCCTGGTGGGCGAGACTCCAGCCCTAACATCAGTGTGTAAGGCAATGTTGCCTTCCACAAATTCGTGGAAGAGAGACAGCGGATTGGGTTTTTATTACGGAGACTTGGACTTCGGATTCCTCCGGTCACGATCTACTTTTGGCCATTCCTGATGGCTATTCTCTCCATAGGCATGACAGACTATTGCGTAGAGGTGGAGGAATTGCAATCCTCTTTAAATCCTCCCTTTCCTGCATTATTAAACCCCTATAAATGCCTCACGATCGCTTTGAGGCACTATATTTCTGCATTCTGTGTGCTCCATCTGTCTCTTTCACTGGGATACTTATATACAGGCCACCTGGCCCTAGGGCCAGCTTTTTTGCGGATCTACTTAGAATCCTCGAACCCTATTTTGGAAAACCCTATCTCTCCATCTTGGGTGACTTCAATTTCCATCTTGATGAAGTCAACTCAAAGGATACCCTGACATTAATCGAGTCACTCGGAGCCTGTGATCTTGTTCAGCTGGTGAGCAGCCCAACACACAAGGCTGGCCATATTCTGGATGGGGTATTCTCTAGTGATTTATGACTATTTACTAGCCCCCCTCTGCCGCTGGTCTGGGCAGACCATTTTGCAGTGCCGCTGGAACTTGCTCTCCCTGCCTTGCCCTCAGTGAACCAGGTCGCCACTACATTTGCTCTTAGGAGAAACTTTAGAAATATCACGGATGAGGCTCTTGCTTCTCATGTTCGGGCCCCGGAGTCCTTCTCCTTGAAAGAGGCGGATGAGGCAGCTCAAGAACTTATGGATTCTGTCACCAATGCAGTTGAAAAGCTTGCCCCCGCCTCCCTACGCTATGTAGCTCGGCAGAAGCCTACTGCACCCTGGTTCTCCGAACATCTGAGACTTTTAAGGCAGGGGTGTAGTAGCAGCGAGAGAAGTTGGAGGAAATCGTGGGATCCGAAGGATCCGGAGGTTCATAAGTCCGCTTTGCGGGAGTACAAACAGAGAGTGGTAATGGAAAAGCAGGAGTATTTCTCCAATCTTACAAGTTCCCTAACTTCATCCAGGGAACTTTTTAAAATTGCTGATTCTTTATGCTCTCTTCAACTCCCTGATCCAGTGGTTAGTTCTCAGGATCTCTGCAATGGCATCTCGGACTTCTTTCACAGCAAAATTTCGGACATTCATATCTCCCTAGAAGCCCAATGCCACTCTCTGGATGAGGATGTCCCTCCTGCCATAGCCAGTTTGGATACTCTGGGTAAAGGCCCTTCCGAACTATTCACGCAATTTCCATCACTGTCTTTGGAAGGACTGAACCTCCTACTTGACAGGACCAAATCCTCCTCCCCAATGGATCCCCTACCACTTAAAAAACTTAAAGAGTGTAGAAACAGCATTCTTCCGCTTATGCTGGAAGTCATGAATAGGGCCATTGTCCAGGGTTCTTTTCCACCAGTGTGGAAGAAGGCTATTGTGAAGCCTCTCCTTAAAAAACCGTCTTTGGATCCTGGCCTTCTTAAAAACTTCAGGCCTATCTCATTGCTCCCTGCCCCGGCAAAAATATTAGAAGCACACCTCAACACTCATCTTTCCACCTTTCTTGAGACCAGTGAGTACCTTGATAACACGCAGCACGGATTCAGAAAACATCACAGTACTGAATCCGCTCTCACTGTTGTGGTAGACAACATTCACCGCAAAGTGGACAGTGGCCAAACCACAGTACTGGTCCTATTGGATCTCACGGCCGCGTTCGATACCCTGTCTCCCGCCATCTTAACATCTCGGCTTAGGGAGGCAGGGGTCACTGGGCCTGCCCTGAGTCTTCTTAACTCCTTTCTCCATGGCAGAGAACAGAGAGTAATGCTTGGAAATTTCCTCTCCCCTGCCAAGTCATTGCAATGTGGGGTGCCACAGGGGTCGGCCTTGAGTCCGACCCTGTTCAATATCTATGTGGCCCCCCTTGCTAGACTAGTAAGATCGCAGGGGATGGAGGTGGTGTCTTACGCAGACGACACCCAGATCATGGTATCACTGGCTCACTCCTCTGTCCGTACATCCGCCCTTAGCTTTAGGTCATGCATGCAGCATGTGGCAGATTGGATGATCATCAACTCCCTAAAGCTAAACGGCGACAAGACAGAGGTCTTGGTCTTCGGGAAAGACCAAGATGTTTGGTCGAGCGAGTGGTGGCCTTCATCTCTTGGCACCTGTCCCACTCCCTCCCAATCAGCCAGAAATCTCGGTGTTGTCTTTGACACTTCACTTTCTATGACGCTCCAAGTGAATAGGACCGTGGCCTCGTGCTGGGGTGTTATTAGGATCTTAAATAGAATTCGTAATTATCTCTCCCTCCAGGCGCGCAAACAGATCGCAGTCGCTCTTGTTGGCTCCAGGCTCGATTATTGCAACTCTTTGTATGTGGAGTCCAACAAGGGCCTCATTCATCGACTGCAAATCGTGCAGAATGCTGCAGCGAGCTTTGTTCTGGCCCTTCCTATGGCATCTTCGGCCACGACTGCTAGGAGAGACCTTCACTGGCTCCCTGTCCAGTATAGAATCTCTTTTAAGATCATATGTCTTACATATGATGCACTTGCGGCTGGCACTGATGACGCACTCGGTACCCTGATCATCCGCTATGTTCCAACAAGATGTCTTCGATCGGCCGGGCTACTTCAACTTGTAGTGCCCCGTACTAGGCTGACCAGATGGGGAGCGAGAGCTTTTTCTGTCGCCGCTCCTCAGCTCTGGAACTCTCTTCCAATTGAGATTAAAACCTTACCCTCAATTGATTTGTTTAAAAAGGCCCTTAAAACTTGGTGCTTCATTAGAGCCTACCAATGAGAGAATGCTGTTTGATCCGGCGAGCTGTATTATTTGAAGTAGACGCCTTGACGCCCATTGGGCAAAGTTTGCGCACGACAAGATTCATTTCATTCATTCATTCATAAGGAGCTGGTCCATAAAGCAGACCCTCCAGGATTTCGCGACTTCGCGATTTGCAAAAAAATCACGAAATCGGCAGTTTTGTAAAAATGCAGCGATTTTTACAAATCTGCCCGGGAAATTTAGAAAATGCGCCCAAAACATTGAAGGCATGCATGTTTTACCCACAGTAGCAGGCTTCCCTCCCTCCCCCTCCCTGCCCCGGAGTGTTTGTCAGCCTGGGCTGAGACAGCCCCGGGCTGGCGGTACTTAACAGGTCTGTAAAAGACCATTCACTTGTTAACTAGGCTTTGTTCTGTTTTCACCCCTTCGAGCCCCCTGCCCCTCCACTCTGCCTATTGATGTAGGAACTTGACACCCCCTCCTCCCCCCCCTGCAGCTGCCTTAAGACAAGACGCCAGCCCGGGGCTGTCTCAGCTCCTCAAATAGCTAATCTTCCATGTAGAATTGTTTTTTTTAAATCACCCAAAGTAGCTTTTCTGATGACTCCAGTATTGATCAGACACAGATGAATTTCAGTTCCATGTTGGCTGGGTTTAGTTAGGAAATTATAGATTTTCAATTCAGTGTGATTCATTTTGTCTTGTTTCTGCTATGCTGCATCTTCGTCACCTTTGGGGTTCAAAAAGCATGACTGCACTGTGCGCTCTACACATGTATGAGTTTGGCAGAGCAACACTATTCTTACTTTTGTTTCTCTGGCATGATTACCCAGTACTTGACAACCAAGCTTGACCCTTGGTAAACTGATGTTCATTAGAGTGTATTTCCACCAAAACCATATAGAACATATTCCTTAAACTATAAGCATGATACTTGTGTCGTTTGGCAGTCACAAGTAAAAATCCATCTCTGCAGTTGTTACATTGCTGGTTCGTTTACCACAGATGGTGTAAACACAAACACTCCGGGGGAGGGAGGGGGGCTGAAGCATATTTGTTTCTCTCGCCCCTGGCCACTGCTTCAGGACAATATGCCACAGAGGCAGTAGAATGGACTCAATGATTTGCTATAGTTTTAAGCATTCTCCTTTGCAATTCAGTGTGTGAATATACCTTGAAATAGAAGAAAACTGAAAACAACAATAGCTGAATGCACACAATATTCCCGTGTTTTCTATTTCCTTTTTGCTTATACAAGAGGACACCAACACATTATAGTCACTCCCAGTCTTTCAAAGCAGCAGAAGTGCAATGCTACAGGATTGAGATAATGAAGAATGCATAATACCGCAACGTGTACTATTTCCTAGAGGTAAAACAGAGCATTAATTCCCCGTGACGGATGAAAAGTGTAGATGGAAAAAGGCAAAAGGGACCTTTATGCTCTGCTTTTTTAAAAGATATTGTCCAATGACATAGAAAAAAAGGAAATGTGTACTTTAAGGTTTAAGGGCATGCAGCAAAATGATTGGGCTTCTTTCCTACCTTCCACAGGTGCTACAGACCCAATCTGAGTCACAAGGGAAGAGTAGTCATGGGAGAAATGTTTTTGTTACTAAACAGTTATGTTGCCCCGATTGATTAATGGAATAACAATCACCATAACTCTTTTTTTTGTTTTTCTCTGAAGAATGCAATTGGCACTTGCAATATAAGGTGCAGAAATACGCTGACATCATGACATAAAATGGGCTAATACATGACCCCCTACCCTTTTTAATTCGGAGAGGGGAAGGCTATGAATAAAGTGGATTTTACCCATCCTTACAGAACTTTAGCCAATAGGATAAATTGTTAGGTGAAGTTTGTGAAAGGAACTTGCTTACACAATGTCACTATACTTTGTTCCTCTTTTTCTCCAGTATCTTGCTTATCACTGTTGCTGTTACTGACACACTGGCGTATCTCTTTTTGTCCTTGATGATCTGTAAATCGCTTTGATACCCGCCTCGGTCATATCCGCGCTATATAAAACTTTATATAAATAAAAAAGTATGAGATGGCTAAGGTCAATAGATTTTCTCACACAACAGCAAACCCATTGATAAAGCATGCCTCCTGATGTGGCTGAGGGTTTGTACGCCTTTTAAATACAACTTTGTTGCACCACAAAACCATCCATTATTGCCACCATATTTGAGGGACATCTAAGGGTAGGAAGAACTAAGCCCCAGATGCATCAAGCACCCATTTTGCTATTCCTTATTAGCGAAAAATAAGGATTCGCTAATAAGGAATAGCAAAATGCTATGCATGAAGAAATCACTAAAAAAATTGCGATTTCTTAAAATTCCTTAATTGGGACTCACAAATAGCCTTGAAATCCAAAAATACTGTTCCATCACATAGACGAATGGGCAGTACAACCTGAGAAGAAGGGGTTCATTTTGTGTAGTAAAATGAAGTCTTGTTGCATAAATGTGTTTGAAGGCACTGCCAGCCTCTGGGGACAGGAGATGTACATGCATATGGTATGCACATCTCCTGTCCGTACGCGTGCACATCTCCTGTACGCTCGTGCCTTCTCTTGTCTCCCTTCGGGACAGAAAGCAGCAGCAATAGAGTCTCATAGCTTCATGTTGCTAAATAACTCAAAAACAAAGATATCTGTGTTTGTTGTAGGAAAAATGGCCCAAAAAATGCCGTAAAATTGCTGCTAAATTTCCATATTTGTGCCGCTAAATTTCCTTTTTTGTGCCGCTAAATTTGCTAATCCATGCCGCCAAAACCTGGGGGGTCTGATAAAGATGCATTTAAATATCTGGGCATTTGGATCACTAAGTCTGAGGAGGAGTTTATGCAGAGAGATGTCTATACTCAATTGGACAGGCTCCGGGAGGATGTGGCCCATTTGCTGTGATTGCCGGTCTCCCTTATGGGAAGAGCAATTCTGTTTAAGATGATGGCTCTCCCTCATCTACTGTACGCACTACAGAACACGCCACATCAGGTATCAGAAGCTTTCATCCGAGAGGTTAAGGCAGAGCAGCACACTTTATTGTGGAGGGGTGGCAGCCCTAGCATTGCACTTAGGAAGATACAACAAGGGGTGAATGAAGGAGGGCTGGCCATCCCAGACATTAGAAAATATTATAGGATGGCACAACTTATTATTAATAATGGGTGAGTCTTCTCTCCGAGCGAGGAACCGGCATACCGGATTGACCGGCTAGCATTGGGAAAAGGCAGCTAACAAGCTGAGTTATACAGTAAAAATGCAATGACACTCCCGAAACATACACAGACAGTAGCTACTGCTTGGAGGAAAGCTATGAAATTTTGGGTTGGGAGACCAAGTTCACGGAGCAAGCCCCATTGTGGGAGATATCCTAGAGGAGGTAAGATGTCTAAGAGGCTTTAGCTAATGGGGACGCAAAAGGATAAACCGCTTGAAAGACATATGGAGAGGAGGAAAAATTATCGACTTTATTAGTCTACAGACGGAATTCCAGATTGAGGTGAAGAAATACATCAGATACCTACTGTTGCGACATGCTCTCAAATGTCATGTGGTAGAAGGGGCGCCGCTTTCGGAGTATACTCCACTGGAAGATAGACTTTTACTCGAACCAATGATAGATAAAGTTATCTCCCTCACTTATTAGAAGCTAATGAATAACTCCTTAAATTGACTGGGTTCCTTGAGGGCAGGATGGGAATTGGATATGGGACTTTTGGAGGATGAGAATTGGGCTGAAGCCACGCAGAGCCCCAAGGAACTATCCATGAGGGCATGGTTCAGGCTAATTCAGCTTCGGATACTGCATAGGTCCTACACCCGAAGGACAGTGCAGTATCACATAGGTCATTGTGATTCAGAGGAATGTGCAAGAGGGTGCGTTGAGAAGGGCACATTCTTCCATATTCTATGGTCCTGCGCCAAGATTCAGAGCTACTGGAGCGGCTTAGCCCAGGTAATGGCAATAGTGGTGGGAATACAGGTCTCAGTGGAGGCAAGATGGCATATCCTGGGGGTGACTGGAGTGACAGGCTGGCCTAAATATGCCAAAATATGACTTACTCTGGCAGGCAGAGAGGCCAAAAGGAAAATTGTTCAAGCATGGGGCGCAGGGGAGGCTCCAACGCATATGGACTGGAAAAGGGATCTTGATTGTTGTCAACGAGCGGATCGGACAATGTACCAGAGTAGAGGCTGCCCGCATAAATGGGAGAAGATTTTGGGGGCATGGATGAAATACAGGAGCTAGAGCTCCAAGGCATGAGGGACAGTCAGGGGTTAGAAAGGGAAATCAGGTAGAATTCAGTACTCCAGACCTAGTTTATTGTAAAGGTAGGCTGCTTGGGGTGTGGGAAACGTGGGTCCTTGCGCACAGATGTATGTTTCATTGCATCCAATGTATGTATCGTATTGTTCTATGTCTGAAGCCTATGTTTAATAAAAAGAACTTTTAAACAGCGTTCACATCCCAATCAACAGTGTGTATCCCAGGCATAATAACATCACCCAACGAAACTTGTAACACACATGACACTTGTAAGGTTTCCTTCGAGCCGTATATTTCGAATGGTACTTTATCCAAAACGATGCCACCAACAATTGGGAAGGCTGAAATGTTTACTAGACATTGATCCCTTTTCATTTTGTGGGAGGAAGTATGAGGGACCCATACACCGTCCACCAAATGCACAGCAGAGCATTCGGGCAAGTAAAGGCCATTGATTAGGAGGAAGAAAACTGTCATGAACCCAATCCACATAAGGAGGAACACCATTGTCAGCACCATCCAGATGTACGTCCATGGGAGAACAAGGGAGATTCTTTTAAACCAGGAGATGAAAACGCAAATCTGTGAAGGAGGCTCTGCCTCCCATTAAGTTGGGGAAGATGTTTCATGAGAAATGTTATCTTGGTCCACATAATAACCACAGGAACCCAGACTAAATAATGAGGGTTGATCAGCATTGGATTGGGGAAAAGTTATACGGTCAGGAATAGCCAGTTGATATTCGGGCAGTGGGGACTCATAATCATGTGCCTCAGTGACAGACATCGAAGATAAAACAGGTAACAAGTTAAGGGAAGACTCCATATCCCCTGCAGGTTGTTGAGAAGTGGTGGGGGAAAGTGCAGTCAGTGGGCGCATTGAAACATCCCGCCGAGGAATGCTTGTAGGCATACTATTGAGTATTGGCCATATGGTGTAACTTGACATGTTCAATGGAAATAAAGCGATTCTCCGTGTGACCAGGCAGCGGGGGCAAAATCACAGTACAAGAACCTTTCAAGGCAAGGACTGGGACCGGTGCATGGTATGAAGGACCACATTTTTTTTTGTTCTTCACTTTTTCTAGGACCAGATATCCAACTTTAAGAAGCAAGCCTGTAACAGGAATCAGCACCGCTGCATCCGTGGAAGAAGGCTAATGGTCTGTTGTCTGTGTATCACAAGTCTTTTGTAGAGCCTGTTACATAGCACAATGGTTATTTACGTCAAATGTTGCGGCAGCCGCCACAATGTCTAGACGATCAAGGTCTGAAACAAACATTTTAATGCCAAAGAGCATTTTGTATGGGGTCCGCCCACCCAGAGATCTTCTAGGGAGATTGTTAAGTGCACGTTGGACTCCATAAAGATGAGTCAACCAATTCCAATAACAGAATTGCCGTCAGGAGACGAGAATTGCACTTGCACCCCCACAGACTTCATAGCCTCACAGTAAGCCTTAGAAGCAAAAGCCAGACCTTGTTTGGAATGGAAAGTGCCACATTCAAATGTCCCTACAAAGATGCACAAATCTTTTATAACAGTTTGGGCGTCAGCACTGCGTTGCGGCCAAACCCAAAGGAATCTAGTGCATGAATCCACTGCAAACAAGATATGTTTAAATGCAGTGTCAGAAGACAAAGGACCGCAGTGATCCAGATACACATAGCCAAATGGCTGATTCGAAATGTAAAGTTGAGTTTGTGGTGGGCGTGCCACTGTAGAAGGTTTAACTTGCTGACAGATTTCGCGAGAAAGAACATATTTAAGCGCTTGTTGATATAAACCAAGTCGCTGTAAAAGAGAAGCTGTCTCTGTTATTCCGGCATGAGCAGAAGCTACGCCTTCATGTGCGGGAATGATTAAAGAAAGTCTGCGATCCTCGTTGGGAATCAGCCGATCCCCAACGGACAGAATAGTTGCAAAGGGGACTTGATCAGAGGTCAAGTGATATGTGTAACATGAAGGGAAACCTTGAGGATACTCCGTTACCTCTTTTGTAGTATCAATGGCCGCCAAGATGTCATCATCAATTTTAGTCATAGACCTATTGACTGTCATTACTGAACAAGTGGCTACTGCAGATTTGGCTGCCTTATCAGCCAATGAATTCCCCACAGCATGTGCTCCCACACGCTGATGTCCTAACCTATGAATAACATGTGTGAGTGGCAAACATTCTTTAAGAGCTGCCACTCGAACCCAAAGCATTTTATGCTATATTGCGCTACTTTTAATATCACATTAATCATTTTGTGACCAGAAGAACAAGTTGTCATTGAAGGATTGTACACAGTAAAAGGAATTGCATACTATAAGTGTAGGAATTTCAGGAGCAGTGAATTCTATAGCTAAAACCAAAGCACGCAACTCTGCCAATTGAGCTGTACAATCCTCTGAGGATTGTGTGTGTACTAATGAAGATTTAAAATCACCATCTACAATGGATACTGCTACAACAGTGCAGGCTTGTGAATAATCATGTTTGAAACCAATGCTGGGCTGTGCAGATCTGTCAGTGTAAATAATACATTTGTACCTATCAAGAGGAAGCAATAACAATGGAGGAGGATGAACATGTTCATATTGTAAAAACTCTTGTGTCTATAAAGAAGGATCAAAGATAAAATTGACATCAGCCAACGTCAATGAACTAGCCCATTGTATCCAACGGGATGTAAACAAAGCCTTTGAGTTTGGAACACTCGCCATTTTGACTGCTTCTAGAGCAGGCACCGGCGAAACCATGAAAATGCTGTTTCCTTGGGCTAGAGAGCATTCCATAAGAATCGCCATCTGCACAGCGGTCAATATTTTCTCGGTAGAAGAAAAATGCATCTCTGCTGCAGTATACAAATGCGATTTATAAGCAATGGGGACAGTGTCCCCCTCATTGAAACTCGGGTAGGTAAAACCTAACGCGCCTGGTACAATCCTTATGACCAAATTAGTGGTATTATCTCTTGTTAACAAGAACTGGGTCACAAGCAGATCACACTGCAAAGACCTGAGTATTATGGTATGTTTCGGGAGCCAACTGGAAGAAGAAAAGGAAGGTTGGAACAAATCATAAAGTGGTTTGGTACACTGGGCATAATCAGGAATATATGTCCTCCTGAAATAAAAAAAAACTCAGCAAAGAGTGCAATTTTTTTAGAGTAGATGGAGGTTGCAATTGTGCACATTTCTCCAGAAAGTGAAGGGCCAACCCCCATCCTTCATTATAGAGCTCATAACCAAAGAAAAGTACAGCCTAAAAAGGCTATATGCGATTTAGCAAAATGTTATTTGTACCCAAGGGTAGCAAAATGTGTGATAATGCTGTAGACACACAGCAGATGCGGATCTAATTCTTCATCCGTCAAGTAATTGTCATTGACATATGAAAATGCATCTGGATCAATCTCATGTAGAATTGACACAATGTGTGCCGCAAACACACCCGGGCTATTCTCATATCCCATAGGAAAACTCGCATATCTTTTCTGATTGCCTAACGCACTGAATGCTGTCTAGTCACAGCTTTCAATAGCCAAAGAATGACTGAAAAATCCATTGGAAATATCCAAAGTAATTTTATATTTTTTGCGTACAATGTTGTTAACCAACGCCGAACTATGTGTGTTCTGTACCGTAAAGGTACGAACATGACTGTTCAAATGTCTGAAATCTAAAACTATACAATATGAACTGCCCGGTTTCAATGTTGGAAAAACAGGATTTTTCATCGACGAAAGACAGGGTTCAATCACACCCTGATATTTCAACTGGGTAAGAATTTCACCTACGGATGCTTTAGCATTACGTTTAATTGGGTACTGCAGTTGGGGCTGTATTGTAGAGCAAAAGGAACTACATGCTCAGGTGAATCTCGGTCCCGACCCGCCTGATTTTGATATAAAGCAGGAGCAAGGGCAAGTGCCCATGCTGATGCATAAGCAAGTTTAATTTCTTTTAGGACATATTGTGAAAAACTCGCGAGAATAATCTCCCCTCTCAAGGAAGCAAGAACAAACAGGGGAGGTCAATCAACCTCCACAAACAAAATGTCATAAGAAGAAACAAGACTGCCTTAATAGTGTGTTTAATATCACCTTCAATTTGGAGGCCTATTTCATAAAGCCTTTCAGGGGGGCAACTTGAGTGTCAGCTGTATCCACTGTAATGAAAGTATCAGTTTCTTTCGCCTCCAGATGCTGGTGGAGTGTCTGCCACACTGTGGTAACCTCTGCTGCGCTGTTGAGGAGGGTTACTGCCGAGCTCCTGTCAAGGAGCAGAGTTCTTACCATCTGAGGCATGCTTTGCAGTCAAAGCGGCAACTTTTTTCTTCTGAAATGGGGCTTGATATGGAGGTGGTCCCTTCGGTTTGGTTTTCACATCAAACTGGTGCTGCAGGTCACGTCGTGTCTGCGTAGACTTGCATTGTCTGCGATCCTGTCACTCTCCCCCACTGAACTGTCAATCCGACGGTTCCTGAAAGGAACGAGGAGAACGAGGGTCAGGAAACTGAAACCTCTCTGGTGGCTTAATTTTAGAGCAGACACGCAAATCATATCTCTGTTCAGAAGCGTCAGGTGGTGGCGAGCCAGCACGTGAACCAGGCTTCTGCTGTTGCTGCCGCTGACTTTTGTTCTAGGCCTTTTTAGGAAAGACTGGATGACCCTCTTTATCAGGAGGGAGCTTACTCCCAAAGTATTGCGACCCAATGATGTATACACATCCACAATAATAATCGCCATCTCCTACTGCCGATCTACGTCCACCACAGCCGATATGCGTTGGCGCACTTGTAAGCAAACTGCTTCACCTTTAATATTGACTAGAATCATATCAGAGACAATAGACACTAGACAACATGCCCACTAATTTCATCCCCATTCCAGGGCTGGACCAGCCCCGTGTTCATCGCTTACCTTCTTTAGAATGCTCGGTAGAACGCTCATGATGGGGGTGCCAAAACACAGTATATGCACTGAGGCAAACATTGTCCCCCAGGTGGTGCAATCAGCTAAAGCAGGAATAATAACACTCGGTAAACCCATTGTCATGATCCTGTATTTCTCAACAGGAGTAGTATGTGGAAAAACAGCCTCGAGTTGCTCACATTTTTCTACGAGCCAATATGGTAAATCATCTCTATTTTGAAGATGCCTGCCCATCACTGAGTTAACTATGACGGGGCTAATTACAAGACCATCACCATGTCCAGGCAGAGGAGGAGCTGCTTCAGCCTGGGCTGCATGTAGGGCATGTGACATAAACTGTATTACACTTCTGTGGATATGAATCAACGGTCTATGTAACTGACGCAACTCTGCGTGTGTAAGAGTAAATCATTTGGATGCAGTGTAAAGCCAGCCAAAACAGGCCAAGTGGCACAGATGGACTGCAGTAACAGGGTGAGAAACGGCACCATGAAGCCAGATAGTATGCTCCCAGGCTGATAACGGAACTTCAATTAATGCATAAGGATGGGAAGTTGCCGGAATAGCGGCTATCGTATATTCATGAAACAAATTATCATTCCCATTCACTGCGGGAAATGTAGCCCAAGAATAAAAGACCTTGAAGCGGTAATCTGCATCTGCCTCGACAGCACAGATAAAGTTAACCGCTGCATGGGGGACCCCATGTTGAGCCAAGAAAGCTGTAACCGCACAGTTATGCTCCGCTATAGCAACCAGTTGTGCCATATTGTAGTGTAGTTCCTATATCCCTGATAGGTTCTGCGCATTGGAATAATATACATTATAGTTGTGGCATAGGACTGAGGTCATTATGCCTCTATCGAGTACATTAAACTTATTTACTTGTGTGTGCCAGCTAACTAAGAGGTCACTAGAAACTTCTCGAATGAACAAGAAGGGATTAATTTCTGACAACCGCATAAACATGACAATTTTGTTTCCCGTAGAATCAGAACAGTCTCATGATCGTGGAAACAATAGAGAACAGTTTCACTCAGTCAATCATGCATGCTTTGTTTCCACAGAGTTTGCACAGAAATAGGGAGACGTGTGTCTCAATAAAAAGGGTTTATTGAACAGTCTTATTTCTCATGCAAGAGATATGAACTACTATAATCGTAACACAGAATGCGAAGTATACTACGTACAGCATTAGCAGTAAGATAAAATAATACTGCAATAGCATGGTTTGTAGCTATGACATATATTCATAAAAATACATACATAAATAACACAGGCTAAAATACTCATCTGGTGCCTATAAAATAATCCTACCCCAGTGTAACTAACCTAAGTGTAGTATGAGGGAAGAAGTAGGTGCTGTTTAGCTATAGTCTAGTTTAGCTATAGTTGCCAAGATTTGCCAAAAGTCCCTCTAGGTTCTAGTTCGCTCAATACCTTAGAATGAGTGAGGTTGGAATCTCTTTCCGGGTCTCGATCTCTAACACCCCGTAAGGGGAGTCAGAAACACTGGAGCTAGATTTTCTGCAAGGAGGATGACAGTGTCTGGTCAGTGCATCAGGCGGGGTCTTGACTTCCTTCCGAACTTGCCGTGGCGAGCCGCGCCGTGTTGTGCCATGGTGTCGCGATTGCAAGCAGCGCTACTACTATTGCGCGCCACTAACCTGAGAACTTCTTGATCAGCAGGAACGATGCGATGAATGTCCTTCTGACTTATCTGAACACCGCACCCAGTGGTGTCTTTAAGAACACCTCCGGAATGGGTATTTGCGAGAAGCCGGGAGGATAAGGCGCAGGGGGGCACACGGATCGATGGAAGGGTCCTCGGGGTCTGATACGACAGAATCCGTAGTGAAGGGACGTACTGCAGCGTGGAAAAATAAAGGACAGGTATAAGTCTCGGTTCCACAATAGTACACTTCCTTCCCCGACCCCAATCTCTGGCACTTACCAAGGAACACTTCAGATGTTCTATAAAGGAAATAACAACAGGTTCCTTCGTCCTCTGCGGATGGTGAGAAAGTTATTCTTCACTTTCTCGTAAGGGCAGAATCCCCTTAGTCTCGGCTTTACCCCGGGGATAGCGGAAAAGTAGTTTCAATCCGTGTATTTTGCTTCCTCAATGCAGCTTGAGAAACAAAGGAATATGTCTTAGCACACTCTACCAAGCTATACACTCAAACGCTTGGTAATCCTGAATGCGCAGCAGGATGCTAGCAGGATCTCGGACAAACAATAAACAGAGAGTAGAAGAACGATCCCGTTCTCCTAGGGTTATACTTGCAGTTGGTCGGAAGTTACTTCACTCCATTGACCACGCTGGCTTTTGATCAGAAAAAAGGGCTTGAACTAGGCTGGCCACGCAGGCTCTTGTTCGGCGATGATTTCCTGAGACTGAACACGCAGGCTCTTGATCGGCGATGATTTCCTCACACACACTCCGGCGGGGATCACCATCCGCCTCAACCAAAACCAAGAAAACAATTGTCAAGCGCCGATCTGTTTCCAAGGAGGAGTTATATAAGGCTCCGCCTTCTTTCCTTTTCTCCAGCGCCGCTTGGCCTTCTGGGACATGTAGTTTAAAGGGATCCCTCGTACTTGTTTCCCTTTCCTACTTTCCTTCGCTGCGTCTGTGTATGCGATCATGACAGAACCCCCTCTCGAGGACTGCCGACTCGGCGGTCGACCCGGTTTCCCAGGGAACTGCTCGTGAAATGCGGCTACCAAATCAGGGCAATGCAAATGATCAGCGGGTTCCCATGTTCTGTCCTCCGGACCATACCCTTTCCAATCTACCAGATACTGAATCCGGCCATGCAAAATACGAGAGTCCAGGACTTGTTGCACTTCGTATTCCTCCTGGCCATCCACCTCCAGAGCGGGGGGCCGTACTGGCAATCGCATGTTCAAGGGGCAAGGTTTGAGGAGGGACACATGGAACACCGGATGTATGGACCAGGAAAGTGGAAGAGACAACCTCATGGCCACTGAGTTCACCACCTCACTGATGCTGTAAGGCCCCACAAACTTAGGTTTAAGTTTATTTACACCTTTTAAATGAATGTTCTTTGTGGAGAGCCACACCTTGTCCCCCACCTGATTTGTCGGCTCCTCGGACCTCCTGCGATCCGCAAATAGTTTATGAGCTGCTTGCGCCTTCTCCAAACAATGTCTCGCATCTATAAGGATGGCCCTCAGATGGGCATGATGTTCCTGAATGGAGGGAACCAAGGATTCCGCAGGCCAGTCGAACGGAAGCATATTTGGATGGAAACCATACAGGCAGAAAAAGGGGGAACACCCCAGGGTGGTATGAACTGCATTGTTATATGCGAACTCCGCCAACCACAAAAGGGTGGTCCAATCCGAAGCATTTTGCATGGTGAAACAGCGGAGGTACTGTTCAAGCGTTTGGTTAAGCCGTTCGGTTTTTCCGTCCGTCTGCGGATGATAGCTAGACGACAGTCGGGCATCGATTTGCAAGATGGCACAGAGTGCCTTCCAGAAATGTGACGTAAACTGCATGCCACGATCAGTTATAATCACGCTGGGCAAACCGTGAGCACGTACTATGTGTTGCAGAAATACCTTGGCCAATTCCACAGAAGTAGGTAAACCCGGCAAAGAAATGAAATGCCCCATTTTCGTGAGATGATCTACGACCACCAGAACCACGGTTTTCTGAGCGCAGGGAGGCATCTCCACTATAAAATCCATGGATAAGGTGTGCCAAGGTTTAGGAGGAATGGGCAACGGACGGAGGCGACCTGCTGGTTTGGTATGAACTGATTTACCCTGGGCACAAATCGCACAGGTTTGCACGTACTCTTTTACATCGGTTCGAACCTCCTTCCACCAGAAGGAACGTCTTGAATATCCCCATATGTCCGCTTAATGCTGAGTCATGCGCCCACTTCAGGGCTTGTTGTTGCAAATGTTTCTGGGGGACATACAACGCATGGTAATGGTACGCCAAGTCATTCTCCACATGTCGATGGTCCGGGTCTTCCTGGATCCAAGAAGCGATATCTTGATCGGCGATGGCTACTTTCAAATCCTCCAGAAAGTCCGCAGATGATACGAGAGCGAGGGATGCACTGTGGTTGTCAGCTTCCTGAAGGATAAAAGGGGGTTCTCCTAGTTCAACAGCATCCTCGACCCCCAAACGGGATAAGGCATCCGCCTTACCATTGCGTGACCCTGGCCTGTACTTAATGACGAAATCATAATCGGAAAAAAACAAAGTCCATCGGAGCTGCCTCGGAGTCAAGGCCTTCGCCGTTTTGAGGAACAACAAGTTGCGATGATCAGTGATAATTTCCACCGTGTGACACGCACCGAGGAGATAATGTCGCCACTCCTCGCAGGCTCTTTTGATCGCCAAGAGCTCTTTATCAGTGATAGTGTAATTGATCTCACAGGGTGTGAGTTTTCTCGAATAGTAGGCCACTGGGTGCAGCTGTCCGGTTTTGGGATGTCTTTGTGATAAGATGCCTCCGAGGGCGGATTGAGAGGCATCGGTCTCCAGGACATATGGCAGCTGAGGATCCGGGTGCCGGAGAATGGGGGCTTGCGTAAATCTGCGTTTGAGGAGTTGAAATGCCTGGTCTGCTTCGGTTCCCCATACAAACGGGACGTTTTTTCGCAGGAGGGAGGTGATGGGATGAATAGTTTTAGAAAAGTCTTGAATAAAGCGCCGGTAGTAATTGGCAAAGCCAAGAAAGCTCTGGACTGCCTTAACATTGTGTGGAGTTTTCCAGTTAAGGATTACTTTGACTTTGCTGGTGTCCATCCGGAACCCTTGGGCGTCTATGATATATCCCAAGAAAGCGACCTCCTGCACATGGAAAAGACACTTCTCCAACTTGGCGTATAACGAATTTTGTTGTAACTTTCGTAGTACGGTCTTTACATGAACAACATGTTCCGCCATTGATGTTGAGTAAATCAGGATGTCGTCTATGTATACCACACAGTATGTTTCCAGACATCCTCGCAGAACTTCGTCCATGAAGAATTGGAAGGCAGCAGGGGCGTTGCAGAGACCAAAGGGCATTACCCGGTATTCAAATAAACCAAATTTGGTTCGGAATGCCGTCTTCCATTCATCCCCCTTCTGTACGCGAACGAGGTGGTACGCTCCCCGGAGATCGAGTTTCGTGAAGTATTTCGCACCCTTCAACTGGTCCATCAAAACCGGGATGAGGGGAAGAGGATAACGTTTTTTATCGTCACTTTGTTAATCGCACGGTAGTCAATGCAGGGTCTCAACTCATCGCAATCCTTCTTGGCAATGAAAAACATGGGTGACGATGCAGGGGATGTAGAGTGGCGGATAAACCCTGTAGCAAGGTTGTCATCTATATATGATTTCAAATACTGGGTTTCCTTCTCCGTTAAGGCATAAACCCTACTGCAAGGGATATCGGCCCCCGGAATGAGGTCAACACGACAGTCGTAGACCCGATGAGGTGGTAATTGGGCGGCCTTTTGTTTGTCGAACAAGGCTTTATACTCTTGGTATTCGACGGGCAGCACCGTGACACAACAGAACCTTTCAAATGTACAGGCGTTCGCCAGATAGGAGGCCGATGAGGGTACAGAGAGGGATGGTAAAGGTTCGTGGGTTCTGCAATGTTCCTTGCAAAACGGAGAGGTCATGTTGACCGTACGAGCTGACCAACTGACAAAAGGATCATGTAACGTAAGCCACGGCATTCCCAAGATGAGTCGGAACTGCGGGGCGTCGATCAGGTCGAACTGGATGTGTTCCCGGTGATCCTCACCAAACTCCATCAACAAAGAAAGGGTGTTGTAAACCACCGGGCCTGAAGAAAGGATGGTTCCGTCGACTGCCTTTACCGTCTCGGGGCGTAGCTTTTTCTCGCACTGGATGCCCATCCTTAACGCGAAATCCTGGTCGATATAATTACCAGTGGCCCCGGAGTCGAGAAGGGCATCAACTTGCAAGGGATCGTTGGTAGCTATCCAGAGAGTCACACTAATATTTATATGGGCCACTGCGGGATGAAGGGTATTGGCAAGAACAGGGGAGATCCTAGGGAACTGGTATCTCGAGTCGGAGACCTCCTTCGGACTCGAGATCTTCAGTTTTCCGACGGTTCGGCTTCCTTCTGTGTCGCCTGGACTTGGGGAAGAGTAGAGCGCCCGGGAACATAATTCCTGGCTCTGCATTCCTTGATAAAATGTCCTCCTTTCCCACAATATAGGCACAGTTTCAGGCGTCGTCTTTTGTCCTTTTCTTCTGTAGTAAGGGGGCCTCGAACCCCCCCAATTTGCATGGGTTCGGCGTCGTCAGACACCTTAGGTTTGTCTTCTCCTCCGGATCTAGATCGAATGGGGGGATAGTAGAAACGGTTCTCTCCCCTTGGTTTTTCCCCTCGTCTTTCCAGCAGGCGATGATCTAACTGAACCGTCAGATCGATGAATTCAGATACCATGGTAGGTAGTTGCACCACCTGAGCAAGAACATCCTTCAGTTCTCCTCGTAACCCTTGATAAAAAAGGGAAATCCGTTTTTCCGCTGGCCAATCAGTTTCCACCAGCAAGCGATTGAAGGTAGTGATATAGGTTAATAAATCCTGTGAACCTTGTTTGAGAGTCATGATTTCCCGGTCAAGGGTGAGCATATGGGATTTTCGATCGAAGAGTTTTCTCAACTCAATACAAAAATCAGAAAAATTATGCAATACAGGGTCGTCTCGCTCCAATAAGGGAATTGTCCAGCTCGAGGCATTCCCACCCATGTAGGACATCATGAATGCAGTTTTCACTGCTTCCTCCTGAAAGACTACGGGTTTACACAGGAAATGAAGCCGGCATTGGTTCAAAAATGTTTCGAACTTTCGAGGATCCCCGAAAAACCTCTCCGGGGGGGCTAAAGGAATCCCTTGGTTCTGGATCACTTGAACCGTTGGTAGTGTTTCTGTGACTACCGCGGGAGTAGATAAGGGCAAAAAGTACCCCCCGGGTCGGGAAGAGGAAGGCGGTGGTAATGTGGCCGGTTTGAGTATGGGCCTGACTACTGGCTCCTTCTGTGCCAGGTCAGACATATCTTTACGCAGTTGGGCCACCTCTTGATATAATGCTTGGTTCTCGGCACGAGAGGTGATGACCTCCTGTCGTAGTTCCGAGAAGCTTTCCAACAGTGAAGCGAGAGTAGCGTCGGCGTCCATCGTCCGGGCTGAAACGTATTCTTGGGCTTGACAATCTGTCGCGATTGCAAGCAGCGCTACTACTATTGCGCACCACTAACCTGAGAACTTCTTGATCAGCAGGAACGATGCGATGAATGTCCTTCTGACTTATCTGAACACCGCACCCAGTGGTGTCTTTAAGAACACCTCCGGAATGGGTATTTGCGAGAAGCCGGGAGGATAAGGCGCAGGGGGGCACACGGATCGATGGAAGGGTCCTCGGGGTCTGATACGACAGAATCCGTAGTGAAGGGACGTACTGCAGCGTGGAAAAATAAAGGACGGGTATAAGTCCCGGTTCCACAATAGTACACTTCCTTCCCCGACCCCAATCTCTGGCACTTACCAAGGAACACTTCAGATGTTCTATAAAGGAAATAACAACAGGTTCCTTCGTCCTCTGCGGATGGTGAGAAAGTTATTCGTCACTTTCTCGTAAGGGCAGAATCCCCTTAGTCTCGGCTTTACCCCGGGGATAGCGGAAAAGTAGTTTCAATCCGTGTATTTTGCTTCCTCAATGCAGCTTGAGAAACAAAGGAATATGTCTTAGCACACTCTACCAAGCTATACACTCAAACGCTTGGTAATCCTGAATGCGCAGCAGGATGCTAGCAGGATCTCGGACAAACAATAAACAGAGAGTAGAAGAACGATCCCGTTCTCCTAGGGTTATACTTGCAGTTGGTCGGAAGTTACTTCACTCCATTGACCACGCTGGCTTTTGATCAGAAAAAAGGGCTTGAACTAGGCTGGCCACGCAGGCTCTTGTTCGGCGATGATTTCCTGAGACTGAACACGCAGGCTCTTGATCGGCGATGATTTCCTCACGCACACTCCGGCGGGGATCACCATCCGCCTCAACCAAAACCAAGAAAACAATTGTCAAGCGCCGATCTGTTTCCAAGGAGGAGTTATATAAGGCTCCGCCTTCTTTCCTTTTCTCCAGCGCCGCTTGGCCTTCTGGGACATGTAGTTTAAAGGGATCCCTCGTACTTGTTTCCCTTTCCTACTTTCCTTCGCTGCGTCTGTGTATGCGATCATGACACATGGTAAGTGAAGGTATATTTATACCTTGAAGGTGTTTAGGAATGCCAGTATTGATGTACAAGTCGGGCATAAGAATGTCATGAATGAACCCCTAAGGACTAGATGTTCATGCATAATAAATGAGTTCTTGGAGAAATCAATATCCAAACAAGGGGAGCTCCTTTAGGAACTCATTGTGACATAGATGAACGGGCGTAGTGGCGATGCCTGTACTTGGTTAGCATGGATAATGCCTAAATAAGGGTAGAATTTCTATGCCTAAATATGGGCAATGTGAATTGTGCCTATATAAGGTCATAAATCGAGAAACCTATATACGGTATCTAAATTGACACACAACAATATCAGAAATGGGAAAGAAAAAACTTGAAAACGGTAGTGCAAAACGGGGTAATAAAACATTTAAACTTCAAGCTTGAAAAACCTATAACTATACAAATATAGGAGGCTGAGTCCCCTCACCACGGACGTCTCCTAAAGTTGGTGAGAAAGGATTGTGGACAAGCACAAGAGCTCCTCAGGTGTCTTGTGAATAAGTACCAGACCAAAGGTTGGCGGCGCCATGTTGCAGGGATTCTGCCCAAAAACAGAGCTATGCCTAGAATTATGGGACCTTAGTGAGCAGGGACTGAGTCATCCTACCACCTTAGTACCCATGAGCCCAGGACGAACTAGATATAGTGTCTCACTTGCTCTCCTACTCACTCACAGAGGAACAAATGATTAGACATCCCAGAACACAACACTCCTGAATCTCTTAGGACTTGTGGTTGCAAGACACACCCTTTCGCTCGCACTCCTGTACCTGTCCACAATAAGATCTGACAGAGACATGAAACAGTAAAAAATATGTATTTTAACTACCGTGCGCAGTGTACATGCCACACCAAGGAGGAAATTGCATAATACAAATACAGTCAGCATAGCAGCTAGTCCATATAATGAAGCAATATTATTATATATCAGACGATCTTTGGGTTTTGTGAGCAGATCCCATACCTCAGACTATAGATGAAAGTTATACATCATAGATGCTGTCTTGCTCTTCTCCCTGTAAAGGTCTCTCTCCAAGTGTGTGCTCTCTATGCTCGTATCCTCATAATATCAAAGGAAGAGTTCCAAACAACAGCTGCACTGGTATGTTTTGTCTAGGTGCTAGGACCTGACCAGAACAGAATAACAAGGGGCATTGCTGTTCGACCTTGCATATCATGTTCAGACTAAATCCCAGGAACTGGGAGAAAGCGAACGCAGCAGAGCTCTCCTGTGAAAAGGACCAAGAAAGTCTTTGCAAAAATAAAGCCATGTAGTAACATGCGCAAAGCCGTGCACTGTCTGCAGAGCTCATACTAACTTAGAGAAAATGACAATGACCCTATGGGCCACAAGACACTCACAGTACATACCCTGCACCTAGAAATAAGGAATTTATAAACCTTATTCGGATCCCCACTGAATGTCCCAATTGCCATTCTTCTAAATCCATGAACTAATTTCTCTGCTGTATACCACATTATTGCCCATCGGCAGTTAAAACCTTCCTGGAGCTTTCAGACACGATTATGAAACTCAACCTTTAAATCCTTGTCCTCAGAGAAGCTTCACTTAATTATACTTCAATGTCCTATGCCATTGGTTCTCAATCTTTTGACTCCTGAGGACACCTCCTGAGCCACTAATGGAAGCCAGGGACCCCCAAACACTTTGTACGATTACATTTCAAACATTAAAACTGTAATTTGCAAAAAAAACCACAATTAAGTGCACACCAAAATGATACTTGAATTACTAAAGATGTTAGGATTTTCTATTAGAAAAATATGCAAAGGGGGCTTTAAAGATATCATGACAAATGTGTTGTAGAGTGCACCATTTGTCCCCAGATGTTCTTGGGGGAGAGTCCCCCAAAACAAAACATAACATACACAACTGCAAATCAAAATCCTACACACACACAATTTCTTAATACTTTCCATCACAAATTAGAAACATAACCCACTCCCCCCTCATGACTACACAAATAATAATAAACATCCTAAATCATCTTTACTCCTAAAGTTAGAATTCCTAACTTCTGTGAATACCGAAATGAGTTAGTGCCTTCTGTGAATACCAAAATGAGTAAGTGCCTTCTGTGAATACCAAAATGGTAGTAAATTTAGGATTTTGTCTTAAGTTAGTTCTGTGAATCAGGCCCACAATCTCTAAACTGCCTACTAATAAATGCTCGATCACTCTAAAAAAAAAACAAGCACCATATCTACGACCTACTCACTGACACAACCTGACTTACTCTTTATAACTGAACCATGGTTGGGAGGTGAAATTGCTCAGGTGTTGCATGAAGCCATTCCTCCAAGCTATCAAACTATCACACATAATCATATAGGCAAAAGAGGAGGTAGCCGAGCTGCTATATTCAAGCAAACAATAAATCAAACAAAATCTGACATTTCCATACAAGGTTATTAGGTCCTCATTACCAGATGAAACCCTACACCAACATCCTCCCGTACCTACCTCCTCCTTTACGGACCACCACCTAGCAATGCAACATTCCCAGTCACGTTCCAAGACACAGTTTCAAACTTTATAACACTACACTCCAACGTACGCATTCTTGGTGACGTAAACATTTGGTTTGACAAACCCCTTATGTCCCATCCAAAAACAATCATCACTGTCTTAGACGCACTAAACCTACATCAGATCATCCACAAACCCACACATGTCAGTGAACACAACCTAGATGTCATTTTTGCAAATCCAGAACTAGTTACCTTTCACAGGATTACTGCAGTCACATGGTCAGACCACCATTTGGTAGCTTTTCAACATAAAACAGCACAAATCAACACACCGAAGACCACCGAAGCACCTATCGACTGTGTAACAAACTCAATTTTGAATACGTAGAAAGCTTAGGGCCCTACACAATAAATTCTGTTGAAAAACATAATGAGTGGCTACAGGAAACTTTTGGTATCCTAATACCACTAAGAACAACAAAACAGGACAAAAGAAAACAAGCGCCTTGGAGAAATACAGAGCAAAAAATCTATAACAACAATTTAGAAGGCTGCAACAAACCTGGCTCAAAACAAACAACCATCAAGACAAGCTTCACCTATGCAAACTTAAAAGAATATACAAATCAACAATCAAAAAAGCTAAAAACGGTACTATTCAGGCAATTAAGAATGCTAAATGTGCAAATAAAGTATTTTATAAAAGTGCTCATCAAATTTTGTAAACCTAAATGCACAGAAGGAAATCAACCTATTACCCAAGAATTGATGGATAAACTGGCAAACCATTACACAAACAAAGCAAACACGTTCGACTCCTATTTAAAACCAAGGAAAAGCATCAGCACCAACCCATTTAAAAAATCCCCTCCAAGAGTAGGCTGTCCCAGCCTCTGCATTCCTTCAAACAAAAACCACAAATAGAATTTATTGATCTGGTCAAAGCAAGCAAGCCTTCCGGCTGCCTTTCTGACCCTTATCCACCATAAATATTTAAGAACATTCTTTAATCTACCTCTGCTGCCACACCAGTAAGAAGAGGTACAAAAGGGAGTGGTGATGGACGGAGCACCTGAATCAATCAAACACTCACACCCAGTCAAAAGATCTGGGTTTAATCCATCACTGTTCTTTAGCCCACTCTGCCACCCCAGTTCAGACATGGCTATATGCAAATCAGTCTGACCCTGTGCCTCATGGGAACAGTCCAGCCCGAACGGCCAAGCCATGTCTTCCCTGGACCGGAAACAAGCTTCCGAGCACCGGTTTCTGGCATTCCAGCCGTCTTCAGCCCGGCTTGCTTTAATCCAGTGGCAAAGTGAGCAAGGGACTCACGTCTGAGCATACCCTGCCACACTTATGGCGGCCAAAAGCGGTACAAAAGGGGGTGGTGATGGACGGAGCACCTGAATCAATCAAACACTCACACCCAGTCAAAAGATCTGGGCTTAATCCATCACCGTTCATTAGCCCACTCTGCCACCCCAGTTCAGACATGGCAATATGCAAATCAGTCTGACCATGTGCCTCATGGGAATAGTCCAGCACCGAACTGCCAAGCCATTTCTTCCCTGGACCGGAAACAAGCTTCCGAGGACCGGTTTCTGGCATTCCAGCCATCTTCAGTCCGGCTTGCTTGAATCCAGTGGCAAAGTGAGCAAGGGACTCACGTCTGAGCATACCCTGCCACACTTATGTCGGCCAAAAGCGGTATAAAAGGGGGTGGTGATAGAAGGAGCACCTGAATCAATCAAACACTCACACCCAGCCAAAAGATCTGGGTTTAATCCATCACCGTTCTTTAGCCCACTCTGCCACCCCAGTTCAGACATGGCTAAATGCAAATCAGTCTGACCCTGTGCCTCATGGGAACAGTCCAGCCCGAACTGCCAATCCATGTCTTCCCTGGACCGGAAACAAGCTTCAGAGGACCGGTTTCTGGCATTCCAGCCGTCTTCAGCCCGGCTTGCTTGAATCCAGTGGTAAAGTGAGCAAGGGACTCACGTCTGAGCATACCTTGCCACACTTATGGCAGCCAAAAGTGGTACAAAAGGGGGTGGTGATGGACGGAGCATCTGAATCAAACACTGACACCCAGTCAAAAGATCTGGGTTTAATCCATCACTGTTCTTTAGCCCACTCTGCCACCCCAGTTCAGACATGGCTATATGCAAATCAGTCTGACCCTGTGCCTCATGGGAACAGTCCAGCCCGAACTGCCAAGCCATGTCTTCCCTGGACCGGAAACAAGCTTCCAAGGACCGGTTTCCTGCATTCCAGCTGTCTTCAGCCCGGCTTGCTTGAATCCAGTGGCAAAGTAAGCAAGGGACTCACGTCTGAGCATACCCTGCCACACTTATGGTGGCCAAAAGCGGTACAAAAGGGGGTGGTGATGGACGGAGCATCTGAATCAATCAAACACTCACACCCAGTCAAAAGATCTGGGTTTAATCCATCACCGTTCTTTAGCCCACTCTGCCACCCCAGTTCAGACATGGCTATATGCAAATCAGTCTGACCTTGTGCCTCATGGGAACAGTTCAGCCTGAACTGCCAAGCCATGTCTTCCCTGGACCGGAAACAAGCTTCCGAGGACCGGTTTTTGGCATTCCAGCCGTCTTCAGCCCGGCTTGCTTATAGCCATGTCTGAACTGGGGTGGCAGAGTGGGCTAAAGAACGGTGATGGATTAAACCTAGATCTTTTGACTGGGTGTGAGTGTTTGAGTGATTCAGATGCTCTGTCCATCACCGCCCCCTTTTGTACCACACCAGTAAGAAGAATCATCAATAATTCTTTAACTACTGGAATCTTTCCAGAAAACCTAAAAAATGCATACATATGCCCATTATTAAAGAAAACAAACCTGGATTTGGATTTGGATTTGGATAGGTATTTCTAGAGCGCAGACGTTCGCTCCGAAGGGAGCATCTTGGCGCTGTAAAACCTGGGACCAGATCACAGGGAAGTTAGTGGGGGGCTAAATGGCTGCTTTAGTCCAGTCATCAGAGAGATTAAAAATCCCTAACCCCGATAACTACAGACCAATTACACATGGACCTTTTCTGGGCAAACTAATAGAAAGAGCATCTTTAGCCAAGATGTCACAATTCAGTGCAGATAACTCCAGACTTTTAGACTACCAAACTGGATTCCACCCAGGAAGAGACACAGAATCTGCTCTCATCGCCATCTGGGATAACTTTAAAAACACGTTAGAACGGAACGGGGCTGCCGCACAACTTCTCTTAGACCTCTCAGCTTCATTCAACACAGCTCTATAAGCAATAGATGGGATTGCTCTTGACTGGATCACATCCTACGTTTAAAACAGAAAAAAATTCATCTATACTCCCCCTTTCTCCTCCAAACCATAAATTCATAAACGCAGGGGTCCCTCAAGGCTCTGTCATCTCATTCGATGAACAATTAATTTCAGCTCACATGCTATAACTATGGAGATGACGCACAAATACTCCTTAAACTGGAAAGTCCCAAAGACATTGGAAACTCAAAAATCTTCAGTTGCCTCTGAGCCGTTGATCAGTGGAAGACATGGAGCCATCTCAAACTCAATTCCTCAAAAACTGAAATACATGTGGCGATTGGGAAAATGATGACCCACTTTGCCGCTTGCCGGATGATCTGGGATGACCTCCCAAGGTATCCAAAGAAGTAAAAAAGTTTAGAATTACCATGTAGTTCAAGTTATCAATGAATGCCCAGGTGGACAAATTAGCAAGATCAAGCTTCATCACCATGAAAACTCCATGACGCATCTTCCCCCACCTGGGATTTCCACACAAGGTACAGGCTACTCTCTCTTTTGTACTGTCTAAACTTGATTACGCCAATAGCCTCTATCATGGATCATCTTTAACAACTATGAAAAGGCTACAATGGATTCCGATCTCTGCTTCCAGACTACTCCCATTTGCGAAGCCATAAGCCTCTATCTTCCCTACCTTGAGGGCCCTACATTGGTTACTGGTTGCTAGAAGATCCACCTTCAAGCTGCTTTGTATTACCCACAAAACAATACATGGAGCAGGACAACTTTTCATCAGGAATAAAATCACCAAATACATTTAACAAGCGGGCATCAGCTCAAGATTGGACCACGCCTCAAAGTCCCACCATACAAGAAAAAGACATAGGTGGTACATCTTTCTCCGTTGATGCAGTTATACTATGGAATTCATTACCCCCAAACATAAGATCCACTGATAACTATTTTCTCTTCAGAACACCACTCAAGAGTTCTTACATAACCACCATACTCATACACTAATGTGCAGCATATCCTTATGAAAATAAACATTTATAATGAGAGTATAGGTATGTATCTCAATATATGTGTTTCTTTGTACAAATATTTATAACTATGGCTTTTAAAATATATAGATCTTCTTTAGGTGTGATTAACAAATGTATATCTTACTTATGGTTAAATACGTAATTACCTACAGGCTCATGCCAGTAGGTAGACATGGTAGGGCCAAAAGTTCCATAGGAAAAGCGTTTTTTGTTTTCCCAATAACTTTGGTGCTGCTTGACGAATCTTTATGGAATTCTCCAAAAACTTCCCCTTAATTGTTCAACTGCTGTGTTGAAAGTTTCGGAGCGATCTGCTAAGTAGGTCCAAGACAAAAGGGGGTCCCAAAGCATGTTTTCCCCATGTTATGTCTGTGGGGATTTTTTTCATTTTGTGAAAACGACAACCCGAACCACTAAACGGAATTACATCAAATTTGGCAAAAAGCTAGATGTTGGTCCAGAAAGTGTACTTGTGTGATTTGCTGTAATTCTGTTCAATAGTTTCAGAGATTTTTCAGTTTTAAAAATATAGATATCTGGGAGCCCAAACTCCTACTGAAATTTGATTAGCTGACAACACTTCAACCAGGAAGTGTTAGCAGCGATCTTGGGACTCAGTTGAACAGAGTTCCACACAATTTTTTTTTAAAGAAAAGGAAGAAGGGTAGAAACACTGTGACCCCATAGGCCTCTTGGGGAGGGGGGGGAGGGGGGGGGGGGACGGGCAGAGCCAAAAAAAGCATTGTTTTTTTTATTTTCAACCAGATCACTGTATCCAGATTAAATTTTTATTTAAATGAAGCCCGGCCTCCCTTGCTTCATTTATTATCGGACCCCCGGGGCATTATGGAAAAAAGTAGGAAAGGTGCATGCCCCTGACCCTCCTCCTGGGGCTTTTTATGCCCCAGGGACCACCACCTCCCTGGGGCTCTTTAAAATATTAGTGCGGGGGAGGCCCACATCGACTTTCCCGATGCCCCGCGTACTGCCCGGGGGACCGCCTTATTTCATTTTAAATTAGGGGAGTCTTTCAGACTCCTGCAGCCCTGGGGACTGCCATCTTACCAGCGCTTTATTGGATATTGATGCAGGGGGGCCGAATGGACCCTCCTGCAGCCCTGGGGGCCACCACCTCTCCGAGCTTTAATTAAAAATGTGGGGGCCTTGCAGACCCCCACAGCCCCGAGGACCACCACCTCACTGGGGCATTAGTTTAAATTGAATGCGGATGGCCTTGCAGCACCCATGCAGCCCCGGAAACTACCACCTCCCTGAGGCAAATTAGAAGATTGGAGCCCTAGATGGCCCTGGGGACCGCCACCCCCCAGGGCTGGCTCCTGCAATGCTCCAGGGTACCCACCACTGGGACATTGCTCTTTGCTATGGCTTTATGAGAACACCGCTCCCGACAAGCCATAGTAAATGCTGTTCTGCTTCTAGTTAGCTAGAGCAGAAAATGCTCTTACTAGAACTGAAGCAAAATGTATTTTACACACAGAGAGCTGCATGTTAGCGGCTCCCTATGTGTAAAAGTAATGCTGGCTCCCGCAGGAGACGGGTGCCGGCGTGGCCCATCGGGGCATTGAGGCTCTCCCCACAATCCCCAATCTTTGAGAGATGGGGTCAACTGAGCCGAAATTGGCCGGGAGGGGTGCCGCACAGCCCCCTCCATTTGTACAAAAAATGTAGTCATCGAAAGTGCCGGGCCCCAGGGGATGGGTCCCAGGGGTCAAAATCAGGCTGGGGAGGGGGACCCCTCCCCTGTTGATAAAAGGCCTGGTCCCGTTACCTCCAGTAAGTCCTACACAGCAAGATTGTGAGAGGTCTTTGGAGGCCATGCCCCCTTTTTCCACTACTCTGCAAACAAGCCTCCTGGTGCAATGCTGGTTGCGAGATTAAGTCCCCCTTGCCTCGTGAGGGCCTCAGGACTAAAGTGAGCTTCTTCCCCTAACCAGCAGTGTACCAGGAGGCATGTTTGAAGAGTGGTGAAGAAAGGGGGCATGGCCTCAAACTACCTCTTAGCAATCCTGCTGTGTGGGACTTACTGAAGGTAAAAGGGGTGGTAGCTAACCCCAAGGACCCGCAGGAGTAAAGTGGACTAACCAGTAGTTCACCAGGAGGCATGTTTACAGAGTGGTGGGTAAAGGGGACATGGCTTCCAAGACCACTCAGCAATACCACTGTGTGGGACTTACTGTAGGTAACAGGAGGTATAGTTGGCCCCCTACGACCCTTTGTAGCCAAGGGGACATCGTCCCCCAGCCAGCAGTATGCCAGGAGGTGCGTTTGTAGAGTGCCGTAAAAAGGTGGCATGGCTTCTGAAGACCTCTCAGCAATCCCACTGTGTGGGCCTTACTGGAGGTAAGAGGAGGGCTTGTTGGCCTCAAAGACCCTCTGGAGCCAAGGGAAATTCATCCCCAACCATCAGTGTGCCGGGGGGCACGTTTGCAGAGTGGTGAAGAAAGGCAGCCGCCGAAGACCTCCAAGCAATAGCGCTGTCTGTGACTTACTGGAGGTAGCAAGAGGAGTCATTGGACCCAAAGGACATCCTAAGGGGACAACTACTCCTCCTGTTGCCTTCAGTAAGCCCCACACTTCGGGATTGCTGAGAGGTCTTCGTGACATGCCCCCTTTCTCTACCACTCAGCAAATACACCTCCTGGCACACTACTAGTTGGGGGATGAAGTTCCCTTGGCTGCTGAGGATCCTTGGCAGCGAACAACCCCTCCAGTTACCTCCAGTAGGTCCCACACAGTGGAATTGCTAAGAGGTCATAGGAGGCCTATGCCCCCTTTCCCCACCACTCTGCAAACATGTCTCCTGGTGCACTACTGGTTGGGGAATAAAGTCCCCTTGGGTGCTGAGGGACCTTGGGGGCCAAGAAGTCCTCCTGGTACTTTCTGGAAGTCCTACACTACAGGATTCCTGACAGCTGGTCATAGGCCAAGCCCCCTTTCCCCACCACTCTGCAAATGCCATTATTACTTCCAAAATATAAAAATTCACTGAAAAAAACAAAGGTTACAGGGACATTATAGTTAGACATTAGTATTTAAAAAACCTTAGAAATTCACTAAAAAAAAAAGGTTACAAGGACATCATCATTAGGAAATGGGATAAAATAAATCTTAGAAATTCATTGGAAAAAACAGAGGTTCCTGGGATGTTATAGTTAGGGTCAGGTTTCACTCATACAAAACCAGTAAAATTCAACAGGTATAGTTAGCTGAGCTAACTATAACATGCATCTCCGCAATGCACTGCTTATGACCTCACATATTACATCACTCATGACATGGTCAGTGACATCACTGATAGCATTCCAAATGGCATTACTTATGACATCATCCAGTGACTCTGAGTGTTTTTATAAAGTTTATGAGTGTTAAATAGATATACCAAGGTGTATTGGTGAATCAGTGGGTGTATGAGTGCCTGTATGGATGATTCAGTGGGTGTGAGACTGACTGTATAAATGAGTGATTAGGTGTCTCAGTGAATGTATGGGTGAGTGATTGGTTGGGTGCATGTTTGTCATCATGCACTGCCTGTAAGAAAATTGGAGTATTAGTAGAGGGGGTGGGAACCCACTTCAAAAAACAATCACAATACTTAAGGGGGTGAATCACAAAGGTCACGAAATAAACCTGTGTTTAACCCCCTGGTAGATACGGCAGTCAGATTTAATTTAAAGGTAATGTGTAAAGTATTTATACAATATTCAAACAGTGATTAAGCGAGCACACAAGAAAAATCCCAAACCAATTTAGAAAAATTGAGCATATTATGCAAATGACAACAAAGAGCCAAAAATCCAATTAGTAGAACTGGAGTTATGAATTTTCAAACTTTGTATTTAAAAATAACACCAAAAAGCCTTATGCACCAACCACTTACTGGACCAGGATATGAGTAAGATTGAAGGCCATCTGCACAGACGTTCGGTTGTATTACTTGGCATCACAGCTGATAGTCATAAATGATTGGCTCGTTGGAGAGTGAGGAGATCCCATGTATGCTGTGAAGCTTGCACTGCTGGGTCTAGATAACATCAGGCACACACTATACGGGGTCCCAATTCATCACACCCTGCCGGCCCTGATCAGAGCGGTCCTCACAATTTAGAAGTGGGCGAACTGTTTATGTGGTGGGGGGAGAGGATCACCCAGCTTACTCTGCTGTGGAGGGACACTCGGCTACACAAAACAGCCTTCCGGGAGGAGTTCCCCAAGTGAGATAGGATTGGTATCACCCAGTTGGGGGACGTCTGGGTGGGCTTGGCCATAAGATCGTTCCAGGAGCTACAGGGTACATTTTCAGTGGCCAATACACAATTTCATAAATACCTTCAGTTGTGACATGCATTGGCAGCGCACACCTCAGAGCTGAAGAAATTCCTTGAGTTCAGTCCTATAGAGGGTAAGCTTCTTATAGGACTTCAGGAGAACAGGGTCTTTAAGAAACATATAAGACAATGATACAAAATGCCCCTGATAGCTTCCCAGCTGTCAATACCACATGGGAAGCCTGGGTGGGACCTTTGGAAGAGGCAGATTGGAGGCTTGCCTGGATGGCACGGAGGACCCTGACCATCTGGCACAGTGAAAAGGGCTGTTATGAACGTTTCACTGTCAAGACATGTATTACATTAATTTCTATATGTTCAAGTGTACAGCTGTTTTCTTTCTCATTCTGACATTTACTGGCCTTCAGTGGCAACTTGTGACGTTTGAGAGTTGTGGTGCTGGGCTAAGCATGTGGGGTTAGGGTGCTCTTTAAGGTGGCACAGCATTTTCTGGGAGGCAAGTCACCGTTTCCCAGTGCACATCTCTTTTAAAAGACAATGGGATAAAATGATGCATTTTCCTGCAAAGAAATGTAAAATAAAAAGTAATAGTTGTCACATGCATTTGTACAAGAACTCTAAAAGTATCTGGGAAATTATGAATGTTTTACTTTAAAAGGGTGGCATGTGGGCTCATTTTCCCTGTTACCATTAGTGCAGAGGGCAACCCAAAAGAGGGACCTAATGTGGGAGTTCATTTGTTTCATGAAGGAACAGCGAGCCTGATACCTCAATCCACCACCAGAAACTAGAGGAAATGCTTCAGAATCCACAGAGCACAAGAGTAATCCCATAAGCAACAAATGTACTACATTAATTAATAATCAGTAAACTAACTACTACCTTTTTGTGGGTAATATGGTATCTGTAACCCAAAGAGGTTTAGCACCTCGTAGGGGGTATTAAACACTATATAAATGCAATTACAATACAACTACTTTACATAATTAAGTGCTCTTTAAAAGGCGCAGCTCTTAGCCTGATGTGGTGATGCCACTCTTTCATGGTGGAAGCAGGGAACATCCTCCATTACCAGCATTATCGAGAGCGGAATTAGCATACGTCATATTATCACCAACATATTACAACATGGCAGCAGTAACTCCACCCGGAATGGTTCCACCAACAATAATCCTCCCAAGGGAAGCTATACAGCGTCCATCACATATCAGTCATTTTGAGTTCACTGCCAATCTGTAACTCAGGCCCTATTTCATGCATACACTCTGACTACTTGTATTAGAATTAAATGACCTTTCAGTTTTACACTTAATTGAGACTCTCTGCAGCCATATTTACTGTATAGATAGATGTTTAAGATACTCACATGCCATGATATAAAATGGATGCATGCACGCAGATTCCAAGCTAGACAGGAAAGAAATTACATTTGTGAAAATCATGTAACATTATGGTTTGTCATGTTGTTATGCATGCCCAATGTAACAATCTCATGAGGCTTCATATATTTACTACAGGCCAAAACTGCTTTAGTAAATACACAAACATGACAACATTGTTGCTGACTTTTAACTCGTATTAATAAAGTTTGGTCAAAAAATTGATGCTTCAGGTTCTATAAAAGGACCAATTGCCCGAAAAACAAAACAAATAACCAATGGATTTTTATGTGATGTCGTGGACCATGAACAATTTGATAAATGTAATGTAGTCAAAGAAGTGCGTTATCTACCACTGTGAATTTACAGCTGTTGCAAACATCTGCTGAGTTTTCACTCATACTCACTACCAGAAATGTCATTCTTTGGGATTCAAGCTACTGGCTTCTTTAAAGGAGTCTATGATTAAAGTCCCTATGGTACTAACATATTGTATGACAGAAATATAGTGTCATAAATACCATTTATAGGAGGGCATGGCTTGGAGCATCAAGATGGCGGTCGCACTCTGAGACCCATCCGTCATCCAGTCTATCTCCACAAGCCCATCTGAGAAAATCTACAGTCACGGAGACAGACCCCAACCCACTGACACCGGGGGCGGCCTCCCTGCCGTGTGAACCTACCAGAGCGACCACTACAGATCGGAGTAGCGCTGAGGCGATCTTGGCGGCCTCACTCAAGATGGCGGAATCGGCTTCTCAGCCTGCTCGGCCGGAAGTCTAACTGTGCTGACCACCCAATGTTGCTGTGGAAGACCACTCGGTCCCCTAACGAGGAATCGGGTCCGTCATAAACCAAGCATACCCACCTGTTGCAACTTCCGACGGGGTAGAGAAAGCCCAGGTCTGCACAGAGCACAGGATGATCCCAGAGGTCCAGGCAGTGCATACTCTATGGGTGAAGCTCACCTGTGATGGATCTGAGACTGCAAGTCCCATCACGGCAAATATTGATGAGGCCCCCACTGCCACTTGAGTACCCAAGGTAGAGCAGACCATCAGACCTGCGGGAAATACAGGTATGTGCATCAGTGCCCCCCAGATGGGCAGCTCCTTGCCGAAGATTGCTGGAAGAGTCTGGAGCACTGTAGACCGCTCTGCAACATCAAGTAAGGTGGTGAACGGGCAGCCTGGGGTGGATTGGACCTCCAGGAGGGGTGAGGGGCCAGAGGACTGCGGGAAACTGCCGTGGGTCACCCCCCCAATCTTCAATCTAGGACTCTCCCAAGTGGGGCATAATATAGTGACCACATAACACCAGGCCTGGGTCCCCCATCTTGAGTCCGGTGAAGAATCAACTTCTGTCCCACTGGCCTGTGGGCTGTGAAGCACCTGGTATGACCAGCACCAGATGATAGACAAATGCTTGTGAGCTGACCCCCTGCGAGGTGGCGGGTTGCGGGAAAGGGCAGGGTACTCCTGGGTCTTTGCTCGACCGCGGCCCCTCCGCCACCGTGGAGGCAACTGTGGTTCATGACTCAAAACCCCCCCAGACAAGCAGCATAGGAGGCCAGCACCCCTGGCGACAGACCCCTCATCAGGGACCCCCTGAGGAACACAGTGCCCTGTAGGCCGCTACGCAAAACCGGACACGGGCGTGGAGTGAGCGGGGTGAATCGGGTGTTCGGGCTGAGTGGGGGGCTGAGAGACTAGCAAGAGGTTGCTATGGTTCGCCCCCCCTCGGCTTAACAGCCCAGGCTACTGCCAAGTGGAGCAGGAATCAAGACCACATCACATCAGGCCTTGGCCCCCACTTAAAGACTGGCAAAAGGCCTAATTACTAACCCCACCAGCAAGTTACACACTGAAGACCCGACACAGCAACGTCAAAGGGCCAATATACGCAGAAGCAAGGGACTCCCCATGACACAGCAGTACTCCACAAGAGGATAGCGAATCAGGGCAGCGAAATCCCTGAACCCCACCAGCCTACACCCACAACCGGAGGGGGGGGGGGCAACAGTATTCAATGCAAACAGCCCACATCTCTCAAGCGGCCGAACAAGTGGTCAAATTCGCAAGCCTGCACCCGCCTCAGCAAGCCAAGGGGGCACCTTGTGGGCTGAGGGGCCCCGAAAACTCATCCTTACGCCTGTCAAGACACGCACCAGAGGCTGATCATCTGTCCTGGATCAGTGGCGTATCAAGTGACCCAGAGGCATTCTCGGAGCAGGGCCTCCCACCCCACTCCCACCCAGTCATGGGGAAAGATTGAGGCCCAAAACCTACCGCGACACAAATCAAAATGGATCAATTCACATTGAACGGACTCAGACCCACGGAGGGTACCATGGAGAAGCCTTCCCTCCCTGAAGGGGACCTCACCACAATCCTCGAGGCTATCAGCTCATCACAGGCCTCAGTCAAAAATAAGATCTGAGCAGTTTGAGTGGATATGGCCCTCATTCAGCAGGACCTCCTTAATGCCATGGCCCCACCGCAGAAGCGGAATTCCACCTCTCCACAGACGAAGACGATGTCCAGCAATTAAAGGAGCAAGTAACCCAACTGCGGATCCACAAAAAGTAGCTACATAGAAAATCAGAAGAAGCCCAAAACAGATCGAGGCGCAACAACCTCTGACTGGTGGGGTTTCCCAAATGGACTGAACAGGGCCAAGCAGCAACTCTTATCGAGAAGTAGACCAAATCTTGGATGCCGGAGGACACATTATCGGCATGGTTTGCAGTGGAGTGGGCACACAGGTCTCTAGTGCCCAAACCTCCCCCGGGTGCCGCATACCAACCTATGATCGCCAGGATCCTTAACTTTAAGAACAGGGATGCAATCCTACGGGAAGCCTGTTCCTGAAAACAACTTCACTTACCAAGGACACAAGATAACGATTTTTCCAGACTACACATGAAAAGTCCAGACTCAGCGATGCTCGTACACCAAAGAAAAAACAAAAGCTATGAGCCCTCAATCTCCAATACAGAATGCTGTTCCCAGCCCGCCTCCGAGTCATTTACCAAGACAAAACCCACTTCTTTGATTCTCCAGAGTCATCCTGGACCTGGCTTCCTGAGGAGCGGCCCCACAGGCCTCGGGCCACGACCTCCCCTCCGAAATCCCAGGATGGAACAGTCCCACCAGCATCCCCGTAGACCTGGAGAAGATGCACATTTTCACGTAGAGGCCGTGGCACCCAAAGGATGCTTCTGCTTCACTCACCACGGGTACCCAACGCCCTGGGCTCCAACGTGAACTATTAGACTCCCAGAGCCAGCAGCGGAATCGCTCCCTGGAACATCGGACCACGGGGGGGAAGCCCCCCAGGACTCTGACCACTGTTTCCATAGACACATACCTCTCCAGAACCCCAGAAATCTGAAACAGGTGGACTGACTTTAGTAACATATGGTCCCGAGACCTGCCCAGAAGTTTGAGATAGAATATTATAATAACTCAAGCCTCGTTGTTTTCGCCGCATCGTTGGGACGTAAAGGAACTTGCCAAACCCACCTTTTTGCGCTACATTCGACCCTCACGGGACCAGGAGTGGTGGGGGAGCAACAGGGTAAGTAAGTAAAAAAAATCTTTATTCGGTATCAATTTTACATGAAAAACCATAAAAGCATTTATCCATTTCATTTACATCCATTTTAACATTGCTAGTACATATTCAATTCATTTCAGATTAATGTCACTGTTACTTGATAAAATCATTAAGAATTATTATTTTGGAGGTCTAGCCTATGTTTAAAAATACATTTTAAGAAAGTACTTACAACTTTGCATACATATTCGGAACTTAAGAATTGCAGCCACAACATGGCGGGACGACACGTTCTAAGGCCTAGAGTTCTCAACAGGGGTGTTAGCCAAAGCCTGCGGTGTGCGGAGTAATATTTGCAGAACAGTACGGTGTGAATTGTTGACTGTTCCGATAGTTCGTCACATGGGCAGGCCATTAGGCTTTCTTCCCAACTATTTCTATTAGGAAAAGCTACAACCCTGTGGAAGATGTTCAGCCTGAATCTCGCTAATAAAAAACGTTCAAACTGCGAGTCAACATAGGTTAAATAAGGTTCCATTTCCAAGGTAGTCATTACCGCCAGAGAGTGTTGTACAGATGGTTTTTTAATCTCCATGGTGATGCGTAGCTCTTCGAAGTGGCTCAGCGCCTTTGCCTTTAACTCTTTTTTTGGGATTTCAGCGATCGTTTCAGGGTTGTGATAGTACTCAGCCATTCCTAAGTCAGTGAGAAGATTTTTTATGTACTTTAACCAGTCTATTTTTTCAACGCAATCTAGAGTCATGCAGTCCGCAACAATGTCTTTGGTGAGAGTGTTTTTTGTTGACACCCATATTCGACGCCAGAGAAGTATGGGTTCAATTTTGGCCAGGTCCTCAATATGTGGCAATCCTAATTCTGCATGACAGGCAAAGGTGGAAACTCTTTTTGGGACTGCCAATAAGAATCTCGTGAAGGTGTTCTCCGCAACCTGGAGGGCTTTCGTGTTTTTGTGTCCCCACAGGCCCGCCCCACAAAGTGCGATGGAATGGCACTTGGCTCTGTAGATCTGAAGTAATTCAACCGGAGGTTTTTTCCCTAATTTCTGGGCAAATTTCATAAGAGCAGCAATAGAGCGCAGAAGTTGATGTTTACGGGCTTCTATAGCCGCTCTCCAGTTGAGCTTCTCATCTATCATAATCCCTAGATAGGGGTATTGGGGGGTTGATTCTAGTTTTTCATTATTGAGGAAAATGCTTTTTCCATGTTTCCTGACTTGGCCTGCTACCATGACATATGTTTTCTTTATGTTTATATGGAGATCTAGGTCGCTCATGAATTTTGCGTAGCTGTTCAGAGATTTTTGTTGCTCACGTGGGGTGCGTGCTAGGATCACCGCGTCGTCCGCGTACAGGAGCGCGGGCACCAGTCGATCTTTCGCACGGGGCAAGTCCAAACCCCCCCTCAGCATCTCTACCTCAAGGCCCTTGGTATAGAGGGAGAAGAGGAAGGGGGCAAGGACACATCCCTGCCTGACACCGCGCTCTACGGGAAAAGGTTCTGACAGTTCGCCCCGTACTCCGAAACGCACTCTGGAAGAGGCGTTGGAGTAGAGTTTTCTAAGAAAGGTCACAAGAGCCTTATCTATTCCCATGTTGAGCAGGGCCGACCATAATTTTGCGTGGGAAACGCAGTCGAAAGCTGCGGAAAGGTCGACATATACCATGTATAACTTCTCGCGCTTTGCCGACACGTATTTTCCCATCAGCAGGGCCAAGTTCAGGGCTTGTTCCGTTGTTCCGAGGCCCTCTCGGAAGCCGTACTGGATGTCCGAGAGGGTCCCGGTGTCCTCCGCCCACTCCTGTAAGCGCTGGAGAACCACTCTGCCTAGTACTTTCCCCAGTGAATCCAGGAGGGAAATTGGTCGATAGCAGGTCACCTCCTCTCTATTTCCCTTCTTAAAAATGGGCACTAGAATTGATTGGGTCCAGGATGTGAATAGTCCACACTTCATTGTTGCATCAAACACCCTTTTTATGATGGGGGCCCAGAGATCTAGTTTGAATTTGAAAAAGTCAACTGGTACCCCATCCGGACCAGGTGCTTTTCCACTCTTACTAGCATTCGCTGCAGTTATTACCTCGTGTAGTTGGACTACCAGTGGAATTGGGAATGTATTATCCTGGTTTGAGCTATTGTTTCTTTCTGTGGGGACTTCTACTGGGAGTTTGCCAAAAATCTTTGCAAAGTAGTTTACCCATGTTTGTCCCTCAATAGCTACTTCTATGCTTGGCTGATCTTTTGTATCCGTCAGGAAAGGTGCTTTTACCACTTTCCAGAATAATTCGCTGTTTTTGTTTTGTGAGCTTTCATGGAGCTGATCCCATAGTGCTTTTTTAGCTCCTCTTTTCTCACTTTGCACGCCAGCCTATACACTTTTCTCAGGTTCCTAACCTCCTCTTGATCTCTTATTGTTTTTGTTAGCGCCCTCTTTAGCTTTTTATGATCAGCTGTGCTGTCGTGGTTAAACCATCCTTTTTTCCTTTCCATAGTCCCTTTCTGCTTCACAGTAAGGCATTCATTTACTTTTTCTAGGATCACTTTAAAATGGGATAGAACTTCCTCGTCACTTGCCTCGGTGTCTAAACACTTCATTATTGCTGATTGTGCTACAGTTACAACCTTGTTTGTCAGCTCATTTGGGTCAATCTTCCCCCACCCAAGGGCATAGCCGTTTGTTTTTGTGAGATGGATATTATTCTGGGCGAGGGTGGACATTAAGGTTTGGGCTGATAACTGACCTTGGTCCAAAATTAATTCAAAGACTAGAGCTGAATGATCACTTAATGTGTTGATTTTAACTCTAAAATTCGTGTTCCTATTTACAAGGGTAGCTGTGGTGAGGATATAATCGATTGTTGTTTCAGTTCCCCTTCCTAGGTAGGTAGGGTCCAATTTCCCAGATAAAGGGTTTATTTGATTTAGTATTACTAAGTCCAAACTGGACATGGTTTCGTTTAAGAAATCTCCCACCACTGTGTGACTAAAATGGGTTATTTGCTCTTCTATTTCATACCCCATACCACAGATATTGTTGTTAAGCCTTTCACAGGGGTGATGAATAAAGTCGCCTCCCCAGATGATACTCGGGGGTTCTGCCCCTTGTGTTTGTTTCATGCCACTAATCAGTTTCTTACAAAGAGCCCCCAGTATTTTTATTCTCTCGTTTTCCACTAAATTATCATATATGTTAACGAGGAGGATAGTCCCCTTTGTCTTAAATGCCAATCTTAGGATCTGGTAATAAGGTTCTAAACTAAGTGCGGTAACTACCAGACCTGGTATGGTGTTTGATATATAAGTTATCAACCCGCCTTTAGCTCTCCCGTGGGTTCCTGCGATTCCTGCTGAGAAATAAGTTTTATACCCTGTCAGGTGCATTTCTTTCGTGAGCCAGGTCTCCTGGAGGGCTAAGACTTGACATTCTTTGGAAAACTCTAAAACACTTCCGTCCAAAACTTTTTCTCGGAGACCCGCAACATTCCAAAACATTATTTGGATTTTTTCTACTCTCCTACCAGGGAACTGTGTTTCATTTGTCCTATTTTCCTTATTTGGCACAGATGTCTCCAGGACCGGGTTATATACCTCATGCATTATAGTGGATGTAATACTGGGTTTATCCCCCCTGGTAGAGTTTTCCCCCTCCCTCACACACGGTCGGTTGGTTTGAACCGACTGACTTTGTCCTTCGATATTAGAATTTTCAGCTAAGGTGTCTAAAATGGTATCACCCAAAGGGGTAGCTTCTTTTGTCATAGTATGATCCTGAATCGAGGGGATATTACTATCGAGTCAATCTATTCCTTCTAAGCCACACAGCATTGAGAAGGGATTAAATGTTGGTAAGTTAAAGTCTGGAAATGATGGTTGGTAATTGTTATTCAGATTACTCCAGTATGTCTGGGGATAGAGTGATTGCGGAGGTTGGTTGAAATAATGGTTCTAAATAGGTTGGTAGCCTATTTCTCTCCACTCTGGACGCTGTCTTCTAGTTTGGTGGTGTTTAGGGTTATTCATCAATTCTCGTGGATAGAAGTAGCTGACATAGTGTGTGGAAATATTGTCTCCTCCTATGGCCTCATACCAGTCTCCTATAGTTCTTACCGCCCTGTGATCCTTAAAATTAATAATTATCACATCTCCCCTTTTGTCTTTCGGTCTTGAACCCACCCAAAGAGCGTGCCTTACTGACAGGATTTCTCCATTAACATGTGCAGGGAGGGGTCTATTCTGCTTCAACCAATAGATGGTTTTATTTTTTAGAGCGTGATAGTTCTCTCTGACCCCTTCTGCTAATTCTGGGACTCCAGTCATGACAATTGTATAAGGGGCTGATTCCGGAGGTAAATCAACTATCCTGCGTCTTGATCTATATGGGCGCTGTGTTGACTGCTCGCCCATCTCTCTACTTGGTATGTTATTCGTAGGAGGGTTAGGATTAGTTTTTGGTAGAGAAGGATTTGTTTCTACAGGGTTCTTCTCTACTATATTTTTTCCCCTTTCAGTTACTTTAGCTCCATCTTTTACCTGAGTGTTGTTGGGTGGCTTAGGGTTTTCATTATTAGTAGTTTCTTTTAAGGATTTAGCCACTGCTTTTTTCCCTTGCGTGGTTACAGATTTTAGAGATGCACCACTGGTGGATGGTTGTTCCAGTGGTAAGACGTTGGGACCAATGGGTTTTTGTGTGGAGTGTTTATGGAGTTGTGGCGATAGTTTAGTTATAGCCATGGTGTTCTCTTCTATTTGCTTGCCCAACTTGTCTAAATGCGTGCTTATTAATCTTGTTCTCTCCAGAAGAGGAAGCAAAAGTGCTTTCATTATCACCTCTATTCTGGAGAGAAGTTCAATCTCCATTTCAGGGAGTAGCCCTGTTGTGTTATTCGTTGTGTGCACCACGCTAGGCTTAGGGGAATAGTGTGGATGGGGGTGTTGTATTCAGGATGGTGATTGTGTTTAGGGACGAAGGGGAAGGCTGTCTCTTTCGTTTCTTTGGGTGGTTCTTTATTTGTTCTAAAGGTGGTGGCGTGGAAACAGGTAGTTTGGGGGAAGTAGATAATCTAGATATATTGGGGCTAACTAAAAGGATTTCGGTGGTTGGGATATATTCATTGTTGTTTATCTGGGTTGATCCCTCGCCCACCTCAATTCCTAGGGGGGTGAGAGAATCAATATCGATAGGGGGAATGGTGGAGGTCGGGGAATCTGAGACTATCACATTTGGTGAAGAAGCTTTCCCAATCAGTCCTAGTGAGGAACGCTTACCAGTTAACAAGTCCATAGATAAGCGTTTTTCAGTGTCCGCAATTTCTTTTTCTAGGACGATCGTTACCCTTTTAAAAAATTGATCGATAGTGCCTGTTACTGCCCCCTTTGACGTATTAACCGTTATGTTCCTGGATTTTCCGGGGTCCGCGGACATGTTTGTACGAGGATGTATATTCCAATATGTAACACAGGGTAATCTGGGAGAGATGCACAATGTCTCAAGGTTCGTAGTTCAATAGTAGGTTTCTGGCAAATGGCAAAAAGGAAAAGTTGACTCTTACCGGGAAGTGGACGTTGGGGGGGTGGCCCGTCCCGTCCTTGGGCGACCTTGGACGGCCTTAGACGGCCCGCCCTTTGCCCCGGGCGCTCCCGCACGCTCCTGCGTGCTCCCGCGCAGCGGAACTTTGATTCAGCAATAAAGGAAGTGTAAGGCGAGGGTGGGGCAGGCAGGGAGAGCGACCCAGGTGTTGCGGGTTTCGACCTCACGCAGGGACTCCTGGAACTTCGAGTCCCTGCGGGTCAGCTGCAGCCCTGCGGTTCCCCAGACAAACACTCACAACGCAGCGGGACCCGCGCAGCGGGTCCGACAAGGAGCTGGCTGGAAATCCGGTAATAACTCCGCTCTGACACAGGGGCAGGCTCAGTCCACGGGTTCCGCAACAGTATTCAAAAGATCCCAGCGATGATGAAGTGAAGCAGGCTCTTATCTGCTGAGGCGAGGGCAGGGCAGGCAGGGAGAGCGACCCAGGTGTTGCGGGTCTCGACCTCACGCAGGGACTCCTGGAACTTCGAGTCCCTGCGGGTCAGCTCGCAGCCCTGCGGTTCCCCAGACAAACACTCACAACGCAGCGGGACCCGTGCAGCGGGTCCGGCAAGGAGCTGGCTGGAAATCCGGTAATAACCCCGCTCTGACACAGGGGCAGGCTCAGTCCACGGGTTCCGCAACAGTATTCAAAAGATCCCAGCGATGATGAAGTGAAGCAGGCTCTTATCTGCTGAGGCGAGGGCGGGGCAGGCAGGGAGAGCGACCCAGGTGTTGCGGGTCTCGACCTCACGCAGGGACTCCTGGAACTTCGAGTCCCTGCTGGTCAGCTCGCAGCCCTGCGGTTCCCCAGACAAACACTCACAACGCAGCGGGACCCGCGCAGCGGGTCCGGCAAGGAGCTGGCTGGAAATCCGGTAATAACCCCGCTCTGACACAGGGGCAGGCTCAGTCCACGGGTTCCGCAACAGTATTCAAAAGATCCCCAACAGGGGAGTGCTTGTGACCGGGCACTTGGTCCCCCTCACCGCCGCGCTTTCTACCGTGGCCGCAGAGCGGGGGGACTACAGCCCCCATAACTCCCTGAAGACACGCCCACTGTCAGCAGCGCCCGCGCCCGGAGGCGCAGAAAAGGAACAGCGTTTCTCCCGCGATGCGGGACGCACACAGGAGTAGCCCCGGTGAAGCCCGGGTCAAGGGCGGAGCCGTTTTGTGGCCGTTCAGAGGCCGAAGGAGGCTGGGCTGGGGCACCCCCCTTAGTTCATTGTTAGAACATTCCTGGATCATCATGCTGTATCAAGTGAGGACTATTGTTTGATATTATTAATCATTTTTGTGACAGTGGATAGAAGGTCCTGGCCGGTGTGGTTCTCATTCAGGGGATTGCTTTGTCTATATATAGACTGTTGTAATGCCTGCCCCACCTAATAAGAAGCTGAAAGAATCCAAGTCAACTTTACCTAGTTTAACAGCGATAAATCGCATGCTTCAAAAGACTATAGGGGTGGTGGTAAATGCCATCGAGCATACTGAGAGACGCCTCTCACTTCCGGCTGGGTCCCTACCCCTTTTGTCAACAGTGGATACATCGGCTATCACTAATATTACTCTGGACTCATTTCTTGTTCCATCTTTTGTTTCTCTCCCAGGTACTCATCATGCCATGAGCACGTTTAACGGACAAACCATCATAGACAACGTTACCCAGGAATCACAGCCTTTGCCTACAGCATTAGCTGTGACTTCCCCTATTTATCCCAAACGTTCTTCTCTGGGAATGATTAAACTCGCCAGTAGTTCATTAGAGCCGAATAAGGAGGGGGAAAACGAAGGTGACATCAGTATTCCGCTTCAGTTAAGGAATCATGACAAGTCAACTGATCTTAATATAGGTGCTTTAAATGTGGACTTGTTATTAGAAATCTCATCTGCTGATGAGAAATCCTCTGCTGACTTAGTAGCAGATAACCCTCCAAAAATGAAGCTGGCCCCCACAAACCTGCCAATAAAGAGGAAACGTAGGGGTCGCATTTGCCATGGTAGAAGTGCCAAATCACTAAAACTAGCTCATAATCCATCGAGGTTCGAGGGAGCGGCTTGTGCTCCAAAGACTAGTAAAGAGATTGAGCACCAACCTTCGGACCCTCCAGTTGCAAAAGAACTAATGGGAAATATAGATCATCTAGTTAAGTCTCTAATACTCCCATTAATACATAGGGAAAAAATTATATCAGAAAAAATGGGGGAGATAGAGTCCCTGATACAGAGGAATGCTGACCAGACCAGGGAGCTTATAATAAATACTTACAAAAGCCCTAAATGTAAATTGGCTTCATCATCGCTCCCAAAAGGTGATAAGAATAGCAAGGAAGCACAGCCACTAGCAGCAAAGGGAATCAAGATTACTAGTAACACAGCAAAGGAACAAACAAATGCTGGAAGAGAAAAAGGGGAAGGACAGGTCCAAAAACCAAGTAACAACCAAACTAATACAACCAGGTCACAAGTCTTATCATAACCCACCCAGAGTGTTCAAGAGGAAGGTAGATCTTCCACCACAGGCAGCACCCTTTGTAGTAATTATAACGGGGTACCTGAACTAGAAGAAGGTAAAAGAGAAGACTTCCAAACCCTGAAGAACAAGGTGATACATTGGTTGGCGAACAATAGGCCATTGCCACCACACTTAGATGGGGAAATACTGAATGTTAGAAGAGCTGGATGGTTGGGCCGCAGACCCAAGGATCAGTCAGGGGATGTGATCATTGTAAATTTCAGAGATCACAGAGTCTCTAAATACATCGGGGAATGGTTTGATGGGAGAGGCAGGGAGGGAATTAAAACTCGAGACCTGACTTACTTTTATCCCCAGTCCCTGTTGGAAAGACCACTCTGTCCTCCACCGGCACGTGGCAATGATTTTTTCAACCGTACCTTCAATGTTCCCATATTTAATCGCTATTCCATGTTCGAAGGGATGGAAGGAATTGACTAACTGTGTGGTTGGGCTCTGGGGGATACTCCTGTTAATTCCCACTGTTTTAATACCAAACTTTACACCAATGTAGTGAGGGGTATCCCACCACACGTCCTGGGGCCGGAGAACACAAGAATAGGCCACTTAACAAAGATAAAATTGGTAGCAGATAGTAATATTCCCAAGGTAATTGAGGGTAGATCTCGTAACTCAATCAAAGACAGTGATCTACTCATGAAAAGCTCTGGGATTACAGAAAATGATGTAATAGCAACACTGTCGCAGGAGACTGAAGCTAACACAGAGGTAGATCCCAGGCATGACCTTAGTCCTGGTGTGCTAGATCTTTATGAAAGTAATTACCCTCAAACATCAGGGAAAGAGGCTAGGGGGTTAATGATGAGGCAACCCAGTTACTCAGGGAGGGAAGTCTTGGAATAGAGTCGATAGTAGATAAGCCTCCAATTACAGATATAGGAGGAAAAGCCTCAGATGCAATTATTAACAAGGTAAACCCAAATACAGGAATAATCAGGTTAATTTCTTGAACATAGCAGGGCTTTTGAAAAACATGTCTAAACCTGAATGGAATGAATTTATAGATGGATTTGACATCTGTATGTTCCAAGAAACATGGAGTATATCTCCCCAATATAAATGTGGTTACTCAACCTATTTTATCCCAGCTATTAGTACAGGGCGGGGTCGACCTTCTGGGGGCTTACTTATTTGGATTAAAATAGCGCTTAACTTGGTATTATTCCTCATTCATTGTCATCACATGATATATTGTATATTTCAGCCAAGGGCCACAAATCTCTCGAGCTGTTTAATGTGTATGCTCGTGGGACTCCGGGAGGCCAAACGTCATCCACCATAGCTCTACTTGAGGGGGCACTGGTAGGTATTCCCCCACTCTCTAATGTTGTCATCGGGGGAGATTTTAATTGTACTTACGATCCTTTGGCTACAGATGAAATCATGTGTATGAATGAGGATGATTGTAAAAAGTCAATCCCCCTGTCGACTCTAGCACCAATAAAAAAGTGGACCCCGAGAGTGATTCAACTAAATGCCCTAACAGTATAATACAACCTACGTGCCCTGAACGGGAGAACATTATTTGACCCAAATGGGGCAATGATTTATAACAAACTCAGTTGCCCCTCCCGTATTGATTATATCTTGCTCGATACCAGTTCTTGGAGCAGATTAGTGGAAATGGAAGTTGTACAGTCACAGGACAGCGACCATAATCCACTAAGTATGGAAATAAAATGGGGGAGGGAGAGGTAACTAGTAGAGATGCCATTAATGATTACAAAAGAATTAATCCCGTCTGACGGTAACCGTAAGCTTAAGTGGAACAAGATATTGGGTCAAGAAGATAGTCTGCTTTGTATTAGAGGATTGGTGGAATCACAAACTAGGGAATTAGTTTCTGAAATAATGGTACCCTACAATAACAATAATAATTTTAGTCTTGCAGATTCTTATAATACCTTAGTGAGGAAAATTGGTTCCTTCTTCGTAGTAAAAGGCAGCGGAGGTTAAAAAAGGAAACACCTCACAAAAACTAGCACCCCCTGGTATACGGCGCAATGTAGGGAGAAGAGAAGGGAAATAGGAAGAGCTATTAGGGGAAAGGATAATGCAGCTGTACGGCTGGCTAGAAGTGAATATATCACCTGCATCCAAAAGGCTAAGAGGGATTGGGAGGAGGAGTACTGGCAGGAACTAAAGGTGGCAGCCAGCTCAAAAAATACAATACTGTTCTGGAACATGATAAATAAGTTAGACAGAAGAGAAGTAGACCTGCTTGCCAATCACATAACTGAACAACAATGGCACACACACTTTTCCAATCTGTATCATTGTGAGGAAGAAGTAGTCCCATCTTGGTGGGGACAAACTGACCCCTGCAACAATGGGACTATATCCACTGAGCCCTTCACAGCCCAGGAAGTAGTTGTAGCTATAAGGAAAATAACCCCTACAAAAGCTGCTGGCCAGGATGGGATACCAGGTGATTTGTATTTACATGAACCTAAGTTGTGGTCTAACTTTATTGCCCCTTTGATGAACTTAATCCTTGGTGGTCACCCTGTCCCCGATTCTTGGAAGGGAGCAGAAGTGGTCACAATTCACAAGAAAGGTGACAGGGAGGACCCTGCCAACTACAGGCCGATTAGTTTAATCGATGCTATACAGAAAGTAGTTGGCAGGGTGATTGTGAACAGAATAGACAGATGGATAGAGGAGGGGAACCTACTCTCCCACTTCCAGGCGGGATTCCGCAAAAATGTGGGCACAATGGATCAGGTCTTTAGGTTTTGGGCAATTTATTGGAAAACAACAATTGCTAATTAATCCCCTAGGGAGAATAACCCTATTTAAAATGATGATTCTCCCCCGCTTCTTGTACAGTATCCTGAACACCTGGTTCAACCTTCCACGCAGCTGGTTCGGGGCACTAGATAGTATTGCCATAAGATTCCTTTGGGGAAATTCGAGACCAAGACTGGCCTTCGCCCACTGCCAGCAGATCCCTCGTTTTGATGAAGGCATGGGTATGACCAAACTTTATCTATACTACCCGGCTGCTCTTGCTGCGTGATAGGTTTTTATGGGGGGTACGCCTGATCTGGCATACAGGGTTGAATTGGAGGAGCTGGGACTGACACAGATCCAGGCTATGATGTACGGAGGAGCAGTGCCCAGAGCTCTTCAGACGGTGACTCAAGCAGTTCTGCTGGCCTGGCATTCAGCCCTGCGTCATATCCACTGGGACAACAAACTGACACAGCATACACCCCTCTGGCAGGGCACCTGGCTTGGGGAAGTAGGGACCCTGGAGGGCTTCAAAAAGTGGGAGCTAATTGGTATCTCACAGCTGGGAGATGTCTGGACAGAGAACCACTTGCGTTCATTCCAAGACCTACAGAATCGCTACACCCTTCACCCATCACAATTCTATAAATATTTGCAACTACGCCACTCTCTTAATACACATACTGACAAGTACAACACTGTCTGAATTCAGCCCAATGGAAGCGCAGATCATGATGGGAGAACTGGAAAAAGGCGGGTTTCGGGAATATACTGCTTCCTGACCAACAAATGTCCAACAACACTCGACCCACAATGTGTGCTGGTGCATAATTGGTGATGACACTCATTTAATGTACTATGCTTGAAATGGAGTCACTGTGATGTATCTTTCACTGTTAAAAATCTATAAAATTGGTTATCAAACAAAAAATACCATTTATAAAAGTAAGTCTCATTGGAGGTGATAATAGAAAATCTACACCTGAATGGATGATATTTTTATATATTATAAAATGTAACCTGACGGACATTCTACTGACACATGTACACTTCTGGGTGCCATCAGCTTTTGGCGCAACCATGGAGCATTGTTTTCTCCTTGATTGGCAATCCCACCCTCAGTGGTTGATGGCTATCCTCTAATTCGATTTGGCCAACTTTCTTCGGTGTAGATCTTTCTCAAACTTGAGCCACAGACAGACATCAAGAAAGATATCTTCTTTTAGGCATGGCAGTGTCATGTGGTAAGAAGAGTATTACTTAGATTATGATAATAACGAAGATAACGAGCACTTTGTTTTATTAATGGGAGCCATTGTTTTTGTTAGGGGAATTACTCTGACAGTCATGAGAATAAGGACTCTGTATTTCAGAAAGTCAAGTGAGAGCTGTCTTGTAGAAATCACAGTTTAACAAATGAATTACCTCACATTGCTTTATAAGATTTGTTAAATGCAGTGAATGTCCTAGCACCACCATTCAAGCTTTTTCTCCATCAGACTTGAAGCACAATTTTTTCTGCTGAGACCCATATGACCCATATGAAAATCATATCCCAGCAGTTTGGAAATAACTATAAATCTGCTATCTGGCTTCTAATGGCAAAAAGTTTTCACACGACTGTGAGGCAGGGTGGCACACGTACGCTGTGATCACACTCTGGTGCTTATTTATGAGCACTTTTACGCCGCTGGTGCATCACTTTTTGTGACGCACCAGCAGCGTGAAAAATGCACCTTGTGGCACCATATTTACAAAGTGACACATCAAGGCAGACGACAATGTGTCTATTCACAGCAGGTTCAGCGTGTTTCCTTTGGTGAGGGTTAGGGTCCATCTTTGGTGACCAATCTGCGCTCTGATGGCTCTTACTAGATCAAACTGACTAGAAGGCAACATGTGAGCACCTAGGAGTGGTATTTTTGGCTGCATGTTGGCAGTCAACTCCAATTCCACAAACATGGCTACAGACTAGCCAGAACATGCTACTTCAGCTGTTATGGAACAATATCAAAATAGAGAGGCAACGTTCCACTATTAATCAATTGAGTCCAAAATTAAAGCTTCATTCCCCTTGAGACAAAATTTTCATCATAAAAGAAAGCCATGCAGCCCACATGTTTCCCTCATACACCACGAGCTTCCTCTGGGCTTATATACTCAGCAGGTTGTCCAAAAAGCCTACTTTTTTTATTCTTAATTTATAAATCAAAATTCCTCTTTTGGTGCAGCAAAAATCCCAATAAAATATTCTTCAATTCTGTTTAAAATAATACAGTGTTCAGCGTGCAAGTCTCCCATTCCATCAGCCAAATCCTTCAGCTTCAATGGCCCTGGTGATGGAACAGGGAGTCATCCGACTGACTCTTGGAAGTCATATTTTCTATCTAGGGATATGGAGTGACTTTTCCATGCACAAGGCACCACAGGCACAGTCCTTTCTTCTCTAGTCAGATGAGCAGCAGGTGCAGTCTAGCGGTTGGTGCAGCCTCTCTTACCAAGGCCCGGGGTCAGCAGAGCGTCCTTCTTTGGTCCCCTCACCAGTCCAGATTATACATAGAGATTGTTGGCTTTACACAAATCACTGAGTAGCACTGCACAAACACAAGGAGTGAATCTCACTGCTGAACAATAATGTAAGAAAGTGTAGTATTAGCTAAAAAAGGTGAGAACCCATCTCAAATATTAATCACAACCCTTGTTGGAGTGAATCACAAAAGTAACTAAATAAACCTGTGTTCAACTCTCTGGTAACTATGGCAGAGAGCAGCCACACTTAACTTAACAGCAATGTGTAAGTATAATAAAATTAAAACACACACAAGAAAAACCCCAAAGCATATTTTAATACATAAAAGGACACCAAAGAAACAAAATCCAATTAATAGAGTTTTTAATTTTTAAACTTAGCTTTTAAAAATAGTGTCAGAAAGCACTAAGCTCCCACCACACGCGACTGGTCATGCTGGACCGGTCACAAATGTACCTTCTCACTTAGAAATGTCTATGGAGGAAGAAAGTCTTCAGTGAGGCCAGAGAGCGGACTGGAGCCGAGGAAAGGTTCAAAGATGATGGGGTTGTGCTACACGAGGTCTTGGAGTTGATCGACGGCTGATACGTGTTGGCACAGTGAAGACAACAAAAAAAAAGGTTGTCGCGTTGTTTGGACGCTGCTCGGAGTCGAGTCCGGTGAAGCCATTGATTGGGAGCTGCTCAGTGTCGAATTCAGCAAAGCCGTCAATGAAGGTTGTCGCCGTCTATGCTGTGTTTAGTCCGGTGAAGCTTTTATTTAGACAAGGAGGATTATACTTAGACTACAGCAAAAGGTCCAGGATCTTGGAGCCAGTACTTGGTGGTCAGGAGTCAGTCCTATGGAGACCAGGACAGGATGAGTTTGGACTGATCTGCTGAAAAGTAGGAACATATTTCTGAAAGCTTGCTGTAACCCTATAGCTCGAATATAAATCAGCAAACTTACCCTTGGAGTCACTTTTGGGCAGCCGCGGTCGGCAGTAGGAGTTCCTGCACGGCGGTGACGTGGGGAGGGGGAGGGGCAGGGTAGTAATGTATGGATTACAGAGTTTAACAGGTAAGTAATCATATAAATAAATAAAAAACGAATTTTGTTGTGCGCACTGCATCACATTTGGTGATGCAGTGCGCGCCCTGCAGGAACTCCTACTGCCGACCGCAGCTGCTTTTGGGTCCTGGGATCAAGGCAAGCAGGTCCAGTCTTCCTTCAAGTTATTCAGACAGCAGGGCAGTCCTTCTTCTGATTATTCTCAGGTCCGTGAGTTTTATGAAGAGGGTACTGAGGATGACACATTTATGCCTAGTGCCTGCCTGTGAATGGGGGAACTGCTGGCCACCCCCTAGCCAAAGAGTTGAGAGTTTCCCAGAGGAGACCCTAACACTTTTACCGCACTTCCTGTGTGTTTTACTGTAAACTATCACACTGTACCTCTCTCTACCTAAATCCAAGATGGCAGGACATGACTTCCCTTAGTCAGAGCTCCCTGAGCTCACCCAGAGGTGTTCCTATGATACTGGACAAACCTGTTCTGGGGCAGCTCCCTGTCCCACTGGGTTTGGATCCAAGCTGGCTAGGGAGACAAAGTAAGAGGGAAAGCCTTGCACCATGTTTGTTTGATTGTGACTTCAAAGACTGGTCACTCTTTGAAGAGCAGCATGTCTTTAGGCATAGTTCCCCCAGGCCATCCTGTCAAGGGGAGGCCAACGCCGCCGCACACCCAAGCAACTTGTCCTCTGTCTGGGAGCAGACACATCTAACCACGGGGAAGCTATCAGCAGTCGATTGACTGTTGGATACTGTCAAAAAGCCTCCAGAGGATTAGGCAGGGAAGGGTAACTTTTCTAAAAGTACATTTTCCAACATCACAGCCGATTTAGATTTCGGCAGACAGGCACAACGGTGACAAATATACTGTCCACTGGAATATAAATTTGATTGGATATTATGGGATTTATATTTCAGCGAACGGGATATCCATCACCGATATGAGGGAGTAACCCATCCACCAAAATCTAAATCAGGCCCTTAGTCAAAATTTGATTTCACCATTAAATTAGATTTTGGATAACTATTAAAATGAGTTCTTGAATCATATTTTTTTAGCAGATTCCAACCTGAATTTATCATTATGCGGTCTTCTAATATAAGTAGGGCTCCAGGTCATATATCCCCAGCTCAAATTGTGTGATGGGTTTGTGGCTACCTGTAGGGTTCCTTTGCTGTCTGAGGTAGAGGGAAGCTTCCATTGGTGCTCAGTGTGCTTAATATGTGCTCTGTGGGGGAGAAACGTTTACACATGCTGCCTTTGCTGTAAATGATAGTGTGTGTGTGTGTGAGGGGAGCAGACACTGCTACTGCCTGTGCTGTGCCATTGAACTGTTTGCCACTTTATGGTACAATATTTACCAATCTCAGAAGGAAAGAATACTGAGACTTCCTTGCTTGGATTTGAACTGGTGACCTTCAGATCACCTTAAGTGGCAGCAGCAAGCAGTCAACTCACTGAGCCATTGTAAGGGTTCAAGGAGCTTTCATTAGTACTAGGGCGTTTTCTCTGTGTGAAGGGGAAAACGGGGCGGCTGTCTACTACTTTTGCAGACGTTACACTACCAGAGTGAGGTAAATGGCACTGCTGCTGTGCTTGCTATGGCCTATAACTATCATTTACATGAAATGATATACAAAAAGAGCAAACAATTTGCTTAGCAAATACCAGTTTCAATTTGCACGCTGCTTGCAGTCCTGTTTTTTTAATCAAGGAAACCTAAAGTGCAAGTAGCAGAGTATAAAGAGAAAAACATAACTTCATAAATACCCTCAAGGAACATGCAGCAACTTTAGGGCTGTGACCTCACACTGGCGTAGCCCTCATGTCCTCCACTGATCCTGTCTGTTACTTGTACGTGAGGCAAAAATAAGCGCATTTGCTTTCTGGGGATGGAGAATCCACTTCTCCCCAGTACCTTTGCTGCCTCCCTGGTGGTATGTCGATCACTCCTGTCTCCCTACTCGCAGCTGGTGTCTACTTGTGAGGCCCGTTTGTGTGGGCACAGATCAGTCCCTAGCTGGTTCACTTAGAGCAGTGACAGGCCTGCTGTGAGGATACACATCTCCGTTCCTCTCAGCATACCTCCCGAGCTTTTTCATTCCTGTACCAATCAGGAGGTGTGTAGCCCAGTGGAAGGGTGGGATAAGAAAGGGGAGGAAAGAGGTTGGTGAGGAGGGGTTATAGATTCGTGAGCAGTGTGCAAGTGGCTGAAGATAACTCAACTGAAGAGCAATTTTCACTGGAGCACGATCAGATGGTTAGAGACTGCTGAGTGATTTGTGCGCCCCTCTGAAATTCGGCATTCAGCTCGCCCATGCCCTTGCCCCAGCAGTGCTATTTCCCAACCACCCAGCATCTAAAGGGGGTATGCCCCATAAGTCCATATTTGGAGTGGTCTTCTCCAGGATGGTATTTGCCATGCATCCTATTTAAGGAGAGTCGTCAATTACTTCAAAAACTAGTACTTGCGTTAAAAATGTCAAACGCTCTAAACAGTAGTAGTTGTCTTTGAGCCAGGCAGTTCCCTCGGAAGGATGGCGGCCTCTGCCTGCATTCGAGGTGGGGACTCAGGACCATCAGGTGACTCTAGATTCCGTCAGCGTAGGCTTCACTGACGGAGCCATCTCCATATTTGACTTGGAGAGCTGCCAGAGCTTCTGGAGCTGAGGCACTGATGCAGAAATGCGTTTCTCATTTCAGACATCCGGCTCCCGCCGCAGTATCTCCGAGCGCCCCCCTGCCGCTCTGCCAGGGCGCGGCCGTGTGCGGCCGCCAGGGTGCCGCAACTCCAGTCAGGTGTTTGGGTTTGAATGTCGTGCGCCTCCCGGTCATTGGCCGCCCTCGCTGGGCCGATGCATGGGAACCGCTTCTTATTCGGCGGCTGAGGAAGCGCAGTCCGCCTCCGGTGACTCAGGACACCACATGCCTGTCACAGACAGTCAACAGCAAAGGCGGAAGAGGGGGACGGCGGCTGGCCGAGAGTTGAGAGAATGTATAAAGAATAACGGTAGGTGGGGGAGGGTGGGTAGACATAATGCGATGCGAGACCGAGGGAAGAAAGAGAAAGTTAGGGGGGGGGGGGGGGCTGGCGGAGGGAGACATAATGGCGGGGTGGAATATTAAAATAATAAATGCAGGGGGTGGTGAAATAGGGGAGGAGAAATAATAGATGAGTGCGAAAGATAGCGGTGGGGGTGAAAAAAGGGGTAGCGCAAACGAGACCTGGGGTGGGGGTGAGGAGACATAAAGCGCTGGCGAAGGGTGCGGTACAGAGAGGGAAGAGGTCATGGAAATGGAAGGAAGAGAAAAGAACAGAAAGGTACCAAGTCTGAAAGCGAGTGAGCCGAGAAGAGCACTAGGCAAGTGCCAAACCCCTCAGAACCCTTACACCACAGTGGAATGTCGGAAATCACAAAAGATTGCAGCCTCAGGCTAACTGCTGCTCAAGTACATTAAAACAAGAAGAATAAGAGACAATGCGAGGGTCAAAATATATACGGGAGAGGAAAGTGAATGTGGCGAGGGGGTGTGGCGCTAGGGCCAGAGCTGCCGACTTTGGTACTGGGGACCAGGTTCGAGTCTCTGCGTCGGCCGAACACGTTGCGAATCTGAGCAAATCTTCCCCGTTCCTAAAAATAAATCAATGCGTCCTTCTGTATTGTAACTGGTGTTCATGTAAGGGTCGGATATATAAGGAGAAAGTAGCCAGTATCCAACCTAGCTACCAATATTAGGGCCCGAGAAAGAGAGAGAGTTTAGAAAATGGATAGTGCAGCCAGGGCTTTAAGTGGGATAAAAAAAGCATGGTGTCCCTGGAAGGGGCAGGCCCTTTATGATTAAACGCGTATCTCAAACATAGACACTAAAATTCCCATAGAGTGCAACCGTAGCCATATATTTGCATAGAATCACAACTGAAACTGGCATACATGAACATTGCTGTGTGTGCTTTGCAGAGCAGCCAACATTTAGATGACCACGTTTTCTGAACACCAGTTTTTACCTTACTGAGAGACACTCGCACTGCCTTCAGCCTCAGATCAATTGTGCCTGTTATGAACACCTGGATGCGACTCAATTCGAGTTATGCACTAGACAAGAGTAATATACTGCTGAAAAAAACGTTAAAACTGCATCCTGGAAAAAGGAAGCACTCACAGGGAATGTAAAATTAAGTAAGCACGTGAAATATAAGCACTGTATTTTGCATAAAAAGTGAAGGACATGAATACAGGGTCCGAAAGAGACCAGTTTCAATGTCTGTTTTAAAATACTGCCGGGTCTGGGACCCGGAAGGACCCGGCCCACTTAAAGCACTGGAGCAGCCACAAAGAAGACATAGGAGCAGATTTACAAGGAACTGACGCATCTGCATAGATGCGTCAGGTTCCTTGCATCACCTCCAGATGTCCTTGCACCTTCATGGATGCGCTGTATTTACAATTGAGTGCCCCATGGCGCAAGAAATTACAGACGCGCCAGAAATTCTGACGCATCTGTTGGAGGAAAAGTGACGCATTGTTGGAGTTTGTCACAAAAGTGACGCAACTCCAGCAATGTGCCGGAAAACATAGGGAGGTTCCATGTAAAATGTCCTGCGTCAATCCTTATGCCTGGTCTGAGCCGGCGTAGGGATTTTGACGCAGTGAAGCCGTAAAGTGACGCAGTGAAATCTTGTAAATTTCACTGCACCAGTTCTACGTGGCTTTTTGCACAGGAATAATGGCGTAGGTTTAATGTGACGCAGGGCTTTACAACGTGACGCATCTCCCTAGATGCGTCACGTTGTAAATGAGCCGCAACTTTTAGGCCGCCGCTGCGTCACAAAAGTGACGCAACGACGGCGCAAAAGTGAGGCAAGGGGCCTGTAAATCTGCCCCAAAGATTTGTCGTGTTATTTGGATGTCTAGGTGGTTGGAATCTTGCTCTGGAACACGCCTTTTATGACCTGAATTTCGCACTGAAACATTGAAAATACAGCAATCCAAGATATGAAGTCCCTTCTGCCTATGGGAGCCAGGTTCTTAGAACACGTTGCCCTTCCTGCACACTTATTGCCCATCTACTCTAACTGGTCTCTCTCTGAGCATTCGCTGGCGTCTCTGCTCCCTGCCATTTCTGCTCAGACACTACCCATCTTCCCCTGCCGCTCTGAAAAAAGTAGGCCTTCGCTACAAGTAGCCTCTTCATTTCGAGGTAGCCAGTAATTGCCGTATTTTGAGTATTTTATGAGAGTCGCAAGCGTTGTGTGATTTTCCCAGTTCAGCAAAACTTGGCCCATGGAAGTACCACATGAATGGCACGCACCTAACAAACTGCCCACAGAACAGGCAGTTCACAGTTCAAGTGCAGTTTATTCACTGCCTCGAAACCTAATTGTTTATCCACGTTGATCAGAAGCAGATAAACGGCATTTACCTCAGTTGCACTGTCATAGAATGCAAAGACATGCCCATGGCGCACCTATTCTTAGTGTTGTGGTATGAAAGCTACCATACCTGTCTTACCTGTTAGTTAAGTTTCACTATACTAAGGTCAAAGCAGATGGCATTATCAATGCATTCTTCATGTATGGTGCAACAAAATAATCCACTTCCACAAAATAGGGCAACAGGTTTATAATGGGTTTTACGTGGAAAGCAAGCAATAGTCAAAATAGGCTTGACAGATTTCAAAAAAAGTAAAAACCTAACTACCAACTGATCCTATATACAGCATGCTCCTTTTGCCGGTTCTGGCGTTTAGTCAGTGACATTATGCATGTTGGAATTTTCAGGCCCTTGTGTCAATGTTTAGATAACTACAAGTCCTAGAATGCCGCATTCTGGTACACGAAAAGCCCAGACTGACTGAAGGAGTCATACCTGATGATGGGCCACATGGTAACTACTTATAAAAGGAAAAAGTCAAGTTTCAGGTTTAATCAATCAGTAGTTATATAGTGCGGCTTATCACCCAGGGGGTATCCAGGCACTGGGGTACTGTGAGCCTCAGTCGAAGAGCCAGGTCTTAAGTCCCTTTCTGAAGTTGGCAAGTGAAGGTTGTGATTTTAAGCCTTTATTCTTGGAGGTAACCAAAGTGTAATCAATGAAGCAGTAAAAAGAGCAATTGCATTTAAATGCAGATGCTAGTTCTCCTGTGATAATGGGAATTCTTTCAGGTTCTTCTAAAACTATAAGGATTGCTAAAAACCTCAAAGCCCAACACACATATAGGTCCATAGAGTGTAGGTCCTATAATATAGCACCACCTGTGGTTCTACTCCTCCCATTGTCATGCTACAAAACAGTGGATAACAACAAGGTAAAAATTCAACTCCAATTCATAAACATAGCATACATATGAATCTTCAAATAGACACCAAAATGACAAAAGTTTGATGTATGAAAATGGAGCTATTATTTTCCAAAGTTTTAGATGTTTCGAGCACCTAAAAGCGCAAAGCGCCAACCACAAGTATCTTATTGTTGTAGACCGGGTCAATGTCAAAATTTAAGGCTGACCGCAATAGATCATGGGCCGGATTCCGGGTTCATCTTCCTGAAAAGTTTACTTTCTGGCTTAGTTGTTTTTCTGGATAAAAGTCTCGTCAACAAGGTTGTCAGCAGGTCAGTCTGCATGCTGGATCCAAATATGGAATCTTCGTTGACCGCCGTCCGCAGTGCAACCTCAGTGGGATCATTGGCTATGGCGGGAAGTTCGAGGCTCGTGACATGAATGTTGGGAAAGATATGAGCAGGAGAAGTCCGAAGTCTGTGCCCAGGAAGGTCTTGTGGGCAGTCAGCTGCTGCTCGATGTCGACCTTGGTGGAATCCCTCTGCCTTCAGACTTTAAAACGTTCCTGGAAGTCAGTCTTCTTTCTGCAGGGCAAGCCTGCAATTGAATTCAACTGGTGTTGCGACTTCGGGAGCTGCAGCTCGGTGGCAGTCCAGTGGTAGCCATTGGGTCTTTCTGGAAAAATGTTTGGAAAAAGTTTTAAGGTTCCAGTTTTGCATTTCTTGCAGGAGAAGAGCACATTCTAACAACAACCAAGGGCCCAGGACCTTGAAGAAACCACTTCGAGGGTTAGGACTCAATCTCACAGAAGCCACCAGCAGTTTCCAGGGCAAATCTAAGGAGAGTCTTTGGTATCTTGCAGATTTTGTATTCTTAGAGCTTAACAGACGGCTCAACAACTAGCCCTTGGCATCGCTCTTCAGCCCTGGGGACACGTGGGGAGCAGGTCCAGCCCCTTGGGCTTCTCTCCGCATGTACAATAGGAGGTGCAGTCCATCTTCTGTTTTCCCCAATTCCAGGAATGTTACAAATAAGTTACTCCTTCACAAGCTTGTGGGTGGGTGGAACTCCCTAGCCAATAGGGGAACATTTTCTGGGGCAACCCACACCCTCTTTGACATAATTTTATAGGGCCCTAAATAATTCCATGCATTGCCAAAATCCAACTTGCAGATTCTTTCTTTGCCTGGTCAGAGCTCTTGGGACATCCTTCAGGTGTGTCCATGATATTGAGGAACTCCCACTGCAAACCAGTTCTGGAACAGGTTTTCCCCTCACTAGGTTTGGAGCCGCTCTGGCAACTTGGACAATGGCACAGGCAGTCTAGATGTGACTTACATCGCCTGTGACAGGGGATGTCCTTTTCAAGCTTGGGCAGTTGGTGGGTGCATCTCCCTGTCCTCCCTGTCAGGAGAAGGTCACACCTCCTCCCTGCCAAGGCCCTTTTATTCCCGCTCCAGGGAGCCATTCACACCTCCCACCAGGCTACCAGGCTACAGTTGGTGATTTACTCTTAAAAGGCTACTATAGAATTTAGGCAGGAAAATGCCAACATTCTAAAAGTTGAATTTTCATTATAGTAATTTGAAATCTGACTTGATCATCGGATTGGATTTTAAATTCCTATTGATTTTATTCCTCGAACCAAGGGTTTAGCTATTCCCAAACTGAGGTTATGCATTATATAGATTTATAACATAACTAATTGATCTATCTATAAGAGAGCTAGCCTTGCTACAATGAAAAACAACTTTGGAGAGTTTTCACTGCCAGAATATGTAGATCTTAATAACATATCCCACTTTTTAAATATCATGCACTCTGGCATATTGGCATTTAGGGCCTACTTCAGGGGTGACTTATATGTATTGAAAATAAAGGTTTAGGCCTGTTAAAAGGGTGATTTTAACAGGTCTAAATGTGAGTTTTAAAACTGCCTTGCTAGCCTGCTGTGGCAAGTGTAAAGTGATGTTTTACACAGCCACATTAGTGGTGACACAATAAGAGCTGCGGTCCACTAGTGACGGTTAACTTACATGCTCTGGGTACTGAAGGTACCAAATACCAGGGACATACAGATAATTTAAATATGCAAATCAGTGGCAATCCAATTGTGCACATGTATTAGAGGTCAGAGAACATGCACTGGGGCACCAGAGTAAAAAAAACAGCACCATATGTCCAAACATGGGGGGGAGCGGGTATGCAAAAGGAGGCCTTTCTTTACAGTGCCCCTCAGCTGAAATGTTGCTCGGGTCCAAGCCTCCATGTCCACAGAAATTGGTGTCTGTGCTTCAGCCCTCCAGGACTTCTAGGGTAATTTCAACCTTATAGTATCTGTATCCAGCAAGACCATCTCATACTTGTAAACACCCTGTGACCAAAAAGAGGTAGGATTTTAAAGATTTCCAAAATTCTAATTCAGATAATGATAACATCACTGGCAATGACATCTCATAACTTTTGATCTGACAATTACATAGGACAAAGCAGATGTCCATGTGGCATCTGAAAGATATTGCACCATGAGTAAATCACCAGTGGCTGCCAGTGCTAGCTCGCACGTTATGCACGGACATTGCTCCTCCACACCGCGGATCCAACCATTCCAAGGACCGCTACCCTCAATCCGGGACTAACTCATTCCTGCCTGCTAATTGTGCAACCCCTTGAACCAACCCTGCAAAACCGCGCCAATTACGGAAGTTGGTTACCATACCAACGCTCTGAGCCCCAACGATCCTTGACTCACACTGGACTTGGAAAAACCCGTACCATTGAGCAAAACCGTGCCAATTCCGGAAGTTGGTTACCATACCAACGCTCTGAGCCCCAAACGAGTCTTGACTCACACTGGACTCGGAAAAAAAAACCTGTATCATTGAGGCGCATCATTGTTCTAACCAGGCATAGTAATTTTGTACAGTCCTGATGATGATCCCAATGTAATTTAGAGCACGGGATCGAAACGTCGACCTTTTTTAGTAGCCATACAGTGAAACCAAATTGTATTAAGTTCTGTATGTACTACTCGGGCAAACACTTGTAACACTGATTTAAAAAGTGTCCAGCTTGCTCATATCTTCTTTGCCTGCGAAATCTCTTCTTCTTTCTTACAAAGCTATCCTCTATCTCTTCACTGTGTTCTCTGTTCTGAGTAAAGCACAGGATCGCGCCCTTTATTTCTGAAATGTTGCTCATGTACTGAGATGTTACAAATTCAATGATTATTATGAAAATAAACTCCCTGTCCGGCTGGACTTGGACAAATATATAGCAACCTATTATGGTCTGTTTATCATTGCCTCATATCTCTGAAACTGCTTTGGACCGTTGTTTTTCCCTACCATGAGTAAATCACGGCACAGCTGCCAAGTGGCCACATGCCTCTTGTGACACCGTCAGCAATTACTGGATTTCATCCAGCAGAACCTACAAGCTAGGATTTTTGAGCCCATATTTTCAGTGTTAAAAGGAACACCCAGAATGCACATTGATGCAGCCATGATAAAAAAAAATGTGTGACCGTTGATCAAGGTAGGCAACCTCAACCTCAAAAACATATCTATTCACCAGAAAGTATACCTGGGCATTGAAATGTTAGGAAGTAATATCATCAGCTGCCATGATGCATGCATTTTTCAATTCTGTATTATTTTAATCATTAAAAAAAATAAAGCAGTGGCAATATCAAGATCAAGTATAAAAATTCCAACTTAAATATGTGAAATTTAAGAGGAAAGGTGAAAAGGCTACAATATAAAACAAATGGTGAATAAAACATAATAGCATCAGATTCAAGCATTTTGTTAGTAACCCCGAAACTCGTCCTAGGATGCTTGTTTCCGATCCAGGGAGGACCTGGCTTGGCAGTTCGGGCTGGACTTTTCCAATTAGGCATGGGTCAAGACTGATTTGCATGTGGCCAGGTCTAAACTGGGGTGGCATAGTGATCAAAATAATGATGGATTTAACCCAGATCTCTTGACTGGAGGTGAATATTTTGATATGTTCTGCATTCCATCCATCAATTGAGTGTCTTTTGCTTCCTCACCCTAAGTGCGCCGGGTATGCCCAAACATGGCTCCCGGGCTCACTCTGCCACTGCATTCAATCTATACATGTTGATGAGGGGTGAAACCCTGAAACCGGTCCTAGGATGCTTGTTTCCAGTTCAGGGAGGACCTGGCTTGGCAGTTCAGGCACAACTGTTCCCATGAGACACAGGGTCAAGACTGATTTGCATATAGCCAGGTCTACACTGGGGTGGCATGGTGAGGAAAAGAATGATGGATTTAACTCAGATCTCTTGACTGGAGGTGAATGTTTTGATTTGTTCAGCATTCCGTCCATCAATTGTGTGTCTTTTGATTTTTATAAAGTTGGCATTTTCTTGTCCCAACCATTTGTGCTTTCTGTCAGTGTCCTGGGTCATATAACTGTGACTGGCTCTGATGTTGGGGTTTGTGTATTTCTCCCAGACAGTGACACAAAGAGCACTAGGTGTGGGCAGGGTGAGACATCCTGCCAGGATGGCTGAAGGCGGATCTATGCCCTGCCCAACTTGCACTTCAAAGGGTGTAGTGTAGTTCCTAGTTTCCCACTAGGCCCTGCGCATTGGAATAACATAAACAGTAGTATCGACGTGGAACTGCTTATATTCCAGGCCTCCACTGACTATGCTAAACTTAATTGGGTTGTGTTACCAACTAGCTCAGAGGTCACTGGAAACTTTCTTCTCTGCATAGGAAGTGATCAGCTTCCTTGGCACAGACAAGAAGGGATTCAGCTTTCCAACAACCGTGCAACATGACAACTTTGCTCCTCAGATCAAGAGTCGATCTCTAGGGTCGTGTGAAACAATAGACACAGATTTCACTCAGTCAGTCTAGTGCAGTTTACTTTCACAGTATGTAGAGAATAGAGAGACGGGCGTTTATCAATAAAGGGTTAACATTTATTGAACAGTCTTTCTTCTCATACAAGAGAAATGTATTGCCACAATTGCAATAACTGTTATTATGAAAAGTACGTACAGTAAGATAAGAATAGCGAAATAGAACTGTAAAAGCATTGATATGGTTTCTTAGCCATACAATGGTTTAAAAGTAATAAAACATATATACAGTCATATATACATTAGGCTAACATACTCAACTGGTGCTTCTAACTACGCCTACCCCAGTGTGCCTGACCTAAGCCTAACACGTGAGAAGGGGAGTAAGTAAGTAGCTTAAGTTAAGTTGGTTTTGCCAAGGTTTGTTTCAAGAATTCTCGTCTAAGGGTTTAGTCAACACCATACCTCTGAATAGAATGATGGAGGATTGGTATCTCCTTCAGGGGTCTCTCTCGATATCCCAGTCACCCGCGAGGGTAAACCGGAAGCGCCGGGACTGGATTTCTCTGCACGAGAAAGGCAGCGGCTCTCTTCAGCGCGTCGAGGAAGGAGGGGTGACAGCGTCCGCGGGCAGCTGGGCTGGATGTCTTCGCAGAGGACGGCTGCACGGCTCCTCAAGCGTACTGCACCATAGGTCGCGCTGTAGCGGCGATAATGGTAATCAGTAGCTTCACCACCACAGGATAGCAGGCTGCAGCGACAGAGTGCTAGTTTTTACCAACACGGGGTCATGCAGGCAGCTGGCATCAGCAACATGTTCGCTCGCTCAACAGCAGCTAGCTTCGCATTGCTTAAGGCAACGTTGGTAATATTTATACCTGACAGGTGCCGGGTTTGACGCAAGTTTGCTGGACATAAGACGTCAATTAAAGATGTCACTAGGAAGTGATAGTTATCAGTTGCTCATTAGAGTTCCATTACTAATCAAAACATAGCAAGCGGGGATTTCCAGGTTTGCTAAGTTTTTATCTTGTTGAAGAACTCGGAGTGTTATCTAGGAATATCAGATAGTGACTGCTGCTCTGTCATTGCACTAATTGGTCGCAAAGGAAGTAGCAGAGAGTCATGCTGGAATGTGGCTCTGTGGCTCTGTGGCTCTGCTCGTGTGAGGCCAGAGATGACTTTTCAGAAAATCGTACTTGAACGGTTATGCCAATATAGGGAAAAAGGGGCTTTATAGCCGAATAGGGGCATAAGGTCACAGTATCGATCAGGAACCTAGATAAGCACATGACACCCACTCCACGAATTCATGTCCATCAAAATTACTAAAACTAAGCAATTAGATGCATGTGTAACATTGTGTAACATAGCCCACCCCAAAATACATAAATGCATTCGAAATAGGCGTACTTGTAATACATGGAATTTAGGTACTGTACGTAGTTTTAAAAGCATAGTAATCATTCAAAAATTATTGCATATGAAATCAATGAACGATTATGCATAAAGAATTACACATGAAGTATCTCTGACAGAAGAAATGCGAGATAAATCATCACATAAAAATGCATTGTAATAATATGTGTGCTAGAGGCTGGTGTTATGTTGTTATGTCTCTAGATGTGTTTAGAAATAGAAGTGTGAAGCTTCTGTTCTCTAAGAATAGTTTTTACGTTAAGCAAAGAATTGTTCGTGCCAAAAAAGAAAAGGGTCAATATTAAAAAAATTGTCCAATTCAAAGAAAAATCAGTTTACCAAAGCTCCTGGCAGTTTTTTGTTGATCAAAACTGAAGGCCGAATTCAGAGTTCATGGGAACGCCGTGTGTCGGAAAGCTTCTCAAAAAGTTATTGTTTCTCTGTGGGTGAGAACATCGTATCAGACAGGCTCGCAAAGAATTGGTCTACAAAATCAGGTGATAGTTCAACCAAATTAGATAGCGCTGTAACTTGGCAGGTGTGAGAATGATTGCTGTCATCATAGCCGGGACCAGCAATGCTCACAGAACGTTGTACCTGGATGATGTTGCTTTTGTCACTCGCTCCACTGTTACCACTTGGATGTAGCACAGGAGTCTCCACGAATGCCGTCATCAGGATTGGTAGCCGCTGGGGACAACACAATGCGTGAGCCGTTATTGGACTGAGCAAAGTATCGACGTCCATTGGTACTGCTGATGGAAGTGAAAGACAGATGTCCAACACGCATTCCTCGCCGCAAAGCATACACCGTAGCACAGGTAAAATGCAATTTTGCCATATCGGTCTGAATGAAAGGAACCAGGTCATGTTTAGATCTCTCAGCCTGGCCAATCCGAGGACGTTAGTTATCCTGTCCCTGTAGCGCATTGCTAGGATTGTTTCTTCCATTCCCATGGGAGCTATGTCTGAGCCGAGGCTTGCCATAACGTAGCAGAAGGGTCAAAAATAGAATCCCTGCGATGAGTCCAAAAAATAGTGGAATACCACCAAAGATGGAGTGCACAAAATTAGGAAAGATTCCCAAAATTGCCTGGAAGGGTGTTAGCAGTCCCGTAAAGACTGTCTTAAATATGCCTGGGATGCTTGTAGCACTAGACATGTTAAGGAGTTGGTCGAGCATTTGTACGAAATGCACGGGGCAATTTGTTGATAAAAGGTCATGGACTTCAGTAGCCGTCCTTGCGACTAGAAGATCATACGTCTCTTTAGATGACGTTATAGGCACTGTTGTCTGTAAAAGCACAGATTTCATTTTGCTTAATGTATCAATTCGTATAGAATAGAGATTCAGACGAGGCCAGAGGGGAGTCACTGTGTCTGGAGGCCCGCTCGGGAACAATGCTTGCATACAACATTTGACCATGGACGTTACTTGTACTAGATAACTTTTTCCGGGCGCGAGGCCACAGCACCTGTGATCCGTTCTTAGAATGTAACTCCCGTTTGCGAGTTGCATAAAGAAGGGCTCTATCTGAGTTGCAGGTGTGACTAGCTGGTGGCATGAAAGGTTGTTTGAATTGCCATCACATGCTCCGTGTAAATTAATACCCTGACACAAAAGTATACCGCTTAGTGAGTGTTTACAGTTGTCACCACTAAGAAATACATTTTTGTCGCTGTCACTATAGCAAGAATGAGTGTATGGTAATTTCCATTCGGATTTAACATATCCCTTACCCAATTGTTCATACTGGCCAGCAGGTATGTATTCAAGGCATTTTTTAAAGCGGAAAGTTGTTATCGGAATTGTGATAATTCCGTGTATTATCCATTCAATGACAGGGCTCTCTGACATTGTCAATGATAATCTCTCGAGTTTCTCGATGCTCAAAATTGTATAGTCTGCTCCTTTCTGTGCCAAACTGATCTGTTTATCAGTAAGGTTAAAAATGGAAAATAATGACGTTGTGTTTATCAGACGCCAAGGCACATAGCCTGAACGAAGATTTTGCAGCGTCCAGCCTAGTTCTATAATAGAGCGTAATTGAGACTGGCCATGTTGTAACATTAGCAAATCTCTGTCTATCACATCAAAGGCAGAGGATACAATATTGTCCAAAGAATATATTCTGGAAGACAGAGTCATTAACCCATTGTCTACCACAGAAAGTGATTTTTCCAAATTAATACGATCAATTTCTCGTATCTTTTCAGCAGTTTCAATTTGCTTTACTTTCCAAGCCTCGTTGTAAGCAGCATAGATACTGGTCGCTATGAAACGCTTTTGACGCTGTTTGCGTGGTCCAAGAATGAAATCGCGCAAATCAGCACCATCTTTTAACAAAGACAAGTGTTGCTTAATTTCAGCCAGTGTGGATGAAGTTAGCCATTCTAGGCAGAGTTTACCTACACTGTATGTGGTTATAATTCCTGGATGTTGTCTCTGGGAATATCTAGGGTCTAATCTGGTCATTTTTAAACCCTGTGTTTTGTTCAGGAATCTATCTTGACAGCTATTTGTGTCTGTAGGCCAGATTAACCACTTTTTCCAATCCGGATGTGTTCTGTTGAAATGTAAAATGTGTGACACGTCTAACTCATTATCTGCAGTTGTATTCTCAGCTATTGGCTTTGGTATAGACGGTGTTTTCATTTCTTTGTTCTTAGCTAGGCCAAGACAAGATGTTTGGTGTACAGTGTCATTTAAAAATAACATTTGTTCTGGTATCATGCAGGTTCTAAACAGTGCTTCTATGCCTTGCACCTGCCAATCTTTTGTACCCCAAATTGATTTTGTTTCAATATTATTTTTCCAATAATCAAAACCAAATGTCATCATTTTGTCATAAAATGCTTCTGAATATATCAATTTAGAATTTGTCAGCATTGTTTTCATGCCTGTTTTATCTAACAGTTTATAATAAAACGTTTCTGCATCACTGGTGTTAAACCCTGAAAAATATTTGAATTTCTCAAAAAATGCTTTAGAACTGCTTTTAGGTGGTGTAGAACAATGTTCCCATTGATTATACATAAAAACATTTCTAGGCTGTGCAGATTTATGCAAGTAATGATCCCCATAGTGGGTATAACAGAATAACTGCTCATAACTAGATGAACCTTGTAAATAATCATGATCTGTGAATCTAGCTGACATTACTAAATCAGACATCATGTCATTAATACTGTTAAAGTCCCAATCATCAGAGAATGTACTAGGTGTAACAAAGTCACTTAGGGAAACCTTTAGTTGATGAGGATACTTCAGGATTTCGACCGGACCATAGATCTCATAGTCTGTTTTCTCCCATACTACCCCACCAGGTATTGGAATTGCTGTGACATTTACTGTTGACAGTTCTCTTTTCTTCACGTGGGATGATCTGTGTGGTTTCAGGACTAGGTTGATGTTCTGACTTGCTGTGTCCATTGTAATATATTTTCCCTCAATGAATTTTCCCAAACACAGTACCATGATGAGCCAAAGCAGGAGGAAAAATACACCTAGACCGAACCAGAACTCTAGCCAAGGGAAATTAGGTAGATTTCCTTCAGTTGATGAAAGAGTTCCGTTGCTTTTTCTTTAAAAGACTTTTTTGTTTCTGGCATCACTTCGGGGTCGTTTAAATCTTCAGAGAAGTTGTCGAAGTTGATGAAATAACCAGAGGCAGTTCTGTCAATTGATGGGATTGTTTTTTCAATCTGTCTCTTGGTAGCACTTTCTGATGCCACATCATTGTAGACTGGTGTTGTTTCTTGACGAACTGTTTCAATCTGTGTTTCAAGAGGCACGAGTTCCATGGCATTATTGCATAGTCCTTCATTGTGCACTGCAGGCTGATCGAATGTGATGAGTCTTTCAGTTTGAACCTCTTGGATTGTTGCAAGTTTGGGTATTCTGTTGTTTCTTGGGAGTCCACTGGGCCTACTGTTGATTATAGGCCACATGCTTGTGGTTTTACCAGATCGATAGACACGACTCTGTTCTCCTTTTTACCAGCAAGGGGCGGTAGCACAACTGATCTTGTTCCGGTGACTGCTAAGACAGGTACTGCTTTTCTGTAAGAAGGCCCAAATTCCTTCTTAACCGCGATCTTTTCTCTGACTAGATCCCCAATCTTTGGAATCCAGACAGGCCTTGCTGGGGCTGTTGCGGGTGGTGCCTCGTCAGTGGTATTTGGCTGTTGCTTTAACTTTATGTTGCTTAATGATTTTCTTGTTTCATTCAGTTCCTGTAAAACAGCCAAACGGTCTTTTACTTCAAACTGCTTTGTTTCTTCTTGTACCACTGACATCTGACTATCGAGGTCCTGAACGTTCATTCTAATTCCGAACAATAGTTCGTATGGGCTGAAACCTTTTAGAGAATTTCTTGGCATGTTGTTAAGACTAGTCTGGACACTTATTAAATGTTTGACCCACCCAGCGCCTGAACCTAATACCTTCGCTGTTATAGATTGCTTTATATCCCGGCTTTTTCTTTCTACCACACTTGTGCGACAGACAAGAATACCGCAACCCAATTCCCATGCTAGCCATGGCCCCCCCATAAGCTCGAGAGCTGAAAGCAGGACCCTGGTCAGAATGGAACGTGGTAATTGCGCATATGCCGATATGGACTCGCAAATCTTTTATAACCGTTCTAGCGTCAGCCGAGCGCTGGAGGCCTCATGTTTTAAGTGCTTTTCGTCTTAATGGTGTACACTGGGACGCGCTTCTCTTCTTTGATTGCGCAGATAGACCGCCTTATGCTGTCTAGAAGGGATCCTGAAACTACACTGGCCTGTTCATTACTGCGATCTCTATTGCAGTCTTCACAATTTTGAGCAAAACATTGAATATCTATACTCATTCCTGGCCACCAGTACTCTGATTGCAATTCTTTCAGAGAGGCTTTGATTGTTTGGTGTCTCAGACCCAACCCCATGTGTGCTTCCAGTAGGAGGAAGCCCCTCCTGCTCCTGTTTGGAATTACTCTATCCCCCACTCCAGGGATTCGAGCAAAAGGAACGGAGTTTGCATCGATTATGTATGCATAATTGAGTGGATAGTTTACGGGTAGTGCTGCACAGTCGCCTTTTACGGTCGTTTTTACTGCCAGCATGGTTTCCCCGTCTATATACTTATCTGTACGCTTTTTTGTGGCTACGGAAGCCGGGTTAGTTGCTTCCGCGGTGGCTGTATTAGCCAATGAATTCCCTGCAACGTGAACGCCATCACGCTGAAGACTCTGTGCGTGAATCACGTGAGTCTTTTGTAGTTCTTTACTTAAAAGAGCTACCTCGTTCCAAAGCAATTTATGCTTTATTGTGGCACCTGTGTCATCTTTGTAGTCGTTTTCGATCCAACTCTGCAGTTTATTGTTGTAAGAATTGACGCAAAAATGAGAATCGCACACTATAAGTGTGGGGAATTCGCGTTCTGCATTTTCGAGCGCCATCTTTAAAGATCTGATTTCAGTTCTTTGAACCGAACAGTTTCTTACAGATTCAGTTTTTGTTACTTTCGGTCTGAATTTACCGCACAGCCAACGACCTTTAATGATCGCACATGCTGCATTGTAGGATTTACTCTCTACATTAAAATGCTGTACAAAGCTATCTGTATAGATTATACAGGCATATTGTGGGAGAGGCAGGATTTCGATTGGCAGAGGATATTCTTCTTCATATTCTAAATCATTCAGTTCTTCAAATTGCGGGGCGAAATAGTATTTCACGTCTTCCGCTCCTAGAGAATCTATACACTGTATCCATTTCGGATCCAGTGACACTGTAGGCAGGTTTACTGGGCTGAATAGCGCCTCGAAGGCGGATTCCGCTGTAAGGATATTAATCCGTTTGCCGTGTGCTAGTTCTCGTTCATTTGCTAATGCGATTTGCACTGCGTTCACAGTTCTTTCTGTGCGACTGAATGTTTTTTCTGCTTGTGTGTACAAGTGAGATTTAATTGAAATTGGTACCTTTTCTCCCTCATTAGAGGTTAGGTACGTGAATCCGCATCTTCCTGGGATGACTCGGATTACAAGATCACGTGTGTTGTCACGTGTATCTAATTTTGTTTTTGCTAACATGTCTGTTTGCAGTGATCTCAAAATTTCTGTGTGTTTTTGAGTCCAATTGATTTGTTTTAAATCAGGTTTAATTAGTTCGTAGAGAGGTTTAACCCTTTCTGCGTAATTTAGAATGTAAGTTCTTCCGAAATTCAGAAAACCTAGTATTGATTGTAAATTCTTCAGCGTTTTTGGAGCTTGGAGTACAGCGCACTTCTCTAAGAAGTTGTCCGCTAGGCTTTTCCCTTCACTTGATAATTCGTACCCTAAAAATAGTACTGTCAGATGGGCAATTCGGGACTTTTTAAAGTTGAATTTGTAACCCTCTGCTGCGAACCCAAGTATAATGGTGTTCACTCTTTTTAAGTGAGTATCCAAGTCGTCGTCTGTGAGATAAATATCATCTACGTAAGACAATGCTTCATCATCATAGATTTGTAGTAACTCTGTTACCCTAGCTGAGAATAGTCCTGGGCTGTTCTTGAACCCCTGTGGGAGTCGACAGAATTTTTTCTGTGACCCAAATGCGGAGAAAGCGGTCAAGTATCTGCTTTCTGGTGCAATGTTTTGACAAAAGAAACCATTAGAAATGTCTAATGTCGTTTTGTATTTTTTCCTAACTATGTTATTCATTAGGGCTGCACTATGCGAGTTTTGTACTGCAAAAGTTTTGCAACATGTATTAAGGTGTCTGTAGTCCAAAACTAGACGATATGAATTGTCTGGCTTGGAGACAGGAAACAAAGGATTGTTCATTTGAGAGGTGCATGTTTCAATCACCCCCTGGTACTCAAGTTGATCTAAGATCTCCCTGACCTGTTTTTTAGCTTCTTGCTTTATGGGATACTGCCGTTGGGCAGTTGGTTCACTTTTTAGTTGGATTTTGTGAGGTGTAGAATCCTCATCCCATCCTACATGATTTTTATACAATGCAGGTGCCTGGGCTACTGCCCATTTCCTTGCATATGTGTATTTTTTATGAATCGGAATGTGATTCGAGAAGGCAGGCATAATCACTTCTTCGCCACGAGGGCACTCCCTGACAAACTCCGGGGGCCAATCTTTTTCAGCTAACAGAATATCATAGCCTTTTGAGAGCTTATCCCAAAATAGACCCTTAATTTTCCTAGTCTTATCACCCTCCATACGCAATGTTATTTCGTATATTTTATGGGGCTCGCTAAGTCTGGCGTCGGCAGTTTCAACCTGAATGTATTCATTCGTGTCCACTGTCTCCAGATGACTCATCAAGATCTTGCGCGCTATACTGATCTCTGCTGCACTGTCCAACATTGTCAATGCCCACTCCCCGTTTTTCAACTGTGTCCTCAGTATTCTCGGCATGGTTGATTACTCTAATACTGGCTACCTTCTTTTTCTGAAATTGAGATTTCTTATTTTGAGCAGGTTCCTTGTCTTTGGACTTGGTGTGCTCTCCTGGGTCTGACCATCCTCTTCTTTCCGAATTCTGTGGAAGAGATCGAGAGGGACGTGTATCAATACTTTGATATCTATCAGGTTTTTTTATATTATCCCTATTTCTAAGGTTATATCTTTTCTCAGAGGGCTCCCGTTGGGGAGACTGGCGTTCTCGAGTCGGAGTTCTCTCCCTCCGTCGAGGAGACCTTCCTATGGACTGGAAAACTTTTTCCTTGGGAGTGGATTGTTTATTTCCATCCCAGCTCTTTTTAGGAGTGTTTGAATTATTTTTAATAAATAATTTTTCAGGATTTTCGAGCAGTTGGGGCTTTACTGGTTTCCCACCCAAGCTGTCTCTACCTAATTCTTCATAGCATTTTTCTATGATTTTTGCAAGCTCAACAGGATCTTTTATATCTGTTTCCCTCAACTTCTGGCGGATCGCCACAGATGCTGCTTCTCCTTTTATATTGGCTAATAATATAGCCGTGACCTGCTTGAAATCTTTCAGTAATTTCATACCTAGATTTAAAGCGGGTTCTGGACCGAATTCATTTTGAATCTGTTTTGGCACTTCTGGTATTACCGCCATAGACGGAACACCGTGTGTTTTTGTGTAAATGGAAGCAAAGACTGTACCCCAAGTGTCGCAGTCCTCCACGTGTGGTGCGATTCCCATAGGAAGGCAGATGGTCAAGATTCTGTGTTTCTCAATAGGGGTAGTATCAGGAAATACTGCCTCTATTTGAGTGATTTTCTGGGCTAACCAGAAAGGAATTTGTTCCCGTTTTACGGGTGTTTTACCAAGACATGACTGTATGTTCTGTGGTGTAATTTTATTTGTGTTCCCCTGATGAGGGGTCAGCTGTGGTTTATTAACAGCTGGCTGGACTGTTGCAGTCCGCATTACATATTGGACTAATTGCCTATGTATTTTTATTAATGTGTTTAGCTGTGCTAACAGCTCTTCTCTAGACATTCTTATAATGTCAGGATGTGGTGTGTAGCTGCCTAGAACCGGCCACGTGGCTCCTGGTCTACCTAGTGGACCGAGCCTGGTTATGTGATCATTGTGTTTTAGGGCGCCATTAAACCAGAGCAGGTGCTCTTGAAATTTAAGTGGAATTTCAACCTCCTCGAAAGGAGCGTACTCTTCCGGAGGTTCCTCTATTTTGTAATAGTGAAACTCTTGTGTTATAGCGTTTACCGCTGGAAAGTTTATCCATGAATAGAATACCTCTGTCTGCCGATACTCGTGAGCCTCTATCACGAAAATTACTGTACCACCTTGAGGTGGCAGTCCGTTTTCTATAAGTTTTAAAGTTATAGATCTTCTTAACTGGACCGGGATGATAATAGCATCCGGGTCTGCCTGTAGGAGACTCGTGTCTTCCTCTATTAGTATGGAAGCCAGTCTAACTGCTTCTTCATTGTCTGGCATTTTTTTTTTTAAAAATGCAGTTTTTTGCAGAGTAGGTCTCCAAGGAGACAAAGATTAGATGCACAATATTTTGGAACACTGTATCCTTCAACGTTGAATAAACCAGAGCTTTACATAGGAATCTCTTCCTACTAAGGTCGGGCGGATTTTAACCTTTCACCCACTCCAGACGTCTATTGGAGTATTTACGGGAGAAAGGGGTGTGAAATATGCACGACTGAGTTACTCTACAAGTCTTACGTTAGTTTATCGCCTTACCAAACGTTGGGCGCCATGTAGTGTAGTTCCTAGTTTCCCACTAGGCCCTGCGCATTGGAATAACATAAACAGTAGTATCGACGTGGAACTGCTTATATTCCAGGCCTCCACTGACTATGCTAAACTTAATTGGGTTGTGTTACCAACTAGCTCAGAGGTCACTGGAAACTTTCTTCTCTGCATAGGAAGTGATCAGCTTCCTTGGCACAGACAAGAAGGGATTCAGCTTTCCAACAACCGTGCAACATGACAACTTTGCTCCTCAGATCAAGAGTCGATCTCTAGGGTCGTGTGAAACAATAGACACAGATTTCACTCAGTCAGTCTAGTGCAGTTTACTTTCACAGTATGTAGAGAATAGAGAGACGGGCGTTTATCAATAAAGGGTTAACATTTATTGAACAGTCTTTCTTCTCATACAAGAGAAATGTATTGCCACAATTGCAATAACTGTTATTATGAAAAGTACGTACAGTAAGATAAGAATAGCGAAATAGAACTGTAAAAGCATTGATATGGTTTCTTAGCCATACAATGGTTTAAAAGTAATAAAACATATATACAGTCATATATACATTAGGCTAACATACTCAACTGGTGCTTCTAACTACGCCTACCCCAGTGTGCCTGACCTAAGCCTAACACGTGAGAAGGGGAGTAAGTAAGTAGCTTAAGTTAAGTTGGTTTTGCCAAGGTTTGTTTCAAGAATTCTCGTCTAAGGGTTTAGTCAACACCATACCTCTGAATAGAATGATGGAGGATTGGTATCTCCTTCAGGGGTCTCTCTCGATATCCCAGTCACCCGCGAGGGTAAACCGGAAGCGCCGGGACTGGATTTCTCTGCACGAGAAAGGCAGCGGCTCTCTTCAGCGCGTCGAGGAAGGAGGGGTGACAGCGTCCGCGGGCAGCTGGGCTGGATGTCTTCGCAGAGGACGGCTGCACGGCTCCTCAAGCGTACTGCACCATAGGTCGCGCTGTAGCGGCGATAATGGTAATCAGTAGCTTCACCACCACAGGATAGCAGGCTGCAGCGACAGAGTGCTAGTTTTTACCAACACGGGGTCATGCAGGCAGCTGGCATCAGCAACATGTTCGCTCGCTCAACAGCAGCTAGCTTCGCATTGCTTAAGGCAACGTTGGTAATATTTATACCTGACAGGTGCCGGGTTTGACGCAAGTTTGCTGGACATAAGACGTCAATTAAAGATGTCACTAGGAAGTGATAGTTATCAGTTGCTCATTAGAGTTCCATTACTAATCAAAACATAGCAAGCGGGGATTTCCAGGTTTGCTAAGTTTTTATCTTGTTGAAGAACTCGGAGTGTTATCTAGGAATATCAGATAGTGACTGCTGCTCTGTCATTGCACTAATTGGTCGCAAAGGAAGTAGCAGAGAGTCATGCTGGAATGTGGCTCTGTGGCTCTGTGGCTCTGCTCGTGTGAGGCCAGAGATGACTTTTCAGAAAATCGTACTTGAACGGTTATGCCAATATAGGGAAAAAGGGGCTTTATAGCCGAATAGGGGCATAAGGTCACAGTATCGATCAGGAACCTAGATAAGCACATGACAAGGGACTTGCGTCCAGCACACACATTGGTACCTGACAACAGACTGTTGTCACCCCAGACAGTTTGGAGCCTAGGCAGGGGAAGGGACGAACTTTCCAGAATCAGATATGGGGGTAGTGCAGGGTGTCCCACCACACATAAAGGCTGGCATAAGGTATAAATATTGGACCTTCAAAGCCATACAAGAGAACACTCCTGGAACCATGGACATCACAGAAGAAGGACTGCCCTGTTGACAGAGGACTGCCCTGCTGCTTAAGGACTGCCTTGCTGTCTGAGAAGGAAGACTAGTCCTTCTTACCTTCATCCCAGGATAACACTAGTGACTCCAAGGGTCAGTTGGCTGACCTCCTGTTTGAGCTACAGGGACACAACAGGCCTCACTGCAACTTCCCACGTGACCTATTCCACTGGACCTGCAAATGGACGAGCCTCAGCATGCTAGCCTCTGATGGAGTGAGTTCCTGATCCCCAAGAGGTGCCTCCCAAGGCCCCGGACTCTTGGCTGGCATCAATCTGAGCTCCTCCCAAGAAGAAAAGGTGAAATTCAGAAATTTGAGCTCTTCATGACCGCGAGCGCGCTCTTTCACGCCGAGGATCTGCCACCCGCAACGACTGCCAACTCGAAGCTCCAGTAAAGACCTGCTCATAGGGCTACATCTCCCGCCATCGATAAATGGCAATGCTAGATCTGCACCTTGGGCTACAGCTACGACAGCCCGTGGTGACTGCCAATGCGAAACTCCAGGGATGACTGCCCATGATCCCCGACCAGCTCTTCCTGCTATAGCAACAAGAGCCCATGTCTCCCGGCCTGATCTTCGCACTCCACCGATGAACATCCATGGTGCTCACTCTGATCCTTGCAGCTCCTCTACCACAAACAAAACTCTTTGTGCCAGACTTTGCGAAGGTAACTTTTTCAGTGAGACTTAGCTGGTCTCTATATCAACCCACGCTCCAACACAGTCGGCCTGAATTTGTGACCTTCCCCCAGTCTAGCACATCCAGATCTACTTCAAACTTTAAAATTGAATAGCTTTGGTTCTACTTATGAAATTTTTGTCATTATTTTATAATGTTTATTAAAATGTACTCTATTTTTCTAAATTGGTTTCAGATTTTTCTTCTGTTGAGTTTTCACTTTATAACTGTTTGTGTGCTGCATACAAACTTTACACGTTGCCTCTAGGTTAACCCTGACTGCTTTGTGGTAAGCTGCCAGAGGGTTCAACACAGGTTAATTTACTGACTTTTGTGGTTCACCCTGATAAGGAATGTGGTTGTGCCCAGAGAGGGGTCTCCGCCCTCATCAACCAATAATCACATTTTTACAGAGGCCATTGCAAAAGATGACACATAACTCCTATTGATTTAATCTACCCCAGAAAATAGAGTAAATGCATGGACTGGTTTCCTTAAAAGCACAAGACAAACCCCAATAACCATTGAAGAACACTGTAACCTTGGATTTTGGAGCAGGGTGCCGCCAGTGTAAAGCATTTCAACGCCTTATTAGGGGTAGAAGGCACTGTATAAATCCAAATATAGTACAATACAATAGGTATTGTGACAGTGCGATGGTACTGATTTGTCGGAGTGAGGTTAATAACTTAGAGTTGGTTTGGTATCTGGTAGTAGGGATAATAATTAGGTCTTGCCATTACTGTTTGACACGGAATTACTGATAATTATGCAATTACTCCTGCTCACACATTTAAAGGAAAAAATCCTACAGTTTAGAGTACATTTAGCGAGCAGCCACTCGCAGTTGTTATTTGTGTTCTGTGGCTTTTAGATATTTCTTAAAGCAAAAATGCATCCTCACTTTGTTTTTGGATACAAGGGTGCATTTTGACTAAGAAAACTGAGATAAATGCCGGGGGTAAGTTGGGGAAAATTCCTACCCCAAGAGCACATTTAGCAAGTGTGAGTGACTGCTCACACTCACTGTTCGGCTTCTGTTGAATTTAGCTCTATTTCATAGTGCAAAAATTCATCCTCACGTCCATTTTGGATACAAGGGTGCATTTTACGCTATGAAAATTGTGCTAAATGCCAGGAGTAGGTTAGGACAAAACCCTACCACAAGAGCACATTTAGTAAGCGTGAGCTGCTGCTTGCACTTGCTATTCATGTTCTGCTGTATAGCGCTATTTCGTAGCACAAAATGCAAGGAGTTATCTTTGCGCTATAAAATAGCTCTAAATGCAGAATTACTCTCGAATTTTGCGGAATTCTTAGATAATTCTGTGTGATTACACTACACAGAATTACGCACGTTACGCCCACCCTTAATAGTAATGAGGGGCTGGAGTAATGCCATGTGAATCATCAGCTTCATGATACAGAAATATCAGGAGAGCTGAGCGCACCAGACATATGTACAACCAAACCCGCGGGGGAGAGGGTAGCGTGAAGGGGACAGTATTGTTGAGCTGTGGAATATTGTATAGGTGTAACTTCAAATTGATATATTACTCTGCCTTTACGAAACAAGAATGGGAGAAAGGAAGCAGCATATATGCACAAGGTAGCTGAAGGAATGGGTACAATCAGCATTGGGAAAGATGTGATCAGATTAAGGAGGGTTGCCATTTTATCATTGTGAGGTATGAGTGCATGGGTCTGTACTCATCAGTTAGTGGCCCAGGAGAGTGTCTGACAGAAAGGGGCAACATAATTTCCTCGTAAACTTGCATTTGATTGTTCAGCAATAGATTACCTTTCAAACTATGCATCTACAGCAGTCTGTTAAACCAGTCCTCATTGTGTGGGTGGTTCCAGTTGCCAATAATATCAATCTTCGCCACTGCCAACGTTGAGCCCATCCATCTCTTATGAAGGTTCGTAATGCCTACTGCAGTAGAGGGTGCATGCAGTAATGCCATTGGGGTGAGAGGATGATGTTCAAGTCACTGGTCCACAAAGACGTGAGTTTTTAAACACTGCAATAGTTACTGAGGTTTTTTGGTAATTTTCTGCTTGTTCCTAACTCCTAAACTTCCCCCAAAATCTGCAGATAACTGTCTTAAATGAACCTGTAAGCAGTAGTGTTGCTAAAAGAGTAGTATGATTATATGAATGAATCTGTGTAGGTGGCTGTAGGTTTGCCAAAAAAGTTGTAGCCTAAATCAGCAAAGTTGAAAGTATGATTTTTGGGTGGGTGAAGGCGATTTATTAAACTTACACCATGATGTAATACAGGTTGCAAACCAAACGACAAAATGTCCGTGACAGTCTCTATATATGTGTGAGGTATCGGGTAGCATACAAAGGTGGTGCTTTTATCATCATGGAGTCCTATGCATCATCACGCTATCAGATTAAGCCTTGTAATGTAATGTAATGTAATTTAATTCTTATAGAGCGCAGCTTTCACTCCAAGGAGCATCTTGGCGCTGAAAACCCGTCACCTAGAGTGGAATAGGTCGGAAGACTAGTCAAGCATCAGTCTGCTATTGCCTATAACATTATACTTATATCAGAGCTCTACATGCTTTGTCTGAGAGATTAAAAACCCTTGATCGCACAATGGAGGGTTCTTAATCATCCCACTATTGATCACTCCTTGTGTTATTCTTATTCAAATATTCATAACAGCTACTCAAATACTAATTACTTCATTGACCCTCAGATATTTCTAGACCAGTGTTTTCCAAACTGTGGGTCGCAACCCACTTGTACTTCATGAGGACATTTTTGGTTGGTCGCGAAAGTCCAAGCAATGAATTAAGATGTCTTTAAATTCTTTATTTATCATGTCACATTTGCTGCTCTTCAAAGACAAGAGGTCAGATGTTGGGCCTTATCTTCTGACAAATTGTTGCTAATTTATTTTTAACATGGGGATTGGTGTTTACAAACTCCTCTCACTTTGCAGTTAGAGAAAGAAAAGTACAGTGAATTGTGTGACGATCTTGCTGTGGGACAGAGTGGGAAAGCAAATACTGAAGGATGTCGTTGTATACCATACCACAAAATGTAAATACCTGTAAATGAACTATACACCTTCAGCCGTTCGAAGCAAAAATGAAGCAGATTATTTGTAATTCTAAAATGTGATGTAAAGAAAGATTTTATTGGGATCAAAACAAATCAAAAAGCTTTACTTGGCGATGGACAAATGATAAATATTTGCTGATACCCGAGTTCTACACATTATTTTTTGTGTGCAATATAGTTTTATCTCTAAAACTGTATGTCTGTGCAATTGTAGCGACCATGTCAACGGAAAATGTGCTGTCTGTAAATGACAGTGTGCTCCCACATGATGCTTTAGCGAAAGTTTTAAAAAAATGACCCGCCTCATGTCCATTAAGCTAGGGGGCCCCGAAAGTTTGTCAATTCTAAAATTGTGGTCATGGTTCTAAAACATTTGGGAAGCACTGTTCTAGACAGATTCCCTGATATGGAATGCCTACACTGTTGTATGTCTCACCGTTCCCTTCTCTCCTTTAAGGAATTTCACCCACCTTTGGGTCCTGGAGGAGGCCTCAGTTGGTAATTCTATGCACCTTTGGATCTAGCACATAGAATATCAATTTTTAAATGGATTGAGGAGAATTTGAAATGTACCTGCTTGTCTACATCCACAAGTGCAATATAATAATAATTGGGTTCTGTATCTCAGGCACCGTGGAGTGCACGGAACACTGATGTCCAGGCTCTCGAGCCAAGAACAAGATATAATTGATTTGGAAAATTTTCTCTCACACTGAGGTAATCCTAATAAGATGTATTGAGAACACTTCTGACTACAATTACAGCCTGCATTCTGACTCAGACTTACACTATTACGACTTCAGTATGGTCAAGCTCATTCCCTGGACCGTGCAGGCAGAGGGGCAATCAAACACTGTCAAGTGTGAGAGTGCTGGTATTCCCCACAAACTAGGGCTCTAGTTGCACGGTTACATGTATCCTTGCTCCTCATTGTAACAGCGATGAGCAGCCAAGGCCTAATTCTAAAAAGATGGTGTAGTGTTAAATCTAGGCGCAGTATTACACAGTTATCAAAGTTCCAGTAAAAATGTGACTGTCTATGCAGAGCTGTGAGTTTTGCATAAAACACAGCATTTTAATGAGATGTGAGCATATAAGTATATGTACGGTGAAACCAGAAGTCAAATAAGGAAAAATGTATAGCATAATATGTCCTAAATTTTTAATGCAACATAATACATTGGCAAAATTTAAATTATGCCGGAGTAATTCACTTAATTTCTGCAATTTCATGTTACGCTTGTTACTCATAGTTCCCAAAATTGCAACATTATGCACTTCATGTAGTTTCACGCCATTTGTGTTAAAAAAATTGTTAATGCACAGGAATAACAGAATAAGAGCGACTGTTGTTCGGAGTACTTTTGTTTTTGCACTAATCATTTAGCACAGTTTAAGTCCTACTGTCAAAAATTGCTACAAGGACGCTAAAATATAGTGCGATATGACGGACTTACAATTCAAGTGATCTTGCCAAAATTTTGCATACTTTTGTGAAAGTAAATTATGCAAATTTTGTACACCTCTAAACAGAATGCATCGTAAAGCAATAAAGCAACACAATACAGTGATAAACAAAGTCCCTTTGCGATAAACACTGTAACACATTCACAGTCACTAAAGGATGGTGATCCGGGAATGATCCAAAAACAGTAGAAAATACAAAAGACACTTGAAACGCAACCCTGTAGCATTGAAGAATTGAAATATTGCCATCAACATGGAGATATTTCTAATCAAGTTCACAAATCTTTACTGCTAGTGATGTCAACACAGAAAACATACAGCAACAAAGAAACTGGCAATCCACAAAACAGTGTATCCGCAACGTGTAAAGCAAAGGGACAGTGGCCTAGAATTTGAGAAAGAGACTTCCTTTAACAAGGAATCCTGGTTCAGGATTAGTTAGGGTCAGTCCTTTGACATAGGGATATTGTATGACCTAATGGCTCCGAAGGTTCATGGTCTGGCGTTATTTACTCAAGAGGGAAAACCCGAAGGATAACCGGGGAGACTGCTTTCTGATCCACAGCTAAATTTGCAAGCACACCGGCACGCAAGGTTTTCGCGAACCCTCATATGTCTCTCTTGAACCAGCCTGAAACTGAATCACTGTCAAAGTAGCACAATCAGTAATGGAGCAGAGAGTTAGTGACTGATTTCATTCTTTCTATGAATCGTTATACCTGGAGGGACAACCCAAAATTGGAGTCCGAGATTGATACCATGCTATGTCAGGCTTGATTACCAATACTTTCAGTGCAACAGTGTGCAACCTTCAACAAGGAACTGGTCTTATGGAAAGCTCCCACCCCCATCAAATCACTCAAGAGAGATTCAGAGAGAGAAAGAGAGAGAGAGAGAGAGAGAGAGAGCAAGACATTATCATACATTTTTGTCACATTGATTGTGTTAGTAGGGACGAAAAGTAAGCTAGCCCCTGGAGAATAATATAAAAAGGTTTTCTCAGAATGATTCCTTATGAAACAGTGTTCTCTATATATGGGCTAATTACCCATGTCTAGCTGGAATACAGGGTACCCCGTATTTCTTTTATTGATAGTGCCTAATGTGAACCGGTTGTTGTAGGTGAGCCCCACCAACACTCATTTTTGGGGACTGGTTTTATTTTTCGTCATCAAGCTTGATCCAGAGCAAGACAGAGAAAAACACACAAGGAGGAAGAGAAAGAAAGATGGAAAAACCATGACAAAAGGAGAAACCAGAGATGAAAAAGAATCTGCAAGAGTAAATTAAAATGGCTGGGAGTATAGGGTGGTGTATTAAAGAGGCATGAGCTGAGATCAAGAGTGTGCAGCCTTGGTTTTTAGCACACCAACATTCAGTAGTGCTGGCCACGGTCATCTGATCAAAACTCTGCCCCCCAACACTTATTCTTTTACAAATTAAGTATTATATGCGCTCTAGGTGGTTTTCTGTAAGAGGGCCCCAGGCCAACATGGCCCCTTTCACATTCGATTGGAGTGTTCCATTGTATTACTGACCCTTTATCCATAAACTTCAGAAAGGCCACTCTGCCTTCATAACCTCTTGCACATCCTTTGATTGATGGGCTGTTATGCAATTGTCTCGGTCAGTCAATAATAACAATACAAAAAAGTAAGCCTCAGACTGTTCCTTCTGTGCATGTCTGAAGTGAAGGTCCTTTAAGTAGCCCTGGCTTTTGTTAGGCTGATTGCTCAGAATTTCAGCAAAGTCTGCCTGTAAATTTTAGATAGATTCCTGTCCTGTCGAGCCAAAAACCAGTTAAATAGCGGAACCCTTGGTATATCTTAAAGTAAGAAATGTGGGGCTTGTGCTTGCGTTTTCAGTACATTTGGCGATGCATCTACCTGTGTCCTCTAAGCTGAAAACTTGCAGGAAGAGTTTGACCTGAAAAAATTGATCTATCTGTCTGGGGTTCATACAAAATCCTACTTCAAAGTGTAGCGACCAGTTCAGCATCTCCATACCACCCTTACCTAGAAACCGGGGACACTGCATCAAACATAAAGAAAGGCTGACGGAACAGTCTATCGATCTAGAGGGAGAGGAGAGTGACAATAGATCGAGATTGGGTCACTTAGTCTGAATTAGTCTTGTCTCATTTAGAGATTGGTAGAGCAGGAACACCATTGTAAATTGCCATTGCTCATACCACACCAAACGTGTGGTACTCCTTGCAGTTAGATTTTGGAGAAGCCAGTGGCAGCTCCTCCGCTAAGGCGGAGGAGTATCGTCCCACTGCTTTGAAGAAGTGAAAGAAAGGAAAAAAAAAATAATAACTTGCTGTTATTATCATTTTATTTTGTTCTGGTTCTGCAGCTTGGCAGCATGGGGCTGTTCAGCTGACAGATCAGGGCAGGGAAGGAGTGGTGAGCATGACCCTTTGACCGGCCCTCTCGGGCTGGTCAAACAGTTATGCGTACTTAGCATGTTCTCTACCCAGGCTGCATTACAGCCTGGGTGGAGAACATGCCCAGTCCCCCTGTCACCATCTGATCTCTGAACCACGGCGCTCAGACCAATCAGAACCCTGCTTTGTAGCATTGTGATTTGATCAGGGGAGCCTAGATTTGCTTCCTGTTCTGTGACATCGGCCCGACGGAGGAGAGATGACGTGGGAGAGACGCGTCAGCAGGTAAGTGTATTTACATTTTTTTTAAAGACCCTCTTACCCCTGTCTCGCCACCTATGATGTATGCCGGCCGCCACTGGGAGAAGCACACTGTGTGTACAACAAGCAAAGCCTCAGTTGGCTCTGCTACTGTAAACCTCTGGCTTGGTGGCCCATCTGTCATGGAGAATAGGTAATGATGCCAGCAATGGATTTCTTTTGTATTAATGATCGGAGCAGTCAATCTCGGCAATACTGTCTGAGGTGACCTCGTTGCCGAAATTGACTGCTCCGATCATTCTTGGCGGGTGGAATTGTGCTTCCGATTGAGAGTCCCAATCTAACTGGAGGACTACAAACTATTGCGTGTTAGATTCTTCAACATTTGCCAAAAGATAAAATAAATTACACCAAATAAAGTAGTGGACCAATTGAGGCAATCCCTATTGTGTTTATACAAGTGGACCAATTGAAGTAGTCCCTTGTGTGTTTGTACAAGGGTCACAACTGCTGATCTACTGTTCTTTTGTCCTGAGGAAGGTCTCACTGATTTATTCTACGGGAGGCCGAAACGTCGACTATCTAGTCCTATTCCTGTGATTATGATTTTAACAACTAGATGATATACTGATTACAAGATTCATCTTGAATACACAAGCTAGGATTGGACTTTTCTACAGATTAAATATTGATTGATTGTACTATTTTTATTTCATTTGCTTTGTTTCAGTGTCTGTGACCTGATTTTGTTGATCTGTACCCTGTTCGTTCTTTTTTGAAAAACAAATCTATAAAAGTAACCATTTTTAGCAACAAGATAATTTTCTCTGTGTCTCTTTCTCATTTAGATATTATTATGTTGTGTGTTAGCTGATTGACTCTAACCACGTTTTCAAAAAATTGTACTTAGTATAGCAGTCTCTGATTATTCAGACAGGATTATTCAGAATTGTTGCTCTTCTCCTGGTCTGATAAAGCTTTTAATACAAAAGAAATCCCTTGCTGGCACCATTACCTATTCTTCATAGTCGCCCAAGCACGCAAAGGTTAATTGGGTTTTGCCACCCCCCCTCTCGACCATCTGTCATGGGGCTGTAAGATCACAATGTTGATCTTCCTGCCTTATTGAACTCAAGATTTGGCTCTTCGACGGATCTCCTTGAACATCCTGGACCCGCACTCCCCCCTCCCCTCCCCAGCGCCTTGAGACTCACTCGGGCGAGTATCTGCACTGAACAAACCTATGATTGATTGATTGATTGAACTTTCCACATCAATAGTTCAAGGCATGGTGGGCACAGCAAGGGTAAATGTAGGATGGGCCACATGCGCAGGTAGAAAACTCTCTCCATGTCAAGACATTTGTGTTTTTTTGTATAGGGAAAATTAACTGCTTCTTTGAGAGTATTTTCTTAATACGAACAAGTTTGAAGAGCAGGCAATTTAAACAGAGCACCCACTTAGCTAACTTTTAGAGCTGTGAAGGGAGTTGCTGCTGTGGCAGCTTCCGTCATAGCACAAAGATCCCTAGCAGGAAGGCAGGGATCTCCTAAATAGGGAAGTTGATTCTCTCCCTGGGTTGCGGAGGCCAGATCTATGCCCCTGGCAGACAATCGCCGGCCTCTATAAATGAATCCCTTTTTCTGGGAAGCTCAATACCTTCCTTCAATGTGAGATTTATTTTCTTGACGTCCACACTCATAGAACACATCTGCGACTCATGTACCATCGCACACACCATCTGTATTTTTGGAATCTACCTTTGACCCATGGCCCCATTTGTTTTGTTTTTATTGCATACATAAATGCCTGCCACCTTTCTACAGTCACCAGTCATTGTCCTTGTGCTCAAGATCTTGAGGCCTATATCTAGACCCAAGGTAATGTGTTTCTTTGCCTCCACTACAGGAAATGAAGGTCTCTTTGTCTATGGGTTCCCTTAGTAACCCCATCTCTGAATGTGTCTCTGGCTAGGCCTCTAGGTACCAAATGGTGAAATAACTCATTAGTTAAAGTTTTTGTCTTAGCCATAAACCTCATCCCTTTGCTTCTTGTGAACACAGCACCACTTGGGCACTGAAAATGTTTGACTGCCTCTGGTCACTTGTGAGCCTATGGTTTTGGCCCACTACCCTAAATCCTGACCATGAGATCCCAGTACCAAAGAGGTACCCAAAAAAAGTCAGATATGATGATCCAGTTTTGTGTTACTAGCCCCTTATGTCCACTCAGTAGCCCCAATCATCAACTGGGGGATACATGAGGAGGCGCCCATGCACCTGTATACCTTTGAAAACTCCGGACTTCCTGTTCCTTACACCATATTCTCAGTTGCCTATTGAAGTGTGGTATCCAGTACCCTGTTCATTGCACAGATGGTAGAATCCTCACCCACATTTTGTGGCATGCTCCATCACGGGGAGCATCCTTTGAATATCAGTCGTCCATCTTGTGTCCCTAATCAAGGTCCCTTACCTCAAGAGCTAGTTACTTTACTGAAACTCCTCTGTGATGGGGATGTATGTCTAGTAATTGGACTCCTCCTCCTAGCATTGTACCACTGCCAGGCCTAATGTCAAAGTGTGTGAGAGAGTGGGCTCAATAAACATTAATGGGCCATCCTGCCATAATATTAAACGTCTCCGCCGCATGATTAAAAACAAGAGGGTCTAATCTCTAGCTCTTCATGCCTGGCATAGCGACATGCGTCTGTGCTCATTTCTGTAACCACTGAGGGTCAGGCACAATCACCAGGAATATATTTCGAGGTTTGTGTTACTTGGTACTTGCCACCATCATCTGCACCATCCCAACAGTTAACAGGGACATTTACCCTGACTAATGAATCCAAAGGGAATATTTTCCACTGGTCGATTTGAATATTAGTTTTGCACTCATAAGAATAATCTCAGAGAGGGGAAGCACTCAAAAATCCAATCCAATTTTCACAACCACATATTAAATAAACAGTGTCCTCAAATGTCCATAAAGTTGAGGTGTAGTCATCCAGCATGAAACGTCAACTAAGGAGACTTGGATGCCGTTGATTAAAACTACATGATCAATCTTTGTTCTTCATATAAAAACATGCTTGATTGGTGAAAAAAGTTTACTAAACCACCAGAACTTTAATAGCTGTTTCGTCGACTTCAAGGCGGCCTTCGACCATGTCAACAGGAAATTACTATGGGCCAAACTGAAGCAGCAGGGCCTGCCAGACTCAATCCTAACGCCGATCATTGACCTGTATAGTAACACCTGGATGCAGGTCAAGATCGACAATGGACAGAGACTAACTTGAAAGATCAATGCCAATGATGGTTTAAAGCAAGGCTGTGTGTTGGCCCCCCCACCTTTTTAATTTATTCATTGCGGATTTAACAGTAAGCCTTGATCAGATCAATGCTCACCCAACCGCGGCTAGGTAATCTCTGTATAACACACCTGTCTTATGCCGACGACGTGGTCCTACTAAGCCAGACAAGAATAGGCTTACAGCGTCTACTACAGGAACTGCCCCGCTATACCAAACTGAACTTGCTAGAAATAAACAGCACAAAAACTAAGACTATGGTTATAACCCGACGTCACAAAGTGCAACCAATTTTCACCATAGACAATGTTAAATTGGAAGCGGTTGAAAGTTATAAGTATCTTGGGATACTACTGGACAAGCGTCTTAATTTCACTATGCATTTCAATAGCATGGAAAAAAAGGGCATGGTCCTATTGCACGCATTTAGTAGTTTGGCGACTGAACTTAAAGGCCCCCTGGTTTCCCCCCTTCTAACGACAATAAAAGCTAAGCTACTCCCAACAATAGCTTATGGGAGCGTACTACATCATGGCAAGAGCGCACAACTCCTGGTTAAAGTTCAAGTGAAAATCTACAAACGTGTATTTGCGTTACCTAACAATGCATCACCCGCACAAGTCAGACTTGAATTCGGTTTGCAATCCCAAGTGCTGCTGAAAAAGTACGAGACTATAAAATTTTGGTACGATGTCTGGATGAACCAAGAAATTGCGCTACATCGTGCCATGTGGACAATAATTAGTAAAAGTCCCAACTCTCACTACGCAAAGTATCTTAAATTGTCATTAGAATTAACTGACTTGGCTGCAGTTTGGTAATCTAAGCTTCCAGTATCTTCCTTCAAACAGCTGGTAAAGAAGGCCGTCAACAGGCATTCGCTGCTCGACGATAAACTAATTTTCAGTCGTCGGTCCCATGCCTGGATGACAATTCAATCATATAAAAAATTAGCACCGGCAGCCTTCCTAGACCTTGCTTTCTCGCCATTCATCAAACGCAAACACCTCTACCTAAGGCTGGGTAGCTTCCCAATAAATGCTGAGTCACCAAAGTGGAAGCCCCAAGAACGTGATGGATGCGGATTATGTGGCGCAGGAAGACAAGACTTTATCCATCTGATCTGTATCTCTGATCCAGGAACGTCGGAGTTGGTTAAAAACCAAATTAAAGGAATATGGAATACGCACCTGCCGGTCCGCGATCATACTAATCCTATGCTCAGTAGATCCGCAACTTATTTGCAGAGCAGCAAAATTCATTGACAATTTCGAGAAAAAACAAAGAACTCTGGCAAAATATTGAACCTGGAAGACGTGTACTTTTTTAAAAGACCCATTCATTTTATAACTTTTTACCACACAAACAGCAATGTAAATCCTCTGTGTTTTTGTATATTGTCGTATTATATTTTGTAATGGTTTTTACTAACTATACAATAAAGTGTTTTTACGAGCATATAAAAACAGACAATGACAGCCCAGCCAACGCGTTTCATCCCCACATGGGACTTCATCAGTGATTGTGATACTTCTGTTCATTCATAGTAACTGTCAACAAATGGTTTTCCCACAAATGTTTCTGAAAAACCAGAGTAAATCACAGTTGTGAAAGTGCCAGTAGTTCCATATGGACCTATAAATTAAATTTTCACTGCATCTGCTGCACTGTTGCTAGCAATAGCCCTGTGCAAGGACCTTGTCCACAGAACCCACTTCCAAAAGGCATTGGCAGTGGCTTGTTCAAGTTCTGTCATCACAGCAATGGGTGCTGATAGAATCCTATCAAATGTTTAGAGGACCCTTCCCAAAGCTATACAAGTAGAGCAGCATATTGGTACTTTACCAATACATACTTAACTGTCCTGATGTGAAGTTGTGCTACTTCCCATTATAACTAATCAGGTACTTACAGTTCATTTTAATTACTCCAAAAACTTTTTCTAATACAGACACTTAGTCTATAGTATGTCCAACCTCTACCAAGGCACCATGTGATTTAACTGAAGCCAATCAAAAAACGTAAAACCAGAACAGTCTATCCTTCCGTTTCACCCATCTTACCAATATGGTAATAAAGAGCATTGTTGCCCATCACAATCCCTGTAAATCCCCAAGCGATATAAGAGAACTCAGACTGTGAAAATGGGAACAGTAAGAGAAAATACGTTTTGGGAGAAATGAAAATTACCTGTAAGTAATTGAATCATTTCATCCTCAACACATTTTCTCGTACTAATACATACTCTATGAGGATATGCCAGAGCTAATAAGCATGCACTTATTCCCTGGGTCAAAGACAATACTTCAAAATATTGTAAACAAACCTTTTTAATGCAAATATCCAGAGATACAAATGCTAAGAGTACAGCAGCCCCCAAAACTCTGGAACCAAAATTCATGGATCAGCATTTCCCACATCCAGGCTGTAATGAGAAACAAGGTAGATGGTGTAGCCCAAGTAGCAGCTTTATAAATGTACAATGGATAAGACCCACAATATTCAACCCATGAGGCAGCCAATTCTTGAGTATATCTGCCTTGTATTCTACCTAATAAAGATGGTCGGAGCACATTACATAATTTTTACCAAATTAGGAGGGTGTAAGACCGCATAGCCTTAGGGTGGTCTTCCCCCAAACTTTTTCCTTCCGCCTCAATTTTTGCTGATCTTGTTTTTGTTGGCCTCGGGACTCTGTGCTAAAGTTTCATGGCATTAAGACTGTGCTAAAAAGTGTGTGCTCTCTATTTTAAACATGGTGAAAATGGCTTACACTCAACTGGCACATTTAGTTTACTTGTAAGTAAGTCCCTGTTGAATTTGTACAATATGTACCAGAAGCCTTTAAATTCAATGCTACTAGTTGGACAGCAGCACTGATTGTGCTACTCACTTTAGTTGTCCTTTAAACATGTCTTAGGCATGCCATTGCAGCCTGTGTATGTAGATTTAAACTGCCAGTTTGATTTGGCAAAACAAACCTTTTGCCAGGCCTAAACTTTCTTTTTTAATACAAGTAAGTTACCCCTGGGGATGCCCTAAACAGCCCATAGGACCGAATGCAGTGTATTTAAAAAGTTGGGCATTCAATTTTAACTTTTACATGTCCTGTTAGTGAAAAATTCTCAAATTCATTTTTCAGCTGTGTAAACCTACGTCTCCTATAGGATAACATTGGGTTAAGTTATTATATTTGATAAGTGATAACTTTCAATTGGGAGCCAGTGGAAATGTAGAGTTTGTGTCTGAAGAATTGTCATTTAAATCCCCCTTTAATGGTAAAGTCAGATTTTAAATCACACTTTTATAAATCCCTCTTTTAAAAAGTTGGTATTTTCTTGTCCCAACCACTTGGTGTCTGCAACCTGTATCCTAGGTCACATGACTGAGTGTAGCCCCAGTTGATCTTTGGGTATTGTTCACAGACAATGAAGCAGTGGGTCGGTGTTGGCAGGAGGGGCCATCTCTGACTACCATCTTGCACATCATAAAGGCTGTGCATGGATACAGTGACAAAGGTTTTTTTTGTGACCCCAGACAAGCTGGGGCCAGGGCAGAGAATCAGAAAATTCCAAAGCCTTTGGGGTTGGAAACCGCCAGAACCTTCTCCCACTTCAAAGCTGGCACCAGATAAAAATACTGGATCCTCAGACTCAACTCTTCAGTACACTTCTGGACCTGTGGAATACTCAGAAGGACTGCTGTGCTGGTCTACAAGGACGACTGCCACTCAGTTACCCTGCTGCTCTCCTGCCCGAGTCAAGGGCTGAACCTGCATCTTGAACCCAGGAACACCAGAGTGACTCAAAGGGCCAGTTAACTGCCCCCCTGATCAGAGGTTCAAGGACAGAACAGACTCCAGCAACCTTGAACAAAGGACATGGACCCTGCCAGCTGTGAGTCCCATCCCCCACGTGGGACCACCCCATTCATGGACCCTTAGAAGTGGTCATAAAGGTGCTTTGCTAGCCCAGCAGCGGTCCTGTGGGCAGAACCAATGCAGTGCGATCCATCTCATCACAGCTCCTCTTTGGAATGTCCACTGCGCGATGCATCCCTGACGCAGCACTTCACATAGCAGTCCACAATTTTCTTAGAACCAGCTTGTGTGCTACGCCCCTTGGCACAGGCCTTTGCATCAAAAGTCTCTTGCCGATGGTATCCTTGATGACGATGCAGGACTCCGCAGTGCAAGCCCGCAACTTCTTCCAGATGGTGTGCGATGCACCTTCGATGCAAGATTTTGTATCGCAAGTCCCTCATCATTGGTATCCTTGATGACAAAACAGGACCTTGCATCGCAGCCACGAAGTTCCTCAGAACCACCGACGTGGGATCTCACACTGTTCCACAAGAAGGATTCAAGGTACTCTTGTAAAGTGATCCTAACTTGGTCCCTTTATTTGGCCCGTGAAGCGGGCGCCATGCTAATAAAAAATAATAATAATAAAAGCTGGTGCCATGCTAACACATGCAGTGCAGAGCCCGTGCATATTTAAGTGAGTAAAGTTAGTGTAGGGAGCGGGATGGGGTTGGGTTCAGATGGGGAGAGACTTAGGGATGGGGGGCTCTGACATGGTAGAGGAGTGGGGATGAGGGAGTGAAGGACTGAGATCGAGTTGGGAGAGCCGTGCAGAAGAAAGGCATGGCTGCCATTGTTCAAGCTGAAGTGTGGCATGCCACGCTGCTAAAAATATAACAAGATCAGCGTGGGAGCGGCGTGCTGCGCTGCTTTAAAAAAATTATAATAGGTCATGTGCAGTGTGAAGAAAGAAAAGAAAGGCGTGTCAGCCATTCTTGAAGCTGAAGCGTTCCGCACTGGTGAAAAATAAACATAACATAAAGCGTTGCTTAAAAAAAGCATAATACAAAGTGTGGCGTGCCGTGCTACTTTAAAAAATATATATTAGGGAGTGTGCGCAGCATTAAGAAAGAGTTGGGCAAACCGCACAGAAGAAAAGAAAGGCACGACCGCCAACATACAATAATGTGCGCCGTGCCGCACTCCTCAAAAATAAGCAGTTGTGGGAGAGTGTGTTGTGCCTTCAATAAGAGAAAGTCATTTAAGAAAATAATGCTCACAGACTGTAGATAAAATGTACAGAGTAACAACATATGTTACAGGGGCAGTCCTCAAGGGAGGTTACAACAAGAGAAAAGGAGGTACTTAGGAGAGACTACCTAGCCTTTTCATGAATCAAAAGCCACCATCTACAGAGGACCCTAAGAGGAGCCAATTGAAAAGATGGGCGGAGCTTTAAGTCTGTACCCGAATACAGCATGTCTTGAAGAGACAGTGCAAGTGCTGCCTAGGCAAGACCTACAATACATGAACACACAGGGAGGGGTGTTGGGGAAACGGAGAGGAGCAGGAGCACAAAGCACTGGGATCAGAAAAGCTACCAACGGGAGACAGAAGAATAGGAATGCAGCAGGACAGAAAAAAGAGTATGAGTAAAATGTAGTGGGAGGGAAAGTTGAGGGTCGTCCCATCATTTCCATGTTACTAGAAACCAAGGGTTACCGTTTCTAGCCATTGGATTTTTGAGCCATGGCTGCATTGCATTCTGGAGCTTGGAGTTTAGTTTTTACAATGAAAACATAGACTATCAATGTAAACATACAAAGTGGCTAAAACACATTAAGGCTCTTGATATTGGGGGTTGGGGTTGTGGAGTGGGGTACTTAGCAAATACCCTGAAAGAAGAGCAGAGCAGTGAGGAGAGAAGGAGACCAGAGGACTGGGGAGAACCTCATGGGCATAGCCAGGAAACGTGTGGCACTTGGGACCTGTTACAGGCCTCATGCTTTTCGTCGTCGCTTGTCTGTGTCCTCAACCTTTAGGTTTCCAAGGATTTTAGGGTCGAAATCAGTGATCTTCTGACATTTTAGTTTTGAGAAACAGTAGAAGGCAACAAGAATGATACATTTTTAGTCTCATACCAGGCAGGCTTATGGAGGAATATATGTTTTTTCCGAATGACAATGGTTCTGAAAGGGATTGAGCAGGCTGTGAAGTAAGAGTAAATAAAGCTTGGTAGACTCCTGCAACAGAAGTCGTCCTGTAGGAAAGTCTCTACCGTGGCAGAGCTGAGCAGATAATCATTTTTTTTTTAAAAAGCCTAAACATATTATAACTATTGCAAACACTGGATCGTTTGCCTTTACTCACAACAGCGATACATTACTTTCAGAGGAGTTCATACAAGGCATCCAGGGTAAAATGTATCCTGAGACAATCTTCACTCAGAAGAGCAGTTCCTTAAACGAGTAAAGCAGCGCCTTTAGTTAAAAGCGGATTCTTCTCTCCTTCCACTGGATGAAAGTTTCATTTGACACTGCTCGGCCACATGGACTGGGCCGGCTTTAGCACTGGTGGCGCCCAGTGTGGGTATGTTTGTTGGCACTCCCAATGACACCCTTCTCCATGAATTCCCCCACGTACTACTCTTTAACGGTGACCCTCAAGTCTCCATAACCACTACCTCACATGTTTTGTTTTTGTTTTATAGAGCTACTTGTACCAGTGTAGGGTGTCATAGCACTGCTCATCACACAGAGACAACGAATCACACCTGTGTAAATCAGTTTATATGAAATGTTAAACATAAGAAAGAGGACATAAGAAAGAGGTATAGGAGTCACGTCATTCATACGGGGTATAGTTTAAGAGTGCTTGATCTGGAGAAGCACAAACTCAGAATTTAAAATGTACCACCATGGTTGAGGGTTGCCTTTACTAATAACAATTGATTTCTACCCAAATGAACCCTTTTGCAACATTAGGATAATGAAAGACTGGGCGTGAAATCAACACTTTAACTGATACCTTGCAGTTTCCATGCAGCTTTTTGATGACAGTTAATAGCTCACTGTTCTATAGTAGGATTTTAATTTATAAATTGCAAGTAACAAATTAATGTATCTGACAAAAGCAGTAACCCACTGAACTATTTACATTTATGCACTTCTGTGATCTGCGTGGTGCGCATGCTTTGCAGCAGGTATATTAACCATTCTGAACTACTTTATGAGTCAAAACTTCCACTAGACAAAACTCAATTAATACCCAGGAGGTCCATTACTCACCACAGTTTTCTTGACATTTTTATTGTTGCCTGAAACTTGCCGGAGGCAAGGAACGAGGCAGCAGTTGCATTTAAATCTACTATATATGTGACAACACAGCACCCGGCTGAAGTCCGCACCAGGTGCAGTGGCACCGATCGCACGCCCTAGAGCCGGCCCTGCACATGTATACTCCTTAGTGAGTATTTCACTTCACATTTGCTATTTTTGCCCTCTCATCGCATCAGATAGTGAAGTTGTTACCTTGCATTTGCATGAATTCTGCAAATGCATTTCAACACAGCTGTGTCCAGTTGTAAGGACAGTACCTTTCCATTTTTATCTATAGGCCTTCCGACGGAAGTGTGCTCTCTGACAAAGCAATGTAGCAATGTGACTGGACAAGATGACTTGTCACTTTTTAATAACTGCCAGCTACAAGCAGAGCCACTGAAATTATGCGATTATGCAGCAGCAGTGTTTTTCGCATGATTTGGGTTGGACAGGGACAGAAAATAGACCCAGGCACCAATTTAAGAGGGCACCAGACTAGTGAATTACATAGCCACTGTTGCAAATTGGAGCAATTTTGAACTTGTAAAGACATGCTGTGTGAGGAATGGAAGGTTGCATGTACTTGAGTTTGCTGCAGGTAATGTTTGTTTTAATGTCGAGGAAATAAAGAGTAAAAACAGGGCTGCAGACTATAAAACAGGCCCACCAACAACCAAGAAACAGTCCCACACACTGACCTGTCCCGCCAGACCGTCGGGCATGATTATAGATTTGCTGCAATTGCACATAATCCATCATCTGCTCCATAATCTGCAGAGTTTAACCAAAAAATTGTGTCTAGTTTAAACGGTTCAACAGTTACTAAAAATGTAGCAACACGTGTTATTGTGCAGTGGAAAGCCCTTTGCAAAGGTTTACTGGTCACCTTTCTATTGCTTATTGTTATTTTTATTTTTATGCGTTAAACTGGTACTTATGAGGTGCAACCTAAGGGCAGACTGTGTTAACAAGTGTAAAAATGACAAAATAATGAAATAATAATACAAAATGTGCCCAATTAGGTTGCATAATTTGTCTTTTAATGCAGACTAATTTAGTTAGCCCCGGTGCATAATATGGCCCTTTCCTGCTGCATAATTACAATGGTACTAGCTATAAGCACTACATCATATTTATTCTTTGATGCACTTTGTATTAAGAGATCCCCATGATATCTGCTATGAGTACAGAGATCTCAGAATTTGTAAACCCCAATAATTTTAGTGCTGTTGTGGCATCACTGCTGTCCAGGGTGGGAAGGAAAAGTGATTATTCACAGTTTTGCTGGGGTGTAAAAGGAGCTTCTCCACAAGGAAAATATTTTCCTTGTTTTGGTGATCCTGTTCCCCCTGGATGGACTACTCTGCTACAGGGGCGGCTGGTCCATAGGGGCGCCGGGGCAGCGCCACACAAAAGAAACTGCTCACTGCAGTTTGGGCAACAGGAATGTAAGCAGACGAATTGACAGCTTTCACAATTCGTCTGTTTACATTTCCGGCCGGCCGGTGCTTCAGGGGTTAAAGTGCGCATGTCTCCTGCTCTCTCCTGCGCACGCAGGTGAGAGCAGGCTTCCAGAAGATGGTCTAACTGCGCATGTGAGTGAGGAGCATTGCCCCTCACTCACATTCACACACCATTAGGATGCTGCGCATGCCCAGTATAGTGCATGCGTCTGTAGATAGGTTTCTGCCCGGGCGGTGATGCGTTTTGCGCAAAGTCGCCCCATGCCCTATCAAATGCCAGGATACGAGGAAACAAGGGTCCGCCGCCCGCCCCCCCCCCCCGCCCCCCCCACCCCCATCGCATTCGGTCTCCTGATTTGGCACCGTTAGTATTTCCTGTTGAGCGTTGCAAAGGAGACGTGGGACCGAAGAAGATGCCTCATGCCTGGTAAGTTTAATTCATTGCATTAAAATGTAACCCACCCCTCTCCGCGCGGTTAACCCCTTCCCCCCCAGCCCCCTGATTCATGCCGGCCGTGACTGGAGTCGTTCCACCGGCCGCGACTGCCCCATATAACAATTGTGGCCTTATATTACTGTGTAGAAAACCCGCCCGCACTTCCCAGAACACAGAGATAAGAAGCCCCAGGCAGATGACAAAAAGATTTCACTTAGAACAGAGGAAGACAGTCTGTAAAAGTATGAAAACCGAAATAAACATACATTTTCCTGTGCAGAAAACGTTTTTCACTAAACTCCTAAACACACTGAATGAAGTAACAATGCAGCCATTTGACAGGTTTAATGATAACATAAGATCCCCTCTACTAATTCTAATTCCAATATTGTCGTTTATTAAGCAATTTAATACCCACAACATATCGGTTTGCCCTCATGCATGAATGAATGATGGATGCAGGATGGATGCAGGATGGATGGGTGGGTGGATGCATGAATGAATGATGGATGCAGGATGGATGGGTGGATGCATGAATGAATGATGGATGCAGGATGGATGGGTGGATGGATGGATGGATGGATGGATGGGTGCATGAATGAATGATGGATGCAGTATGGATGGGTGGATGGATGGGTGGATGGATGGATGGATGGGTGCATGAATGAATGATGGATGCAGGATGGATGAGTGGATGGATGGATGGGTGGATGGATGGATGGGTGGATGGATGGATGGGTGGATGCATGAATGAATGATGGATGCAGGATGGATGCAGGATGGATGGGTGGATGGATGGATGGGTGGATGCATGAATGAATGATGGATGCAGGATGGATGCAGAATTGGTGGATGTATGGGTGGATGGATGGATGGATGGGTGGATGCATGAATGAATGATGGATGCAGGATGGATGCAGGATGGATGGGTGGGTGGATGCATGAATGAATGATGGATGCAGGATGGATGGGTGGGTGGATGCATGAATGAATGATGGATGCAGGATGGATGCAGGATGGATGGGTGGATGGATGGGTGGATGCATGAATGAATGATGGATGCAGGATGGATGGATGGATGGATGGGTGGATGCATGAATGAATGATGGATGCAGGATGGATGCAGGATGGATGGGTGGGTGGATGGATGGGTGGATGATGGATGCAGGATGGATGCAGGATGGATGGGTGGATGCATGAATGAATGATGGATGCAAGATGGATGCAGGATGGATGGGTGGGTGGATGGATGGGTGGATGCATGAATAAATGATGGATGCAGGATGGATGGATGGATGGGTGGATGCATGAATGGATGCAGGATGGATGATGGATGGGTGGATGGATGGGTGGATGGATGGGTGGATGGATGGATGGGTGGATGCATGAATGAATGATGTAAGGATGCAGGATGGGTGGGTGGGTGGATGGATGGGTGGATGCATGAATGATGTATGGATGGATGCAAGGTGGTTCGGGCTCGCTCGCTCGCTGCAGTGCAATATGCAAATTAGTTTACGCCTCACCACTTTCAAATGTCACCAGCCGCCCCTGCTCTGCTATAGAGAATGCTGCACAGCAGGAATTGGGGTCTTCTGAATACGTTATGTGACTTTCCCAAAAGTACACCTCAAAGCCTGCATCTACCACTGCTTTCCTGGCATGTTACTGGGAATGGTGGTGAAAAGGGAAAAGTTGTAAAAGTATGTGGAGATGGAGGCAAAGATCCCCAAATGTATTTTTTATGATTTTGTTTGCCAAGAGCAAACTAAAATTCATAATCCACCAGATATAATGGCAATATTCACAAAAAAGTTGGAACATATTGTGCAGATCTTTGCCACTGGCTGTATATGCTTTCATGCTTTCATGCCTTTTCACTGTTAAGCAACATCCCAAGAAACACGCCTCGGAAGCTGCAACAAAAACAGTGCATACTAACTTCTCCATAGCAGTTGCACCTCTATAGTTAAGGTTGACAACCCAATATCTGAGTTTTAGATCATTGATAACTTTGGCTCTTTTTGATGGCCCTGCACCAAAGTGAGAAACTTGTAAAAGTGTGCCATATTTGGTGCAGATTGGTCAAACTGTTGAATGTTGCCCTTTCTGCAGGGTCACCCTGATATTTTGGGCTTTTTGCTGAACCCTATTTTTGCTGGCTATAGAACTCCATGTACTTTACAGTACGTGCTAACTACTGGTAAAAAAACATTGTGGTCTTCCCTTTAACGTGATGACATTTGTGTTCACCTTATTGGCATATTTAACTTACCTTTAGGTTTCTAATATATTCTACCATTGTGTCCCCTGAGCCTGTAATGTAAAAGTCATAAGTGGAGTGCAGCATTCATTGTGTCATCTACTACAGTGACTAAACATGATTGCAGGTCTGCCACAGTAGCCTGGCTGTGCACGTTTAAACTGCAAATTCGAACTGTCAAAATAAGCCCTTTTTGACAGGTCTAAAATCCCCGTGTAAATATTTTGAAGTCACCCCTAAGTAAGCCTTACTGCCCATTAAGGCAATGTGCATGGTATTTAAAAGTAAGACATGCAAACATTAATGTTGAACCTGTTTTTATAGCACTTAAAATCTATTTTCGCTGTAGGTTGGATGTTTAATAGGAAAGCATTGGAATACATTGTTAAATGTAATAAGTATTATCTCTGCCTTGAAAACAGCTACACATTTAATTTTTGGACATTTTGAAATATATATTACAAGAACCAATTCACTGGTGAGATCAGATTTGAAATAAATATTTTACTAAGAGGACTTTTAAAAAGTCACCTTTGCCCTGCCTGAAGTCCCTGGAAGCTAAATATGCATATTGCTCTTTCCTTTCTGCCTGCCAGTAATTAGCATTTTAATGGACGTGAGTGTGGTGTGAACGTTTTCCCAGGGCAAGGACAAAAGCCGTAAGGTGTGAGGAGGTGTTGTTGTGCCCTTAACAGGATGGCTTGTGAGCATGGCACAAGGACTTGATTACCTTCAAAAAAGCGTACTCATTAGTAAGCAGATGTAGCTAACACCCAGGCCTGCACCCTTCTTTAGTCGCTCTAGCCCAACTTGCCTCAATTACCGTTGGTCTTTTGTGGATATCACAGTGTCAGATCATGCTGGAGTGTCAAGACCTTCTTAACAGGTCTTCTGGGGTTTTTCATTTGACATTTGGGATGCGCCTCAAAGGAGGGAAATAGAATGTTAAAACAATTTGTGTGTATTCACTGTCTGGTTGCTGAAAGCTCAGCTTTGTCCTACCAGATGTCTGTCTTTCAGTTTTTTGAAGGCACAGGAACTGCATGAAAGGAATTTTAGTGTTAGATGTGGAAGGACACTAGGATCACCATATTACAGTCTCCACACACACCCAGCCCTCCGAGCGCAATTTTAGTGTGGCCAAATACTTCAGTGTCCAAAGTGGGAAGGGTTAGCTTGGGGAGCCTTTACCCCATTGATTAAGGCATCCCCAGGGGTCAATCTTATCCACTAGCAGCTCATGCCCAATATAACTGTGGCACAACCTCTTCTTAAAGCTACAGGGACATAGTAAGCCTCAAGAGGCCTTTACCTGCAACTTCCCAGCTGACCACTGACAACTGGACCTAGACTGAACCCTCCTCTTGGCCTCTGCCTTCCATCAGGTCCTGGGGGCTTTAGAAGTGTACTCCTGAGGTGGACTGGGACTAAAAGTTTAAAGTCAAAAGATAAACACCTCAACCTTTCACTATTATTGAAACTGTGTAATTCCTGCCACTGTTTCTACTTAAAAACGTTAAAAATTCTTATCTCCAGTTCCCCTTCAATTTTTTTCATTTTGGTGTAATTTTGTTTATTACATTTTACTTGATTTTCCTAATTCATTTTGGGATTTTTTATGTTTTCCATCTTGCCTTCATTACTGTTTTGATACGGCATTATTACTTTATACATTGCCCTAAACTAAGCCTGCCTGCTGTATACCATAGCTACCAGGAGTTGAGCTCAGGTTCATTTAGCAACTTTGAGGATTCGCCCTGATAAGGATTGAGTCTATTGCTTGAGGTGGGTAGTTACCCACCCCAATTATTACCTCAATTTCATACACAAATGGTTGAAAAGTTATAAGATGTGGTCGAAAAACTCATTTATGAGTTTCCAATAAAATTGGATTTCTTAAAGGAAATATTTCTCTGCGTGTACCTGCATAAAGTTGTACAGATGGTTACCAACGTTTTCTGGCACCAAGGCTTTTCAGTCGTTCAGTGCCTCATTTAGAAAAAGTGGTTTTGAAGACTTAAGGCAAAAAATATGTGTTTAGTATGCATGCAAGTAAAGAGATCAATTTACAGAGGTTTGCACCTTTTTTTAAGTTTAAAAATTTTGCAAACAGTCCGGAAATTCAAACACTTCAGAAAATGATTAACTTAGATTGTGTTTGCGAACACATCACATGTTATATTTAAGAGACATAGCCAACATACTGACACTATCCTGTCTGATACACACACTTCATGACCCCAACACATGCACACTACATGTGATACACACATCCTGCACATATGATGGATGACACACTTTACACCGATAGCAAATGTTGCATACACTCAACATCCAGAAACTCCATGCACTATAGATGTTTGTAAACACTATTGAAAGGTATATATTCCTGACTTCTCACACACATACTCATCAAAGACTCACACATTTGGCTATATGTACATAAAACAAACTCCCAATTTATAAATGATCCCCAAGATAGGGACATCTGTCCAAGATGCTGTTAAAACCCACTACTGACTACCTGCTCCTGAGTATGCACACCCTTGAAAGACAGGCTCCTGTCTTCATACACACTTGTGCCTCTATAGATATGCAGTAAGAAGGATAACATGCACATCTGTTGCACTCCTGAAACATACACACTCCCCTGACACCTTACACATTTTCAACACACATTCCTGTCTCTGTATACATGTTTAACAAATATGTTGAGTTCCAACTTGTTTTTTTTTTAAAGTAAAAAAAGCTTGCAACATTTTGCACATTTAAAAATACACACACATAAATAAGCATTTAATATTACAATTTGATACACACACTTCATACCTACAAACTAAATGCTATACACATGTTTTAAGAAATTGGGTTACTGGTTGACTGGGGAGTAAGCTGTGGTCAAGCAGTAAAGACAATCGTTTGTCAGGGTAAGGCACAAGCAAACCCTAAATTAACGTGTGCTCAACCCCCTGGTAGCTTGGCACAGAGCAGTCAGGCTTAACTTAGAGGCAATCTGTAAAGTATTTGTGCAACTGCAATGCAGCGAGGCTGTGGTATGAGGTCCATTTGCGTCGTCGAGGATCCCGTACACGGGCTTACAATGCGAAGCATTATGTCAGGGATGCAGTGTGCAGTTGGGGCAATGTGTTGGTTCTGAGGAGCTGCAAGGCTACGATGCGGAGTCCGGCATCATTGTATAGGCTGCTTTCACCAAGAGATGTGAGAACCTGTGCCGTGGATGCACCACGCTGTCAGATGAAGTGTTGGTTCCCAATACCAGCAGAGGCGATACGTGTCTTTGCAATGGCCCAATCTACGCAGAAAGGGTGATGTATCAGTTCTGCTCAGTGATGCCCACTCAGCAGAGATTGGTCGGTTCAGCTTGGGAATGCACAGCTCAGCAGAGCAGATGTATCAGTTCCGCTATCAAGCACCTTAGGCCAACTTCCAAGAGCCCAGAAATGGGGTACCACCAAGGGTAGGGTAGACTCACAGATGACAGAGTCCAGGTGCAAGTTTGTTGGAAGTCTGTTATGTCCATGAGGCTTCAGATCTGAAGGGCAGCCAACTAGCTCTTAGAGTCACTCTGGGTACTGGGTTCTTGGTTGAAGAGATGCAGGTCCAGTCCTTCTCACACAGATAAGAGAGCAGCAGGTCAACCCAGCAAACCAGGAGTCCAGCAAAGTGCAGTCCAACAGAGTGGCAGTCCGTCAGAAGCACAACAGTCCTTTTTCCTGGCAGAGTATACACAGGTCCAAAAGTGTACTGACGGATTGGTGTCTGAGGTCCCCTTTTCCTACCCTGGTGCCTTGATTCTGGAAAGTGGGGAAAGCTTCTAGACAGTGTCTTTAAAGTGCACTGATGCACTGACTTTCCAGTCTTGGCTACAGTCTAACTAAAGGGGGTATGTAGCCCTTTGCATGGAGACATGACACAGCGTGTTCAGGTGTAAGTGAGGCTGGGCCCAGGTCCTCCCTCCCATACTGTCAGTGATGGCTCACCCATGGTTTTGCTTTGTTTGCCCTAAGTTGGCAGGGTATGCCCAGACGTGGGTCTCTTGCTCACTTTGCCACTGGATTCAAGCTAGCCTGGCAGATGACGGCTGATTAGCCAGAAACCGGTCCCAGTATGCTTGTTTCCGGTCCAGGGAAGACATGGCTTGGCAGTTCAGGCTGGACTGTTACCATGAGGCACAGGGTCAGACTGATTTGACTATGGCCATGTCTGAACTAGGGTGGCGGAGTGAGCTATAGAATGATGATGGATTACTCCCAGATCAGTTGACTGGGGGTGAGTGCTTGCAATGTTCAACACTCCGTCCATCATCCCCTTTGGTTTTGCTTTGTCTAGGAGGAATACACAAAGCCCAATTGTCAATACACTCAGTCATGTGACCAGACACATGTTGCAGACACCAAATGGCTAAGGCAAGAAAAAGCCAACTTTGTAAAAGTAGCATTTTCAGAATTGTAATTTAAAATCAGACTTCACCATAAATTAGGATTTGAAATTAGGATTTCAGAGACAAGGGGGTAGGGTTTGGATGTTGTGTGGGATGGCGGCTCTCCTTTGATCTCTGTGAGGAACTGTCCAAAATGCTGACACTTCTTCATCCATACTGACCTGGGAGCTTTATATAGCCTCTCTGGAAGCTTTGCTGTGGGCTGATAGACCATCAATCCCATCGTTCAGGCTTCCTTGGCTCCTGACTCAAAATCAGACCGCTTTCCAAAGGGAATCAAGGTCGGGTGAGTCACTGGGGGAGTCACTGGGGGGCTTGGTTGGGTCCTCCTGACACCCTCTCCTGCACACATTTAGTTTTGCCTCCCACACCAACCTACATTTCCCAGCTGGAGGCTTCACTCAGCAAGCAGCCACAAGTCTGGCGGTCATGTCTTCAAGTGGGTCCAGGGCGCCACAGGCCCATTTACCTATCTCTTATTTGGCCCATATTCCAATGCCACTGCCTTATCTCTGGGAGCCCCCAGGGACAAGCAGCATAAGCTGCACAGCACATTATCGCTCTCTTGTTAAGGACCTGCTTTGAATTTCCCTTCTGGCTTCTCTGATATTTTTTGGCCTACATACACTGTGTCCTGCACCATCCAGCTGCCAATGGTGAAGTACCTGATCCTACCCACCTGACTGCCTAATTTATTTGGGGGGATCTGCGGTGCTTGTTAATCACTGACACATTACTTCGAGATGTAGGTGCAGCTTCCCCGTGCCTCTTCCTCCAACTGCCTCGTTCTCTAACATCTTGACCAGTATAACACTCGCCCAGCATGTAGTTACCAGGAACTTCGCTCGCATTTCTGACATGAGGAGGTTACCAGATCACGCTGCTTTAATATTCGTGGCTCAGGCCCCTCTACCTACGAATCATCATTTGTGACCTAAGTACTGGTACTGAAATTCTACACTCTGTCTTCTGACCCATCTGTACGAGGTGCCCATACACACCAAAATGGCATTGCAGATCTTAAAGAAACAAAGGATAAGAACCCGAAAGGGAAGCTAAAACGCTCCAAGCAAGAAGGCCCATTAACATAGTGTCCTATCAGAGATAAATTTGAAGACGCCACAACAGTGGAAGCCATCCTGAAAAAGCTTAGCGCAGTTCATTATCTTGCTCAGAGAACCAAAACGAATACAGACCTCCTTCAGGTGGAAGTGGTCGGCATTAGGAGATATTTTAAGTACTTTTACATCAGTCTCAATCATGTGGCAACCAGAATAAGCAACGTAGAAGACCACACTACAGCCAACAGGAAAATGTTGGATCACATTATTTCCTTCCTCAAGAGAGACATCACCAATTTGGAAGACTACAACAGGCGAAGCAACCTCAGAATATTTGGGCTACCCAAGGGTACCAACGCATTTTAAAGACTTGTTTTGTGAAAACAATGTCTCGACTGTAACTAAAAACTCACTTCTTGAGCATAAAAAAGGTTATAACAATTAACATAAATATTGTGAGTACAATGTCTATTTGGATCTGAGTAGTAAATTGGTAATATATATTTCACTGGGAATATTGCATCCTAATATGCCTTTGTGTTCCAATTTACACATATTAATTCATCTTGATATCAAACATTTTAGCTGCTTTTAGCCTTCCTCTGGACCATCTGTTTTTATCGATAAATAGTTATCAAATTGCAGTCATTTTCTCCATCTGGATTAGCTTGACATGTTTAGTTTCAGTGCGTTGTCGCTATTAAAAATATATATATATTTATACTGTGGCATTCTGCTGGAACACCTGGCCTTCATGGCATCACACCCAGGAAATGAACTCAGATAGGAATACTGGGCTACTACACTGCTATTTGATCTACATGTGTCAGAAGGCATCTAAGCGTGTGAGGGTGGCTATGGGGGAGCCTGATATCGACATTGCACACTTAGAGGGCGATTTCAATGTCGTTCGGAAGGGCTCCAAACCGGAGTCAAAAACTTCAGATCCGATTTGTAGCCTATGTTTCTGTCCGAAATGTCCCCCTTACCGAGGAAGCCATCTGGGCTGACCGAATCGGTTCGGAACCCAAATCAGTCTCTCCGACTCGTTCAGAGCCAAATTATGCAGCTCAATGGGGACAGCTTCTGACCGAGCAAGTACGATGACCGATTCTCACAGCCATACAGACTTGATTTTGCAGAGACAAAACAGCTGTAAGAATCAGACTTTGTGGGGCTGTAGCAGGCTTCCCTTTAACCGGGGCCCTCCGAATCAGTTGCAGGGGGGTACCCATGGGTCCCCCCTTGCCTGCCACAGGGTGTACGCTTTTCCCCAACCACCCCTTTTTTCAATGAGAGCCTGTGTTCACGTTAGGTATGCAGGCTCCCATTTAATTAAATGGGAGTCCCACCAAACCGAGTCCGTAACAATACGGACACATGGTAATCGGTCTGTCGGACACCAGGAGCGTGATTTGTACGGAAAGCATTCCTAACCCGAGTTGTTCGGAATGCTTTCCTAACGACATCGAAATTGGCCCCTTAGTTGTTTTGTTGCCCACTGTTTTGTTCCTGATTTATACTAACATAGACAATAATTCATATGCATCAATCTGTACATGTGTGGATCAGGCCCCACCGGCTGTATTTGGCTGAAAATACAAATAAAATCTGTTCTAAGAAAAATATATACAAAATATCAGTCTGTCTAATTATTCTTATTCTTTTTCAGAATTTATTGAGGATTTACTGCTACCCAGGCCCTCGTCAGCAGCAGGTTGGACTACGGAAGCGCCCTCTACGCGGGAGCCTCGGCCAAACTCCTGAAACAAATACAACGCATACAGAACGCCTCTGCACGCTTGATCCTCAACTTCCCCCACTGCAGCCACATCACACCCCATCTGAGAGACCTGCACTGGCTTCCCATCAACGAGAGGATTACCTTCAAGCTCCTCACCCAGGCACACAAGGTGCTCCACAACACCGGACCAGCATACCTCAACAGATGACTCACCTTTCACACCCCCAACCGCCGCTCCGCTCCGCCGACCTAGCCCTCGCCACCGTACCCCGCATCCGAAGAGCGACCTCCGGCGGCAGATCATTCTCCCACCTCGCCGCCAAGACCTGGAACACCCTCCTCACCCTCCTACCGCAGACCCAGGACCTACTAACCTTCATTAGACTACTCAAGACATGGCTATTCGAGCAGTAGCAGCATCCCTTGCCCGCCTTCCCAGCGCCTTGAGACCCGCACAGGTGAGTAGTGCTCTTTACAAATGTTCTGATTGATTGATTGATTGAAAATCATTCGGCAGGAAGGATGACTTCATAAATATGTTGCAGACGTCAATACATTTTCTACTTTATAATTCTCTTTTCCACTCCCAAGGGTAGAGGTCCAACACAAATATTAGAGCTCCTGCTGTATGTTGATTATTAACAGTTCCATCAACGACTTGCTGACAATTTCATTTATTAATTTAGTCTCCATTTTGATTCATTTAAATCAATTTCTTAGCATTGGTACAATTCACCACTGCAGAAGTTCAATCTAGTTATTTAAAAAGACTCAAGCCATAATATTTTACTTGTTCATTTCACTTGTATCTGCATGTTATTTCTCTACTAGCACTGGACATGTTGTTTATAAAGTTTACACATTTCTTTGTGTTGCGAGCCTATAATATCATGTTAATCCTTTGTAAAACAAAAATTGTTCCATTAATAATAAAATCCCTCCGTTATCTGTTATGGGTCAATATATCTCTATTGATTTTATTTCAGGATGTCTTCATTTCAGACACCTACTGTGGTGGAAATTTTAAAATATCAGTGAGAAGGAGTCATAAATTAATTTTGATCTCACAAGAGCTGTACAGTGACATGCCAAAAAATAATATTCAATCCTATGCTTCTGGACTAAAATTGTTAGGGACATATTTGCAAGCCCTATCGCCGCCACCACCACGTCACTTTTCATGACGTTGTGGTGGCAATAGGGGCATCGCCTTGTTTACAAGGCAGCGCTAAGCCACTAAACATCGCTTAATACTGCCTTGTAAATAAGGCACCCTTTCACACTATACTTAGCGTGAAAAGTGAGGGCAAGGGGTATTGCAGTGGGGGTTCCACCGCAACACCCATTGATTTTAATGCTGCCCCATAACTTCAAGGGTGGCGTAAATATGGGGCTGCGCCAAAATTGAGACCAGGGAAAACCTGGTCTTACCCTTGCGCAATGAGGAGAAATGTTTAATTTCTCCTCGTTTTTGCTATTTCCATGTGTGCTGCGTTGTGCAGCACACAGGGAAACAGCAAAACACAATTAATTGTTTATGTGCAGAAAGGTGTGCCTTCCTGCATATAAATAGTCATTAAAAAATGTTGTTTTTCAACTTCTATGTGTGCTGCATTAAGCAGCACACATAGCAGTTACAAAATGCCATTTAAAGATTGTTTATGTGCAGGAAGGGACACCTTCCTGTACATAAACAATCTTCCCCTGCAACGCAGGCACCCTTTCACTATGGTGCAAGGGTGCCTGCGTTGGCGCTAGGCAGCTAAATTTAGCACCAGGGCAGGGGAAAAGCAGGGCTGAACCATATTTGTAAATATGGATCAGTCCTGCATTTAAGGATTGGCGAAGCACGGCATTAAACCACGGAGGCTAATGCTGCGCTGCACCACTTCTTTAGTAATTATGCCGCTTACTGTTTTAGCATCTTAGATGTCACTAATATCTCAGTTCATACTTGGTGTATCCTTTGAACTCTCACACTTCTCTCTGATGAAAAAGGCATTTTGTTTTCTTTTGTTTTCAAAAGCCCGAAACAAATATATTTAATTTGTTGCAAATTCACCATATGCATGTTAATCACACATTGACAAGCTTATAACCTTGATATCAAGTTTGCAGATCTATTTCCAGGATAATTAAATTCTCATTAGATATTCAAAAGGCAAGTCAATTATAATTTGTATTATGCTTGTAGTTATTAAATTTCTTTACAGTCTTCCATGACCTTAATCACCGTTACAAGTACGGCTGCATCCACTCCAATATAAGTAACTTATTAGCAGTTACATTTTCTTACAGGTCTGTTCTATTCTCACATGACTGTGTATTACCAATGTGTATTAAATATACTACTTCAATACATTTGCAAAGAGAGAATCCTCCTGATTGTGCCAGGGTTGTGGGTGACCTTTTGATTTGTTCATTTAACCCTGAAATAGATTACTGTGTATCATAAAATAATTTTTGAGTGGTTTTGCAAAAATAAGTGGTTCAGCATATCATTCATCTTCCTTGTGGCTCTTAACAATATAGCATTTTAATCAGCACCTGATCTCTTTCATTTCAGATTTTCATGTGATATTCAATAATTTTAGTAGTTTGACCCATACAAAGATTTTGACACAGGAATAATGTTTAGAAAGCTACAAATTTGCTTATACATTTGTACGTGTGTATAGAGGATGCCTTACTGTTTTGTAGCTGACAGTGTTTGTATTCCAGTTATACAAACCTAGGATGTGCTGCTAGATAATATTTGATGGAAGTATGCACTTATTTTTCTCACAGTAGGCCCCTTTTTAAATGTGCATAAAAGTTATTTCACTCTTACGCGCAGCACGGCATAATACACTGTACATGGTAGATGCATCGGGTACATTAGCGGGGGACAGCAGGAGAGCATGGCGGACCCTATTGGAGGTTTTTCTTCTCCCGCTATCTCCCCTTCCTGCTTTTTAATTGTAGCTTTTAACTCCCATTAGGTAACAGCGCGCTACAATTTGATTCTATTTCGCATCTTACGTTCCCCTTTTAATTCCAGATGTTTGATGTATTTCCTGCCATATCTTGCCAAACAGCTATTGTGCTATATTTATATGTAATCCTATAGTCATGTTGCTCATGTAAGCATGGATATCTGATGTATTATCCGACATGTTTGTTTTGTACCTCAAAAGTCCTCTCAGCTTTTTTTTTTTAAATATTCTCATTTTGTGACTGTTTTTTAAATTCTCATGTGTGCTTACAGTTTTGCACAGTATTCTTTTATGTACTTTTATGGTCTATAGTTTTTTAGGACTGAATAAAGTTTTATTTTAAAAAATGTACATAAAAGTTACTTCAGTCTTTCACTGATGTTGAAATGTAAGATCTCCTAATTACCTTCCGTGATATTCTTATTTGTATTTCTCCTTAGGATTTATTTAAATACAAAAGCTATTCTTCAGTCCATATTATTTTCTTTTTTATTTTCTGGAAAGTTTCATGGTGTTGATATTTGAAAGTATTTGCAAGATCTCTTTATTATGTGTCATAGGTATCCCCCATTTCTAAATTTCTCTATCAACAGTTTTAGAATGCTCTTCGTGATCTTCTCTGATGCTAGATTTCCATTGTATATGGAGGAACTCTCAACATGGTACGTTCTCTTTTACGCTTTTGTGCTCACTAGAAAAGTGTAGTAATGAGTGTAGTAATGTTTTAATTCTGGAAGTTTTATGTATAATGTCATCTGAAATCTACCTTATTTCTCTAAACACAGTCAATGTAGAAATTCATTCTTGCAACCATTCAAAATTTCAATTTCAAATTGTTGTCTGTTGGGATCATCCAGTTAAGGAATGGGTTTTATTCGTCTGGGGTACCAATCCAGATGACTAACTATTGTCTATAAAGCATATCTGGTCACGTTTTTATTTGTCTGAGAGGATTATTCAGTGTATTGTTTCTTGCTACTTAAAGTGTGGCCCATTTGTGGCAAATGTGGCCAGCATAAGAATTCCCTTCATCGAACTGTAATATTATTTTTGCCAAGAATACATTTTTTGGTGAGTACATGACAACACAGTGAATTGTCAAATCTTTTGGCACTAAATGTGGGAGTGTCTTATGATCTAGCATTCTCTTAGAAATTGTAATCATGTGTCTTGAGTATCATTCATGTAAAATATATGCACAATTAAAATATATATTATATAAAGTATATACAAGTCGCTGAAATACAGTGTTTTTAAAAATAATTTATTATTGAACATGTTATCACCATTGTCATACCTTCCACCTATGAAGCCATACGAAGAATATGGGGTTGTAGAGAAATGTTAGCATCTGAGGTGCTTACCCATCCATTTTCCAAGTATCCTCAATAAAACATTAACCCAAGTGCTTAATATTCGAGTTAGGATAATATACCAAGTTTGTTTACTTATATATTCGCACAAGTTAATCAACAATATTGTCAGCATAAATACTATTGACAAAATTGAAATATATGTAGAATAAAGTAAATACAGCCAATAAAACCCTTTCAACAATATCACAGGGTTCGCTGAGATTGGATGCAAACTTATTAGTGGCGCTGTCACTAGCTATAAAATACACAGCAAAAGCTAAAACGTTGTTAATCACAGAGACCACAGGTCATAAGCCAAAGTCCCTACCTCGGACAAAATGACACAATTTATCTACATCACCTATCCAAAACCTCTCCTGTGTAGTCTGAGTGATTACTCCCAAATATACATGTGAATTTACAATGTACACCATCAACTGCAACAGGCATCAATTTAAATGATACAATAGCACGTTCTGCTGCAATATCTGCTGTTTGATAAACATACATGTACCTCTAAGCCAATAATGTGATAGTTCTTGATCATTTTTGCTCCTGCCTCATTATCAGGTGGTGTTAAACGAGTGGTGTAGCAAGGGGGGCAGTTTTGGGGCCGGCGGCCTCTCTCGCTCTTACCTGCCGCCCTGCGGCGGCATTTGTCATCAGCACACCCTCCCCCTATCTTCAATGTGGCCAGTCCTGGAGTAGCAATCAGAGTAATGAATCTTGCCAGCACAGCCCCCCCCCAACCCCCCGCCCTTCAATGCGGAGCGGCAAAAGCAGGGACCACCACGGGCGGACAAAGAGCTAGGTATTAAACAGAAGCCTAGTGCGTTTTTTCCAGTATATCCTACAAAAAAAGGATTTTTTTCAGACTCTTGGGCCAGAGATTCATTTGAGTAGCTGCATAATCAACAGCACCAACAATATTTTTCACATTTCCATGTGAATCTCAATTCATGTATATCTACTAACAGCATTCTGAATTTCAAAAAATTCATCCAAATTGTTGGTGAAAACTCAGGGCCCGACTTACAAAGGGCCTCCACACTTGTGGCAGAGGCCCCGCCATCGTGGGTGAGTCTACACACTCAGGGCAGAATCTCCCCAATGATAATTCTCACTGCGGAGTCTCCGCACACGGATTGGAATCTCCGCAATGAGAATTCTCATTACGGATGATTACAGGTAAGTAAACATATAAATAAATAAAACGACTTTCGTTGCGCACACTACATCCCCAAATGCGATGCATGGAAGCAAGCAACAAAATGTGTTTTATTTATTTATCAGACCCCCCAGGATATAGCGGCATGGATTTGCAAATTTAGCGGCACAAATATGGAAATTTAGCAGCACAAATATGGAAATTTAGCTGCATTTTGCGGCACTTTATTTGACTCATTCCAGTTCATTCCTGCGTTTAGATGTAGAACGGCTCCCACCCCCCTGCATGATTTGCTTCAGTTGGAATTAAAACTGTCTCTCTCACTTAATTAAGTGTGACGTTTGACCTCGGAAATCCTGTTGACGGGTTAAGGAATTTCCTCAGGTCAGGTAAGACATGGGCAGCGAAGAGGCTACTTCGAAGATTAACAGTTAATAAGAGCACGCATCATTCTAAGATATCTGTTAGTGCGTGTGTATGCCTACTCACGAAAGGCAGCCATCTTGAAATGATTTCAAGATGTCTGCCAGTGCATCCAAACTCAGGTGTACGCAGGGGCAGCCATCTTGAAGAGGTTTTGGAAATAAACTTTACCAAAATACATAAGAATTGGCAATGCAAGATCTATTGACTGTGCCAATGTTTGCTTACAATTTAGCCTTTTTGATGCTCTCTTGGTTTGGAGTACAGACCAACCTTTTATATAAGAATGCAATGGGGGTAAAAAATGTCTTGCTCCAGATTCAAATCTTTAAGATATGGGCATTTTATTTGCATTTGCCATGAAACAACGATTTGTACACAATGTCCCGAAATACAATTCGGTAAACATTAAATAGCACTAAATGCAAAACGCAGCCTTCAATTTTGGTAAGTTTTCAGGCACAGTTAGTCATGATGTGTGTTTCTAGGTGTGCTGTAAGCTTATGTTTGTATGCGAGCAGTTACAAGTTTCACCTTGTCTTTTATTTATTACTCTAAGTGCTGATGAGTACAACCAAACAAAAGGAGATCTAATCGAAGCACCATTATGTGCATAATTTATTATATTAATTTAATGCATGATTAATTGATGAGTGTGATTACCAAACAGCACAGAATTTCTTGATGGACCTTATTAATAGCACACTAGTAACTGACAGCAATCGTGTCCTAATTCAACAAATTCAGATTATATACTGACCTTTACCAATCTAAGCCTGACCTCAGGCAGGCACACATCACCTTCTGATTTCGCGGGCACTTTTGTAAAAATCGCAGCATTTTTACAAAAGCGCCGATTTCGCGGGCACTTTTGTAAAAATCACGGCATTTTTAGAAAAGTGCCGATTTCGCGGCAAACCGCGAAATTGCGAAATCCTGGATGGTCTGATTTATATTTTACTTACCTGTAATCCTCCATAATCCATAGATTATTACGCCCCACCCGGCCCCTCCCCCTCCCCACGTCACCACTCCTAATATCCAGAAAGAAAATGGCTCCCCTTTGAGGGCAATCTTTGTTGTAAGACCTGCTACCATGCTCAGTAAGAATCTATGATTCATCTTTTGTATGGTTATACTTCAGTCTCCCATGTCTCTTTCTCCTCCGTGTATATAACAAATCCCTTTTGATTTGACACATGCCTGACATATATTGTAGAAGCACTTCCCCTGTTTTTAAAACACAGTTTGAGCCTAATTTTTCTGAATAGTTTTTGGGTATATATATTTATGGAGAAGAAAATGTATTTGGGTTGGAACAGGTGTAAGGTCTTTATTAAGTAATGATATCTCTGTCTCACTGAATTTGTTGTTTGGAAAGTTAATAATTGGTGTTTCGATTATTTCCGAGGTACCAACCATAGTTATAGTTGGTTTGATCTTACACCCTAGCTGGTTGGTCCTGGTTGTTGATATCTCCATCTCACTTATTTCTGTGGTCTCAGATTTTCTTTATTTAAAAAAAAAAAACATTCCTCCCTCGTCATCACTTTGTTGGTATTCATTCCATATTTGTACTTTAGATGGAAATGGTTTTTCCTGATTTTAGTCAGGTGTGTTCCTCTTTGGGCTTGCAGTGAACATATTACTTTAATCCCGTCTTATCTATTGTAATTGATTATATATCGGTTTTTGATGCCTTGGGGAAACGCTTTACTAAAGTTACACTGTGCCATTTACAAGATTGGTTAAATGAAAAACCATTGGTTTCATTACATCTAGGGGGGTTTGAGACCCATTGTAGTACAACATATAGAGGTCTAGCATTGAAGCTTACTGTGGAGTAGTGCATGGAACAGAAGCAGAAGGACGACACCGACTTTGTTGATCTATCAAGTGCTTTGACACAGTTGGTCGTTTCACATTATGAGCTAAACTTTCACCCTGGAAAACCACATCTGTTCCCAGATTTACAAACATTTTGTGCTGGGTTTGCATCACAAACGGTGACACAAACTTGAGCAAAATTGGTTTGGGGGATTTAATTTCCTGCACAAAACTCGTTTTGCTTTGTCAAGCTGTCTCAAATTACGCAAAGCATTTGAGCTGCTTTGTGTTACACTGCGCCAAGTGGGCATTCCATGGGTGGAATTCTAATGCAATCATCCATGGTTTTTGATGAAAAACCCTATCTACTAACAATAATAGACAGGGTTTTGCACCAAAACAAATAGTGGCACTTTGAAGCAGGCATAAAAAGGAGAAACACTTGTAGTTCTCCTAACTTTTCCCACTTTGCTTATGTGCTCCACTGTACAGCATGTATCCGAAGTGGGAAAAGTTTTAAACTTAGTTTAAGCATACAATATTGTACTGGAAGGGTACTCTTCTAGTTCAAATCCTGTGCTAGATATGACACGGACAACTCTGCTCCATGATGCAAAGGTGTGTGCATGGCACAAGGCAGCCTGATTGTGCACCAGCACTAGGGAGAGAGGAGGATAGTTCATATCTGAGTAAATATGGTGCTTTCCTGCACTCTCTCTTTGGAGCAACGCAACACAGCTACTTTGGCTGCTGCCCTGTGTTGTGTGACAAGTTTGTAAATCTGGGCCATGGTCTTCTGAAATTAATTATGGAGTTATAATTATACTTGGGAAAAAAAACCCGAGTGGATCAAAAAATTAATATACCTTGATAATCGTCATCAAAATGGATTCAAGCATGATTGTGAGCGTGCCCCATTACTGTTTTCACCTTAGTTGGACGACTTTCTGAAGCTATTAGCTATGACCAAATTTACCCTCTGACTTTGGGTGCTATATCAATTCCTTTATCCTTCATGCAGATAATATTGCGCTTTTAGACAATAATAGGATTACAACGTCGACTTACTGTAACAAAGTTATATACACACACAAATTGGAAATAATTTCAAAGAAAGCTAAGGTACTTTTTGTAAAGAACAACTGAAATCCCTTGGAAATTAAAAATTGCTGTCTCAGACATACAAGTAGTCAGACAATATTCCCACTGTCGTTGTACGATTCAGAATCACAGTAGCGGCCCGTTACGGGAGTTCCGTGAGGCGGAAAGGCGGGGAGGGGCAGGGTGGGGGGTAGTAAACACCGGAATATGGATTATCGGAGGTAAGTAAACAATTAAATAATTTAAATGAATTTTGTAGCGCACACTGCATCACATTTTGCATTGCAGTGCGCGCTACGAAATTCGTTTTATTTGTTTAATTGTTTACTTACCTCCGATCATCCATATTCCGGTGTTTACTACCCCCACCCTGCCCCTCCCCCACCTTTCTGCCCCACGGAACTCCAGTAACGGGCCGCTTCTGCAGAATCAACTAAATATTGTGCGACATACTGAAAATCTGACAGCCGCAAGCTTTTTACAGTTTATTTGCAGGCACAGGTAAATGGAATGCTACAGCCCTGATTAAAGCATATATCTCTAAATTACCTACCATTACGCTGTTAGCAACATAATACATAACCCTAAAACAGTGTGAATACCCTGAAAAACTACTGTGGAGAGCTTTCTGACATGAAGAAAACGTTTGTTTGTGGAGGCAAGCTGACTGGAAATGGGAGTGGTTAAACTAAGCTTTAGAATCAGAAAAACTTATTGATGTAGCTCTCTTCGTAGATCAACAATATTTACAATAATAAATGATTTCAATTAGAAAAAGAAAGTTTAAAACCAACAATTTCAGTGCAACTTGACTTGTGCAGGTGTCAACATCTGTAAGTGGTCGATTGCACACTGCAATTGTTATGGGGCAACCCTAAGATTCTCATTAAAAGTTTTATTTTTCACTTTTTCATCAATGATTTCCTGCTTTAAGTAATCTCTAAAGGTGCCTTCATATGCAAATAATAAATTATACCCCCATCTTATTACATTTACCAGAGATATTGAATAGACACTAGCAAGAGCGAGTTGTGGATGTAACAGACAGAGATCTTGGTCAACCTTTCTATTAACTCCCCCTGGAATGATCACTTTTATCCCCAGGAGCTGGGCCCCATCCCTACCCCTGTACCGGTCTGAAAATCAACTCAGAGCTCTCAATGGCCAATCATGTCACCTCGGTGGTCGGTACATGCACTGGTCTGATCAGACAGATGCGGAAACTCGTCCCTCTTTTGACCACAAGCTCACTACAAATGATAGTTTCAGCCACCATCGTTTCAATGCTAGATTACGGCAATGCCTTATACATGGGCCTCCCCCAGAAACTAGCCAACAGACTTCAGGCGGTCCTAAATGATGCAGCAAGACTGGTCTTCAGGCTCCCTAGAAGATCCCATGCCAACCCGTTGCTACACAAACTACAATGGCTCCCCATTAGGCAGAGAGCGAAATTCAAGGGCCTCTGCATCATCCATAAATCAGTCTATGGCCTTGCCCCAACTTATATTAAAGAACGCCTGGAGGCTTATGTGCCTGGCCGCACACTATGGTCCTCGGAGGCTGGTCGTCTATCCTTCCCCCGGTATAAGCTTACATCAAAAGGAGGCAGACCCTTCTCTGTCTTGGCCCCCCAGCTCTGGAACGAGCTTCCTGAACATCTCCGTTAGGAACCCTTCCTGCTTCATTTCAGGAAACAGCTCAAAACTATCCTGTTCAGAGAATCACTTAGCACTGCTTAAACTCATGCATCAACCCTGTGTTGTCTAGCTGCCCACCTTCTCCCTCCCTAGCGCTGAGAGACCTGTTGACGATTCAGCGCTATACAAATGTCAATTAACAATAACAATAACAATAACAAAAGGAGGTAATGTCTTGGAAACAGAAAAGGATGAGAAAGCACACATACCTTATAGTTCCCTTTATAAGATATATTGCATATGTTATTTTTGAAAACATCCTTTACCCCGCAGTCAGAACAACGACCTGCCTTTACAATGCAGTCACTAGCCCAACTGCGACGTTACCACACGTTGCTTTAACCCGCAAGTCATTACAACGACTTGCAGTAGAGGGCGTGTTATTGGACTGGTGTTGGATTTTTAATTCAACACCTTCCCTACTGTTGGATAGACTGGAGTTTGACTAGGAGTTTATACTATTCCAAAGTCCAGCTCGCCCTTAACAACTTGGCTGCGTGGAATGTTCAGCTCCAGTGCTGAACGTTCGAAAATCGGGTGGGGCAGCGTCGGCCAACGGACGTTCGCACGTGACGACCGTTGGCCGACGGCAGCAGCCAGGGGGTTAAGGCAAGTTGTTGTAATGGCTTACGTGGTAAAGTAAGGCATGATAGCGTCACAATCGGGGTAGTGACTGCTTTGTAAAGGCATGCGGGGTAAATGCATGCAGGTTTTTGTCATACAAGTGTTTTATTTATATGCCCATCTGGCACAGAGCTTTGGGTCAATACACTGCAAGGCTCTTCCAGTTTAAGACGGACCATCCACATCATATTGTTCCTGCCTGGGACCATTAACAATAAGAGACAGGGAACTCAAACAGAAAAATAATTCATGGCCTCACGTCCAGAAGGAAAACGACCTCAACGTCAGGGCCATTGCGTTTTGGTATTTTTTTGTTTTGTAAACTTTATTTTAGGTTTTGTAAAAATTGCATAACACACTATATTGCTCTCAATAGTGTCACAGTGAATCAGTATGGCCCCACAGTATTTTACCCCCTCAAATGACAGAATACATCATATCATTTAAAAAGTAGGCAGCAGCAATGTATACCATAAACATCAGTGGATTCACATCATAGAACACTTCGTTATGTTGGAAATGTTGGAGGCTCCGTTGGTATGCACAGTCCAGAACGCGTGGTCTACTCGACTTTGGTGAGAGGAGTTTCACGTGTTAACAGAAGACTCAGCACTGAGATCTGCTGCACTGTGTGATACAAGGTATTCCTTAAGGGGCCCCCAGATATCTTTGGGCTTAGAGGCTAAAGGCAATAGCTCAGAATAAGTAGTGTTTTGCTCCTGACAATAAATCAGATCAGCCATCCAGTCCTTAATTTTCGGGGCACGGCCCTACCCCATCGTCAAGCTACTCTCCTTTTAGCTAGTAGTAGTGATAGAGCTACAAATTTCCTGTATGAGGAAGGTATCTGTGCCGTATGTCCCATCAAGGTTACTAGCCGATTCCTCTCCAGAGCGCCCCCAGTCATGCTGTCTAACACCGTTAGTACCTGTTTCCAGTAATCGTGTATAGCTGGACACTCCCATGCTAGGTGAAGGAATCCCGCTACTGACTGCTTGCACCGATCACATCTGTCTGTATCAGCCAACTTGAACCGGAATTACTTCACCGGTGTGTAATACAGCCTGTGTAGAAATTTATAATGAATATTTCACAGCCTGCAGCTGGCCGAGATCTGTGCTGTTTGCATACAGCAATATTGCCATTGGTCGTCAGTAATTTCTCGCCGTAATTCCTCATTCCAATGTGTAAGGGACCTATTTTGGAGTCCTGGTCTGTTCGCCCGGATGCTGTTATAGAGACCTGATACAAGATGTTTCCCATCTGTGCACCCCAACATTTGGTGGAGTGGGAGCAGGCATATTGGCTCATGTGGGAAGTCAGGGAGGATAGACGGCATTCCCTGCCGGAGACGGACATAGAGGAATATATCCAAGGGCGTAGTTTGCACTCCTTGAAGAAGATGCTCCATTGAACAGAAAGTCCCATCATGGAAGAGATCTCCCCAACTAACTATATTTGCATGTTTGCAGAGCCCCTGAAATCCCCTTTCTTGTAACAGCGACAAGTCAGGATGATACGATAGCAGAAGTCCCGGGGAGTAGAGGAGAGGCAGAACCAGAAGAGCGGTTATCTGATGCCACGCATCCACCGCGCCGGAGACAGTGGTGTGGACGTCGCCCACGTGCTGCTAGGCCGTGTATCACTCAAGTCAATGGCACTGGATCCGCAAGCCAATCTTCTGTAGCTATCTGCGGCATATAACGAGGTGGGTGCATCCAATATTAGGCATAATGCAACTGTGCACTAAGAAAATACATCTAAAAATCTGGAACATCAAAACCACCTTGCTCATATGGCCTCGTCAGCGTCGCCCAGCTGAGTCTCGCCTGTCTCCCCCCCCCCCCACAACAGCCTCATCAGCTCAGATTGTAGCTTTTTAAAAAAGAAGCGTCCCGGTGCATAGGAGATGTTAAGGAACAGGTAGAGGAACTGGGGAAGTACAACCATATTAATAAGGGAGGCTCTTCCGGCAAGAGAGAGAGGTAACAACATCCAACATGTGACATTAGCATGGAGGTGTGTGATAGCCGTGCCATAATTTGCTCTTATGGTTTCCTCTCTGTCTCTGGTCACTTGTATTCCAAGATATCGTAGCTCTGACTCGCATCATTCTATCGGGAAATCAAGGGGGAATTGCATTACCACCGATGTAAGAGGAAAAACCTGAGATTTCCTCCAGTTGATGCCTATTCCAGATAGGCGACCAAACCTTATGAAGTCACGTAAGATGGAATTGATATTGTGCTGTGGGACTCTAACATAAAGCGTGATATCGTCTGCATATAACGATACCAATATTGGGAGGAGGCAGCAACGGAATGCCTTGTCCTGGTGTAGCTGCCGCAGTCTACAAGCCAAAGGCTCCACCGCAATGGCAAAAAGAAGCGGGGACAGCGGGCACCCTTGACGAGTTCCTCGTGAGATCACGAGGAGCTCAGACAATTGACCATTAATTTAAACCTTAGCAGTGGGGCGGCAATACAGTAGTTCAAGCCACTGGCGTAGCTAGGGGGGGGGGGGGGCAGTGGCGGCCACTGGTGGCCTGTTGCAGTGACCTTTATAATTTATTTGGGGACATTCACTGTCTGACACTGTACAGTAGTGTCAGACAGTGTCCCCAGTCCCCAAATAAATTATAAAGGCCGCCGCAAACCACCACCTAGCTTAGTGGTGGTGATATGGTGCGGGTGCAACCGGGTCATCGAGGTCAGAGCGGGACAAGACTCCAATGAGCGCTCTCAGCTCAGGTTTCCTCCAGCCAACGAGCCCCGGTCCCTTCCCTTCATAGGCGTACATGTGCTGACTGTCTTTTGGTGTGTGCAGCCGTGTTTACGTTGCCAATCCCTCAAACTGGTGGTAGGGGGAGCAGAGTGACCCAGAGTGAATAATTTCACTCATGGCGGCGACATGCTAACTGAGTGACTCACATGGCCGCCCGCCGTGCAGGTGGCATGGGTGATGGCGGGCGGCGCAAGTGTCATGCTCGTCGTTCGCCCAATAGGCTGGTACTGAGGAGGACAGCTGAGCTGGACACACACGCACCTATAGGCAGGACCTGCCACGGCACAGTTTAAATTTGGCACCCAGCATGGCCAGGAGAGGGCATCCTCTGCAGCTTGCAACGCGTTGTGCTATGAGGCCCGGACGGGGCCCATGCGGCCTAATGATTTGGACCACGGCAGCAGCTGCCGTCTCGCCCTACTGCAGTCCAGTGCAACCTGGGGCTAAATTGAATGCCACTGCTGGCCGAGTCATGTTGAGTCTAATTTTGGACTGAGGCTGTGCTACCCGGTGACGTCGCGGCTGTCTCGCACCATCTATCAGGCCGGGAGTTCGCTGACCGACAGTAAGTCTCACTCAACTAAGTTCTTCTTCCAAATTAGGCGCATCATCATTCAGCCTGCAATGTGAGTTACAGCCGTTGAACTCTGCATAATTGCACTGCCGTCACTAATCTGTCTGCACAATCTCATAATAAAAGTTATTTTCCAGAATAGATCGGCTGCTTCCGTTGACGGTCCTCTCCTCGCCTGACATTGTGTCAACCTGACCTGGCCCAATGTTGTCGCAGCTGTAGAGGTGTAGTATATGTGTGCTAGTGCACTACTGTTGTAATGGGGTATAGGTGGAGGCCCATGATTAGATAATGTCAAGCAGCACCCTGTAGGCTGATGAGGTGTAGGCCGCCAGTCATGGCCATTGCCAACCCAATTCCTCTGTTGCACTGTTCATGTCCAAAGCAGAATTTGATTGGTTAGGCCCTTGAAGGACCCAGCGCGGTGTGTCCTAATTATTCCAATATGCATATGAGGTCACTCTCCAGCACCTCTCACTACATCACACTGCTGGACTATTGCACCATACAGTTCAGGCCAGGACCCACAGGGTCACCCAATTGAAAGTTACCTATGCCAGCCCACTTCCCCCAGTACTTAATTGACTTCTGCAGAGGGCACAGCTCTAAGTTGTGTGTCCCCCGCTTGGCCGCAGCTTACCTACCATATGTTACCTTCCGTAGTGCTGAGAGCAGGTCCGGATTCAAGCAGGCCACGTGGTCTCCTTGAAGAGCTGCCAGTCCCCCCTCGGGTCCCATTCTTCACATTCCCCTCACAGCATCTGCACAGCTCCAGGCTCATCAGCTCGTGTCCAGCTCCAATCAGGCGGGCCTGTGGTTTCCGAGCCTCCCTAAGTGCACTATGGTTCAAAATTTGCCAGTTTGTGTTTTCTTCATCCTTCGCAGTTATATGATGCGTCTTTTCAGTTCTTTCTGTGTCTCTACAGGGCAGATGTGGTCAAATATTAAGGGGCAGATTTATGATGCCCTTGCGCCTCTTTGCGCCGCAATTGCGTCACTTTATTTGACGCAACGGCGGCGCAAACAATGCGCCCTATTTACAACGTGACGCATCTAGGAAATGCGTCACGTTGTAAAGCCCTGCGCCATAAGGAGGCGTTCCAGCGCAGGGGGGGGGGGCGTTCCTGCGCAGGAACGCCTCCTGAAAGTGGCTGAGTGAAATCTATGAGATTTCACTCAGTCACTTTCAGGCCAATGCTGCGTCAAAACCCTGCGCCTGCTTGAAGCAGGTGTAGGTCTTGACGCAGCATTGTGAAGATGGGGCACCCCCGAGCCTTGCTGGAGCTGCGTCGCGCTTGTGACGCAACTCCAGCAATGCGCCACCTTTCCGGCACAGATGCGTCACGCATCTGTGCCGTTTTTGCACCATGGGTGGCGGAGCTGTGGCGCACTGTGGCGCACATTAACTGGCGCATCCCTGGGGATGCGCCAGTTAACATAAATCTGCCCCTATGAGCGCAGAGGGAGAGCCTCCCTAAATTGTGTATGCCATGTTTGTTTGATAGCCACTCCCCCCCTCCTTAGCTTCTGATTGATAACAATGCTGCAGTGTCATGTTGTCGCTCATTTTTTTACCTATTAATTTACTTTTAAGGGATAAAACGAATATAGCGCACAAACGATGTGTGGAAATCGGGTGTCAATCAATCAAACAAGCGTGTCATGTATGTGCATGTAACTTGCATGATCGAGGTAACTATTAGCGGCGATACTACATGTCGCTCAGTCTTTTTCTCCAGCACCCCTCACACCCCACCCCCCAGGGGCGGCAATCTGAGGTATAGCCCCGGGCGCCACAAGCTCTAGCTAAGCCTCTGGTTCAAGCCAAGACATGTACATCTTGGGGAAACCCATCCTCCGCAGCACTCCAAATAAATAATCCCACTCTACTGATTCAAACGTCTAAGTGGCGTCCAAGAAAAGTGCGGCGAGCGGGAAGTCAGGTGCTACATTCTGGATTAATGAAAATAGGGTCCTAAGATTGTGGGAGGTGGCCCTACCAGGCACAAAGCCCGATTGGTCAGGCAGTACTAGCTTGTCTAGTAATAGGGAGAGCCGATTGGCTAAGACCTTCGCCAAAATTTTCGTGTCACAGTTCATCAATGACAACAGCCTATATGAATCACAGGACTCTGTGGTTTTCCAGGCTTTAGCAGTGATGTGACTGTTGCTTTTCTCATCGAGGAGGGGAGTATGCCCATCTCTAATGATTCCTCATACACCTCCTTCAAGACCGGTGCCATGATAGTGACAGTGTGTCTGTGTGTGAGTACTGAGGCGGAAGCCGGGACTGGTGTGTGCGCTTAGCCTAGAACTATTATTTTAAAAATTACTTGCACTTTACCTTCTTGTTCGAATTTTTATTTTGTGCAATCTTAAAAACGTTTATTGCTGCAATTCATTTCCCCCAGCACTGACCTGCCTCATTTCGACCTCGTAGTCGATCTCTGCCCCCCAGCCCCACCGCAGCCGATTAGGCACTGCTTGGGCTCGTGACACATTGCGGCCACCATCTTGGGTGAGGAGCAGGCAATCGGTGCAGTGCTCGGCCCCTCCCGCCCTTGGAGGCATAAATGACCTTCAGTTACGCCAGCCACAATTGACAGTGTGTCTGTGTTTGAGTCCTGAGGCGGAAGCCAGGACTGGTGTGTGCGCTTAGCCTAGAACTATCTTTTTAAAAATTACTTGCACTTTACCTTCTTGTTCGAATATTTATTTTGTGCAATCTTAAAAACGTTTCTTGCTGCAATTAATTTCCCCCAGCACTGACCTGCCTCATTTCGACCTCGCAGTCGGTCTCTGCCCCCCAGCCCCACCGCAGCCGATTAGGCGCTGCCTGGGCTCGTGACACATTGCGGCCACCATCTTGGGTGAGGAGCAGGCGAGCGGTGCAGTGCTTGGCCCCTCCCGCCCTTGGAGGCATTAAATGGTTCCCTCACATAGGAAGCGCAGCAGACTAGCGCAGCAGACTAGCGCAGCGGGCGCGCCGGTAGCGCGCCGAAGTTGCGCCTAAGTTAAGCCCGTCTGCGCCCGTCCGCGACAGGCCTGGACCAGGGGCCACATCCCCTGTCCGATTTTCTAGCGATATCCCAAGAGAGACGTTCAATATCATATCCTACTCTAGTAGTGAACTTAGGAATCTTAACTGTACAAGGGTAAGCAAGTCTGCTACATGTGCACGATTGGGACCACATAATACCATGGGCCCTTTCGGCTGTCTTAATTGCAGATGGGAGAGCGATCCCTGGTATGATCCCACTCCGGTAAATACCCCCAATCTTGCCCATAAATGTATTTATCTTAATGCCAGATCCCTACCCAAACATGGGACTGAAATATGGGACATACTGTCCGATCTTCAACCGGATTTGGCTTTTATAACTGAGACATTGCTTGACAACCATAGCACTCCTGATGTCGCAATAGCCCTTCCAGCTGAATATAAAATACTTAACTTAGAGTGAAAAAAAGGGGTGGAGGGGTAGCCCTGGTATTTAAGGACTTTCTCACCTGTAGACAAGAGGTGATTGCACGGGCCAACAGCCATGAGGCAATGGCATTTTCGGTGTCCATAAACACCAATATTTTATTTGGTGGAGTGATAATTTATAATCCTCCAGGCAGCACTTTAGATTTTAGTGCCCAGCTTCTCGCACAAATCATGCCGTTTTGTCTTAAAAATAAAAACATCCTGATCGTAGGGGATTTTAATATACACTATGACAATAGTAATAATCCCCTAACTAAACAGCTAGTAGAGAACATGGAAATTCTACAGCTGACTCAAAGAATTGATCAGCTAACACACACGGCAGGACATATATTAGATCTGATGTTTTCTAATATAGGAACCATTGACATCAATGAGATAAACCCATTGATATGGACAGACCACTCCATGATTGTGTTTTCTCTTAAACTAATAACCAAACACTCCAAATCATCAACTGTGGCAGCGGTTGAAATGCGGAGCTGGAAAAATTTCTCTGTAGAAAAATTTCAGCAACATTTTATACATGTAAACTCAGGAGTCATTAATACCAATGACGAAATAGAGTTACTCCAGAAAAACATTAGGAGTGCACTAGAACACTGCTCAACTCTACACTCTAAACAAAAACGCAGGCAAACATTAACAGAGAAATGGTACGGACCAGAGATAAAATCATTAAAAAGAAAGTGCATAGCTTGTGAACATAAATGGAGGCTCAATAAAACTCAAGGAACTAGAGCTACATATAAAAGAGAACTTATACTCTATAACAAAGCTGTGAGGAAAGCGAAGAAATAATATTTCTCACGTAGAATAACAGAAAACAAAAACTCATCGAAAGAGCTATTCAAAATAGTTAAAGAACTATGTAGCCCTGTGAGCCTTTCTTTGGATCTTACTCCCTCTCAAGAAGGTTGCAACAAAATTAATGATTACTTCTGCGAGAAAATAGATACAATTTATGCCTCTTTTTCCAATACCGAACCAGAACAATCAGAAATCTATGCCTCATCTATAACTCAGGCTAGTTGCCTCAGGTTCGGCCCATTTTCAGAAGAGGAGGTAAGCAAAGTTATGCTAGAAGTAAAATCAGGTTCGTTATTGGACCCATGCCCATATCATATTTTCTCTCAACTAACTCCAATAATTTGTCCGGTTGTAACAAAAGCACTACATTTTTCTCTAACCTCTGCAGAATTTCCCAAAATTTGGAAAAACTGCCATAGTTACTCCGTTATTAAAAAAAGCAGGCTCTGATATTAACAATCCGGCAAACTATAGGCCTATTTCACAGTTACCCTACTTGTCAAAAGTATTAGAAAAATTAGTTAATAGGCAACTATCCAATTTCCTGGAAACCAACGATTTACTAGATATCTCTCAAACAGGGTTCCGGACCAACAATTGCACAGAGACAACTCTTCTGGCAATGACAGATAACATTAGAACCCAGGTAGATCAGGGAAAGACAGTCGCCCTGATACTATTAGACCTCTCGGCGGCATTTGATACCGTACCACACAATCGGTTATTGGAAATTCTTGCTGCGAAAGGTATCCGGGAAAATGCATTAGGGTGGCTGCGATCCTTTATGCAAGATAGAACACAAACAGTACGGATAGGTGATTTCTCATCCCCTCCCCGGAACATCAAATATGGGGTCCCGCAAGGGGCCTCTTTGAGCCCAACATTGTTCAATGTGTTTGTCTCCTCGTTGGCTTTAGTAGGAAGAAAATGGGGTGTCGTTATCTGTTCTTATGCAAACGACACCCAGCTGATGATCACATTGGATGAGGAAAATGACCCAAAGGACAGGCTACTAAACTGCCTTACCGAATTAGCCAACTGGATGCATAGCCACTGTCTTAAATTAAATGCAGACAAGTCCGAAATATTATTGTTCGGCAGACATACACAGCTAGCCCGACGATATTGGCAAAAAATCTAGGCGTGACATTGGACAATACTCTGAGCATGAAAAACCATGTTTCAACAATCTGTGGTAAAGGCTTTGCAGTATTGAAAATGCTCAGAAGAGTCTTTCCATGGATCCCTACAGAGTGTAAAAAGATCCTAGTCCAGTCCCTACTGATGAGTAGGCTGGACGATGGTAACTCTCTGTTTGTGGGGATGGCTGATTATCTTTTTTCTAAACTACAGGTTGTACAGAATGCTGCAGCAAAAGCAATCTGCAACAAAAAAAATTCGATTGAGCCAAGAGTTGCCTAAAAGAGCTCCACTGGTTGCCAATGAGGCAAAGAGCTTCTTCTAAATTATTGTGCATAACACACAGAGCATTGCACAACACAGGCCCATGCATTTTAAAAAACAAATTTAAATTCTATGCACCATCCAGGAATTTGCGTTCCCAAACAACAGCAAGAGCTAGAACTACCCGTGTGAAAACAACAAGGATGGGTGGAAGGGCCTTCTCTCACCTGGCAGCGCCCAGTTGGAATGAGCTGCCTGTGAATCTTAGATTGACAGATTGCTACCTGTCCTTCAGGAAGCAATTAAAAACATTTCTCTTCCCCAAGCCTGATTAAAACCATGGACTCTATTATCTGCCTATCACTGACATTCATTACTGCCATTACAGCGCCGTGATATCCTAACTCAGGATGATTGTTAGCGCTTTACAAGCACCATTACCATATCAATATAGGCCTTATAAAATTCAGCCGGAAGGCCGTCTTTCCCATTCTGAAGCTGCTTGATAGCCTCCCTAATTTCGTCGAGCTCAAATGTAATGCTTAAAAATTCCCACTAGGTATCCCCAAGCCAACCAAGCGACACTTCCCCCATGAATTCCTCCAGGTCAATGACCCCATGCCTTTGGGATGTGTATAATGCAGTGTAGTGCGCAGTGTATGCCCCTAATATGCTCTGTGAATCTCGATGTGGCAGGTTACCTGGCTCCTGTACTTCCAAGACATGCGTGCAGAAACGAGGGCCCTGCGTCATTGCAGCCAGCGCTCTCCTGGTCTCTCACCCTCCCCGTATCTACGTGCCGTCCAATACCGTCCCCGGAATTTCGCCTCCCTATGCGCTGCATCCTCATATTCAGTTAAGGTTGCACGAAAATCTTTTAGCACCTGCCCCACCTCTCCCTGCCCCATTCGTCTCTCCATCCCTCTCAGATCTTGATCCAATTTGCGTATCCTGTTTTGTATGTCCCTCAGTACACCAAAACTCTTGGACATGCAGTACTCACGAATCGTTACTTTGAAGCGTTTTGGTATTTCCAAGACAGCCTTCGTCTTTAGGGGATTGCTTCTGAAATACAAAAATAACATGCCAACTGTCTGCCATGACATGGTGGCCATTCTGCGTTATAGTTTTGACAGTAGTGCTCCAGCCATGTTGCCAGGAGCACTTTTGACAAATCCATATCCTCTGCCTGGTGAGGATCTCCAAGCTGGGAGGCTTGTCCTCAAGCAGACTGAGTGAAAGTGAGAGTCGCCACTACACTTGCGGGCTACAGGGCCACCCACCCTAGTAAAAGTGAGCCATTAATTTTCGAAATCCCACAAGAATTGCTTTAGTATATGGGCCGGGGTCCACTGGCACATAGAGTACAGGGTCAACCCCACGAATATTTGAAGATTAGAGGCTCATTGGTAATTCAGCAATGTGTGTCTTGTGTCCTACTCAGAATGCCCTGTGAACCTCATACTAAGGGCCTGTTTTAGAGTTTGGCCAGCGGACGAGTACTCTGCCACAAAGGTGACCAATATCTCATCCACCTTATTAGCAGTGCTTCAGAAAATAATTGCACTTGTAATAAAGCAGACGGGATATTGTTTGTGTATGGCAGCGTGCCCATCAGCCAAGCTCTCAATCGTGCCCTTTGTCTCAAAATATGACACATTTCTCCTATTTACACTCTTAAGGACAGCTAAAAAATACACTGGAATGCGAGGCCAATTGCAAAACCCTATCATACAACTTTTACCAATCTGCTCCAGATAGAAATGGTACCCCACATGTGTGAGTGGGTGGGCTCCTGGCAAAGTGTCCCTATCCCTGGGTGACCTGTTCCCCAGACCATTACTGTGCTGACCCCTCCCTGCCTTTGAGGTAGGCCAACTCACACGGACGTCTGACCTTAACTCAAATGCCCTTGTTTTCTGGCAAGTGTGCCGCTGGGGAAGCGAGAGCACCGTCGCACTGCTTAATTTGAGCTGGTAGTTGCCGGTGCTCAGCACCACCACTTAATTGTCAACCCCGCACTTATGACAGCTGCCACATGGTGGCATTGTGCGTGCAATATAGAGATGAGCACAACAAGAATTGTTTATTGCTCAAATACACATTGAAACATCGAATACCTGCCTCCCAAGCCATTGTGGGGCCTCGAACAGCATGAATTGTCGCTTGTAGCGGTGAGATGGCTAGTAATTGTGTATGTACTGTCATTGGGAGTAGCAATCGGTGGTGCACGCTGGCGTGGCCTCCTGACGAGGGCCCTGGCACTTATATCTTTACAAATTAAGCATGACCACCCGCCAGGGATGCGTACGTCCCTGAATAGAGGGGGCTGTGCATTGGTGGGGATTAAACCCGCCCTACAAATCCCCATCCCTGCTCGAGATCTGGCATGGTCGGGGAAAGGGTTAAGAGCGGCGGAGTCTCTCAGCTTCAGGTTCCCTCAGGGAGAGAAAGGGGGCTGCTGTCTGACCTCTGCTGCGGGCGGCGCTCCCAAGAGCCTCGGGCGCCCCCGCTGGGCCGTGCTGGCGTACAGCAGAGGAGACATATGTATCAATTTAATCGAAATCGGAAATGTGCTCCTGAGGCAAGGCAGAAGTGCGTGCGTGCGTGTGTGTGTGGGGAGGGGAAGGGGGGGGGGGGGGTGTTGGGGTGATGAAATGAATCAGTGAACTGTTTCCCTGCACGTGACCTCCGGTTGTGAGCCCCCTTCTGCTGTGGGGAAAGGTGTCCCTTCTTTCTAAAAGGGAGAGCAGATTACTAATGTGTCTTATGACCCAGGCTAGTGCATTCAGTGTTACACACTTCCAGTCACCAGGGCACGGACATTATTAGTGCCTTGTCAGGGAGCGCCGGACTCTGCCCCAGCCCTACCCCAACTGCTTTCCGAAGGATTCCCTCTCCATTGCCCTGGGGGCACGTCGAACACAGTCCAGCAGCCAAGGCTGGCCTGTGCCCACATTTATTTTTGATTTATTATGTTTGTTTAGGGTGGGCCGCATCCTTTCCGATGACAGGCGCGCCATTTGTTTTAAAACACGCGTGGCCTTTGCTTATACAATAATCTGAAGACTAGAAGTCAGTGTAGTGTGGAGGTGGACAGGCCAACAAATGAACGGGGAACCCCGAGCCAAGGTTCCGGCTCGGATCTTAGAGCCCGTGCACGAGCCGAGCCCTGAATAGGTTTGCAATGTAACTCATTTACAACGCAAATATATTCAGGGCTCGGCTCGTGCACATGCTCTAAGATCCGAGTCAGACCATTGGCCCGGCTCTGGCACGGCTTACCCCCTTTAGAAAAAGGGAATACCTTCTCCCACGGCAGAAGGGGCGTCATAGACCAAACATCACTTAAAATATGGTAGAGTCCCTTAAAAAATGTACAAAAGGATTTTTTAAAGCAAGTAGAAGCTTAGGCATGAATATATGACCTTATATCTAATACTACAGTGAGAACTTTATCAAAAGTGATAGAAAACAGGAACCATTAGTCAATTAAACACAAGGCCATTGTCATATAGCCCCTGTACATTTTCCAGACTATTAAAGAGCAGCATTCCTTATGTCGTGGCTTTGTTTGTATCGCTTTGTGCGCCTTTGGCAGTTTGTATATAGCGCCGACTAGACCGGAAGGTATCGGAACGCTTCCCATAAGCATCCGTTACATCGCACGGGCACAGGGCCTCCATTCATTGTTTGTAGGGCTGGGGCAATGAAGGGACTTCCTCAGAAACTCAAGATGTTGAGCGACGCCGAGATTGGGACCTTGTTCCCAGTTCCAAAGTCCACAGGGTTGGTCTTAACGCCACGCGCAGAGCGTGGGAAAAGAAACAGGCAGAAGCCGCGTGAAAGCTCGGCTCGTTACGGGCTCGAGGTGCCAACAGGACTTCGAGCTGAGCCAGAGGCAGGCTTCAGGCTCGAGCGAGACTCGAGCTTTCAGTGGCTCGCCTGACTCTAGTGCAGCGCAAATGCATACTGCGGCATCTTAACACAATGGTGCTCCATGGCGCGCACCTGGGCCTCATCATTTATGAAGGCCTTGCGCCACTGGTACGCCACTTTTTCCCATTTTAAAAGTAACGCACCGGCGGCGCAAGACCTTCATAAATAAGGCCCCAGGGGTGTCCACTGCCTACGGCCTGCATTGCCGTCTTTGTTGGTTTACCACAACAGGTGTGTCTGTTTCGAGTATCACTTCAGCCTTTGTCGATAGTTGTTATATTGGTATTTGTAGTGTGTGTGTGTATATGTGTATGCGTGTGTGTGTGTGTGTGTGTACTTTTACTTTTATTTAACGATAACGATTGTGAGGATGATTATGCCGTTTTCTTTGTAATTAAGTGTGAGTTGTTCAAATCCAAGTATTTCAGTGTTTGAAGTGGTATTCATTCACTTACTGACTACAAAGAAGTGCAGGAGGAAGGCAGGGAGGGCAACAACTCCCTCAACTAGGCACCTCTTTGAAATCTATGTGGAAGGAAGGTGTATGGGGTGGAAGGGGCGAACAGGTGCAGATAAAGTGACTGGCGAAAGGACGAGAGTGGTCGGCAGTTTAGAATGTAGATGTCGGGGCCTCGCAGACAGTGCTGTATGTAACACTCCACTGACTCACTCAACCCTTGTCAAGATTAGATGGCTTTCCTGTCAGGTTCATTTGATATCGCTCTTACCTTCTCTCCATATGACCCACCCGAAAGCGCCTTTTGTTGCCCCATCACCAGTCGACCCACCCAACGGAGCCTTTAGTTGCCCCATCCCCAGTCGACCCACCAAAAGGAGCCTTTTGTTGCCCCATCGCCAGTCGAGCCACCCAAATGAGCCTTTTGTTGCCCCATCGCCAGTCGACCCACCCAAAGGAGCCTTTTGTTGCCCCATCGCCAGTCGACCCACCCAAAGGAGCCTTTTGTTTCCCCATCGCCAGTCGACCCACCCAAAGGAGCCTTTTGTTGCCCCATCGCCAGTCGACCCACCCAAAGGAGCCTTTTGTTGCCCCATCGCCAGTCGACCCACGCAAAGGAGACTTTTGTTGTCCCATAGCCAGTCGACCCACCCAAAGGAGCCTTTTGTTGCCCCATCGCCAGTCGACCCACGCAAAGGAGCCTTTTGTTGCCCCATCGCCAGTCGACCCACCCAAAGGAGCCTTTTGTTGCCCCATCGCCAGTCGACACACCCAAAGGAGCCTTTAGTTGCCCCATCGCCAGTCGACCCACCCAAAGGAGCCTTTTGTTTCCCCATCCCCAGTCGACCCACCCAAAGGAGCCTTTTGTTTCCCCATCGCCAGTCAAACCCACCCAAAGTAGCCTTTTGTTGCCCCATCGCCAGTCGACCCACCCAAAGGAGCCTTTTGTTGCCCCATCGCCAGTCGACCCACCCAAAGTAGCCTTTTGTTGCCCCATCGACCAGTCGGCCCACCCAAAGGAGCCTTTTGTTTCCCCATCGCCAGTCGACCCACCCAAAGTAGCCTTTTGTTGCCCCATCGCCAGTCGACCCACCCAAAGGAGCCTTTTGTTGCCCCATCGCCAGTCGACCCACCCAAAGGAGCCTTCTGTTGCCCCATCGCCAGTCGACCCACCCAAAGGAGCCTTCTGTTGCCCCATCGCCAGTCGACCCACCCAAAGGAGCCTTCTGTTGCCCCATCGCCAGTCGACCCACCCAAAGGAGCCTTTTGTTGCCCCATCGCCAGTCGACCCACCCAAAGGAGTCTTCTGTTGCCCCATCGCCAGTCGACCCACCCAAAGGAGCCTTCTGTTGCCCCATCGCCAGTCGACCCACCCAAAGGAGCCTTCTGTTGTCCCATCGCCAGTCGACCCACCCAAAGGAGCCTTCTGTTGCCCCATCGCCAGTCGACCCACCCAAAGGAGCCTTCTGTTGCCCCATCGCCAGTCGACCCACCCTAAGGAGCCTTTTGTTGCCCCATCGCCAGTCGACCCACCCAAAGGAGCCTTTTGTTGCCCCATCGCCAGTCGACCCACCCAAAGGAGCCTTCTGTTGCCCCATCGCCAGTCGACCCACCCAAAGGAGCCTTCTGTTGCCCCATCGCCAGTCGACCCACCCAAAGGAGCCTTCTGTTGCCCCATCGCCAGTCGACCCACCCAAAGGAGCCTTTTGTTGCCCCATCGCAAGTCGACCCACCCAAAGGAGCCTTTTGTTGCCCCATCGCCAGTCGACCCACCCAAAGGAGCCTTCTGTTGTCCCATCGGCAGTAGTTTTCGCACCAGTGCAGAAACGGATTTAAAATGCGCAGGACTAGAGTAGAAGTTGGGGAAAATGCGATAAAAACGTGGTGTATTGTTCCGCTTTTTAGCGCGCTTTTTCCTCCTAAACGTCATTTATAGATATTTCCATTTGTGGCATGAAGGAAGGGGGGGGGGCGGGGGGTTGTTTGGACTGGAAATATTGTTTTAAAATATTAAGAATCATTTTTTTTATTGAACTTGGAAACAGTAAACCTCTGCAAAATGATGGTGTGGCCGTGGCTCGACTGTCCCGCCAACCATTCTTATCGCGGTGTCGAAGAAACCTGTGCCAGGAGTTGAACAGAGCAGTTCCCGTCTGTGAATAAGAAGCTTGCGGAAACGGGTGCAAGAAAGACCTGACTCCAAGCACAGCCCGGACGTATACTGGCACAAAGGGAAGTGCCTTCCGCGCTGAAGCGCATAAAAAGGAACTATCCGCAATAACACCGCATTTTCTGGTGCTGTTTCCGGCGCTTGCTGCACAGAGAGAGCGGATACCCAAAGGCAGGAGACGCCAGCGACGTGAAGGGGGCCTGACCTGGCCCCTGTGCGCTCTTAGCTGAAAGTTACATAATAAATATTTCCGTCGCGGCCTGATAGGGCCTCGGAGGGATGTCCTTTGAATCTTTCAACACGTGTATTTGAGGGCCGTGTAAAGAGTTTCTATATGTCTATCAAACTAGGAAGGCCCGAAGAGAGAGCGAGTGAGAGAGACGCATGGAGGGGGCCGCGAGACAGGGACAGAGGATAGTGTCGCGTCCAGAGCCTTGCGATGTATTTCACTTTGGTAAAACTTGAAAGGTTGACTTTGTGGTGCCTTTATATAGGGTTTTCCTCCTACCTATGGCCACAGGCCTTTGAATTATTAAAGTCTAAAGTGAAATTATACAGCTCCCTCGAACGGGAGGGTTGCCCCTTTCCGGGTGTTTATAAGAGGGGGAAATCCGCCCTGCTGTTGTCTTGTTACGTCTGCGTTTCCAGCCCGTATCCGGCGGTGGGGCACGCGCTCACCCACTGAGAGCTCACGGCTCACAGGGTGATGCGGCCCCTCAGTCCCCTCCGGTCCGATGGCCTCTCTCGCCGAGGAGCTGACGTCAGCAGTAGTTTGCTTCTTGCGCGCGGCCTGGGTTGAGTTACTGCGCACTTTCCCCTGCTTGTTTGTCTACCCCGCGCGCTGTGCTGGTGCCGTGCTGCTCACTATCCGCATAGCGTTTGTGCAGTTTTCGGGCAGTGCATGTGTGCGCCCGTATCCCACACAAACTCTATTTATGGCTTGGTGGCGAGCTTTCATTGAAGTCGAGTGTTACTTTTTGAATTCATTGGCATTAAAAATGTTTCTTATTGCCTCCATTATACCCATTTGACAAAAAAAGTATGAGCAAACATTCTCCTCACGGATCACTCGCCGCAGCCAGCGCCTCTAGCATAGAAGCGCTATCTGTGAACATACAGCACTAGCATCGTGTCTGAAAACAGGGCACGAGTATTATCTGTGAGTACACCAGACTGGGTTTATCCTAGAGGCATTACCCGTGAATATGCGGCATTACCTTTATTTATGAGTAGTGCACTGCGTTAGTACCCTGAGTGAGTGCACTGCACTTCCATTGTGTGTGAGTACACTGCACTAGCATTATCTGTATGCACACTGGGCTGGGTTTATCCTAGAGGCATTACCCGTGAATATGCGGCATTACCTTTAATTGTGAGGAGACTGCATTAGTACCCTGTGTGAGTGCACTGCACTTCCATTGTGTGTGAGTACACTGCACTAGCATTATCTGTATGCACGCTGGGCTGGGTTTATCCTAGAGGCATTACCCGTGAATATGCAGCATTACCTTTTATTGTGAGGAGACTGCATTAGTACCCTGTGTGAGTGCACTGCACTTCCATTGTGTGTGAGTGCACTGCACTAGCATTATCTGTATGCACACTGGGCTGGGTTTATCCTAGAGGCATTACCCGTGAATATGCGGCATTAGCTTTTTTACGAGTACATTGCATTAGTACTCTGTGTGAGTGCACTGCACTTTCAGTGTGTGTGAGTGGCCCGCACTAGCATTAACTGTGAGTACAGCACTCGAACTGTGACTGTTGGATTAAGTGGTTTGCCCCAGTGCTTTAAATGGAAGAAAAATAGTGCAGGTACTCATTTAAATGTGGCGAGTGGGCGGGGCTTGGGGGCGGGACTTCTTGACTTCTATACTACTTGCCAGCACATACCAAAACACGAGAAATGTCTTTCAATAAACAAAAAAGGTTTGTTTACGCCTTACACAACGTAGCCAAACGCGGTGGGTGATATTTTAACGTTTCCTTGTTTTTTAATATTTGCTTCATCTATATTGTTAATTGCTGTTGCTTGGCACAATACTACATATTCTCGAGGGACACAGAAAAAAGCAGACCTGCACACACAACCATTCAACACATTTCCTTTAAAATACCATCCAAGATGTGTCTATACTCTCTCCCCCTTTCTTTCGTATTTATCTCACACAAATCAATCACAGGCAAGCAGACAATCATAAGCAGACACTTACACAAAAGAATGAGGTGTGATTAAAGCCATTTGAACCTGGTTACCTTGCACAGCTTTCTTAATAGCGCTGTCACCGGGTTGCCTCAATTTCTTTGTTTGCAACACAGCATGATGGTGAACATCCCGATGGTATGCAGATGAGCCCAAGCTGAATAGTCCAGCAGGGGCTCGGCTCAGGTTCACAGAAGTGCCTTGGCCGTCAGAGACAGGTCGCCAGCACCAGCGTTTAATGAGTACCAGTACTCTGCTTGGCAGTAAGAGAAGTGCCGGTACTCAGAGAGATAAAACGAAGAAGTGCCGGTACTCAGTACCTGTGAGTACCGGCCCATTTAAAGCACTGGTTTGCCCAGAATCACAGGATGTTAAGCCAACACCGAGATTCAAACTTGGTTCCCTAATTCCAAAGTCTGCACCTCTGGCAGTTACGCCACGTCCTCTCCCCATCCTCTTGATAGCATATCAATAAATAAGTCGAAGGGCCAAAAATCACGTTCACCTGATGTCCTTGCAAGGTGTTAAAAAAGTGCTCGGTGCATATAAACGAATGTACATATATATACGTCCTATTGTCTCGAGGTATCACCTTCCTTCTGCATTGGCAGTGTCTGTGCGTGAGTACACAGCACTGACAGCAAGCGTGAGTACACAACGCTGCAATGATTAGGGGAGAAGAGTTGGCCTAAGGGCTAGGGCCGTCGACCTCGAATCTGGGGAACTGGGTTCCAGTCTCGGCAGTGACGCTGATTCTGGGCAAATCAAGTTATCTCCCGTGCCTAACAAAAATGAATGTGTATCTTCACGTAACATAACTGGTGCTATTTAAAGCGCTCTGATACCCGATTCAGGTCAAGTTCGCGCTATAAAACTCTGCAAAAAAATGATCTATGAACATACTCTATGGACAGTATCAGTGACCCTTCCAGGTCGCCCCACCTACCGCACGGCCCCCGTGTGCTGGCCTCCACCGCTGCTCCTGCCTGCTGCCGCCGCTGATTGCCTCCAGGGACCCCGCCCTCAGGTCTTCCCCCTCGCCGCCTCCTCCGCGCTCGTTCCCGCCTTCCAGAACCCCGCCGCTGCTCCCCTGCGGCCCGCCCCCTCCTCTGCCCCGATCCCCATTCGCCGCCCCGCTCCCGCCTCCCAGCTGGTCCTCCCTCTCTCCGCCCCCCACTCTCCATTTATGGCAGAGTCCGCGCGTGCGCGCAGCGTCCACACGCAGCCGGCGCGCCGATTGTGCGCTGAAGGCGCGCCAAAGGCATGCCCGTCTGCGCCCATCCGCGCCTGCACCGCACCCAGCGCCAGAACCCCTGGCCCCAGCCGCCGATGCAAGAATGCCCGGCAGACCTACGACGCCGCCACTCTCTACGCACTCAATACCAGCCGGAACCAGTGCTTAATTTGTGCCGGTGCTTTCCGGTGCTTAGCACCGGCACTTAATTGACAGGGCCGGGTCTACGCATCTTGCCCGTGCGTCATTGATGTTTCTTGAAATTGTATTTACCGCTGTGTACTCAGCGTGTCAATCATCATGCAGGTCACAGGAGGAGCGGAGGGTTAAGACTGTGGCACTATTGCGGATGGCTGTATGTAAGATCATGACTAAAACACCCACACTTGACTCTTCTCTTCTTAATTAGCTGCCTGCCGCGCACCGCGCACGGAGCCGTGACCCAACCGAGAGAGAATACAATACATCATTGGTGATGCGCGTGCGCACGCTTGGGATCATCATGGCGGCCGCAGCCCTTCTTCTTGGTTGGATGTTACAAAATACACACACTTAAATTCTTAATTCAGACTGCACAACACAACAGTGAGTGTGCGTGCGCCTTGCGCATTGCTTGAAGGCTGGTGGGCGAGCACGGGCCGCGGGACCAGTACACTGGCAGCAGTACTGTCTGTCACTCTGGCACACACACACTGATTTTCTGGGGAGCCAGGGGTGTGCTGGATTTAGGTTCTGAGTGTTCTGATAGGGGGATAGGGGCCGCTGTACGCGCAGCGCGCTCAGATTTTGTTACATGACCACGTGCACGTCACCGCCGCCACTCCCCAGCATAACCCGCTGCAGCCCACGGCTAACCAAGACAGGTTCTGGTATTGGGTCGGTAGCAAACTAACAAAGCAAACAGCAGCAGCCGTGCAGCAGGCCGGCCGGGCCGCCTAATCTAAAGTATTTACTGAGCCATCCGCCCACCAAGAGTAAATAGGTAAGAGATTGCAATAAAACAACAGTGAGTTAGTTAGTAATCAGTAAACTACTGCTGAGTGAGGTGAGCTAGGCTAAGCGGCCAAGCCAACTGTCTGCACTGCGTACTAACTTCTTCAACTTGCCATTCCAAAGTACTTCTGAATCGTGCAAAAAAAAAAACAACGCTGTATTTTGTACTAACTAGTGCCATGTGTGACTCACTTGAGTGAGGCCGGTTGGCGGTCCGCGGTTGTAAGATCAAGATCACCGGCGGCAGCTCCGATGGCGTGGGGGGGGGGGGGTCCGGGGGAGATGCAGCTCCATCCATACTGATTAGAATAGGATCATGTCTGATGCAAATGCTGCAATTAAAATTCTGATTCACTAAAGGCCCACCGGCCGTAGCGGACCGGTATAGTCGTGCTGGTGGCTTGCGCCGCACTGACTAGAACTGTACTGTCTGGTCTGGCCCACCTTCCCTGCTGCAGGTTAACTTAAGAAGACTAGTAAAGTTTTAGGCCCTGCTGCTGCTGCCCTAGCCTACCCGCCCAGCCGCTCTCGGACGTACTTGTCCAAAGGCAAACATGGCTGGAGGCATGGTGCGCGCAGTCGATCCCGATGGTAATGGTGGTTAGTTTCACTTTCTTTCTCTCTTTCTCTCAGGTGCGGTGTGGCGGCGTTGTCGCTGGCAACAGATAGTGTATGTGAAATTGGATCATGCAATCATGTATTATTACTCTTTATATTGATTCCCGCAGGACCGGGTTCAGCGGGGGGGGGGGGGGGGGGTCATTGTTCTTGTGTACTAGCCTCAGCACGCACCTGTTGTTAGAACTACCGGTGCTGGGACCCATCCCACTTAAAGCCCCCTGGGCAATGTGTGTATAAAACATGCCCCCGCATGACCTTCAGCACTCACTGTCATGTGATGTGACTTGAGTGAGGCCGGGTCCGGTTGTAAAATCAGCGGCTTGTGGTGGGGAAGCCGGGGGGGGGGGGGGGGGGGGGGGGGAGAAGGAACAGCTCCATTCCATACTGATTAGAATAGGATGTCCCACCGAGCCGAATCCGATGCAAATGCTGCAATTAAAATTCAGATTCACTGAAGGCCCACCGGCGGCCGTAGCGTAGCGCACCGGTATCGTCGTGCTGGTGCTGGCGCCGCACTGACATATACTGTACTGGTCTGGCCTGCGCTGCGCCGCTCCTGTGGGTTAACTTAGAAGACTAGCAAAAGTTTTAGGTCCTGCTGCTGCCCTAGCCTACCCACCCAGCAGCCGCTCTCTGACTAGTCCACTCCAAACATGGTGGCTGGAAGGCTGGTGGAATATTACACAGTGCACAGCATTAAGCACTGAACTTGGTTTAAGTCCAACGGCTGACAAAAAGCACACACTTACCCCAGTGTATGTGACACACCACAGGAAGCATGAAACCCACCTCATGCCTTACACATGCTAGATTGTAAAGGTATGAGTGACGGAACACAGGTTATATGATGCACTCTTCTTTTGTTCCATTAAAGCCTGTTTTGTTTCTGACAGGGGAATTTTGGGTTGAGAGGTTTTGTAATCGAGCTCTGACCAGGATCACTAGAATGATGCTATTTTGCCACTGCAGTATTTACTCATAGTTATGGATTTGCTACATAATCTATCATCTGCTGCATAATCTGCAGGTTTTAACAAAAAACGAATTGTATTTCTAGCTAAAACGCATCAAAAGTTACTCAAAAATGTTACGACAGGTGTAGCCGGGCAGAGGCAATCCCTTTGCAAAGGCGGACTTGGTGCCCTGTCTGTTGCTTAGTTCTATATTTGGGTTTTAAACTGATACTAATGAGGAGAGACCTTACCCCAGGCAGTGTTAACCTGTGTAAAAATGACAACATTTTAAAGAAATACCATCACAAAGTGTGCCGCCTTACGCTTCATAATTTGCCCTTATATGCTACAATAATTTAGTCAAAGCTGTCACATAATTTTGTCCGTCCATACGTCATAATTCCAGTGGCCTCGACTATGACAAACTCCTAATAGTAATGTCAAGTGGGGAGCGGCGCGCGGACACGCCTCGAGGAGCTTCCACGTTAAGGAGCCCGGGGCAGCAGCGACGAACGAGCAGCTGCAGCGCATGCCCTTCCCGATTCTGCTGTCCAGACTCACGGTTACTTCACTTGCACCTTGTTTCAATAACGTATATACCAGCAAAAGATGTGGCGCTACGGACTAGCCTTGCTCGGGAGCCTCCTAGTTATCTGGGCTGGGACCGCAGCAGGACAAACTGAAGGTAAGCGCTTGGGGTGGTGCACTGGGTGTAGGCTTCGAGGCGCTCAACGGTAGTACCAATAGGATGACTAGACATACTTCGTTCGAGCATATTCATTTAACACTCAAACCACATTGGATGAAGAACTGAAGAGGCAGGATGAGGCATGGAAAATAACTCATCTGTCACACGTTAGCTTTGTGAAAAAAATCTGCTCATGGCCCCAGACAGCGTCCGGACGCCTGGTTGAACCGTCCTAAACGGCGCTATAGAAAGTCCTAAAAAAAAAAAATACAAAAGGAAATCTCACTTTATGTGTTTTTGCATTATTAATGTCATAAATCGAGGTGCTGTATTTCTGGCAAAACCCTTACAGCATACGGGCCAACTCACGAAAAAACACTCTCCTATGCACTCTACATGTTCCACCTGTGATTTGTTTTTTGTTTACACATTTGTGCTGATAGACAAATGCACTAGGAGAAATCAAGGCAAATAAATCCACTGTCAGGCGTGTTTCTTGCCAACCGGGCCCACTTAAAAGCACTTTTGTGTTTTTTTTATCATGTTTTACATTCTATGGGCAAACAACTTTGAAAGTGGAAAAGCCACACAAAATATGGGCAGTCGCCCTTTTCCCTCCCACTTATTCAAGCTTTCTAGACAAGACACCAGCTTATTTAAAGGTCCTTAGCTCCGCTCGGTGGTGCGTCACTTTTAATATAGGGAAAAAACTGATGCACATGCGCCGCAAGAGGCATGTAAATAAAAGCCCCCATGGCCTCATTCATGAGGTTTTACCGTAGGGAAGCGCAGCAGACCTTCCTGCTGCACTTCCCTACGGCAAAAGAAAATGGCAGGATTGCGCTATTTCTATAAGATACGACGCATTCATACCCGCCTATCCCAGTATTGTCCTTTCCCCAAATAAGCACATAGAGCATTGGAATTATCCCTTTTCAATGCATTAGTGATCTCAGCTAATTTATTCCAAACTTGTGCTTTAAATGCACTTTTGATTGAATCTTTTTCAAAATTTTCACAGGGCAGGTGAACCTCCTATCAAAACCTTACTACGAGGAAGGCTCCCTTGCTGAAATTCATCTGTCTTTTCGCAGTGCCAGTTGAGGATGTGGGCGGAGCTAATTGCGGAACTGGGTGGGGCCAATGGAGGAAGTGGGTGGGGCCAGAGAAAAGTAGGTGTGGCCTCCGACAAAGATTTGAGCACCTGCACTTCAAATTTTACAAATTAAGCACTGGCCGGAACCCTGCCTGCTACCGAGCAACCCTGAGACGCACCCACGGACCCTTCACCTGCCAAGCCTGCCGATTCACCTGCTACCGGACCTGCACCACCGCGCCAAGTCGAGCACCAGCAGCAACCACCTGAAGTGCATCCTGCTCAACACCCGCTCCGCCCACAGGCACGCCGTGGAACTCTGGGACCTGCTCGACGCGACAGCACCGGACGTCGCCTTCCTCACGGAAACCTGGATGAACGCCTCCTCAGCGCCCGACATCACCATAGCCATCCCGGACGGATACAGGATCACCCGGAAGGACCGCATCAACCAGACGGGAGGAGGCATCGCCATTGTACACAAGAACACCATCCGCATCTCGACTAACTCCGACGAAACCTTCACCGCCGCCGAACACCTGCACTTCCAGATACACACGGACCCCAAGACCACCCTCCGAGGCACCCTCATCTACCGACCACCGGGACCACGCACACAATTCAGCAAAGACATCGCAGACTTCATCAGCCCGCACGCCCTTCCCTCCGCCGACTGCATCCTTTTAGGGGATCTCAACTTCCACCTGGAGAGCAACAACGACAGAAACACCACCGCCCTGCTGGACAACCTCGCCAACCTCGGACTCAAGCAACTGATGAACACCCCCACCCACTACGCCGGCCACACGCTTGACCCCGTCTTCTCATCCAGCAAGCACATCTCCTTCAGCCACGCCACCGGACTCCACTGGACCGACCACAGCTGCGTCCACTTCAGCTTCAGAAGAACTACGACCCACCACCACCCACAACAGGTTCCCCGCCGGAGCTGGAGCAAGATCACCGCCGAGCAGCTCACCGCCTCCCTCAGCCAGAACACTCCCACCAGCACAACGGACCCCAACGAAGCAGCCAGCAACCTCACCAAGTGGCTGACCGCCTGCGCCGATGACCTCGCACCACTAAAGAACCCTCCCAGCAGACCCGGCAGCAAGAAAATCCCCTGGTTCACCGACGAACTCAAGGAATCCAAGAAGAACTGCTGCACCCTCGAGAAAGCCTGGCGGCTCGACCAGACCACAGACAACAGGACCGCCCTCAAGCACGCCACCCGCAAACACCATCAGCTGATCCGCGCCACCAAGAAGACGGTACTTGTAGTGTAGTTCCAATTTTCCCTATAGGCCCTGCGCATTGGAATAACATAAACAGTAGTATAGACGTAGAAGTGCGGTCTTCCAGGTCTCCACTGACTATGTTAAACTTAATTGGGTTTGTTACCAACTAGCTCAGAGGTCACTCGCCTCGTTCTTCCACCGCAAGATCGCCGACATACACAACAGCTTCGACGCACAGACCACGCACCCTACCACCGAACCAACGCCCGCCACCACCACCCTCTGCAACTGGACCCCGATCAGCATCGAAGACACCACCCCCACGATTAACTCCATCCACTCCGGATCACCAACCGACCCATGCCCACACCACGTCTTCAACAAAGCCGACGCCATCATCGCACCCCATCTCCGAGACATCATCAACTCCTCCTTCCACACCGCCACCTTCCCGGAGAGCTGGAAGCACGCCGAGCTGACCGCCCTCCTGAAGAAACCAACGGCGGACCCCACCGACCTCAAGAACTACCGTCCCATCTCGCTCCTTCCTTTTCCGGCCAAAGTCATCGAGAAGACCGTCAACAGACAGCTTGCCGCCTTCCTCGAGACGAACAGATCCCTCGACCCCTCGCAGTCCGGGTTCCAGGCCAACCACAGCACCAAGACCACCCTCATCGCAGCCACCGACGACATCAGAACCCTGGTCGACAACGGGGAAACAGCGGCCCTCATCCTCCTGGACCTCTCTGCGGCATTCGACACGGTCTGCCACCGCACCCTAGTGAAGCACCTCAGCAACATCGGAATCCGAGAGAAAGCACTGGAGTGGATCATCTCGTTCCTCGCCGGAAGAACCCAGAGAGTCCGCCTCCCTCCGTTCAGATCCAAGGCCACCGAAGTCATCTGCGGCGTACCACTAGGATCTTCACTCAGTCCAACCCTCTTCAACATCTACATGAGCCCCCTCGCAGCCATCGCACGCCAACACAACCTCAACATCATCTCCTACGCCGACGACACCCAGCTGATCCTCTCCCTCACCAACGACCCCACCACCGCCACAGCCAACCTACATGAAGAGATGAAATACGTCACAGACTGCATGAGAAACAGCCGCCTTAAACTGAACTCAGACAAGACGGAAGTCCTCATCCTGGGATCATCACCCTCCGCCTGGGACAACTCCTGGTGGCCCCCGACCCTGGGCACCGCTCCCAAACCAACGGAACACGCATGCAACCTGGGCTTCATCCTGGACTCCTCCCTGTCGATGACCAGACAAGTCAACGCCGTCTCATCTTCATGCTTCAACACCCTGCGCATGCTCCGCAAGATCTTCAGATGGATCCCCACTGAAACCAGGAAGACCGTCACCCAGGCACTCGTCACCAGCCGTCTGGACTACGGGAACACCCTCTACGCCGGAACCACAGCCAAACTTCAAAAAAGACTCCAACGCATCCAGAACGCCTCCGCACGACTCATCCTGAACATCCCCGACACAGCCACATCACCGGACAACTGAGAGACCTACACTGGCTCCCCGTCAGCAAGAGAATCACGTTCAGACTCCTCACCCACGCACACAAGGCTCTCCACGACCTGGGCCCCAAGTACCTCAACGACCGCATGACCTTCTACACGCCCACCCGCCAACTACGATCGACCAGCCACGCCCTCGCCACCGTACCACGCATCCGCAGAGCCACCGCCGGAGGAAGATCCTTCTCCTACCTGGCAGCCAAGACTTGGAACTCCCTCCCCACCCACCTTCGGCGAACCCAAGACCATCTCTCCTTCAGGAAGCAGCTCAAGACCTGGCTGTTCGAGCAGTAATATACCCCCCTCCCCCAGCGCCTTGAGACCCTCCTGGGTGAGTAGCACGCTTTACAAATACCGTGATTGATTGAGTGTGCTGCACTGTCCGTATTCGTGTGTACACCTCCGTTACCGTGTGTGCCCCATCCATCCACCTTCCGTCAGCACACTACACTTGCATTATCTGACAGCGCCGTACTCTGGTGAGTGGTCTGGAGTTGGTCTGAGTATTCTACACTGCAGCGACGGCTCGTGGAGGGAGTTACGGTGGGGCAGGAGGGCGGGGAGGGGGAGGGGCAGGGTGGAGGTTGCTAAAAACCGGCATATGGATAATTGCAGGTAAGTAAACAATTTAATTAATAAAACGAATTTCGTAGTGCGCCTTGCATCGCAAAATGCAATGCAGTGCGAGCTACGAAATTCGTTTTATTAATTAAATTCAGCGACGGCTCATGGAGGGAGTTACGGTGGGGCAGGAGGGCGGGGAGGGGGAGGGGCAGGGCGGAGGTTGCTAAAAACCGGCATATGGACAGCGACGGCTCGTGGAGGGAGTTACGGTGGGGCAGGAGGGCGGGGAGGGGGAGGGGCAGGGTGGAGGTTGCTAAAAACCGGCATATGGATAATTGCAGGTAAGTAAACAATTTAATTAATAAAACGAATTTCGTAGTGCGCCTTGCATCGCAAAATGCAATGCAGTGCGAGCTACGAAATTCGTTTTATTAATTAAATTGTTTACTTACCTGCAATTATCCATATGCCGGTTTTTAGCAACCTCCGCCCTGCCCCTCCCCCTCCCCGCCCTCCTGCCCCACCGTAACTCCCTCCACGAGCCGTCGCTGCATATGGATAATTGCAGGTAAGTAAACAATTTAATCAGCGACGGCTCGTGGAGGGAGTTACGGTGGGGCAGGAGGGCGGGGAGGGGAAGGGGCAGGGCGGAGGTTGCTAAAAACCGGCATATGGATAATTGCAGGTAAGTAAACAATTTAATTAATAAAACGAATTTCGTAGCTCGCACTGCATTGCATTTTGCGATGCAAGGTGCACTACGAAATTCGTTTTATTAATTAAATTGTTTACTTACCTGCAATTATCCATATGCCGGTTTTTAGCAACCTCCACCCTGCCCCTCCCCCTCCCCGCCCTCCTGCCCCACCGTAACTCCCTCCACGAGCCGTCGCTGGTCGGACCTGGGAGCGGGCAGCAGCAGCAGCAGGCGCCGGGAGCCGGGGAGCCACTGGCGAGCGGAAGAGGCCCGGAGGCTGCACTGCCGGCACCGGACTCTGCCGGGGTGCGCCACCTGGAGGCCAGGGCTCCAGACCCGCTGAAGATTTCGATACGTGTTTTATAAAACAGGACACGGCACTTCTTAAACACCGACACCTTCAGGTCACAGTCAAGTCAATGGCACACAACAGACGACATTATTTTAATATTGAAGTAATATTGAAAGTTGGTTCGTTTCTTGGTTCGACTGTTTGATTAAATATTAGAAGTGCTAGAAACATTTTTAGCAAACCCGAGAGTTTCGTGGTTTAACTTATTTGACGCGTCCTTTTCCTTTTCTCACAATATCGGCTGCGTGTGTGAGTGTGGTGAAAGTGCGACATTTTACTTTCGGATTCATTCACACGAGGCACCTTGGGTAGAATGTGTCCTTAGAAAATCTTCATTCAAAGTCGGGATATTGTTTCCTGGGAGGGCAGTTTCATTTGACAATTTTAAGACACATTAGCACAATTTACCGTGGCATGTTGTTCTGTGTATGTGTGTTTTTTTGTGTCGCCTGTTCACAAAGTGTAATTTTAAACGTGATACACAGCGTTTGCAGCTCTGTGGGCAGTCGTACTGGCTGTACGTGTTGTTTTGAATTAGGGCGCCGGCGTGTGGGCTGCGTGTCAAAGCGCTGCAGCAGTGTGACATAGCGCTTTTCAATAACTGTCAGCTTTAAACGCTACTTCATACACATTGTAATTTACCTCCCATTAAAATACTTCTCAATTTTTTTTTTAGAAATACTCAATAGCTGCATAAAAACTTAAAAGGCCTGTCTGGGAAATTATTGATATACAGAACACAAAAGACTTACATCCGCAACATTATATTAATGTATTGTGCATTTTAAAAAATGTTTAGAATTCGAAGAGTTTTAATTTTTACTTATTGTAAAAATATTATTTACTGACAAATTTAAAAAGCATGCATACGAAGGTTCTTAATTGTTATCCACTGAGTTAGAAAATATGACGTAAATACGACAATTCCACCATAAGGGTAACTAAAAACGAAGCAAGAATCATCTTTACTCAGCTTATTTTACATTATGATTTACAATGTTACTTAAGCCATCTTTCAAAGCAGGTGGCTGGGCTTACATTACGTTACATTGCTAATGTGGAAAGGTACGTGTCCTCTGTTTTTTTCAGGCTCCTTCTCTTGCAAGTCGATCCGCCTCGTCATTTCCTGCAAACCCTGCGTGCCCTGGAATATGCATCCACGTGACATCATATCCTGGACCAGCATCGACTTCCTGGAAGTCTTCCTTCATAATTACCGTTTTAGCTGGGCTTTAATTCCAGTCATTTTTCTTCCAGGTTTTCGCCCACGCCGTTGTACCGTTAATATTGAGTTTATCTCCGTGTACAGGGTAGGTTGGCTGGTGTTTCGGCTCTTGCACCCCTGTGCAGTCTCCCATGAAGTACATTTGTTCTCATCGAGCTGCGTGCGTCACAACGTTTCTCCTCAGGTAAAGACGACATCTGGCCAGGTGTTCTCTTCTGTGGACTGGATATTTCTATTTTTATCTCCTTCTTTTCTTTTCTTTGCAGGCAGGTGAGCACCCTTTGTTTCTTGGACTGGTTGATCAACGGGTGTGGGGCTTTGGTAGGTCCCCACAAAGGCCCAGACAACTTCTCCTGAAGTAAACTTTTTATTTCTTGCAGAAGGAAACCAATGTATCAACGTGTGCCTTGCATTCAACTCCGTTTCGGTGCACCCTTGTCTTCCGTCCGCACGCAGAGTGCAGTAAAGCGTCCTGCCGAGAGCAGCCGAGCCCAGCACTAGCCAGACCCAGACTCACCAGGGGCTACGGGCAGAAGGACCCGCGGCTCCAGCCCATCTCTTCAGTCCCTCTTGTAAAATCAGCGGAGTAAAGATGACTCCTGCTTCGTTTTCAGTTACCTTTATGATGCAATTCTCGCATTTATGTACTATTTTGTAACTCATTGGTTAACAATTAAGTTCCTTCTTATGTTTGCTTTTTTAATTTGTCAGTTAATAATATTTTTTCCATTAAATAAACGTTAAAGTTCTTCGAATTGTAAACATTTTGAAAATATGTTAATAAAATGCTGTGCATGTAGGTCTTTTGTTTTTCTGTTTATAAATAATTTCCCGGACAGGCCTTTTGACTTTTAAACAAGCTATTAACTATTTCTAGAAAAAAATCATCATGCAAAGTATTTTTTTGCAAATATAAAGGTGCATTTACCTTCTTAACTGAAACCCTGGTGTCCCCAGAGGCCTGGCACCGGTTGGGGTCCGCAAGCTTCGTAAAACACACCCTGGACTAGCAGGAAGAGTTAGGCGAAGATCCGAGAAATATGAAATATCATAGAGTCCTGCTTCATGACTAGATGCCTCCAGGCTGTCACGTTAAACGAAATAAAATGTTTTACTCTACTAGGGCATATATGTATACACGTACCCACAGAAACTGTGTTTCCGAGTTTATTCATAATGCCGCTTACGCATGAGTGCACCCGACGGAGCGGCTCGGATAAAATGTTAAACCGGTCACAGGGGGAGGGGGGGGGGGGGGTTCGGGAAGAACATTGGCCCGTCTCCGACCCGGTGTCAGGGGCAGGCCCTGCTCTCGCGACACCGGCCAGTGTGCTGGACTCGAGGTGGACGGCGCCCCCTCCCACCCCCAGGGAGGTCTGTGCGGCTGGAGGAACCCTGATGGCAGACTGCGCTATAACAAGGGCGTGGGGCCATTGGCCAAGCAAAACCGAAGCTGTGCTGCATTAATACATACACATAAACATTCATGTTTGCGCAGGAGGCGCGGAAAGTCGGTTTATTTTTGTACGCGTACTGTCCATTTTTTGTACTGGATTTCTTGCGATGCATTTTAGGCCGACTGATCTGATGTCGGCTGCTATTCAGGGTTGGTGGGCAGAGAGCTTTTCCTTTACTGTGGTTAGGTCCCTGATATATTTGATTTTTGGTTATCAATATTATGATAGAATTTAGCTGTGATAGTTATATTTATTTTTTGTTCTCTTTTCAATTGTGTAGAGTTCAACAAAGTCCCCTTTTTTATTCGTGAGACTAGGATTTTATTTTTGCATTTTCTTTACTTTTCAAAACCCTTTTTATGTGTACTTTGCTCACATTTTTCTTGTGTGTGAAGTTCTCTTTTGCTCGTACCCATTCATTTTCTGTCTATATTGTAGCGTCACCTTGGTTGGATTTTTTTGCTTCAGTTTAATCTGGTTAATTTTCATTCACACTATTGTTTTGTTAATCCACTTTTTTGTTCAGTTCAAGTTATTTTACGCAAACAGTGCAAACAACTCTCTGACCCCCCCCCCCCCCCCCCCCCCGACTATCTACACGATGATGCCTATTTCTGTTTAATTTATATTTTTGGTCTCTCTTCCATGTGGTTGGTGTGAGAAGAAGACATAATCGATTTTCACTTATCGGTGTTTCCGGTCCACTTGTGGTTCCAGTTCCTGCACATTGAAGCTGAATGACCAGACCTCGTAGCTATCTCCTGACTCTTCCAAATTTGCTTTAATGTTTTTACCTGTGTCCTGGTACTTTCCTTATAATCAAATGCTTGCTCCGGGTTTGTGTAATGGTTCAAGTGAGTACAGCAATCTATCTGAACTTCTCGTTGAAGGAATGAAGACCTCTCATAGCCACCACATCTGCCTGCTGCCTTTTCTCACCCCTCTGCGAGAGAAGGGGCATCAGCCGACCCGACGTGTGACACAACACGATGTAGCTTATCATAAACTTGTCTCCTGTGCCTTTTCAAAATACCTTTGTAAAGATTTTCTTTCTTTCTTTCTTTCTTTCTTTCTTTCTTTCTTTCTTTCTTTCTTTCTCTTTCTTTCTTTTTCTTTCTTTCTTTCTTTCTTTCTTTCTTTCTTTCTCTTTCTTTCTTTCTTTCTTTCTTTTTCTTTCTTTCTTTCTTTCTTTCTTTCTTTCTTTCTTTCTTTCTTTCTTTCTTTCTTTCTTTCTTTCTTTCTTTTTTCTTTCTTTCTTTCTTCCTTCCTCATGAAAAGTAGGTATCATAATCCTGGAAAAAAGGACAAATAGAGTGCATGCGCAAGCGCCGGCCAGTGAGTGTCAGAGGCTCAGCGGCTCCAGATGGTCGAAGATAACAACCCTATTCCTGTGTTTACCCGGCAACCCGCTGTCGCATTTCTTTGCCTAAATATACACATTTAAAGCACATCCCCAAATTGGCCTTCATTGTTTTCTGCGTGAATGCAACATTAAAACAATATGATTGACCCACCCAGCCTGACACTACAAATATTGTCTTCGGGGTGATGTCAATGCGTGTGTTTAAACTGCATTAAGTGGGGCCCTTTGCCTCTGGGGCCCTGGGGCCACCTTACTGTTGAACCCAAAATTGAGCGTCAAAGATATCCATTTGGACTTGACCCCCAGGATAGCTGTTAGGGCGGAAATGGTTGTAGAGAGTGATCGCCCCCAACTCTGTTATATTGCTTAGAAAGGCTTGGTATCTGTCTGCGGGATGTTGTTTTTCATCCCTGTGAATGCATCAATCAAACATGCTCACCAAGGGCTCCCTTGTAATGGTTTGAGACCACAGAGTGTGCCTCTGAGTTCAGGAAGGGCGAACAAAGTGCACTGTTCCGTTTGAGAGTGACTACCGTCCTCTTACACGGCTCAGAGACACTGGCAGTGATATATCATTTCATTATAATCATAGCTACCAGTTTTCCATGTTTTGTGTTTTTTACAGATAAAAACAGGCAGAAAACAATGTGTTTCCTGTCTGTGTATATATATATATTTTTAAAAAGACAAATACAGAAATGTGGGCTTCTTGTGAGTGACTGTCCATGCTGTCTATCATGCATACCAGGCCAACAGCTGAGCAGATAGACAGAAAGGGGAGTTAAAAAGCAGGATGAGATTTCCTTAAATGCATGCATATGTTAATATTTAATCGTAGTATAATGCTAATAGTTACCTGTGGGTGTAGTTCTTTGTTATATTTCGCTGCCTAATTTGCTAAAAAAACGACAGGCATCAAAGCAAAAGTGCATGTTTGTCAGTTAAATAAATGTGGAAATTTACCATTTTATGACTTTGTAATGGAAAATGGAAAAGAAATTTGGATAAAAAGCAAGAAGATGGGCAAAAAAAAAATATTGATGAATACAGATGGAAATGTTAAAAAAAAAATACCATAAAACTGGAGGCCATCATTATAATGGAAGGACCAGGCTCATTTTGCCTGTTGCCTTCGGTTATATGATGTTACAACGCATTCCGTTGCAACGCATGCCTTTTCCACGCATGCGTTACAACGGAATGCCATTACCACGCATATGGTTTACCACGAAAATGCCTTTACCACGCATAGTTTAACAACGTTTTTCGTTGTTTATCTATGCATGATATTGGCATTTTCATGTTAAACCGACTGCATGATTGATTATGTAGTTTAAATCTATACATGTTTTTTTAATTATGCCTAACCTAATAAATTATTTTAATTAAAAAATGTACTTACATTTTCTTTCGACGGTATTTTCCTTCTTCTAACTCTTTAAGTGGTCCTTTCTCTATTTTTGATGGAGTACGTAGACGCACGTACGTAATCACGTCTGTTAGGGAGGCTCTTTCCATGAAGGACAGAGGCACAGAAGAGCGTGTTTAAGGTAAGTTTTATTTTTTATTTTTTTTTATTTATCCCTCTCGTTTGTTTGTTTTTTGGGGGGAGACCCCCCCCAAACCCCCCCTTTTTTTCGACCTTTAACTCACATTCCTTTACTACGTTTTTCGTAGTAATGGAATGCGTGGTAAAGGTTATAGTGGTAACCATGCATGCGTTGTAAAGCATGCGTGGTTAGTGCATTCGTGGAAAAGGCTTTGTTGTAGTGGCTGTTTCCCGTTGCCTTCAAGTGAGTAATGCATACTGGCCTCTCACTAAAATGTCAGCCCAGATCCCTCAAGGAGGTGCTTCGCTCCATCTGTACAGAATTTACATGGAGAGTGCATGTTTTCGTTGGAACTATGAGGTAGGGTTAGCGTGGAGTATGTGTGTTGTGCCTCACCTTAATTGAAAGAATCCATCTTGGATAATTGTGTGTGTGAGCAACTGATAAAATAGAGATGAGAGGTGAGCCGGTTCAGGTTCGTTCTTGATTGATGGAATGTCATGGAACATTTCACAGCATTCTCTTTGGAATGAACCAGGCCCCCGTAGCTGAATGATGGGGACGACCTTCCTTAGAAGTGTAAAGGTGCCACTTTTGTTAAATGTTTTTAATAATCTAACCAATGGTCCGCTACCAAGCTCACGGTCAACAAGTATTATTGTCCCTATTTTAAAAAAGGACGATCGCTCCCAACCCAGCTGCTATAGACTAATTTCCTTGATAGACAACACCCTGAAAATCTTAGGCAGAGTTTTGTATAATAAGATCAAAATATGGACCAAGGAAAACCGCATTTTAGAATCATGTCAACTGGGGTTTAGGAGCAAAATAGGTACAAATGAACAATGCTTCAATCTTAATTTAATAATTGAGAAATATACCATAGCACAACGACCCCCAATATACCTGGCCTTTATGGACCTGACCTCTGCTTTTGATTTTGTTAACCGGTCATGTTTATGGTCCATTCTTTTAGAATATGGTTTAGACGATGCGTTAGGGCATTATTTGGCCTATTTACATAAAGCTCTGAAGCCCCAGTTTAGGATCAACAGTGGAGGCGAGGTTTCCAATGACAAAGTTTGTAGAGGGCAGGGATGCGTCCTGTGCCTCTCCTTTTTATTATTTATGTTATATTAATAATTTGCATAAATCATTGACTGCACTCACTAATGATGTTCCTAGAGTTAATGGCAACATACTCCCCTTGTTATTATACTCTGATAACGCAGTCTTAATGGGCCGCACACCCAATGCCCTACACACCCTAGTGTGGGGGTTTGTTGATTTTATGAGCAGTCTAGACTTGTGCACCAATTAAAAAAAATAATTCATAATGTCTTGTGGGCCAAGAAATCATTCCCTAAATTCCATATCTGTGGGTCACCAAATGTTACAATGTACTAGCCCTTTTCCATATCTTGGGTTAGTCTTTGCTGGGAACGGCACCTGGTCTGAACATGTGGTGTTTCGTAAGAACAAGTTCTCAAAGGCCACCAATCAAATTCTTAGCCTTTCCCGGCCAAAGAGGACAGGGGCCATTTTAGCATTTTCTTTTCAATCCCAGTGTATCTACAGCTACTTATGGTGCAGAGGTTTGCGGTACCGCAAAAAGCTATAGTATCCATTGCGAGGAAAACAGATTTCCACTTCTCAGTAAGTTTGCCATAGTGAATTGAAACTACGCTGCATTGAGGATTTTACAAGGGCTCGCCCGCTTTATTTTGGCTAGCTATATGGAAAACTCCAGCAGCGTCCCTCACAAGAGAGATAATAAGAGACTGCCTCAATTGTGAGAAGGGGATGGATATTCCATGGCTTGCCGCTGTGAGCCAGAGTCAAAGTAGTGTTAATTATGGCCAGCTCTTTTTAAGTGCAAACGAAAGTGAGACTGTACATAAAAAAGCCCTTAGGATGGCATTATAAACACTTTATAGCAAGGCAAGACTGGAGAGGGAGTCTAAGACGCCAACCGTTGCAAACTTTATGACCATCGAGCACACCTCGTACTTGCCGGCTAGTTATCTTATGATACCTATATGTTTCTGTTTAAGGGCTGGTACTGTAAAATTCCTGCTCTGTTTTCCCCTTGGGTGCATTGCAAACCTAGACTCTTTGCCATGTCTGTACGACGGTCAGAGTGGTCAAACAATTTTACATTTTTTATTCTTTTGTAAGTTTTATATAAAATTCGCAAATGGCTCTTAATACGGTTTAAAAAAAAACGTTGGCTTTTCATTTAGAAGATGCCTATGGGAACATACTTAAACTGGAAGATGATGAATTCGTTTTTCGTGTTGGCACTTTTTTGTGAACTGCTGTACGGGCTCGCAAAACGATGTGTAACTTATGAAGAATACGTTTTTGTTTTTTAAATGGTTACTTTGAAATGTGTGGGCTCCTGTTAGAAACTTGCTGTATGCGTATTTAACATATTTTGCACCTGTGACCAATGTTATTGACATTTTTTATTCTGAACATGAAGTTGTGCATTTTTAATTTGTTGTAATGTGATTGTGCTTTTATGGATACAGTCTTATCCTAATAAAGTAATTTTGAACTTGAACTTTTAGAAAGGCAACCCCTGGTCTCTTCATGCTCCCTCTTCCTCCGGTTGTGTCATCGCAGACAGTTTGTAGAGCCGTTGGTTGGATAGGAATGGGTCTTCCTCTTTTGTGTTTTTGTTTCACATCTCCAGTCAGGATACACACAACAGCATCACATCTTCCTGCTGATTCTACAGATCAATGGCTGTGTCTGGGATGATTGGATGCCATATCAAGGTAAGATGTGGAGTCAGAAGCACAATTTAACACCTTCGCAGCGTCGAACGTTCAGCGCCCAGTGCTGAACGTTTGGTTAACGGGTGCTGGCCCGTCGGCCAACGGTCATGCGCAGCACTGGCAAGGTAGTGCTAGCGACGACCGTTGGCCGACGGCAGCACTTAAAGGGTTAATAGTTGCCTCAGCTTCCAGCATAGCAAGCAATATAATAAACGTATACAACTCTTATTACTGTTCCTCCTCAGATCCTCTTTTCAATAGGGAAGGAGGGGGGAACCTAATTGGTTTTATAAAAGGACTCTCACTGACCAGTACTACTGGGGGCATGTTTCATCCTCGGGTCCTCACCCAATAAAACCTTGTGTGTTTGGGTGGGCTCAACACTGATTAGCAGAACTCTTGTATCAGTGGGTGCAACAGGATCTCAGATACAAATTGCCCGTAGATTACCACTATACTTGTTGTACACTTCTTTATTCAGGGTGTTTTGGGCAAAGTTAAAAACAATGGCAGATAGCCAAAGGGTGTACAATGTACTCTGTCATCTGGGATTGGCATGTTTAAGCCAATAGGAGTTGGCTAAAAAGGTTGTCTGGCTATCTTCAGGACTGTTTTCTAAGATCCCTAATGACTTTTTCAAAGACAGTAGACTATTTGTGTGGCCCTGTCTTTCATGATTTTCGCACCTGTGAAACACTGTGCATGCCTATACAAACCATCCATAGGGAACTTCCCTCATCATTATATATTCATTACATATTTCTTAATGCCCTATAGGGTTAAATTGGTGGGAGGACCCTGCAGTCACACTTTCTACAAGGGTTCATGTCTGCTGGTTTTACCTGTGTGTGTTCTCTTGAAGATGCAGGGTAGAGGCGGTTCTGGAATCCTTATACACAGCTTTAGGAGACAGCAGGTTGCTGGGCTATTCTCTCCTCTTCCGAACAGCTTTACATCATACAGGGGTACTTCCTCAGAAATTCCTCGCTTGCTTCCTGTGTCGTGGATAGAGTTAAGCAGCACTTATTGAAGTGTTCGGGATCTCCAAAACGTCCCCAAACTTAGCAAGAAGGTAGGCAGTCAGGTACTGTTACCCTTAAACTAAGCAAATAACTGAGGCATGCTGTTGGGGGCCTCCACTATTTGCAAAGCTCCAGATGGAGAGTCGCTATCCAGTTGTTAGAGCTGTCAGCCTTAGGGTGGTCTTCTCTCACATTTTTTGCCTTTACCCCTCCTGTTTTTGCTGATCTAATTTTACTTGGCCATAGGACTCTGTGCATTTTACAAATGCTAACTGGTGCTAAAGTGCTTATTGTGTTCTCCCCTAAACCTGGTAGAATTGGCTTGTACCCAATCGACCCATTTAATTTACTTGAAAGTCCCAAATAGAGTGGAACCCTCTTGTACACAGGGCTTGTCCATTAAAAGCTACTAGTGGGCCTGCAACACTGATTGTGCCACCCACGTAATTAGGCTTGTAAATCATGTCTGAGGCCAGCAATTGTAGCCAGTGTGTACCGTTTTAAACTGCCAGTTCGACCTGGCAGGATGAACCTTTTGCTAGGCCTAAATCTATCCTTTTAATACAGATAAGTCACTGTTAGAAATTGGGTTTCTGGTTGGCAGAGGTATGCACCCATTCCAAGCAGGAACCACAATCCTAGTCAGGGTAAGTGTAAAATAAACTAAAAGTTTACCTGTGCTCACCCTATGGTAGCGTTGCACATAGCAGGCTAAACTAAAGAGGCAATGTGTAAAGTATTCGTGAACACACACCCATAGTAACACAGTAAAAACACTACAAAAGTACTCAACACCAGTTTAACAAAATAGCCAGTATTTATCTGAGTGAAAAAAGACCAAAACGATAAAGATCCAACATGCACAACGTAAGTTATGAATTCTGCAAGCTTAAATAAAAATGCAGAGCTTAGAAATCAAATATCTCTAACTGGGGCTATCTGGTCGCGCTTGACCGGGGCAAATCCAAAAGTTCAGTCCAACTGCGATGGAGCGCGGGACGGATACAAGTCACTCAGACCCCCTGACAGAACCTTGGATGCATCAAAGATCGGGACGATGCATTGAGCAAAGGAGGGGATGTGTTGCTGTCGATGGTGATGAGTTGTTTCCTACGTCGGGCAATGCCATTGATGCACCAATGTCAAAAGCACTGGGTGTCAGGCCGATGCATCAATGTTGAAACTCTGGGCTGTAGGTGATACCTTGGAGCAAAGCCACCAGGGCCAGGAATGCATAGGAGTCGGGGATGGTGTGCCGCAGCTGTCGGCGATGTAGCGCCTGAGACTTGAAGACAGCGGTGAGACAGAGGTGCTGCATTGGTAAAGTCTGGGCTGCGTTGTAAGTTGAGATTGTTGCGTCTCGCAGTCGGCAAGGTTGGCCTTGGCATTGGTGCAGGCAGCAGTGATACATCGATATCACATGGGAATGCAACAGTCCTCATCGACGCGTCAGTATTGATGCGTTGGTTTCTTGGGTTGCAGGAGCAAACACTCACTTTAAAGGGCCCAGGACTGGATTTGGCACCACTTGGCAGAGCAGGACTCACAGCAGATGATCCCAAGTGCTGGTAGCAAGTTGCAGTGGAATTATTTGATACCCCTGAGGAATCAGACACAAGAGGAAAGCCAAACAAGCCCTTGGATAACCTTTAGAGATGCAGGATGTAGATAGTCAAGTCCAGTTCTTTCACTCCCAGGAAAGAAGCATCAGACAGCAGGCCAACACAGCAAAGCAAGTAGCAAAGTGGTAGTCCCCCTAGCAGCACAGCAGCTATTCTTCCTGGTAGAATGTCCTCAGTTCCAGTTCCAGAAGGGCTATGAGTAGGCCTTGGCAGTGAACACTGCTCTATTAAAGGAGTTTGCAGAGTTTTCCGCGCTCTGCAATCTGCAAAGCACGAGGATTTCTAAAAGTTTTTCTCTTGCTCGCCAACTTTAAGTTGGCATGCACAAGCAAGGGAAATCCAATGCTAGACCAAAAATTCTAGCAGGATCTCTCAACGAGGGCGGTCGCGGATGGTCGAGACCGCTCGTGTTGAGAAACCTTCTGTTCGCGTTGAGGAAGCTGCCGCTTAAGTAGAACATCTACTAGAGCAGCAGAAAGAAGCAGTGCCTTCTTCCGCTCCGTATGGTGCCATTCGCTCTGATTTTTCAGCGCAGGCCAAACACCCGGCGCTAAATTTCAGTGCAGATGGCACAGCCTAACATACTCCGCTGCTTGCGAACCTCCACGTAGCAAGGCAGAGTTTTTTGGTCACTTCGTGGAGTTACACATAGCGGAACTCTGCGAACTCTGCCCAGTCTGAGTATATGGTGTTAGAAGCCCAGTACTTATACCCATTTTAGCCTTTAAAGGGAGACTTCAAAGAAAGGTCTGTGTAGTGCACAAGACCCTGTCCTTTCCTTCCCTGTTCCAGACTCACTACAGGTGGTTATGTAAACCTTTTTCTGGAGACTGCACAGCCCTATTCAGGTGCAAGTGTCAACTCTTGCCTCTTACTTTAGCTCAGGAAGACCCATCAGCCTGGGAATGGGCCATTAAGATGTGAGTGACACATCTCAGCTCCCTTTGTGTGAGACTGCCTGGAGGGAAGGCATAACGTCCAGCTGTCACCCAACCCAGACGTATATTCCAGGGACAGGTGGTAGGCACAGAATGGTTAAAGTAAGAAAATGCCAACTTTCTAAATGAACCAAGCTGGTGAAGCATACGTAACATTCCACATGGGCCACGCACAACAAAAAAGATTTCTGTAGAACTTTAGTTGATTCCGTATTCAATTTTATTCAAAAACTTTGTCCATGCTATAATCCATCATTTACTCATGTTTGTTCGTTCAATTTAGGACTTTACATCTCGCATATTGTTTACATTTTTCAGAAATGCCTATCCGGTCCTTTTCGACAAGACCTGGGAAATAAGCGCACCATGGCAGTCAAGTTTAAAATTACTCAATGCATTTCGGCCTGTTAATTGTCCTTCATTAGCGGTAGCTGCAATGTAAAACAAATAACAATGTCACTTTCTAAATGTGGCATATTGAGGCCTGCAATTTAAAAACCAATTTCTCTAGAAGATGTATTTTTAAATTGTGAGTCCAGAGACACCAAATTTACTCTTCCTATCTTTACCCAATTGGAAGTTACATTTGAAAATGGTACAAGCCAGCTCTAATGCTAACTTATGGGAGAGGTAGGCCTTGCAGTAGTGAAATGCGAATTTAAAATTATATTATCTACCAAGACATGTAACAATTAGAAGTATATCTCCTGCCTTTTAAGTACACTACATCCTGCCCATGGGCTGTCCAGAGCCTGCTCTAGGGGTGACCTCTGTGTAATAAAAAGGAATGGTTAGGCTTGACAAGTAGGTTAACTTATCAGATCGAAATGGCAGTTTAAAACTGCAAACAAATGCTCTGCAGTGGAAGGCCTGACACATGTTTGAAGGCTACTCATGTGGGTGGCACAATCAGTGCTACAGGCCCACTAGTAGCATTTTATTTACAGGCATCAGCAGATGTGGTGCCAATCATGGAGAAACCAAATGCCAATTATATTTTAAACATATAGCATCTGCTCTTTAGATCTGGTCAGCAATGTAAAAAAGAGTCCTAAAGCCAGCAGAAACGAAGTCCAGCACACAGTCAAAAACAGGAGTTCATAAGGCAAAAAGTCAGGAGAAACCATGACAAAAGATACCAGGTTTAACAGTCACCCCTACGGTGGGCCCTATATAGCCCATAATGCAGGGTGCAGTGTATTTTAAAAGTTGGACATGTACGTTTATGTTTGTCTCGTCCTGGTAGTGAAAAACGAGCGATTACATTTTTTTTTCATTACCGCAAGGCCTACCTCTACCTTAGACTAAAATGTAGTTCCCTTTTTACATTTAATAAGTGGTAAATTTAATTTGGGAGCAGGTGGACAGATCAAGTTTGGTGTCTAACGAATTGTAATTAAAAGCCCTCTTTAATGGTAAAATCAGTGTTTAAGTCACAATTCTGAAAATGCCACTTTTAGAAAGTGCTGATGGGACAGAAAACATTTCAAGCACGAACACAAAGATTTGCCTTGAGTATGATATAAAATTGTTCTAGATTTGTTGAAAATAGAAGGGAAGGAGTGCGGACTACCTATCTTTGTTTATGGTTTTTACATATGGCTATCCCTTTTGGATGACCGCAACCCACGAGTTTAAAAACAAATATTACAATCACGGAGGCCATTTGAGATAACCTGATTTTATTAAGCCTAATACTCACCATGTTTCTTATATCATATGCGCTTTATTTCTATTTGCAAAACATAATGCTGATATTATCGAATTGTTTTAATTCAACCTATTTTGTGATTAGTATTTTGAGACATTGTTTGTTCTGTATGTATAGATAGCGTGATTCATTTTTAGTACGATATCCCTTTAAGTTTGTCCAAGGGCATTTATTTGGGCCACATGGTTTTTACGTTGTTCGAGATATGTACGGCAGGTTTCAAAAGGTTGCACGCGTGGTGCTCACTAAAGACATTCCCTCATTTGTTTGATATTGTGCACTAAGAAGGACGACTCTTTTCACTCACAAGTGGCTTCACTGAAGGTTGCAGGGTTGAAGTAGAGGAAAAGTAGAGCATATGCTTGTAATAGCACTGAGATGGCTGTTTGATGCATGTTTTTGCACACACAGTGTTTGTTCCCAGCACGGGCCTCAGTTGCTCGTTTCTTCAAGTTTTTTTTATCCACTTTTTTTTCATGCATGTTTTTCATTCACTTTTTATTTATTTGACAGTGTTGAGGCACATATTCACAGCACAGTTAATGTTATAACTTGGCAGGAGGCACGCATACTTTCGGCACAACAAGTGTCGGATTCCTGCATGCAGAGCATATGCAATGAACTTTGAAAGGTTCAATAACGTATATATGGTGTCTGATGGGCCGTTTTTATATTCCAGTTACCCCAGACGAAGGGCATGTTGCCCGAAATGCATTGGGTGGTTATTACATCTGTTTACTCAATTTGAAATATGTTTTACTGAGCTGTTGGAAGAAGCCTGGATGGGCACCACTCTGGGAGCATTAAAAGGTTTTCAAAACATTTTGCCTCCATCTGAATTTTGAATGGAAGAGCGAAACAAATGGATGAAGATGATTACTGATGAGACCACTGGCTTGGCTATTGATTAGTGAGCTAATCACTTTAAAGCAGTGTGGCTTGATATTGATGCGTGACGATGCACCATGTACTTTGTTTGACTTACAACAGGGCAGACCAAACTACCAAGCCAATTCTTTTACTGGAAAGGAAACAAGCTTCCGGGGACCGGTTTCTGGCATTAAAGCCGTCTTCGGCCCGGCTTGCTTGAATCCTGATGGTGCAGTGAGCTAAAAAACGGTGATGGATCAAGCCCTGATCTGTTGACTGGGTACGAGTGTTCTGTTTAATTCAGATACTCTGTCCATCACCCCCCCCTTTTCTGAATCGTTTTGTCCACCATAAGCGTGTAAGGGTTACTCAGATGTGAGTCCCTTGCTCACTGCACCATCAGAATTCAAGCAAGCCGGGCCGAAGACGGCTGTAATGCCAGAAACCGGTCCCCGGAAGCTTGTTTCCTTTCCAGCATAAGAATTGGCTTGGTAGTTTGGTCTGCCCTGTTCCCATGATGCACTGGGCCAGGGACAGACTAATTTGCATGTAGCCAGGTTCTGAGCTGGGATGGTGCAGTGAGCTAAAAAACGGTGATGGATCAAGCCCTGATCTGTTGACTGGGTACGAGTGTTCTGTTTAATTCAGATACTCTGTCCATCACCACCCCCTTTTCTGAATCTTTACCTCTTCAGACACCAGGTTTCTCGCAAGGCACAGCACTTCTCTTCACTGATTTGGGAGCCCCAGTTTGGGGAGCTGAAGACATGTCTTCTCCATCTCTGCCAAGTGCCACCATTTGCTCCAGGCCACAGCCCCTTGCATTGGGTAGTTAGTGATGCCAAAAAGACAAAATCCAGGATGTGACATTTGTAGTTTATTGATCTAGACAGATATCAGCAGGTTTGCGCTGCTCCTAGCCAGTGTTAAATGAGGCAACAAAAAAAAGTGAGACTTTCAGTGACTTTAATAGCAGTTTAAGACACTGATGGCACTGAGTGGAATGGCATTGTGTGCAGTGGAGTGGAATTGTGTAGAATGGCATTGTGTGGGGTGAAGTGAACCTGTGTGCAGTGCAGTGGAGCAGCATGGTGTCAAGTGGAGTGGCATTGTTTAAAATAGAATGGTGTGGCACTGTCTAGCATGGAGTTAAATAACATTGTGTGACGTGGAGTAAAATTGTGTGGCAGTGTGTGGAGTGGAATTGTGAAGAGTGGAATTGTGTGGCATTGAGTGGAGTGAAATTGCATGGCACAGTGTTGTACACTGGATTTGTGTGGTATTGTGTGGAGTAGCATTGTGTGGAGTAGAGCTGCATTATGTGGCGTGGAGAGGAGTTTTATTGTGTGCCGTGGAGTGGAATTGTGTGGCATTATGTGGCTTGGAGTGGAGTGGAATTGCATGGCATTGTGTGGAGTGGAGTGGAATTGTCTAGAGTGGAATGGATTGGAGGTGAATTTTGTGGCACTGTGCTGTGTGGAGTGGACTGGTGTGGAAGGGAATTGTGTGAAGTGGAATTGTATGACATTGTGGGGAGTGGAGTGGAATTGCATGGCATTGTGTGGTGTGGAGTGAATAAGTGGCATTTTGTGGAGTAGAGTAGAGCGAAGTAGAGTGGACTGGGGTCAAATAGTGTTGCATTGCGTGGAGCGGAAGTCTGTGGCATGGAGTAGAATTGTGTTTCATTGAGTAAAATGGAGTGGCATTTTATGGCATTGTGTGGAATTGTGTGGTGGATTGGAATTATGTGGAGTGGAGTGGAATGGAATTGTGTGACAGTGTGTACCGTCAAATTGTGCAGTACTCTGTGTGGAGTGAAGTGGAGTGGCATTGTGTGGAGTGCAGTGGTATTGAGTGGAGTGGAACTGAATGGGGTGGAGTAGCAATAAGTAGAGTCACATTGTGTGCAGTGGAGTAGCATTGTGTGGAATGGACTGGCATTGTATGCAGTGGAGTGGCATGGAGTGGCGTGGCATTGTGCAGTGGGGTGAAGTCAGACCCTTCAGTGTTTCACAATTTCGCGATTCGCACAATAATCGTTAACTCAACTGAGGAGCGCAATGATGGAGATATTTAGGTTTTTTGCTGCAAAAAAGGTTTCGACGGACAGCAAACAAAATGGTGACATCTGATTGGCTGTACGCACACACATCAGAACATGGTGCCGTACAGTCGTACTAACTAATTTATAGGTGGTGAGTAACTGAACAAGCCTTATGGATTAGAGATGTCAGGAGTCTCATGACAGCTCATGGCTCAGACAAGACTTTCACCTGTGAGTGGGGGCATTGATAAAGGGGGCTCCTGACACCGGGGCTGACAGCGTTAACTCATTTTGCCATCCCAAACTGGGTAGGACTAAACACCAACCTATTGAGTGGAGGCCCTGGGCTCACAGCACACGCTTTTGTATTGCTGCATTACAGCAATAACAACTAACAATGTGCAACTAACTAACAGTATAGCACTTACATCAGTCTTTCAGCTACATGGCGCTGTATTCAACGCGCACAATTGAAAAGATGAAAGGCGGAGTCAGACCCAAAGATTGACTGCAGAAGCTTGCACACTCTTTGCAGGCAGCTCTCCTTTCTGTGCAAAGTGTGACTCGTTTGTAACTCCTCTCGTTCTGGTTTCAATGAGGTCCTTGTGCTCTAGTAATATGTAAATATTCTACATTTAGGGGCGTCCATCTCTCTCCTGACATACCATGTTAGCTGTTAAAAATACCACACAGGTAGCACAGCTAAAACAAATGCATCACATCAACAATCCGAGCCACTGGTATCCAAGAAAGCTTCTCTTCTGCACACAAAACGTGTCTTTAAAGGCTCCACAAACACATTTCAATGTGTATAGTAGGGGTGAGCAAGTCACAGGTCAAGCCAGTTCAGGGGAAACAGGTCTGTATGTGATCAGATTTTACTGCGGGCTGTGACAACTCACTCTTTCATCCTTCCGAGGGCGATATTACGACTCAGTTTAAATTGATTGGCACGGGCAGACATCAAGCAAGCACCAAAATACACATGAGTAACGTTAGGAGTCATTTTAGCTGAGAGCTGCGTTACTCCGTGAAACTGTGCCACCTTCGGCATTCATACATCGCAAATAAAATAATATAAAATAACATTTAAAATGAGTGCACCGGGCACAGATTATATTTTGTTTTTGTTATGACAGTGATTTCACTTAAAAGCAACAAGTGCCTCACGCCTTTTTCTCAACTGTGTTTGCAAGTCCAGCACCTACTCTTCCTGATTAACTGCTCTTATTACTGACGATTTGATCTCTAGGTTCCTACATCACTTTCACAGTGTTTGAAAATGTTTTTTTTATTCAAAATAAAACTATTTGCCCCTACAGGTTGACTAGAGATGAAGCTGTGGAACTGTGGGATCTATGTGTACACATTTAGGGGTGAGATTTGGAGGCAGAAGAGGGAGAATTGTGTTCCAATATTTTAGAAAGGAGCAAGCAAGACTTTAGTCAAAATATCAATTTTTCGGTAAAAGGGGTTTATCTCTTGCCTCTTATCATGGAAATCCATCTTTCTATTTTGGAATTTTAGGAGTTATCTTAGCAAAGACGCAATTGCGTTTCCCAGGGCAGTATTTGCATTTCAAATTTCCGCGAGTGCATGGCCTCTTGAATCGTGTACAGACTAGCTCAGTAATTGTAATTCTGCCACAATGCGAGTTTGATTACAGTGGTTACATACTTTTGCTTGCCATTGTTCTATTTAATCTGTTGATGGGTTGGTTTGTCTGCAATAAATTAGCAGTTTGTAAGTCGTTGCTAGAAAGGAAAAACAACAATTTATGGACGGAATGTTGCACAAAGGCAGAACATTCACCCCCAGTCACAGATCTGGTTTAATCCATCGTTATCCCGTATTATGGGTGTCTTTCATAGATTCACATGCCTGAATCATTCCCCGTCGTCGGGATGGGAGTCCCCGGTACATAAATAAAGTAATGTCCTATAGACATATAGAGAAATAGGCCTACAGGCCTTACATTAGTAACATATCCATGTCCTTTTGTAAAAAGGACCAAACTCTATAAGAGAACCAATCAGCTGTCACCTCCCTCTAGAACCTTCCTGGAAGGAGCCTTAGTCCCTCAGATTTTCTACCGCACGTTGTGCTAAGGGAGTCTCCTCTGAGCTCTGCTCAGTTTTGTTTCTTCACAGCTGTTTTTACAGTGTTTTGGGACATTTCTTCATATCTCTTCAGTGACTGAGGTGTACTATGGCTGACACACCTAAAAAGGTTCTTTTTAGATCCTGTGGTTCTTGTGGAAAGAAAAGGCTGCACATTGATGACCAGCATAAGGACTGCCTGTATTGCCTGTATCCAGATCATTCTGCAAATGACTTCAAGGTATGTCGTACCTTTTTGACTAAAACCCTTAAGGACCGTGAGGGACGCCTTTTCATTTGGCTCGAGAGGCTGAAGTACAGACATAACCTGGATTCCTCTGAGGAGAGTATAGGTTCTTCAGTCTCATCAAAATTATCTCTGAAGAGACCAAGGGTGGCCTCTCCTAGCCCTACGGCTCCTCCTCAAAAGAAGTCACCTAAGAAGTCTTCACAGGTTCTGGCTAAACCAACTTCTGAGAAGGAATTTCACACCTTCAAGAAGCCAGTTTCGACATCGTCGACAACGATATTGTCGACGACTTCTTCATCGTCGAAGACAGTGTCTACAGCTTCTTATGTGCCTACATCGACGACGACAGTATCTACGTCGATGACATCGTCGTCATTGTCATCGTCGTCGACGACGAACCCATCGTTGACAGTGGGTAAGGCTTTGTCATCGACAATAGCCATCAAGAGAACCTCGTCGACGTCGAAGACCCCGTCGACGCTAGCATCGTCGACAACAGCATCGTCGACGACCTCGATGACGAAACCAATACCTTCGACGTCGCAACCGTCGACGAAAGCCTCGTCGACGAAGGGCTTGTCGACGAGAACACCATCGACAAAGGAACCGTCGACGAAGACGTTGTCGAGGGTTCCGGAATAACTTTACCGTCGATGACAGCCCCGTCGACGATATCATCACCGGCTATTACAACTGTCGACACTCCACCGTCGACGATCACACCGTCGACGGGCTCGTCGACGATGATAGATTCTAATCTACAAGCTACATGTGTGCATCTAAAAATCACAAGAAAGACGCTGACGCCTGAGTTAACATCACCAAGCCGGGTACAATCAATTCCGCAGGCATGTCTGCTCCAAGACGAGGATTCTGACGAGGAGGACATGTTCCAGGCGACAAGCCCTTCAAAACTGCTTGTAAAATGCAAGAGTTCAGATGAGGAGGAAGTTCAGGAGCAGGTATATCATCCACATCCTACTCCTATGGTTTGTCTTCCAGCATCTCTGGTGACGGATTTACGATACCTTATCCAGGATTATAAGCAGAGATTTCTAGAATCTCCAGCTCCTCCAACTACCACGGTCACTCCGTCGCCAAGACCACGGCCTCCACCCTTGAATATTCAGACGGAAAGGTTGGTTTTACCCCATCCTCCATCTTCGGATGAGGAAGAAGAGGGAGAAAGAGAAGAAGAAGACCAACAGGAAGAGGGTGAACTGCAAGACAATCAGTCCTTGCATGATGATTGGGATGACTATGTAATCCCCTCTCCGGCATCTCCAGTGCCCGCAACCGCAGATTCACCACCGGGCGACATTGCGGGGTTTCATAATGTGGTGGAAAGGGCTGCTCAACGTTTTAAGATCTCAATGGTCTCTCAAGAACAGGACTGCTTCTTGTACGACTTCAACGAACCTCTCAAGAAGGCAGTAAAGTCAATACCGATTATCGACTACATCTGGTCAGAAGGGGTAAAAGTCATGCAGAACCCCTCCTCTGTGTCACCAGTGATCCCTCGGCTGAATAAAAAGTATAGGGCACCAGATACGGCACCGGCGTGCTTGACAGGGCATCCTAAGCCGGTCTCCGTAGTGACACAGGCGGCCCAGAAGAACTCCAGGAATCCTTCAGCCCCGTTGTCGGCTCCTCCTGATAAGGAGGGAAGAAGATTGGACAACATTGGCAAAAGGATTTCCTCAATTTCAGCAATGACAGTAAAGGCCGCGAATGCTCTAGCGCTCTTGGGACGCTACAATAGACAGTTGTGGCCAGACATGTCCCCATACCTGTCGGAATTGCCAGATTCCTCCAAAGAGGAAGTGAAGAAGATTCTGCTAGATGGTGAAGCATCGGCGTCAGAAATTATAGACTGCGCGATGGATATCGCTATAACAGGGTTCCGTCAGTTGGCTGGAGCAACAGTCTTGCGGCGCCAAGGATGGCTAAAGGCAACCTCTTTCCATCCTGAGGTGCAAACAAAGATCTTGGACATTCCATATGATGGCCAGTTACTATTTGGCACAAAAATTGACGAAGCATTACAAACTATAAAAAAGGACACAGACACTGCGAGAGCTTTAGGCACTCTTCAGTATAAGAACCAGTTCTTTCGTGGAAATAGAGGAAGAGGACAGTCTTCCTACAGAGGAAATTATCAATACAAATCTTCCTACTCTTCAGGCCAGATTAGACCGCAATACCAACAGCGCCAACAACAACAAAGCCAGCAATCCTCTTATGGGAAGTCGTCCTTTCGAGGTAAAGGACAACGAAAAAACAACGGGCGCAGACAATGACATGTTTATTCAGCCAGTCCAGACTTCATTTCAATCATTAAGAATTGGAGAAAAGATTTCCCACTTTTTACAAAATTGGAGAAAGATTACTACGGACCGTTGGGTCCTTCAATTAGTACAATTCGGCCACTCTATGGAATTCATACAAATCCCTCCACAAACTCCGCCCCGCCCAATGCATCACAAAAACCTACGGCTGCTTCTACAGGAGATCTCGATTATGCTGCAGAAAGGAGCAATAGAGAGAGTACCTCCATCTCAGAAAGGAAAAGGGTTTTATTCCTGCTTATTTTTGATCCAGAAAAAAGAAAAGAAGTGGAGACCAATCTTAGACCTCAGGGCCCTCAACAAATTCCTAAAGAAGCAGTCGTTTCGCATGGTCACGATCCAGGAGGTCTTGCAACTACTGGAAGAGCAGGATTTTATGGCATCCCTAGACCTACAGGACGCTTACTTCCATATCCCAATTCACAGGAATCACAAAAAGTACTTGCGATTTGCAGTAGCGGGCAGACACTTTCAGTTTCGCATCCTGCCCTTTGGGCTCAGGTCTGCACCGCGCATATTCACGAAATGTCTTTCCCCGGTGGCAGCATATCTCAGACAGTGCCATCACCAAGTCTTTCCGTATCTGGACGACTGGCTGGTCAAGGCTCCATCCTTAGAAGACGCGTCCAGGTCTTCCAACGCCTGTTTAAGGCTTTTCGATTGCTTGGGTCTCACCCTCAATCAGGAAAATCGGTCCTACAACCTTCTCAATACATCAGTTTCCTAGGTGCAACCCTGGACACACGGTCAGCAAAAGCTTTCCCATCCAGAGAGAGAATGAACAAGCTCCTGGCACTAGCTGCTATAGTAGCTTCGAAGAAAGTCTTGACAGTCCGCCTCTTCAAATCCCTCCTGGGGATGATGTCATTGTGTATCCTCCTGCTTCCTCACTGTCGACTACGAATGAGACCTCTACAGGAGGCGCTCTGGAAGTAGTGGGTCCAATGCACAGGGTCATTCGACGACCACATAAAAGTGAATCCTCAGATGGTCAGAGCCCTGCAATGGTGGATGTCATCTCGAAACCTGTCTCAAGGCTTGTCATTCCTGCTCCCGGCTGCTCCTCATGTTATCACAACAGACACCTCCTTGGAAGGCTGGGGAGCTTTTCTGCAAGAGCTACAGCTAAGATGGAAGTGGTCTCCTATGGAGAAGAAACTACATATCAATCTGCTCGAACTACGGGTGGTCTTCCTGGCCCTACAAGCTTTCATGCCAAGAATCAAACATTCCCTTGTGCTCATCCGGACAGACAACACCACGACGATGCACTACCTCAACAAACAGGGAGGGACACGCTCGCTGACACTCTCTCACTAGTCACAGAGAATCTGGAATTGGCTAATCTCAAACAAGATATCCCTTCGGGCGGAGTATGTCCCAGGCATGGACAATGTACTCGCCGACTCCTTGAGCAGACAGAAAGTAGCATCTCACGTGTGGGAACTGGATCAGAAGATACTTGACCACATCTTCTCAAAATAGGGCACTCCACAAATCGACCTATTCGCAACAAGAGACAACACCAAATGCCCATACTTCGCAAGTTGGCATCCCCTGTCAGGGTCTCTAGGGAATGCATTTTCGATCGCATGGCGCAACGTCTTTGTCTACGCCTTTCCGCCATTCCCGATGCTTCCCAGAGTCCTCAGAAAAATGAAAGCGGAACCTTGTACTCTCATTTTAACAGCCCCAACTTGGCCACAACAGCATTGGTTCACGGAACTCCACCGCCTATTTCTGGAGCCACCGATCCGGTTGAAGCAGTGTCCGTCTCTACTCACAATGAGCAACCGGCAAGTCCAACATCCAAATCTACCATCTCTCAGGGTAGCCCCCTGGCTCGTGAGTTCCGAGAGCTTCAAAATGTTTATATTTCAGCTGACTGTAGAGCCATCCTAGCTCGGGCACGAGCGTATAGCACCAATAAAACATACTCTCTGAAATGGAAGAGGTTTTGTATATGGTGTAGAGATCAAGGAATACACCCTTTCTCTTCCTCTCCAGAGCAGGTTTTCCCTTATCTTTTACACTTGGCAAAGTCGGGCCTTGCTCACTCCTCCATCAGGGTCCACTTGACTGCAATATCCTGTTTCAAGAGATCTTCAGCGGGTCCTTCTCTCTGGTCTCATAGACTAATCAAACAATTTTAAAAAGGATTGCACAGGACTTTCCCTCCGGTGAAAATGTTGCCACCTACCTGGCACCTTAATATAGTCCTCAATCAACTCATGAAGCATCCCTTTGAGCCAGTGCACAAGGCTGACCTGAAATACTTATCTTGGAAGACAGCTCTCCTTCTTGCGCTCATCTCCGCAAGGAGGGTGAGTGAGCTGCAGGCATTCTCGATTCAAGATCCTTTCCTACAATTTAAACAAGACAGAGTGATCTTGCGGACAAATCCGAAGTTTATTCCAAAAGTCCCATCGGATTTCCATCTTAATGAGCCTGTGGTTTTACGCTCTTTCTTCCTGAATCCCATTACGACAGAGGAAAGGTCGTTGCATTCATTGGATCTCAAAAGGTGCTTAAAATTTTATATAGACAAGACAAAAGCTTTCAGAAAGTCAAATCAGCTATTTGTAGCTTACAGCACGCCCAGGAAAGGTCTTCCACTCACTAAACAGAGCATTTCCCGCTGGATCTCGGCGGCTATCTCTTTCTGTCATGAACAAGCAGGACATCCGCTGCATTCCAGAGTACGAGCCAATTCTACTAGGGCGATGCCCACATCCATGGCACTGTTTTCAGGTGTGCCTGTCATTGACATTTGCAGAGCGGCAACATGGAAGTCGCCACATACCTTCACTAGGCATTACTGCCTGGACACAGAACTTATGAAGGACGCAGTTGTGGGACAAGCAGTACTTCGCCATCTATTTCACTAGAGGTGAGCCTTCTATCATCCCTCCATCCTTTTCATGTACGCACATTTCTCTACTGTGTCATTTGTTGGTACTTATTATTTGCAAATATTTGCTCTGGCTAGTCGCTTGATATATTATTATCTAATGACTTGTATATAATGTACCTCAGGAAATGTGCTCTCTGCATTGCTTGCTACTCTGATTCAGGCATGTGAATCTATGAAAGACACCCATAATACTGGATAAGAAATGCGTTACTTACCGGTAACTGCAGTTATCCAGTATTGGTGCAACCCTCCCGCCTCCCCTGGAAGGACTCACCTCATTCTCTCAGTGGCACGACTACTTAGATTTGTGCGTACGAAAATCTGAGGGATTTAGGCTCCTTCCAGGAAGGTTCTAGGGGGAGGTGACAGCTGATTGGTTCTCTTCTAGAATTTGGTCCTTTTTACAAAAGGACATGGATATGTTACTAATGTAAGGCCTGTAGGCCTATTTCTCTATATGTCTATAGGACATTACTTTATTTATGTACCGGGGACTCCCATCCAGACGACGGGGAACGATTCAGGCATGTGAATCTATGAAAGACGCCAATACTGGATAACTGCAGTTACAGGTAAGTATCGCATTTCATATTTTGCTCACCAGACCAAACCAGTTCAGACATGGCCATATGCAAATCAGTCTTGACCCTGTGCCCCATGGGAACAGTCCAGCCTGAACTGCCAAGCCATGTCTTTCCTGGACCGGAACCAAGCATCCTAGGACCGGTTTCTGGCTATCAGCCGTCATCAGCCAGGATAGCTTGATTCCAGTGGCCTGGAGAGCACGGGACTCACGTCTGAGCATACCCGTCCCACTTGGAGTGACCAATGCAAAAACAACAATTGATGGACGGAATGTTGCACAATGGCAGAACATTCACCCCCAGTCACAGATCTGGGTTTAATCCATTGTTATTTTGCTCACCAGACCACCCCAGTTCAGACATGGCCATATGCAAATCAGTCTTGACCCTGTGCCTCAGGGGAACAGTCCAGCCGGAACAGCCAAGCCATGTCTTTCCTGGACCGGAACCAAGCATCGTAGGACCGGTTTCTGGCTATCAGCCGTCATCAGCCAGGATAGCTTGATTCCAGTGGCCTGGAGAGCATGGGACTCACGTCTGAGCATACCCGTCCCACTCGTGAGACAAATACAAAAACAACAATTGATGGACGGAATGTTGCACAATTGCAGAACATTCACCCCCAATCACAGATCTGGGTTTAATCCATCGTTATTTTGCTCACCAGACCACCCCAGTTCAGACATGGCCATATGCAAATCAGTCTTGACTCTGTGCCTCATGGGAACAGTCCAGCCCGAACTGTCAAGCCATGTCTTTCCTGGACCAGAACCAAGCATCCTAGGACCGGTTTCTGGCTATCAGCCAGGATAGCTCGATTCCAGTGGCCTGGAGAGCACGGGACTCACGTCTGAGCATACCCATCCCACTCGGGGTGACCAATGCAAAAACAACAATTGATGGACGGAATGATGACGGCTGATAACCAGAAACCGGTCCTAGGATGCTTGGTTCCGGTCCAGGAAAGACATGGCTTGGCAGTTCGGGCTGGACTGTTTCCATGAGGCACAGGGTCAAGAATGATTTGCATATGGCCATGTCTGAACTGGGGTGGTCTGGTGAGCAAAATAACGATGGATTAAACCGAGATCTGTGACTGGGGGTGAATGTTCTGCCATTGTGCAACATTCCGTCCATCAATTGTTGTTTTTGCAATTTTCACCCCGAGTTGGACGGGTATGCTCAGACGTGAGTACCGTGCTCTCCACGCCACTGGAGTCAAGCTTTCCTGGCTGAAGACGGTTGATAGCCAGAAACCGGTCCCAGGATGCTTGATTCCGGTCCAGGGAAGACATGGCTTGGCAGTTCGGGCCGGACTGTTCCCATGAGGCACAGGGTCAAGACGGATTTGCATATGGCCATGTCTGAACTGGGGTGGTGTGGTGAGCAAAGAAACAATGGATCTAGGCCCAGATCTCTGTACTGGGGTGAATGTATGACATTGTTCTGCATTCTGTCCATCAACTGTTGTTTTTGCATTTGTCACCCCGAGTAGGACGGGTATGCTCAGACGTGAGTCCCGTGCTCTCCACACCACTGGAGTCAAGTTATCCTGGCTGAAGACGGCTGACAGTCAGAAACCGGTCCTAGGATGCTTGATTCCGGTGCAGGGAAGACATGGCTTGGCAGTTCAGGCTGGACTATTCCCATGAGGCACAGGGTCAAGGCTGATTTGCATATAGCCATGTCTGAACTGGTGTGGTGTGGTGAGCAAAAAAACGATGGATTTAGGCCCAGATCTCTGTACTGGGGTGAATGTATGACATTGTTCTGCATTCTGTCCATCAACTGTTGTTTTTGCAATTGTTAGAAAGGAAACATTTGCCCAGATGGTAATTTTATTCTTGCTCAATAGGGTTATTAGAGTTTTTCCAAAGGTAGCTGCTAATCTTTTTTGCATGTTCTATTGTATTTGTTTGTGGGCATCCCTTTTTTAAATGAGAACTGCGAATCATGCACTTCTTTACAGAATGTCACATAATATTTAGGGGTATGATGTTTATTTGCTGAGAATTTGCCCTTATTGAAGGAGTTTGGAGAGGTAGAATTTGATCCATTAAGGATCACACATTTGCAAGATGAGTTATACATGCAAAAGTTGTTACAAACTTGCCAGTGTCTTTCATCAAATGAAAACTGATGTTTTTCAAGCTCTCCGGGTACTGTGTTGTGCTGATCTAATTTTCAAGTACTGCTATACACGTATTAATGCCATAAAAGTAAGCCTTTCTATAACCTTCCCTCATATATCCATTCTAGACTCATCTGATACCTCATCTTTCTCCCTAATCTACTTTTAGAGACTCTTCCCCCTATCTCTCCTTTACTCATTCCAAATCTCCTCCTACTGCCATGATCTCAAAATAAACACTTTTTAGACCCATTCCTCTTCTATCCCTCCACTATCCATTTCAATCCAACTAACAGACTCACATGTCCACAGCTCAAATTAATTTCATATTTCCCTATACTAATTCACCACCCATCCTTTGTGGGTTTTGGAATAGCATGCTACTCGCCGAAAAGTGATTTGGCGTCTTGTCAGGGGTAGTAAGCACTATATAAATGCAATTACAATTACAAGTCAAGGGTCCCTTCCCTTCCAATGACAGTTCCACCTACCTCCAACTGCCACCATCAACAGCCCATGCCCTATTCCAGCTGCCCCTCGACGAGTCTGTGGACGTGCTCTGCATGCACCAGGCGTTGCTAGGCCCCTCATTCCCAAGTCAAGAGTCCCTTCCATCTGCTCCAAGTCAGCACAGTGCCATAGAAAACAGGATGACTAGCAACCCTGTGCTATTGTGCTTGGCATAACCTATGGTCCAGAATGTTACCACAAAGGAGAATATAGCAAACAAACACTCTCAGACACTTTAACCCCTTGTATGCTGGTGACGAACCCCAGCCGTCACGCTCCACGGTGCTCGTGTGCTGATGACGGCTGGGGTTCGTCACGGCCCCGCCCTGTTCGTTTGTTTACCGCACAGCGGCGGAAACGGGCCAGCAGCGAAGGGGTTAAACATGCCTATTTCAAAGTGTAATGCTCTGCTGTTGGAAAGTGGATTATTAGTAGTGGTATATATGCATCTACTACTGACAATAATGCCATAACACAACATAGGGCTCAGAATAGGACTTAGAAAAGTGTTCCCATGCCTTACCCTTGGTAGCTTGGCTGTGAACAGGCAGACTTAACTTCAAAGACAGATATGTAAAGCATTTAAAAATATAAACTCAGTAAATGATTAAGACACAACACACACTAAAAGTCCAACACCAATTTATAGAAACAGGAAATATTTTTATCTTTAAAATGACACCAAAACGAAAAAAATCTAATGTAGGGAACTGGAGATATGCATTTTTAAAGAATTTGCACTGTATAGCACAAATACACCTATAGCGCCTATTGGGACGTCTGGTTGTGCTAGACCATGACAAAGACAAAGTTTCAGGCTGATTACAATGGAGCCCTGTGCAGTTACCCCTCGTCGTAAGTCTCGGTCAAAGTTGTTACCTTCTGACTTAGAAACTTTTCAGGAGCTTTTCTTCCCAGGGTTTCTTGAAGCTCTCAGCCAGTCTGGATTCGGTGAGGGTTTGCTGGTTTGCCTTGCAAACAGTTCCAGGCCAAACTTATGGAAGTCAGACCTCCGGAGTTTTACAGCGGGACAAACCAGTGATCCAGTCCAGCTCGCGATTGAAGTTAGGCAGCTTGACTCTCATGGTTGCCCCCGGTCACCTTTTCTACGTTCAGACATAGAAACTTTTATGGAGATTTTTATCCCGGGGTCCCTTGCTGCTCTTCACCAGGCCAGATTTGGTGAGGGTTCGGCAGCCTGGATTTTGACCAGCTCCCTGTCAAGCTCTGGAAGTTGAACCGCCAGAACTTTTTAGCAGGACAAACCTGAAGGGCAGGCTGGCCCGCAGTTGAGGGTCGCTGGCTTGCCTGGCCAGGTCTAGTCCGTCCACTTATAGAACTTTTTCGCAAAGTTGCTCCAAACTTCTCGAACTTCTTTCTGAAGTTCCTTTGAGGGTCCCAAAATGCCCAAAACTTACTCCAAGGGTATGGATCCTCCAAGATGGTCCTTGAAATGTTGTGACTTTAATTCCCACACTCCCCTTGGACAAAACCCTTACAAATCCACTGGTAGTACTCCAGACTGGTGATTCTTGGTGGTGATGGTCCAGGTGAGTTATGTTAACCTGTAGCTTGCAGAGAGTCCACTCTTTAGTCTTTATGAAGCAAGTTTGATTCACAGGGTTGTAGTTCCAGGTTGTGTAGCATTCACAGTCAGTCAGAGTGCAGGGCTTGGTTGGTGCAATTCAAACTTCCAGCATTGACCCATCTTCTTCCTTTAGTTTCAAGCAGCAGATATGAGAGACACTGCCCCTCTCAGATGCTTATACAGTGTTCCCTCGGGTCACCCAGGATGGTCATACAGGAGGGCACTCCTGTCCAATGAGGTTCAGGACAACACCCCATAGCATGACCATTTCCTCCAAAGTGTGGCGCAATGGTCTCTCCCAGAAAGGACTATTTCTCCAAAATTCAATATGGCTGAAGTCTCAGCAGAGAGGCAAGAGCTGGCTAAACCAACCTCCAGGGTGGCTCATCTTTATAGACTCCTTCACCCTGGCATCTGCATATTCCTTACTTAAGACTACCATCTGGCTGGGTTCAGAGGATAGGTGCGTAAATAATACTGGTTTCTTCTGCCTGTCTCCTCCTTCATTTGAATATCATTGTTTACGACCCCTCCCCCTTGCTCTGGGATTCCTATGCAGCAGAACTGTCTCATCCTAAAATGGCTCTTTCACCCCAGGGGCTACTTATCACCTCATCAAAGCAGCCTGGCTGATCTACTTAATGCTGACCAATCAGGGCAGATCACTGGAAGACTGTATTTTGCCTTACAGACAAGAAAGTCTTATAACTTCTTGTCTGTACATTTTAGAATAAATTCAACAATAGCATATTGTTGGATTAATCAATACCATTCTAGTGAGTCCATGAATTATATTTTTGGGCTTTTCCTGGTGGGAATTAATAATTAATAACTTCTTGCCATGTTAACCTATGTGGCTGGGGATCTGCAGTGGGGAAAATGAACTGGACAAATTTCTCCAACGCCGTGGCTTATAAAACATCTTTAAAAGGACCCTGCCTATATCTACAGGACCCCCAAACCCTGGAACACCTAGGGGAGCCTTTAGGGGTTTTGAATATGTAAAAATATTGCAGATCCTCACTCCTCAGTGCTCCTAGCACAAAAGTCGATTTTGGGAAGCACTTTGCAATAATGGGGGAAGTGAAATGTAAATTTCACTAAATCCAAGGCATATAAAACCTATTAAATAAGGGCCCTCCTTATAAGTAACTCATCACAATTACTGGAACACATAGGAGGGACCCTGGGGTACCTAATATGTCAAGATATTGTTGTTTATTAATTTGTAAGTGCCCCAAACACCAAATTCAGGTTTGGGCAACATGTACATGTTAAAAGCAGTCCTGCAACACAGGGCTGCTTTTAAACTGACCTCAGGCCTCAACAGTGCACACTGTCTCTAAACTTCCATGCCCTATTATATACTAGGCACTTAAAGGTAGTTTTGATCCCCTTGTCCTAATATGTACTAGGGCCTTATAGAGGAGGTCATGCCAATCATAGGGGTTCTCTAAACCATAGTGTACCCTGGTGTATGTAGGTGTTTTCACTGTTTTCTAAGTGTGTTTTCAGCATACTACTGGTACTGGGCCTGTTTAGGCAGAGCCCAGGGACAGTCAAAGTCAGTTACTATCAGTGCCTGTCAGCACACAAAATGTGGGTGCCCAGGGCACAGGATGACTTTGCAACATCTGCTAAAACAGTTTCCATGATTTAACGCTGAAAATGAATGATTAAGTAAAATAAAGTCCCGCAATAATGCCGTAAAATTTCATTTTTTGTTTGTACCAAAAAATTTGCAAATCCATGTCGCAATATCCTGGTGTGGTCTGTGAAGTGGCATTGTATGGAGTGGCATTGTGTGGCGCAAAGTGGAGTGGCATTATATTTTCGTGGAATGACATTTTGTGGCACTGTATGGATTGGTTTGGAACTGTGTGGACTTCAGTGGATTTGAATGACATAGAGTGAACTTGAGTGTAGTGAAATTGTGTGGTGTGGAGTGGAGTAGAACTGTGGCACTGTGTGGAGTGCAATTGTGTGGTGTGGATTTGTGTGGAACTGTGTGCAGTGGAGTGGATTGGAGTGGCATTGATTGAATGGAGGGGAGTGGAGTGGAGTGGCACTGCAGAAAAGAGTGGCATTGTGAGGCTTTGGAGTGTAGTAGCATTGTGTGCTATAGACTGGAGTGGCATTGTGTGACATTGAGTGGCACTGTGTGGCTTTGAGTGAATTGTGTGGAGTAAAGTGGAGTGGTATTGAGTGGAGTGCCATTGTCTGGAGTGGAGTGGCACTGTATGGAGTGCAGAGGCATTGTGTGATGGGGAGTGAAAGTGTGAGTCAATGAATGGCGTGAAGTGGAGTGGTATTTTGTGAGGTTGAGTGGCAAGGAGTGAAATTGAGTGGAGTTTCATTGTGTGGTGTGGAGTGGAATTGTGTGGCATTGTGTGGAGTGGAGTTGAATTGAGTGGAGTGGAGTGAAGAGAACGGGAGTGGAGTGGAGTGGCATTGTTGGAAGGGGGCGGCATTGTGTGGAGTGAAATTTTGTGTCATTGAGTGTAGTTGCATTGTGTGGAGTGGATTTGCATTGTATGACATGGAGAGGAATTGTGTGTCATTGATTAGAGTGGAGTGGCATGGAGTGGAATTGAGTAGAGTGGCATTGTGTGGAAAGGAGTAGCATTGTGTAGAATAGAGTGGCACTGTGTGGTGTGGAGTCATGTGGGATTGTGTGGCATGGAGTGGTTTGTCATTGAGTGTAGTGGAGTTGCATTGAGTGGGGTGGGGGGCCACTGAGTAGAGTGGCACTGCATGCAGTGGTGGCATTGCATGCAGTGGAGTGACATTGTGTGGGGTAGAGTGGAGTGGAACTGTGTGGAGTGGAGTGCCATTGTATGCAGTGCAGTGGAGTGTGTTGAGTGGAGGTTTCCTGCCATCTGCATCGCATTCCCTGACGCTACAGGAGTAGCTTGTTGACTAACCCGTTTCCAGCCTGAGAGGAGGAGGTGAGGAGGAATAACATCTGCGTGGCCGCAGAGGAGGCGCGAGGCGCGGCTCCGGGACTGCGAGGCTCAGCTACCAGCTACATCAGCTGTTGCCTCTTCCCGTGCGAGCCGCGCCCCCTCCCAGTGCCCGCCCCCACCAAATTGCCTACAACCTCTCGCGGCTCCCGCTACGCGGGCGCCACTTGCAGTGAGGTTTCCTGCCATCTGCATCGCATTCCCTGACGCTACAGGAGTAGCTTGTTGACTAACCCGTTTCCAGCCTGAGAGGAGGAGGTGAGGAGGAATAACATCTGCGTGGCCGCAGAGGAGGCGCGAGGCGCGGCTCCGGGACTGCGAGGCTCAGCTACCAGCTACATCAGCTGTTGCCTCTTCCCGTGCGAGCCGCGCCCCCTCCCAGTGCCCGCCCCCACCAAATTGCCTACAACCTCTCGCGGCTCCCGCTACGCGGGCGCCACTCGCAGTGAGGTTTCCTGCCATCTGCATCGCATTCCCTGACGCTACAGGAGTAGCTTGTTGACTAACCCGTTTCCAGCCTGAGAGGAGGAGGTGAGGAGGAATAACATCTGCGTGGCCGCAGAGGAGGCGCGAGGCGCGGCTCCGGGACTGCGAGGCTCAGCTACCAGATACATCAGCTGTTGCCTCTTCCCGTGCGAGCCGCGCCCCCTCCCAGTGCCCGCCCCCACCAAATTGCCTACAACCTCTCGCGGCTCCCGCTACGCGGGCGCCACTCGAAGTGAGGTTTCCTGCCATCTGCATCGCATTCCCTGACGCTACAGGAGTAGCTTGTTGACTAACCCGTTTCCAGCCTGAGAGGAGGAGGTGAGGAGGAATAACATCTGCGTGGCCGCAGAGGAGGCGCGAGGCGCGGCTCCGGGACTGCGAGGCTCAGCTACCAGCTACATCAGCTGTTGCCTCTTCCCGTGCGAGCCGCGCCCCCTCCCAGTGCCCGCCCCCACCAAATTGCCTACAACCTCTCGCGGCTCCCGCTACGCGGGCGCCACTCGCAGTGAGGTTTCCTGCCATCTGCATCGCATTCCCTGACGCTACAGGAGTAGCTTGTTGACTAACCCGTTTCCAGCCTGAGAGGAGGAGGTGAGGAGGAATAACATCTGCGTGGCCGCAGAGGAGGCGCGAGGCGCGGCTCCGGGACTGCGAGGCTCAGCTACCAGATACATCAGCTGTTGCCTCTTCCCGTGCGAGCCGCGCCCCCTCCCAGTGCCACGCCCCCTCTCACCTAACAACCACTTAACCGCATTACCAACGCGCATCGCGGGACGCGCGCGGGTCGGAGCCCGGGGCGAAGCCCGGGCCAAGGGCGGGCCCGTTGTTGCCCGTTAGTGCCCGATAGAGACCGGACCGGGCCATCCCTCTTACATCAACGAACCGGCAATAAACAACATGCCGCCAAAAACCAGAAGCACCTCCAAACCCAAATCGAAATCCAAACACGCGCAGGAGGTAGCTCAGGTAACAGGCCCCATTGACCTATTCATATCGCGGGTACATGAAACAATAGACCAAAGCATAGCCTTGATGGAAAAGAGAGTCTCTATGGACCTCATGAGCGCAAAAGCTAAGCGCTCATCTCTCGGCGCCATAGCGAACGCTGCATCCCCAATTAATCCAACCTCCCAAAACAGTTCACTTCTAGTGCTCCTTCCAACCACTGAACTTAACACCGTACCATCAGTGGTAGATTTGTCAGTTACGCACTCTGATTTGGACCCCTCATTGTCATCAGATGACTTGGAAGCAACCCCAGAGCTAGTTGGTTGTCACACGCAAGAAGGCACCCAAATTTCCAATACTCTATCCCAATATGGCGAGAAAGAAAAGGAAACATTGGAAACCCGACCTACACCCAGAGGTGAAACACAAAGTGCACCAACGACCAATCCAAATTCTTCATGCTCTAACAGCATATTGCACATTCCCGACTGCACCCTCCCGCACAAGCCAATATCCAGCAACAGCAACGCAGCCGAGCAATGCAAGACCTGCAGAATTACGTCACAAGTGCTAACTACAACAAAAGACTTACTTTACCAATACCTTAAACCCATCCAGTTGAGCATAAGAAACCTCGAGGCCCAACTAACAATAATATCAGCTACTCTTTTAGATACAAACACCAGGATAGACGTAAAGGGCCAGCGAAACACCATACACCCACCAAAAAAGCAAACCCAAAAACATACTCAGAAACCAGCAAATCCTACAAATGCAACAGCTATAATACAAAAGAACCCCAACTTACTGTCTCTTATACCCAAATCAACAGAACATACATTTCACCCCCAGCAAGACAAACCACCGCAACAGAAGATAACACAAAAAGTGCAGCAGGCAGATAATAAAGGGAAGGCCACGGTACGAACCCCATGTCCAGCACAAGCCTCAGACCCTAGTAGGGTCCCCCAGGAGAATCCTGATTCCCAGCCCATGAACTCCCCACCCCCTCAAAAAACACTCAAGAACGTAACGGAAACAGCCCAGAAAAAATACCCAGCAGTGAGACGCCCTGCCCACTTGCCCCCCGAAGCTACTCCATATACAATAGTGCTAACAGGAGTACCCGAGTTAGTAGATGACACCCCAGAAACTGCTTGGTCACTTAAAAACAAGGCCATGCAGTGGCTTAGCATAAACAGACCTCTTGAATCCCATCTATCAGGAGGAATTACGTCAGCACGTAGGGTAGCCTGGATAGGCAAAACCAGGAAAACAACACGCGGTGACTGCATTATAGTAACTTGCAAAGATCCCGCAACGGTTGACTATATATGTGCCTGGCCACAACTTGAGAAAAAAGGGGGAATAGACACTCGTCACCTCTCCTTCTTTTATCCCCCAATGAAACATCAACACAACCCCCCACCATGGGAATGGCATCATCACCACAAAGGCCAACGGAACCAGGACCCATGGCGCCAAACACCATGGACCCGGAGGGATTTCCCACTTGAATACCTTGAGAGGGGGGGGCCAAGAGAAAGGTATGTCGATAGCCAAATTCCATACTGGCAGGACAGATCTTACCCAACATATGAGGGGTGGCAGGGTTTTCCGACCCAAAACCGCTACGAGTGCCTCGACATGGTCGATTGACCATCCACCATTAACCTTAAACAACCCAAAGTTGCCTCCTCACATCCAGCCGACGTCTTACAATCGTTAGTTCCCGACACACACCAGATAACTTCTTTCAAACAGTCTGAAGCATCAGAGACCCGAATGATCCAATATAACAATCTGCCTATCCTTCCGGCTCCAATGAATCTGGCCGCGAACAATGGATCACTTACAGTACAAACCCCAACCACTGAAATCTCGAACAACAGCAAAACAGCACATGTAACCTCGACAGTCAACAAGGCCACGACCATAGGCATAGTTTTCTGGAACGTTGCAGGCTTGACCGGAAAAATAACATGCCCTCAATGGTTGGAAATCGCACGAAGCCACCAAATCTTGTGCTTACAAGAGACTTGGCTCCTATCCCCCCTCCATCTAGCGGGATACAAAACCTTCTTTACCCAAGCAACGCCAAGCACAATGGGGAGACCAAAAGGCGGCCTCTTGATTTATATTTCCAACACCCTAGCAGTTAAGGTAAAAACCACGAAAGAAACACCAACCTTTCAAGTCATTCAGATCACGCACCATAACACCGCATCAAAGAACGTTCACATACTCATAAATTATTACAACAACATAGGCACACAGGATTGTTGTACAAACCTGGACGAAATGGCAGCCCACATATCAACACTCCAAAACTCGAATTTGAGCGAGTCAATAAAATATATCTGGGGTGGTGACTTTAACCATCATTTATGTCCAAATCACAAAAACGGGACCTGTGGCCTACAATCCGAAACTGGCAACCCGATTCCCCATTTCGCTCATACCCAAAGTGGAAACAAGCTAAATGAAATGGTATTCAGCCTGGACCTTGACTTTGTAAATGAGCTAGTGCACCCAGCCCAGGAATTCCGACCCACTTTCCATGGGCGAGGTAGCACATCCACTATTGACTTTATCTTAGCCTCCATCACCAGTAAGAACTCGCTAATTAACTACAAAGTAGGGTCCTGCCCGATCAGCGATCACTATCCCCTAAGTATGGAGATTATTTTGGAGAAACCAGGTCCTTTTATAACAAAAATCAGTCCTCTTGACCAACAAGCAATATCACTGAGGAAAAGAAATGGGTTCACAATCAAATGGGCCAAAGTTGATCCTGAGGTGACCTCGCAAAGAATATTTGAAAAAACGTACCCCTGGTTAAGGGACTGTCTCTCCGCAGAGGCTTCGCCTGAATTAATTATTACTTCCTTCCATAACATTCAAGGGACAATAAGAGATGAGTTAGTTAAACAAAGGCCAAACAAACCAATATCCCAAACTAAAAGATGGTTTAACTCAGACTGCAGAAAGGCCCTCTCGCTGCTAAAAGAAGCCCTCCGGCAGGAGCCAAGAGACGTCCAACTAATCTCATCTCGGAGGAAAGCGTACAACGAAGCCAGGAAAAACCGCAGGTCCCAGATAAAGAGAGATCTTTGGTGCCAATTACATGAGAGCGCACTAAAAAAGGACAGCATAACTTTTTGGCAGACCATTAGATCACCCTTTTTTGACAAAGATACCGATCCGAATCCACTCGACGTAGCAGTAACAGAGTGCGAATGGGTTCGCCATTTTTCGAAAATTTTTGACCCACTACCTGCCACGTCTCGACCAGAACACGAGGCCGAAGCTGAGAACCATCTTCGCCCTATCAACTTACCCATTAATCTACGCTTCACAGTAACTGAGGTTAGAAAAGCAATTGCAGCATCAAAAACTGGCAAGGCTCCCGGCCCAGACGGGGTGCCCATGGACATATTCCTACACAACAGTGACTATTGGTCGTTAATAATAACTCGGGTAATGGCCGCAGTTGCTGAGATCGGTCTCCTTCCATCATGGTCATCATCTACACTCTTGCCAATATTCAAGAAAGGGGACCGAAACGACCCAGCGTGCTACCGGCCGATCTCCCTTCTGGATGCCACGGGAAAAATTGCAGGTCGACTACTCCTGGACCGATTACAATCTTGGGCCCAGGAAAACAACATCTTTACAGACCTGCAATATGGCTTCCAGAAGGGGCTCGGTACAGTGGAGCAAGCCCTAAATTTGACCCTCTTGACCGACAAATATGTCCACGCAAAAGATGGGATAATTCACCTGGTCTACATTGATTTGAGCGCAGCTTTCGACTGCGTTCAGCACGCAAAGCTGTGGGAAATCATGTCGAACCTTGGAGTAGAACCGGCGATACTGGCTTTTCTCAGGGGCCTATACACCAACGCAGAAGGCCGAGTGCGCTATGGCATCGGCGGCGACCTGTCACGTCCTTTTAAAATCACGCGAGGAGTAAGGCAAGGGTGCGTATTGGCTCCCTTCCTATTCAATCTATACACCAACGGGATTGAAAAAGCAATGTTGGCAGGAAGCCAGGACCTCCCGCAAATTGATCGGCGGCCTATACCCATTCTACTCTACGCCGATGACTCGGTCATCCTGGCCCGAACAGCCAACCAACTCCAACGGCAACTGAATAAATATGTAACGTTCATGGACTCCCTAGGATTAAAAGTAAACACAAAGAAAACATTCACAATGTCCTTAGGCCCCAAATCTGGAAAATCAAAATCCATACATATAAACAACACCAAGTTGGAAAAAACGTCAGCTTACCTGTATCTGGGTATACTTGTGGACGACTCAATGACCTGGCGAAAAGCCATCGAAGCCAGAAATTTAAACTTTCGCCGAGCAACATCAGCGCTTTGCGCTTTCTCCAGGAAACTAGGAAAACCAGCCCCGTCGGAACTACTAACACTATATTACGCAAAATGCCATAGTGTGGCGAGTTACGGAGCAGGCATCTGGGGTCACGGAAACATCAAACAAATACAGGCAACCGAGAACGCCTTCATTAAGTATGTCCTGGCCCTTCCCCAAAGCTCCCCGATCTTAGCATCACATCGAGAGCTAGGGATGGAATTCGTGACAGACACCATACGCTGCCAGCCTCTCATTCTATGGCATCGTATTTGGTGCAATCCCGAAAGTCACGTAACACGCTCCCTCATCACAGATTGCCTGAGCCTAGCACATTGGAGAAAAATTCCCTGGCTTAACTATGTCTTCAAATTTTTTAAAGACCTTAATTGTGAACAATACTTTTTTGATCCACCCTCAATTGAAGACATACCCAAAAAACGGCTGAAAGATCTATGCCTAGGCCACTTGAGAGAACTCCGCAACCAGGCGGAGATAGTGAAAACGCAAAATGAAAAAATCTCCCAATTGCAAATAGGGAAATTGATACAGCCTTACCTTACGTTCTTTCTATCGAACTATGAAAAGTTTTTACTGACAAGATTCCGGTTTGACCTCTTCTTTCGCCTGGTCTCATTCCCAGAACAGAATAACTGGTCACGGAATTTGATTTGTTGTCCATGCGATGGGGCCTCCAAGCAAACAACGGTCCATGTCACATTGTTCTGCAAATATTACAGTGCGGCTAGGAAAAAATGGATTCTCCCCCTCTTACGCTCTAGCGGTCTTAGAAACACATATCCAGCGCTTGCCTACCTCCAGTCGCCGTTAAACCCTCATGAAGCCAAAATGACAGTGACTTTTTTAAAAAAAGTAATGGAAATACGACAGGACACTGTTTTGTAAAACGTTTCATGTGAACCCTAGCTTAACATTGATGGTTTTTAAATAATGTTGTACTTTTTATGATTATGCAAATTTTATAATCGAATAAAAGTTTATGAAATGAGTGGAGTGACATTGTCGAGAGCAAAATGGTGTAACATGAAGTTGAGTAACAATCTGTGGAGTGGAGTGAAATTTTGTGTCACTGAGTGGAGTTGTGTGGCATTGTATGGAGTGGAGTAGAATTGTGTAGAATTGAGTGGTGTGAAGTGTAGTGAAATTGTGTGGAGTGGAATTGCATGGCACTTTGGGGTGTGGAGTGAATTTGTGAGGCATTGTGTGGAGTGGAATAGCATTATGTGGCTTGGAGTGGAGAGGCATTGTGTCACATGGAGTAGAAATGAGTGGAGTGAAGTAGAATTGTGTGTCGTGGAGTGGAGTGGCACTGTGTGGAGGGAGTGGGATTGTGTGAAGCCGAATGGGGTGAAGTGGAGTGGAATTGTGTAGTGTAGAGTCTAATTGTGGGGAGTGTAAGTGTGTCAGTGTATTTGCATGACATTGTGTTGTGTGGAGTGGATTTTGTCACATTGTGTGGAATGGAGTGGAATGTTGTTGCATTGTGTGGAGGGGAGTGGATTTGTGTGGAGTGGAGTGGCATTGAGTGGCGTGGAGTTGAGTCGAGTGGCATTTTATGGCATGGAGTGAAGTTTCATTGTGTGGTGTGGAGTGAAATTGGGTGGCATTATCTAGAGTGGACTGGCATTGTGGGGCATGGAGTGGAACTGTGTGGAGAAGAGTGGAGTGGATTTGTATGGAGTGGAGTAGAATTGTGTGTCATTATGCAGAGTGGAGTGGCATTGTGTGACATGGAGTGGAACTGTGCAGCACTGTGTGGAATGGAGTGCAATAGAATTGTGTGGCAGTGTGTGGCATGGAGGGAAATTGTGCAGCACTGTGTGGAGTGGCATTGTGTGGCATGGAGTTGCATGCAGTGGAGTTCAATTGTGTGGCACTGTTTGTCAAAAAGCAGCTTGGAGTGCTGTGGAGTGGAATTATATGGCACTGTGTGGAGTGGAATTGTGTAGCATGGAGTGGAGTGGAATTGGGTGGCACTGTGTATGTTGTGGACTGGAGTGACATTGTATGGCATGGAGTGAAGAGGAGTGGAATTGTGTGGAGTGCATTTGTGTGGAGAGCTGTGGCATTGTGAAGCTCGGAGTGGAGTAGCATTGTGTGATGTGGAGAGGAGCTGCATTGTGTGGCATGAAGTGGAATTGTGTGGCATTGTGTGGTGTGGATTGAAATTATGTGGCAATGCGTGAAGTAGAGTGGCGTTATGTGGTATGGAGTGGAATTGTGTGGCACTGTGTGGAGTGGAGTAGAATTGTGTGGAGTTGAGTGGAGTGGCATTGTATGCAGTAGAATGGAATGGCATTAAGTGGAGTATATTGGAGTGGCATTGTGTGGCATGGAGTGAAGAGGAGTGGAATTGTGTGGAGTGCATTTGTGTGGAGTGCTGTGGCATTGTGAAGCTCGGAGTGGAGTAGCATTGTGTGATGTGGAGAGGAGCTGCATTGTGTGGCATGAAGTGGAATTGTGTGGCATTGTGTGGTGTGGATTGAAATTATGTGGCAATGCGTGAAGTAGAGTGGCGTTATGTGGTATGGAGTGGAATTGTGTGGCACTGTGTGGAGTGGAGTAGAATTTTGTGGAGTTGAGTGGAGTGGCATTGTATGCAGTAGAATGGAATGGCATTAAGTGGAGTATATTGGAGTGGCATTGTGTGGCATGCAATGGAGGGGAGTGGCATTGTGTGCAGTGCAGTGGCACAGTGTGGAGTGGTACTCAGGGGCATGGACTGACGTGTGGTGTGGAGTGGCATGGCGTGAAAATGTGCGGCACAGTGTCGAGTGGAGTGCAGTGGGATTGTGTGGAGTGAAGTTGTGTGGCACTGGGTGGAGTGGATTGGAGTGGAATAAAATGAAATGGAGTAGAATTGTGTGGAGTGGAGTGGAATGGGGTGTCGTTTTGTGGCATTGTGTGGCATTGAGGGGCATGGAAGTGAATTGTGTGGCATTGTATGGCTTGGAGTAGAGTGGAATTGTGTGGCATGGAGTGGAGTGCAGTGGAAGTGTGTGCCATGTATACAAAGCTCTCTTACTCTCTCACTCTCTCTCTCTCTCTCTCTCTCGCTCTCTCTCTCTCTCTCTCTCACCTAAACTGTACTAACGCTGTCATATTTCACCAGAGCTGCTCAGATGATTGTATTAATCTTTTTTCAATGCTCCTGGCAGGCAGATCCATATAACTTTTTTCAATGCATTTTTGTTTTGCCACAAGGTGTGCTGATCTGATGAAAAAAGGTCAATATATGTTTGTAGCATTAGAATTTACAATGCTAGGAACTTGCTTCTTTTTTTACAGATGTTAAACAGCAAATGTCATCAAAGAAGTAGAATGTTTGCATACACATTAAATTATAGCAATGAAATGTAACATTACTGATGTACGAATTGCACACTGTAAATGTTAAAGAAACAGCAGAGTCTGCTGATTAATGAATGAAGTGGTGTCATACCGGTTTCAGGATAAGGTAGACCACAAGTATAGCAGCAATTATGTGACTAAACAAGACAAGATAGTATCCAAAGTTACATTATTTGTGAGTCCACCTGGCATTATCTCCTAGTATAGAGCAATGACATTATCTATAAGTACAGTGCAATCTGTAAGTACAGTGTTCTAATATTATTTGTGAAAATACTGCACTTCCATTTGTTGTGAGTGATCTAGCATTGCGCTTACGGTCCCTGAGTACAACGCACTTAGTCATAAAGTGTGAGCAAACTGTTCTTACATTAACCTTAAGTACACTCTCTGCCACCATTTGTAAGTACACTATACAGGAGCTTCTTCCTTATAACCAAGATATTTTGTTCCTACAGCATGATTCCCACCCCTCCTGGACACAAATAAAGTGTGCATAGACCATGCACTGGATTCCTGGGGCCAGATGTAGGTAAATGTCATTTACCGATTTTTAAATATCGAATTTTACCGATTCGGTATTCAAAAATCGGTAAATGACATATAGGGAAAAATTCGGTATTTTTTACTGAATCGGTAAGATTCGGTATTTACCGATTCGGTAAATACTGAATCTGTATTTGCTATTGAATCCTATGGGCCTTGAAGCCCATAGGATTCAATAGCAAATACCGATTCGGTATTTACCGAATCGGTAAAAATACCGAATTGCTAAGGGGGACAGGGTGTCACTTTGACACCCTGTTGCACCCCTGTAACTGGCTTTTGCGCCATGTGGCACACAGACATGCCCTTAGGGCATGTCTGTGTGCCACATGGCACAGGTGTACATGCACAGATGTGCATGTACACATGAATTCGTAATTTACCATGCAATTGTATTGCATGGTAAATACCGAGTTCTTAAGGCCCTGTAGCACTGTTAGACATGCTACCTGCATCTCAAATGACATATTCGGTATTTTTACCGAATGGTAAATTTACCGAATCGGTAAATTTACCGATTCTGTAATTTTACCGATTCGGTAAAAATACTGATTCGGTAAAATTACCGAATATGTCCATTTTTGGTGCCCCTACATCTCCATAGCCCTTTACCGGTCGGAAACAGCCGAAAATCGGTATTTTCGGCCGATTCCGATCGGTAAAGGGCTTCCTACATCTAGCCCCTAGTGTGTTGTTATATGGTCTGGGCTTTCCTCAGGGTTTATGCCTGACTATGTCTCAATTAACTCACTATAAAACCACTCCACTGTGCTTGCCCCTCACATTGCCCAGCTATTTCTATGGCTCAGACAGTTGCTGGGGTTATTTTGAGCAGGGACAATAAGAAACCTGGGAAACTAGGGGGAGGGGGCTCAGGGTTGCATGGTAGAGAAGGGTGGAGCAGATTTGGAGCACGTGCCCCATGGCATGCACTGGCATGTGCACTCGACTCTCGACTCGACTTCTAGTCTCTAAGGTGCCATTATACAGAGCCTTGATGAAGTGCCCTCTGTCCAGAATCACAAGCTGCCTGTCTGCCCTTGGTGCATGACCCAGAATGGTTCAGAAGACATTACCAAGGTTTTCAAGATAGTGCGCATGGCATTGAGAAAAGGATACAGTGTAGCATGTGGGAAGTTGTCCATAAATTGGGCTATACAATGTTATGTCATGTCATGTTATGTTATGCTATGTTGATTTGTATAGCGCACTAATCACCCGATAGGGCAGTGTTTCCCAAAGTGAGCGCCGTGGCACCCCGGTTTGTCGTGATGAGAAGCCAGGGGCGCTGCGCCGCCGTGCAGGATGTGGGCCGTGAAAATTGCAGCCGCAGCTCAACACGCGTTGTACGTGCTTTAAGTGTGGCAGGGTGTGCTCAGACGTGAGTCCCTTGCTCACTTTGCCACTGGATTCAAGCAAGCCGGGCTTAAGACGGCTGGAATGCCAGAAACCGGTCCTCGGAAGCTTGTTTCCGGTCCAGGGAATACATGGCTTGGCAGTTCGGGCTGGACTGTTCCCATGGGGCACAGGGTCAGACTGATTTGCATATAGCCATGTCTGAACTGGGGTGGCAGAGTGGGCTAAAGAACGATGATGGATTAAACCCAGATCTTTTGACTGGGTGTGAGTGTTTGATTTATTCAGATGCTCCGTCCATCACCACCCCCTCTTGTATCGATGTTGATTTGTATAGCGCACTAATCACCCGATAGGGCAATGTTTCCCAAAGTGAGCGCCAGGGCACCCCGTTGCATCGTGATGAGAAGACAGGGGCGCCGCGCCGCAGCGCAGGATGTGGGCCGTGAAAATTGTAGCAGCTCAACACGCGTTGTACGTGCTTTAAGACATTGGTGCAGAGGGTTTTCTGTACACTTTCTGCTCTCATTCTTGTAATCTATCGCATCACAGTGAATTTGGCTGGGAGAAAGAGCAGTGCGTCCTGAAGCATTAACTTGGACTGCGAGCGTGCTGGAAATGCAATAAAAGGCTGCAATGTTTGGAGAACAGCTAGAGGGGCTTTAAATTAATTCTGACTGATGTGCGCGTTGCATCGCATCAATCTGTTTGAAGCCATGCTGCTGTTTCTAAGGGGCCTTGTAGCTCTGGTTTCGCATTACTGTTCAGCACAATTACACTTGGAAGTTATTTTGCCAAATTGTTAGTGAATAATCATTACACCAAAAATGTGAAGGCGAAAAGGGGGGTGTGGGGTGGGAGGAGAAATACGACTTTGAAGCGCATGAGCCAACACTCATGCAGCTAGTAGTACTTTATAGGATCTTTGTGATTGCAAATAAAGTTTTATGATAGTGATGGCTACTCTCTGAATCCTGACAACAAGGAAGGTGGGGGAGGGTCTAGGGGGCAATTTTTAGAGACCAGTTCTACTCCATACTCCTAAATACGAACCTGACTGACTAAAAGGAAGAAAACGGTCTATAGAGTGTGACAAAAAGACCACCTGTATTGGAGCAACTACAGTTCACACATTTTACATAACTTGTCCAATCCCAGGCTTGAGTATGGTTTCCATCAGCCCACCCATTTGGCGGAACTTCGTCATCTGGAGAACCAGGAGAGAGGGGTCACCTATAGCCAAGATGGTACAGAGGCTGATGTACAGAAGTACTAGACCTCCTGCTCTCTAAACGACTCAGCCACTATGTTTGTTCAAGGTATGTGAGGACCGGTGGAGTGCAGTGCAAGTGATAAGTGCAAGTGTAATAAAAATGACTAGAAGGGCAAAAATTATGTTTATTAGGAAATGTCCTAATGCCATATGATAAAAACTGCCTGATAGTTTAGAATAATTATGACTATCTTTTGGCTAAAGGTGGGGTCAACATGTTTCAGCCCTATGGATCATTGAACCAGCTTTCTTCAGGACCTTATTCGTGATGTGTGCTACTGCAAAAAAGATTTTGTTAGTGAACAAAGTGTTTCAGCGTTAAATATATTCAACAGAAGAGAATTGGATCCGTGGTTATTTACCACCCTACCAGACATGTGTCCCATGTATGTGTAGTTCCAAAGTTACTTCTTCATCCCTACAACAAAAAAAGGAAGTGCTATCAAAATAAAGCCACTCAACTTGATGTGGTGAGCGGTGGAAGTGCTCCAAGCATGGAGGTTATTAATGTCACTTAGTCGTTCATACATTGTGTTCGACTAGTCCCAGTAGTCACTAAGTACTGATTTGGGGGATTATAATTTTAACAAATAAAAGGTACTCACTCAGCTTTTTGTGTGGGTAAGCCTCACCTCACCCGGCAACTGCTCGGCGGCTGAGGCCCCGCTCTAGTGGTAAGAAAGAACATAGGGGGACAAAGGGTAATTGCATAATCCAACTTATATGCCCCTAGTAAACTCACATAAAAAACCTCTATCATTAAAGGACCACAAACTATGTCATTCAAGAACAAAGAGCGGACACCGACTGGCATCCACTGAAGACATTCCTTCAATCTTACCAGAGTTTAATTATACCAAACTCTGGGGGTATATTCAAGGTTGGAATGAATAGCAAGAATAGGAATCCTCCTTCCCAGCTAGATTCATTTGGTATTGTTTTGAAAAGGGTAAAGCCTATCTGTGATATATAGGTAGTTGTTGGGAATCGAGAAATATTTTTTACTAATATAAGGCTTTTTCAAGTGGTTAGAGGTACTGGTCATGGTGTTCCAAATTAAAGAATCATTCATTCTGCAGAAGATAATGATTCTAAACGTTGCTTCTGTACCAAAGAAGCAATAAAGGTAAGGCAGAACAACATCAGGTTTGTAAAGCTGGCTGGAAAGCAAGAACCAGAAAACCCAAGCGCTGAGCGCCCACCGAGAAGCAAGAGTCAGGATTCACCTATCCGTCGGTACCTCGTCGCAGTCCACGAGCAGAGTGGGAGGTACCGAGGAAGGTGAAGAGTCCATTCTTATACTGTTGCTGATTGGCTAATTGGAGTCTCATTAGTTGATTAACCGGTGGGGTCCTGCCTTTGTGTACTATGTTTGCGGCTTATATTAATTGTGCCTTCTTATTGGTGCAGATAATGAGCCTCCTTCGTGATTTGACACGCGACTTCACTCAGCATGGTATAGTTGTTCTTAAGAAAATTCACGAGCTGAAGAAAGCTCAAAGAAAAAGTGGCATTTAAATTACTGGATTGCAATCATACCGTTTCCCAGAGTAATTAACGTTTCATGATTATAAAAATCCCCAAGTTGACCAAAACCTAATTCTTGCCATACTTGGTAAAGCCTTCTGGGCAGCATTAAACCTCCTACTGCACAATCTTGGATAGGGGTATAAGCATGATATGCTGGAATAGCTCGTGATTTGTAAAAAAGCTGAGTCCTAGCTGCTAATGCCAGAATTACCTTATATCTGGTCTTTTTAGGGAGTTTCACTGATCGTAAAAAAGTGGGGAGTTTTATGACACTTTACTTCAGCATTTGTATTAACCCCTTCGAGGCTATTGACGAGCTGGGCTCGTCATCGCGCTTACCTGTCCTGCGCGGATGACAAGGCCAGCTCGTCACGTAACGTGGTAATTTCGAATTTGCCGCGCACAGCGGGAAAAGCCGCCGCAGCGATGCGGTTAAAAAGAAGTTATCAAAAACTGAATTCTCCTCTCCTAGTTGCGATATCAAATTAAGCAAAGAGGCTTGGGAGTAAACTGGAAAATGTGGAAGCGCTAACCCCCCGCCCCCATGCTACATCCAAATGTAGTGTAGCTAGCTTAACCCGGGGTGCTTATTATTCCACACAAACTTCTGAATCATTTTGTCCAAATCTTTAAAATAGGTACTTGGGACTTTCAAGGGAAGATTACTGAAGAGAAACTGAAACAACAGGAGCAACGACATTTTAACCATAGGAACCCCACCTATCAATGATTGATTAAGCAAAGATCACTTTTCTAATAATTTTTTCACTTTTGCCAGCATAGCAGTGTAATTCAAAGAAAATAATTGGCTATAATCGTTTGTAACAAACATGCCTAGGTATCTGATTGGATGTGGCAATCAAGGATGTAAGGAAGCCGGGATATCTGAAGGAAGCAAATTAAATGTAAGGATTTCTGTTTTAGCTTTGTTAACTTTATATCCCCCTACCTTCGTGAATTTCTGAATTTCATCCAATGCATTCTGTATGTTAGACCCTCCAGCTTTAAGATATAAGATTATATCATCTGCATATAGCTTAATCTTTGCCATACTTTCCATGGGAGGCACAATCAATACATTATTGTGAATTTTGACAGCCAGGGGTTCGATAAACAAAGAAAACAAAGAGGGGATAATGGACAGCCCTGACGTGTGCCCCATTTAATTTTCACCCTCCCAGCTTCTGTTCCATTAATGACAATGTTGGCTTCCGCTTGTCTATATAATTTTTTTAGCATATGTATCAACTGAAATGGGTAACCAAACTTATCCAAAATAGAAAATAAGGCACACAAATCTACCAAATCAAAAGCTTTTCGGCATCCATCATCAAAATGGCTGCTTTGTTCTTATTAGAAGAAAAATAATTGGTAGCTTGCATTAAAAAAATGTATTGGTGGCCATTAGCTGTCCCAGAAGGAAGCCATTTTGATATGTATGAACCACTTGTTGGGCGCATGGTGCAATCCTTCTTGCCCAGATCTTTATAATGTTTGTAGTCTGTATTTAACAAACTGAAAGGGCAGTAGGAATTTGGATCACTCCAAGTACTGACCCCTTAAAACTATTGGGGAAGTCTATCCCGTCCTTTATTTGATTAAACAATTTAGTTAAGAAAGGAAGTAGTTCTTCTTGAAATATCTTATATATTTCGACTGCATCCCATATGACCCACAAGCTGTGGTGTTGGACATGCTTTTTAATACTGTAAAAACTTCTGACATTCCTATCGAACTATTGAGCGTCTCGGTATGCTGCTGGGATATCTGCAGTTGCTCCAATAATTCCAGGACCTCAATTCTGACTCTTCTATCGCCTGTGTATCCGCATCAATTGGCTTAAAATAAAGAAGAAAAAACTCTGATATTGCTTGTTTTATCTTCTTCTAGCAGGCCAGTAGAAAGATTTCTGACATGACTGAATATTTGCGCCACTTTCTGACTTTTCGTAGTCCAGGCCAGGAATCTGCCAATATGCTGGCTTTCCTCATAAACCTGTTGTTGATACGCCTTGCTTCCCAAGATCTCCTCTAGGACAAAAAAATCCTTCAACTGGTCTTTAGCTTTTGATAAATCTTGCTGTAGCACTTTAAAGGTATGTTATGCTGTTGCTGTTACATCTAGGTTTTGTCTAGCTTCCTCTAATGTGGTCTGTAACTCCGAAATCTTTTGCTTCGTTGTTTATTTAACCTGAGCCTATAGGCTATCGTCTGTCCTCTAAAAGTGGATTTAAATGCCTCCCAAACCACAAAAATTAGGGAAGTATTTGCATTAAACTGGAAGAATTCCCTGATAAAAGTTTTAGTTTCTGTCATGCAAGTATTATCTTCTAGTAAAGATTTATCGAACTGCCATCTTGCTCTCTTTTTCGGCATGATTCCCAACCTTAACATAAAATAAACTAAAGAGTGATCAGAGAAAGAATTAGCCAATATCTCTGATTCACCATTGGCCACCAGCTTATCCACAAGAAATAGGTCCAACCGAGATGCTGTTCTATATTTTGAGGAGTAGCAGGTAAATTGAGTAAAGCTGGGGTGTCCCTGCCTCCAGGGGTCCGTTAACGCAAATTCTATTGACAAACTTTTTTATTAACTTTGCAGTTTTAGGCTTTAACTGTTGTTTTGTTTTATTTGAGGTATCTAGTGCCAGAGTCTGGATATAATTAAAATCACCCCTCAGGTTCAATATACCTCCATATTCGCTACCAATTGATAAATTTACTTGAGCGCTGCAGTATCGTCCTCTATGGGGCCGTTATAATTAACCAAATTTAGCACTATTCCTTCCAGTCTTACCTTCATCCATAACCATCTACCTTTTCCATCTCGCTGGACCTCCTCAACCTGCCAATCCAATGTATTGGACAGTAAGATCCCCACCCCTCGCACCGCTAAGTTAGAAGATGAAAAATACGCCAATGCATATTTTTTAGGTAGCGATATCTTGGGGGTTTCAGTCCTAAAATGTGTTTCTTGTAGAAATATGATTTCAGGAGAGAGGGATGCTAGCCAATATAAAAATGTAGAACTTTTATGCAGGTTCAGTAATCCATTAACGCTGCATGTAATCACTTTTTTATTTTGTGACATTTGATCCATCCGAAAAGGCCTGTCTCAGCTTTGCCCAGTCTAAAATTTCTCTCTGCCACCTTAACCCTTTTTTGGCCAACATCTCCTATCCTAGCCACTCTCTGCAGTATCTTGCTAACTTGTGAGCGCATTCTATAAAATTCACTTTTTTCCTGCTCATTTTTTCGATTGCTTACCCCGTCCCTAACCTGCACCTCCCCCCATCCACCCCCCACCCCTGGCAATTGGAGAATAACCCACCATACCCCCTGCCTCCCCCAACTAACTAGCCCCAAAGCTGGGTGCCATGTAATGGCACCTGAGTGATCTACCCCACCCCGCCCCTTGACAAAACAAAAAAAACTGCCAAACAACAGGAGAGCGCAAAAAAAAGGGGGGGGATTAAAACATAACATCCAATCTTGAGTCTCTATTTTTCCATAGTAATTTTCTGGAGGAGTTCCTGTGTTTCATCATGATTTGCAAACATGTGGAACTTCCCTTGTACCAAGACACGTGGCTTAGAATGCTGGGCTAAGGACACCTGGGCCCCCTGTGCTTAAAACAGGTAAAGGAGCTTGACAAATTATTTCTGACGTCGAGCAGCTGCTGCAGACATGTCAGGAAAAATACGGCAGCTGGGGACTTCACAGGTAGAAAATTGCTTGCTTTGAATAGCTCTAGTCAATATCTGTTCTTTAACCCGAAAGTCTGCAAAATTAACTAGAATTGTTCGAGGTAGCTTCGAGTTTGGAAATGGCTGGGCTAGGACCCTATGCGCCCTTGTGATGGTAAGATCTCCGGAGAACTCGGGCAGCACATGATTCTTAATAAATAATTCAACCCACTGGAGCATTTGTGACCCCTCGCAGCCTTCTGGGACCCCAACCAGCCGCAAATTTGAGCGTCAGGAGTGGTTTTCCAGCTCTTCTAGCTTGCTCTCCAAAAGATTATTTTGGTTTTTATCTAAGGTAACCTGATGTTTCATCAAAGTCATCTGATCCTCGAGGTGAGATAGCCTGGATTCAGCTTCTTGTAATCTTGCTGGGTAGCTACTGACTGCTTCGTCAATTTTGGACAAGCGAAGGTGTAATGCTGCAATCTCATTTGCTTGTGTTACTTTCTGCTCACGAAGCTCGTCCAAAATGAGATTCAACATGGTTTTAATGTCATATTGGAAGCTGGCACCGATCTCTAAAAGCTGATTTCCTACAGACTCTTCTGGAGCCAGTTGAACCCTATCTTATTGTTCTGCTTGTGTGATTGTATCAGCTAGAGAGTCCACTTGTATTTTCTCAGAAAGCGCTTGCTCTGTGCCTGAAGGCTGTGCAGGGAATTGGGGTGTTCTAGATTCCAGAAATACTGGATATTCCTTGGTTTTAGATAGGAGTATGCTTGCGGCACCTTCCTTTGCAGCCTCTCTGTTAAGGGTCTCCTCCGAATTCAATGTAGCCCTGCCATCTTCAAGAGTAGTAAGCTCTATAGCAACTGAGCCGGTTTGATTGGCGACTAGCCCCTCAGCACCCAGTTCCGCATTTGGCCTTTCAAGGGAGGGGATTTTGAGTATTTCTAGGTTCTGATTGTCTTTGATGCTCTTCCTGAGCTCCAGCAGATGGTCTTCCGAACTCTGAGGACATGATATAGCGGCCGCGCCTTGACGGGCCTTCTGTGAGCGCTCGGCTCATGCAGTTGCTGAGGCTGTCTTCAACATGGTCGTTCGGGCTTTTGATTTGAGACCTACACTTGAGTCGACATGAGCCATTTTGTTGGTGATCTGTAAGTGCTTCCCCATCATACCATAGATAAAAAATAACCCAGGTCACATTGTATATTCCAGCTTAGTCACCAGTAACCAGGAGGGAGCACTTTATAAACAGCCTGAGCAATCTCGTGGACGCAACTTCCCCAGGCGCTAATCCAGCAGGAGTCAGGGCGGGGAAGGGCAGCACTGATCTGCTCTTGAGGGAGCTCACAGCAGCAGTCAATTAGGCAGCTTGGTAAAGAAGCTTCCAGAACGTCCATTCATTCAAGGTCTCCTTCTCAATCACCTTCTAGTCTTTGTATGCCCTGTGTGGCATCAAGAAACCCATCAGGGAAGGATGCCCCTCCTGTAACACGAGTTGAGCAACACAAGTTGAGCTTGCTCTTGTAGACCCAGCTTTCCCTGTGCCCAATGATCCAGTCGGAGAGGCGTCTGTGCAAGGCCTTTAGAGCCTTAGCTGGGCCCATAGAAGCACTGGTTGAAAGCGCATCGGGTACAGCAGTGACTGTCCAGGGAGGACTGGTGCTGAAACCGGAACTGTTTTGGGGGTTAGTCTCCTTGAATGTGTCTGGCTATAGGTGCCCTTACATGGCATAAGCGCACGTCCACCCAGAAAGGGTATCTTGGTGCTGAATAACAGATGTTTATTGTTACACAAATCATTGGTACTCATTTTGTCGACCTCATTAGGATGAAAGGCTGAGAGGACCCCCGGGATTTGAACCTAGGACCATGAGGTCAAACACAATTTCCTACAGTGGATGCATTAGTCCACGGAGCCACCAGACCCTGCTTGTTAGGGCCTAACGCTTAGATCTAAGCAATCACCATAATGGGTGCTGTGGGGTGGTTGAGGTGGAATTAGTTCAAAGCATGATTCTTACGAGATACTCCCGTAGATTTGTCTATGGATCTATAGACTTTATATACACAAGCACACGCATATTTATCCCATTACACCTCGTACTCTTTCAATAAGTTTAATAGGTTTCAAAACTGTGCACTAAGATAGTTGTTCCCCTCGCCCAGTCGTCTTAAATCCGTTCTCTGTCCTCCCTCTGCTCTCTACAAGTCCTCGTTATTAAACCATCTAGCGTACTTTAATACTTTGTCTCCATCCAGTGCCAGATTGTGACCCTACCTTTAGTTCACAGTTCATGATGCGAGTCTCCAGTTTCTGTCAAACTCGCAATCTGAAAAAAATGATCTAATTTGAAACACATGGCGAAACAATTATACTCCTACATATCTGGGCCAACGATAAATCGGAAGGATGAGTGTTTCACACACTACTTCCTTCTTCCTGTCCCTGTATGGGGAGGACGCCCGATCAAGAATTATTTCATTTAAAGGAGACCGCACCTGCAAATGAGGCACACGCGGCCCCCTCACGTAAATATCAGCATACCACAACAAGAATAATTCAAATATGCATTGCCTTTTTTTGGTAAATGAACACATTGTAGGAAATGAGCTAACGTAACAACCATTGCAAAATCAAATGCATATACTAGGCAAAATGCGCTCGTTATTAGGTAAGGATTGTTAATCACAGATGGTTCGTCAAACAAAAACTCTGACAAGTTAGGTACACATTCTAATACAGCGGGTTTTAAACTACTGTTGAAAACAAATACAGATCCCACACAGAACATACCATACATTTCTTTATTGCATATACTGCAGAAGTTTTTTTTTTAATTGCCGGGTTCTTTTAATTGCATAAGGTGTAAATGGTTCTCTGACACTAAAAAAGCACAAAAAATATTCATTAGTGGCATATGTTGTTTGGGACTAACAGCCAATCTGTTGCCTTTTTAAATGTTAACGTTAGCACATCAAAAGTCGTGTTGCGAGTTCCGATTGTGAGCAGGATGAAACGGGTAGAGAGGGTTCACGTGTGGGTGTTAAGTTTCACAGTTCTGGAATCCATTGCCAAATGATTTCCTGGATCATGAATCGACTGGGTCAGGAGTAGGGGTGCGGGTGCGGGTGACGGTAGCAGTGAATATTGAATCGCAATAAAAGTGTTTTAAGTACATCGGAGCAGGCGCGCCCTGTGTGCGTTTGAAAATATTGGCAGATTAAGAGCTGGGCAAATGCTTTATTTTTGGTAAAACATTGTCGTTGGCACGTTAAAATTGGCTTCGACTCACAAATAAGACTTATAAATACAGTGAAACGCTAAAGCCCACCCGACAGAAGCCTCCCGTCCGGTCCACTTGCACACAAGGAGGCCCGCTGTCTCGTTGTCTTGCTGGTGTCTTCACTGGCTGGATGTTGCGAGAAATCTGCTCCGCTCGTTTCACTGTTGCGCCGGGATACGTGAAATCATATATCCGAGTGGTGTTTAAGTAGGTTGTCCACCATCTTGCGAGGCCTAGAGCGCACGACGTACAGTACCACAGTCCACTGGCACTGAGGGTCGGGGGGAGCCCTCCAGCAAGTTGGCAATGAGTATCTGTGATACGTGGGAAACTCGGGTCCCTCATCACATTCTGCAGGGGGGATATCATTGTGTGTTATCCCACTATCCCTCCGATGAACTGCCCATCACGTTTAGCATTAGTAAGGGGGGGGGGTCCTAATGCTAAACGTAATTTCTGTATAGGCAGATTATCGGAGGGATAGTGGGATAACACAAAATGATACCCCCACCCCCACCCCCTGCAAATGCACATTTTGTTCTCTAATCAACAATGACGTGCTTTCTCTGGAACAAAATATGAACAGCGGCCATCTTCGCTCACGTCGTTCCTCCTCTCTGCGGTGTAATGAACGTGTACAGTTTGAAGCAGTCTTCGGTGCCAAAGTGGCGCTGCTCCCGCCTCCCACCCGACTGCACTTTCTGGAGCCTTCTTAACAACCTTTAACCTTAACAGCCAACTCCAGAATCTTGCAGACTTTTGGACAGATCACCCATTTCACCCATTATGGTATATATCAGACCAGCGACACCACCCGTATCCTGTTCACAGGAAGGCCCGCTGAACGAAGCTGTGTTCCTCTGCGTCAGTTTTCAAGGTGCGCCCCAAATCATTCGGGGTGCCACTGCGCCATATTCGAAGGGAGGTATACCGCGTTCGAATAACTGGCACAAAATACACGTTGCCTTGGTGAACAAGGAGTGTGCGTGCTTCATACGCTCCACACGTTGGGGTTAAAACAAAACTCACCGTTTCTACTTGCTGCAAATTCGTCATTCGTCGAATAACGTCACGGTAGTGCCGCTGTGCTGTACCCAATTCGGATAACAAGAGCCAGTGGGCCTAGTGCAGACTTGAGGTACCGGGCTGTTCTTGGCATGCCATGTTTATCACCACACAGTGTATGGCGCCTAATTAAAATTAAATGATATCCTCTGAAGAGTAGGGAGTACCAGTGCACAAACCAGGAACAAAATATGAACAGCGGCCTTCTTAGCTGAGGTCGTTCCGCCTCTCTGCGGTGTAATGAACCTGTACCGGTCTGGAGCAGTCTTCAGCCCCAGCCTGGCTTTACCCCCACCCGCCTGCACTTCCTGGAGCCTTCTAAAAAGACCTGAAGGTTCTATCCGGTATCCAGCCCCGGAACCTTTCAGACTTTCGGACAGATCACACATTAGACTGTATATTAGAGCAGGGGCTCCACCCATATCCTGTTCACAGGAAGGCCCGCTGTACGAAGCTGTGTTCCTGTAGGAAGGCCCGCTGTACGAAGCTGTGTTCCTGTAGGAAGGCCCGCTGTACGAAGCTGTGTTCCTGTAGGAAGGCCCGCTGTACGAAGCTGTGTTCCTGTAGGAAGGCTCAGTGTACGAAGCTGTGTTCCTGTAGGAAGGCTCAGTGTACGAAGCTGTGTTCCTGTAGGAAGGCCCGCTGTACGAAGCTGTGTTCCTGTAGGAAGGCCCGCTGTACGAAGCTGTGTTCCTGTAGGAAGGCTCAGTGTACGAAGCTGTGTTCCTGTAGGAAGGCTCAGTGTACGAAGCTGTGTTCCTGTAGGAAGGCTCAGTGTACGAAGCTGTGTTCCTGTAGGAAGGCCCGCTGTACGAAGCTGTGTTCCTGTAGGAAGGCCCGCTGTACGAAGCTGACTGTGTTCCTGTAGGAAGGCCCGCTGTACGAAGCTGTGTTCCTGTAGGAAGGCCCGCTGTACGAAGCTGTGTTCCTGTAGGAAGGCTCAGTGTACGAAGCTGTGTTCCTGTAGGAAGGCCCGCTGTACGAAGCTGTGTTCCTGTAGGAAGGCTCAGTGTACGAAGCTGTGTTCCTGTAGGAAGGCCCGCTGTACGAAGCTGTGTTCCTGTACTCCAGCTTTCAACCTGCGCCCCAAATCATTCGGGGTGCCACTGCGCAATATTCGAAGTGCGCTAAACCGCGTCCGAATAACTAGCACGGATTCGGAACACACGTTGTCTTGGTGAGGAAGGAGTGTGCCCGGCTCGATTCATGGGCTCTGCCACACGTTGCCTTGTTGGAGTTAGAACAAATCTCGCCGTTTCTGCATGCTGCAAACTCGTTATTTGTAGAATAACGCCACCCTAGTGTCCTGTGATTGATGCTATCCGGATAAAGCGGACCTAGAAGCCAGACTGTTCTTGAACATGCTATCGTTATTACCACCCACTCCATGGTGCTTAATTAGAATTCATGGGTAACCTTTTGATACTTTTGGCATCACGTGTATTTATTACTTAAAGAGATCGCACCGTCATCTGTGTCATGCACTTACGTCACAGATGCCCGCAAACCAGCATTATCAGTCAGCTTACTGCGCTAAAACTCACCACCAGCATTATCTGAAACTAGACTTGGTATGACCCATCTGAGTATGTGTCACCTACTACAAGAACGCTGTAATAGTGTAATCTGTGCGTGCACTGTCCTAGGAATTTCTTCGAATACTCGCATGTATACTACACACGTTATGTGTAAGTGCCCTGGCATTATCTGTTATACGCTGCACGGGCAGTGTCTGGGAGTACATTGATATTCACTCCAATGCAGTCCAATGCAGTCATCATTCGTGGCTGCACTTTATAGTCACTGTCTGTGAGGAAACTACCATAGTGTACACACCACAGGCACAATCTCTTTAACTGCAGTGCCTGCTACCATGTTCAAGCACACTTCACCGAAGCTTCCTTCTTAAAACCGAGGGGGTAGATTTACAGGCCCCTTGTGACACTTTTGCGCCGCAGTTGCGTCACTTTCGTGACGCAAAGGCGTAAAAAATGCGGCCAATTTACAACGTGACTCATCTAGGGAGATGTGTCACGTTGTAAAGCCCTGCGTCACATTATACCTTCGCAGCGACGGCTCGTGGAGGGAGTTACGGTGGGGCAGGAGGGCGGGGAGGGGGAGGGGCAGGGCGGAGGTTGCTAAAAACCGGCATATGGATAATTGCAGGTAAGTAAACAATTTAATTAATAAAACGAATTTCGTAGTGCGCCTTGCATCGCAAAATGCAATGCAGTGCGAGCTACGAAATTCGTTTTATTAATTAAATTGTTTACTTACCTGCAATTATCCATATGCCGGTTTTTAGCAACCTCCGCCTTGCCCCTCCCCCTCCCCGCCCTCCTGCCCCACCGTAACTCCCTCCACGAGCCGTCGCTGTACCTTCGCCAGGTATAATGTATGCAGGTTGGGCGTTCCCACGCAAAAAGCTGTGTAGAACTGACGCAATGAAATCTAAAGGATTTCCCTGCGTCACTATGCCTTCACTGCGTCAAAATCCCTATGCCTGCTCAGATCGGGCGTAAGGATTGACGCTGGGCTTTTTGAATGGGACTCACCCATCTAGTGTTGCACATTGCTGGAATTGCGTCACTTTCATGAGCAACTCCAGCTATGCGAGTGACAACAGATGCGTCAGAACTTCTGACGCATCTGTTAATCCTTGCGCCATGGAGCACTGTATTGTAAATACAGCTCATCCATAGTGGCCAGGGACATTTAGCGCTGACGCAAGGAAACTGACAGGATCTATGCAGATGCCTCAGTTCCTTGTAAATCTGCCCCGAGAGGTTTTATTCCTATGCTAGGATCCTTTCCCCTTCCGGACACAAATACAGGCAATAAACATAGTGAATTGTTTTAAGGACTCTGCTTCCCTCTGGGTCTATGAGTCACTGATTGTGTCTGAATAAACTCTCTCTAAAACCACTCCCCTGGGCCCGCCCCTCACATCGCCCTGCATTCTGTGTGGTTCAGGCAGTTGCTGGGGTGACTTCTGGAGCGAATGGAAGGAGGAAAGTGGGGAGTGAGTGCACACGGTAGCGCGGTAGAGAGGGCGGGGGCAAATTGGCAGCACGTTGTCCCTTGGCATGCACTGGCAGACAGACCTGGCACGTGCCCCTACAGGCGTCTCTCTCTCCTCTCTCTAAGGTGCCCTGATACAGAGTCTAGATAAAGTGTTCTGTGCCTAGGATCACACGCTGCGTCGTCGCACACTTCAACTAGTGAACGCTCTTCCGCAACCTCCTTCTGGTGGGGGCCGGGGGGGAGTCACCCCATGGAGACTGATCCTCAGCCCGCGGACGGGAGCCGCTTCTGGGAGGAGTGGGAGAGTGCGTCCAACACCCTCCTCCGTATGCTGGAGGAGGGAGGGAGAGACCCCCGGGAGCGGAGCGTCGGACCTGGGAGCGGGCAGCAGCAGGCGCCGGGAGCCGGGGAGCCACTGGCAAGCGGAAGAGGCCCGGAGGCGGCACTACCGGTACCGGACTCTGCCGGGGTGCGCCCCCTGGAGGCCAGAGCTCCAGACCCGCTGAAGAGCTGAGACTGCAGGCTCTGTCCCAGGTACAAGCAGCGACGCCGCCTCCTTTCGAGCTGAGATAGCCGCCTCTATCCTTCTGCATGTCACCCCCCCTGTAGAGCCCAAGGTCAGGTCAGAAATGTACACATCTCGTGAGTAGCGGGGAAGGTTTTTGGGGGGGAAAGAGGACCCAACCCTCCCTAAGTATCTCATCTATCTCTCCCTGTTTGCCCTCCCTGCCTCTCAGGCGCTCTGTTCTGGGTGATGGTTGCACGGTCATTTCTTTCCTCTCACAGGAGCACAGCACACCCTGCTGCCTCGGCGTGTGCTCGTCACACCGCGGCCCTGCGGCCTGTGTTACAGAAGAGACGGAGGCTGGACCGAAATGGCGCAAGTATTCGCCTGCTAACTTCTTGGGGACCCATTGTGGTATCTTTAAACCACACACATCGACGCCTGTTTATAACCACTAGTATATTGATCTATGTTCGTGTTTGTTGCACATCGAACACGGAACTCATTTCCGGGCCACAGTGAAGTCACTAGTATCAAATAATGAAAACTACTTTAAAATCAAAGTAACTTTCGAAAGTCGGCTTTTAATGGGTGGTAGATATGTAGAATCACGTTACAGCAGGCGAGGGTTCCGTGCTATGGCATATTCTGCACCGCACACTTGTTTACCTTTTCTCACACGAATGGGCAGGCCTGTGTATGTAAATGTGACATTTCGAAATCATTTACTAGGGGCATCTTCGGAAAGATCCATCTTTAGGGGTATTCGCGCAGACACCCCACATTTAAAAGCGGATTCTGACCTGCGACTGGGGGCGGTTTCATTTGTTACTTTCAGTCATATTGATAGTACTTCGCGTTGTGTTTTTAATGCTTTCACTGTCATGGCGCGTAATGCGGTATTAAACCCATGACTTGGCTAGTCCTATTTTAGCGCAGCTGTGGTTGGTTTAAGAACTTTTCCTGGTGAATTTTGTATCCAAGCGCCTTGTGAGAGCGTGTGGTCTCCGTCCAAACATTGCATAATTGTGAGCCGATAAGGCGACCTAGGCCTTTCAGAATCTGCCCGCAATAAACACTACATCTAAATTTCTATCTGCTGCACATTGTATTTAGTTTTTAGTAATACAGCTGTATTCATTTGTCTAGAAAAATGTAGTCCTGTTTTCTCATGAGGTCTGGCACTGGCTGAATAGGGGTACATCCAGCAATCCCACCAGACATCATCACTCTGATAGATCCATCCAAACACATATCCTTAAGCACAGGCACTCACACAGACGGGCGTGCTATAACACACACGCGCACATTTTCCTGGCTTGCACCAGAGCCCATGGCCTTCTTGATACCTACTGATGGTTCGGGCAGTGGCGACTCCGGGTGCGGCCGTTAGCCCCTCTCTCTCGTGTGCCCGAGTCCCGCCATCTTATAGAATTCTTGGTTTAGGAAACTCGTTATTTGTAAACAACACACGCCATTTTGCGTCTGCAGGTAGTTTTAATTGAAGGCCATACAGGGCCCTGGCTCTGGACAGCCACCTTTCCGTGGCCCCTGGTGTGGTGTTGAAAGGAGGAGCCCCCTCACCCCCGGAGTGTCTCGAGTGCAGTGTGGGACGTCCGCGTGGCCTGTTTAAGTGCGCGGTCGTACCCCGGCTGTTTATAATTTACATCGTATTCACCGTATGAGAGACGGATAAAGCACGGGAGTGTGAGCAGAAAGAACATCGGTCCATCCTCTGCTTGTCGGGAAAGGACTGACCCTGGCGGTGGCGAGCAGGCCGTAGGAGCTGACGCTGCTGTCAGGGGCACAGGCCGCGCCTCAATAAACGATACAGGATAAAATGTTACGTCGGGCTGAGCAACATTTTAGCACTGCTCCACTTATTGGAGCTGGACGGGTAATAGGGCAGACATGCGGTTTGATTTTCACACACTATGTCTTTTTTGTTATTAAAGATTTGTTGCAATGGGTTTTATTAGGCTGTTACCTTTCTCCTCGTATGCGTGCGCTTTTGAACTGAGGTGTGACTCGAAGAGGGGGTCGTTTAATATGAAATAGTTGTGTTCCGTCTCCTGATTGCTTTTTTTTTTTTAGCTATCCCTGATCTGTGAACATGTAAGCGTGTGTGTTCAATTTTTTTATTGGTCGGGCTCTAATTTTTCTACCTGTATTATCGTTTAACACCTTTGTTTACTGGCTGTTTTTTTTATTGAACTATTTGTTTTGAGTTTTTACTTTATGGGCAGTTTTTATAATTCAGTTTGATTCCTTCCCCGTATGTTGTTCCGCAAAGTATAATTTTATGTTTTGATTTTATTTCCATACCATATTTTACCTTTATCGACAATGTTTTTATGTAGTGCTGTTGTTTAGTCGTGAAGTTTAATTGTTTGCTTTTACTTTATCTTCACTTGTTGAGGATTGTATTTTCAATGTATTGTGCGTATTGTGCTTCATTCACGTTTGTTTTTCGTTAGTCCTCGTTATTTGGTTCAACTTAGTTTGTTAACAATGTGTAAAACTTCCTGGCTCTCATCTTTCTATAACGATACAGATATATATATATATATATATATATATATATATATATATATATATATATATATATATATATATATATATATATATATATATATATTAGCTATTTTAACCCACTTACTTAAATGTGGTTTGTGAACAAGAAAAGGAAGGGCCATATTTATCAAAGTGTAACGCAGCGCAGGTCACCTTGCTGTGCTGCGTTACAGGGAAAGGGCAGGAATGTGCTATGTTTATCACAATATAGCGCATTCCTGTCTTTTCCTGCGCTGGCTCACAATGTGCTGCCGAGCGCCAACGCAGGCACTCTTGGACCATGCTGTAAGGGTGCCTGCGTTGTAAGCAGGATCGTTTAAGTGCAGGAAGGGACACCTTCCTGCACAACAACAATCCCTTCAGGCATTTTCCACTTTCTATGTGTGGTGCATAATGCAGCACACATAGAAGGAGGAAAAAATGAGGAGAAATTAAGACATTTCTCCTTGTCACGCCTCGCCTGGGAAGGGGAAGCATTTTGGTGCACTCCCAGGTCTACCAGTAATGGTAAATCTGGGAACGCTTCAAAATCCATGGGTTTTGCTTGGGAACACCCATGCACCACCTATGGAACGCTTCCCTGGGGAAGAGTAACTCAATGCAGTGATTTTGCAATGCGTTGGGTTACTTTGTACTTGTCAAACCACTCAGGACCACACAAGGTGTGCTTTTGTGGCTTGATAAATTGCATCTTAGGGGTTGCATCACTTTTGCACAATGCAACGCAACCCCTTGATAAATATGGCACTAGCTAATCACAGATCCGCCATTTTGGTAAATTGGTGGCTTCCATTCCAGCTCCCAGAATACTTTTAGGCCCAATACTGCCCGGTGCAAGGTGACTGGCCTCTATTGAAAGGTTCAAAGAAGGATCTCCCTGGAGCATTCATGGCCTGCACCTTTTTTGTGGCAGTGTTGAAAGCTCGCGAGGCCTGTTGATGTTCTGGAAGGGACCACGGTTATGCCAGCAAGTTGTTACTACACTTAAGGTGTACAGACATAAATGGACTATATAACACAGTGGCAGGGGACAGAGATTGAACTGCAGGGCTTCCTATGGTCTTCCTCTCCCACCCCAGGAAGCAACGTCCCTGAATGAAGAGGCGTGAGCCGTTGCCACTGCCAGTGTGTTGGACTTGGGGTGGGACCTCCATGGTAAGGTTTATGCTGGTGTCAGCATCAATTGCACCAGAGGCTTCGTTGTGATGGAATATAAAGTCAGGCATAAGCGTATCTAGGGCCGCAAAGCCATCCTCCTCAGAAAACAGCACGCCTGACAGATAAACAACATCTCAGTAGATAGCAGCACCACTCGGTGTGATCTTCAAATGTTCTCCCTGCTTCATTATGATACTTGGTTTGTTGAGATCCCTTTAATGCATGCTAGTTTTATCATATGACCGCTTAGGGGAAGATGTGGTCTTTTTTTCATATGCCGTTGTATGGGCTTTTTGTTTGTTTTTACCATTCATTGTTTATTTTTGGTAATGTTTCAAGAGTTTTTTTTCCAAATTATATTGACACGTGCAAAGATGACACACAACATGATTGCGTGAAGGAAACACCCCCTTTGTAACTTACATAATTGAGAGAAGGAAAGAAAACTCAAATCAAAACTGTCAAGCAGCAAATATGCCAGAGATAAAACAATGGCGACACCTGAAAATAATGTTTTAACCCTTTTACTGCTGAGGGTTTTCCAACCCAGTGCTGACTTCTTTTTAGCTATTTTGGAGTAGTTCGCACATAGGCCTCAATAAAATGTTTTCCACGTATTGTATCCAGCTAAATTTGCATCCTTTTTTCCAAAAACATTGGGATTCTAAAAGAACTCAGGGTTTGTGGATTCCCCTAGAGGAGGCCGGTAAAAAAGCTAACCTTTAACAACATATTGGGGTTTAAAAAAAAATGGGAAAAGTCTGTTTTGTCCCCTAAAAATAGCATCAGCAAAAGGATTGCTGTACTAAAACCACCATCTTCCCAGCTATCAGGACAAGGCAGAGCTGTATAATTTTTTTACCATAGTTTTGGCATTATTCTAAGAGGTAGCTAATTTTTCTGAATTTAAGTACTTTCAACTTACTTCTAGTTTGTGGTGGAAATAGGTGTGTAATCCATGTTTGTTAGCAGAAAGCGATATATTTCTGAAACATAGACAACATTCTGAATCCGGGAATGGGGTCAATTGTGTTGATCCCTCAATGTTTTCCCAGTGTAATTGCCTGTTGAAAAATGGGTAGGAAAAACAGCCCTTTCTGACGTTTTCATCAGTAACTTCTTGTCACAATGGTCAATTTACAAAAGCAATGCAAATGCATTGACTAGAGTCTTCTGGTTTCGGGGATACATAGGGTTTGTAGATTCCCCAAGAACTTGAAGTATCTAGAGCTAACAATTGAGCTGCACATCATAATGTTTTTTCATTGTGTACTGAGTTTAGAGCAACTCATATGGTAAAATATAAAGAGTGAACACTGGGTAAGAAGGAAACCTATGTATTTCTGAAATGTACACCAGATACTGAGTTGAGAAGCAGTGGTTACCAGTACATCTCTGAATTTGTGGGTACCCATACTTGCATGTGAATCAGGGGGCATTTTCCAATTTGTCTTACACACTGGCTTACATTCGGAAGGCACAAATAAAAGAGATCCATTTTGGGATAACAAGTGTCATATGATTCTGTGTTTCCACATGTCTCCAGATAAAAATGTTTCTCCACTTGTCTGACTGCATCTAGCACCTGTGACATAATACACCCCAAAACGTGGCCTGGGGGCATCATATTTTACCCAGCAGAATCCATGTTTTTTTTACAACGTGGTTAGCTATGGGTTTTGGATCCTAGCTCAGCTGGCATCTAAGGAAACCTACCAAACCTGCATATTTCTGGGAACTATACTCCCAGGAGAGTCCAGAGTAGTGTGGCGTTCATCAGGTCATTTTACTCAGAAGCACGGGCAAACCTCAAACGTTGGCTAAAAACACAGATTTTCTGCAAATTTCTATGATGGAAAGTTCTGGAATCTGTGGGCAGCCACAAATTCCTACCACTCAGCATTCCCCCAAGTCTCCTGCATCAAATGGTACCTCACTTGCGTGGGTAGACCTAGTGTCCCCTACAGGAAAGGCCCCAAAATGCAATATGGACATAACCACTTTTTCTACTGAAAACCAACTCTTTTATTGCAATTTGGTTAGTTTTGTATTTCGGGCCCTAGCTCAGCTGGTACCTACAGAAACTTACCAAACCTGCACATTTCTAAAAACTAGGCACACAGGAGAGTCTAGGGAAAGGGTACTCACAGACTTTTTCTTGAGGTCAAAATTACAGTGTGGTTTGCAGCATAGGGCTGCAAAGATGGCCTGCTAGTGAGGGCGGGGTCGGTGGTGGGGGCGGGGTCAGTGGTGGCGGGGCTACTGGGGTAAAAAATCCCCTCCTTTTGAAAACATTACTAGACAATGCTGTATTTCGAAATGTGATATAGGTATGTACCCATAATAAATACTGTCAATATTTTTATTTTTACCGGGGTTCGTGCGTTTCTGACCATAGTTTCCCATCTTAGCTTTGTTTTGACAAGCACCTAGTTCCCTGCTCCTAGTTCCTTAGTTGTGCAGAGCGGGTCTATTACATGGTGATCAGCAGTAAATCGTATCCCTTACATTCACAAATAGACCTAATTGGTGCATGCCTGCCACCTAGTGGGGTATTCTGGTCAGTAAATTCATGGCACTGATGAAATGTGAAAATTAGTAGTTTTGATGAGAATGCATAGTTCAAATATTCAATATTATACCTTCCACTGGGTACATATCATAAATGGGGAAACATGTTTCATGCTATATACAAGGTCATATGTAAATGAGCACTGTCTGAAGTTTGTTAGCCTTATAATTATTGACGTTTCAAAGACTTGCACAATAGAATCTGCATTTCCGCATTCACACCTCCCACCTTAGAAAGTCTGATCAAACAAACACACAACCTACCAACTTCTCATTTAGTAACCTTCTGTTTCAGGGTATTTGAAGTAGTTTCAAGATATTTTTTAGAGCTTCTCCTAGCTCAAAATGGTGTGATTTCCAATACTTTTTTCTCATGGACTTCATTGCTTTAGTTCGCTTGCAAGAAAGTGGCATACATGGTTGTAGAATAGCACTCCTAAGTACACTGAAACCTTGAGAACGGCACCCACATGCATTCTGAAACGTGGCAGCTATGTCCTCATTGGCATTACTTCAAACAGCAAACATCAGCAATAAGTCACTTTTGACCAGCTCTGGATGTAGCCATAGCGAGCTATACCCATAAGGACATTGAAACCCTGAAAATGGCACACATATGCAATCTGAAAACTTGGCAGCTGTGTCCTCATTGGCATTACTTCACACATCAATAATAAAATACTTTTGCCCTGCACTAGATGCAGCAGTAGCGATCCATACCTTATAATTCCCAAATGGCGGCAGAGAGTGCTGGCTGCAGGCGGCATGGGAAGAGCAGGCTGCGGGCGGAGATATTGTTAGCAAAGGCAGCGGAGAGTGCTGGCTACAGGCAGCGTGAGAAGACCTGGCTGCAGCCAGAGACATTGTCTGCAAAGGTGGCGGAATGCTCTGTACGCTGGCGGAAACGTCAGCGAAGGCAGCAGAAAGCTTTTCAAAAGGCCCCGTAAACGCCAGCTGTGATTGCTGACTTTGAAAGGGCCTTTGATTCCTGCCAGTGCCAGGTGTGTTGCATTACAAAGACTCCAGTAAACACAGAAGAGGGTAACTGGAGTGGGAGCATGCACAGTGAAGCTGCTATCATACATTCTCCAGCTACCCTACTTGTGTGATGGGTCAAGAGTCTAAGTATGGGCCGAAAATTCGTTCCGCTCGCGGAATTTGCGGATTTTCTGCAATTTCGCGATCCGCGAATCTTGCAAAATCGTGGAAAAATCTGCGAATCCGCGAGCGGGACACATTTTCCATGAAGCACTTACAGGGTTACAGCAGCAGATGCCCAAGTTGAAGCTAATTTCTTTGTAACCATTTACAAAAGGGTTACAAAGAAATTAACTTCAACTTGGGCACCTGCTGTAGCCCTGTAAGTGCTTCATGAGCGGCGCCTCGTTGCCTACTTGCAACTATTCTCTGACCCTGCTCTGACCCTCGAAGCAGGGTCAAAGAATAGTTACAATTAGGCAACGAGGCTCCTGTCACAAAAATTAAGCCTCAGCAGGAAGCACTTACAGATATAAATAAAGCAAGTGCCCGAATTGAAGCTCAAATTCAGGAACGCATTATAATCAGCCCAAGAATATAGTGAGCACGGTCAATGCTAGGCAGGTGTGCTTTCTCCCCAAATCTACCGTCTACAAATAGCTGTAATCCGTGATGGAGGTCTAGGCATCCACGAGTTTCTCGAGCGCAATCCCCCTGTACTTCCAGTGACCAGGAGGCTGCTTTCTCCTCCTCTACTGCTCTGATCGGTCTCTGACCCTTTATAAACAAGAGGCATGTGAACTCGCACAGAAGCACGGCCCCACACACACTAGGCTATGCATCCTCTTCCTGCTCTTTCCCCCACTGTGATGGACAGCTCACTCGAGGGACCTCGGCACCTATGGGCGCGGTGGCAAAGTTACAGGCACACGTGGTCACTGAAGACAACTCTTCCGGGCCTTTACGCAGCTGTAGTGTAGGAAAAGCACGATACATTTACCCAACGAGGTAGCACTTACTGCTTTCTCCTCACCTGCTGCTCTGATCGGTCTCTGACCCTTTATAAACAAGAGGCATGTGAACTCACACAGAAGCCTAACCCCACATACACTAGGCTATGCAACCTCTTCCCGCCCTTTCCCCCACTGTGATGTACAGCTCACTCGAGGGACCTCGGCGCCTATGGGCGCAGTGGCAAAGTTACAGGCACACGTGGTCACTGAAGACAACTCTTCCGGGCCTTTACGCAGCTGTAGTGTAGGAAAAGCACGATACATTTACCCAACGAGGTAGCACTTACTGCTTTCTCCTCATCTGCTGCTCTGATCGGTCTCTGACCCTTTATAAACAAGAGGCGTGTGAACTCGCACAGAAGCCCGGCCCCACACACACTAGGCTATGCAACCTCTTCCCGCCCTTTCCCCCACTGTGATGGACAGCTCACTCGAGGGACCTCGGCGCCTATGGGCGCGGTGGCAAAGTTACAGACACACGTGGTCACTGAAGACAACTCTTCTGGGCCTTTACGCAGCTGTAGTGTAGGAAAAGCACGATACATTTACCCAACGAGGTAGCATTTACTGATTAGCCAGTAGAAAGTACTCCAGTTGAGTATAGTGCAATTGCAAAAAAATCAGCGATTTCGCAGGGAATCCACGAATTCGCGGATTTTTTGGTAAATTCGCGCAAATTAACGAACCGCAAATTTGCAAAATTCGCCCATACTTACAAGAGACCACGGCACAAAAGACCCTAATTCGCTACTTGGAGAGATCAGCAATCGGGATAACTGCAGTATTTGGAACCGAGCTTGGCCGCCACACATCGAAACCTTTCAACCACAGGCCTTTTTGAAAACTAAACACCCAGGGAATTCCAGGGAGTGTGCCTTTGTATGGATCCCACATGCGTTTCTTACCCACAATTCCCTGTACAGTTCAAACTTTGCCGAAAAGCACCCATTTTCCTTCCATTTCACTGATGAAAAACCAAGAAATCAGCAGAAATCCACATAATTCCTACCACCAAGCATTACCCCACTTGTCCAAATAAAATCGCTGCCCAACTTCTGTGGCTGCTGGGCCTAGTGCCTGTGACAGGAACAGATCAAACCAAGTGAATGGGAATCCTCTCATGGTGTTATAGTCATACTATTGTGTAAATGCGGACATGTTACCACTAGGGCTGCCCTAGTATTTGACCCAAAACTCTAGACCATACACAACACTTTAGCATGTGTCCCTCGAGATAGCAGGACAGAGCAGTGCAAGGCTTACCCATAGGAGTGGTAAGCTCTAGAAGGTCAGAACTAAGCAACTACCATAATAACACTTCATAATGCTATCAGTCCAAGAAGTGTTCTTATTTTCAAAACAACAAAGAGTAAATTGTACACACACAGCTAAATACTGCACGTTAAAATATAAATAAACACGGAGGAAACAATACGCAATGTAAAACTGTCTTTTTACAGTGAACAAACCTCTATCTTTTGGCTGTGAACAAGGGTTTTATAAACAACAACCCACTGCCTAAGGCTTTAACATAAAGATAAAGAAAGCATCCACTGCCGAAAGACTTTGACCAAGTGTATTTCACAATCCAAAAGCCTCTTCCCATTGGCTTTATCCAAGGGTTTGACTGTCTGACTACATTTCTTACACAAGGTCTCCTGTAATCTTGCAGTCAAGCATAGAGCCAGACCCTCTCCTAGGCTAATTGTATTGTATTGTATGTTGGATTTATATAGCGCTTATAACCCAGGGGTCTCTAAGCGCTTGCCTTGGGAACCCGTCCTGGCTTTTCCCTGTGAGATAGCCCCTACAGGGCATCCCCAAGGTGAAAGCCAGGCATCCCGAAGCGGGGGGCCGTTGTGGAGATTAAGCAAGCTTAATGCCCAGAGTTGCAGAGTGTGAACCCATGATTAGGTCAGGCACCGAAGCGAGAATTATCGAGTCCATGGACATTTGAACTCAAGACCCTGCCGCATCGGGAATTGAACCCTGGTCCCGGGTCTGACCTCTGCTTCAGGGTCTGCCTGCTCTAACCAGTGAGCCACACTTCTCCACTAATGCTGTGTTGATACAGTGTTTCTTTATCCTTTTAATGGTTCACAAGCATGACTGGCCTGAGTGTGCTCATCAGCCTGACTGGAATCTGCCCACTAGCACAGTTGAGGCAAGTGGGTGATCACAGCTGAAAAGAGCAGGTATGTCTGAGGCAGCAAGATCAAACAGAGGCGCTGGTCTGTTCAGGGAAGGTCGCACACTGTGCCAGCCCCTGTCTTAAACTATCAGACCTTTACGCAGCCATATGCAAGCTCCATGAGCTTTGCTTGAATATTCTTGGGTCCAACTACCCCCACCCCAAACAAAGTGTATGTGCACCATGCATATGCACAGTTTGTCGCGGAAAGGAAGGAGCCACAGGTATAAGCGGGACTCCACTATATACGTACTAAAGTTGTTTCCAGTGCCATGCGCTGAAACCCATTGGCTCAGTGGTTAAAGGGGGTTCTTTTGAAACAGCCAACTGTGGTCAACATTTTAGAAGCCGCAAAACTTCAGAAAAACTGCTTACCAAAAAGGGAGATACGTCTGAAATTTCTCAGCGCTGTAATTTAAAGCCACAATAATTCAAATACCTATATCCCTGAATCATGGTAGGAGTTAAGATTTTAACAAGCCAAACCATTCTTGGGGCCCTACCAGAAATCCACAAAATGCTGTAAACCGTTCCCATACTTATGTTATCCAGAGAGCTGTGGAAGATGCAGCAGGCCAACAAAGGCTCACACATGTCTGCAAGCACTAGCCGAATATTCAAGCTGTTTCTCTGGATCTTTTCTGCGTAGCTTCTCCTCACAAACTCAACCAACCAATTCTAATATTCGATGCACTGGATGGACAGTCTACGGCTTCGGAGGTCGGCGGGCTATCTACCTCTTAGAGAGACTTATCAAGGTCTCTGGGCGGGTACTTATTGATACTGAAGAGGGACCTCCACCCAGTAATAGCGTTAAACAGATTAAAACGCAGTGGAGCGGTATCCTTATAGTCTTACATGGCGTATTTAGCCTTGATCTTTCACTACTGATCATTTTACTATCTGCAGCGCTGATACTTATCAAGGGACATTGTATATGTTGATCTGGCATCATTATAATCTGCAATCTATGACATGTTTATACTGCTGTCTATCCAGTGCAACGAATATTTTGAAGACTCTCCACACAGATTGAACCGTGAGGAGAGGAATTCTGGTTAGGTGGTCTACTTTACTACCAGCACTGAGGAGCCACACTTTGATGGACATATGTCGACTTACAGAGGTGGACCATGAACTAAATTTCCGTCTACGCATCTACATTCCTTGCCTTGAAAAAGTCTCTGTGAGACGAAACACGTGTCGGCGGTGTGAGCTGTGAAGTTTTTTATATGCTTATGGATGTACAATAAAGATTTGGAAGAATACGAATTGGCTTGGATCTCTGAAATTTGGAGTTTGTGGAAAGCATTGGATATTACATATTTATGATTGGATGAACATAAGCTACATTACGTGGTTTCGATACATTTAAAAAAAAATGTCTAGGATTTCCTAGATTAGACAATAATTGGACAATAGGGGGAGTGCTGTGTGGCCTGCTCTCATTTTCTCTTTGATATTAGGCACATTGTGCTGGTTGACACTCCTGGTGGTGGGTGTGCATCAGGCCACAAGAGCACCATTTTGAGGCGGACCAATATCTGTTGTGTTGTGTACTTCACGTTTATAACTATCTCTGTGAGAAGTATTAATTTAATGTGCAGACGTTTTCCCTTTTGGTAGGGGAACACTACCACCAATCCCCTTTTTGTGAGTATATATATATATATATATATATATATATATATATATATATATATATATATATATATATATAATATATCCAAAGGACAACTTTCTTTCAGGTTGAAGAAAGCAGGAGCCACACCGATCCAGGTACGGTTAAGTTGTTTTATTTTCGGGCAAAAAATCAGATGCGTTTCGAGCACACAGGCTCTTGGTCACATGACCACGGTCCCGAGTCACATGCATAAATACTTTGTACTTCATAAAAATAAAAAGCAGACTCTGGATTTACAACATCATCCAGAGACTATGAAGGTTGCAAATAAATTTAAAAAAAATGAAAATAAGTGCTCATTAACCCTTTAAGTGCTGCCGTCGGCCAACGGTCATCGCGAGCACTACCTTGCCAGTGCTGCGCACGACCGTTGGCCGACGGGCCAGCATTCATTCTCCGAACGTTCAGCACTGGGCGCTGAACGTTCGACGCTGCGAAGGTGTTAAGCAAACATGAGAAAAGTGGCTATCTCTTACTGCTTGCTACCTTTATAAAGAGAAATGCAAGCTTAATATATACACTGTGGCAAACACTGCTTCTTACACTTGCAGAGTAATGGGTTTAGTACCCTCTATGACAAAGGAAATAGGTAAATGCATATGCTCGCTACCTTTAGAACACAGCTAGACAACATTTAAATTGGACAGGCATCATCACTACATCTCTATTAGTGTAATGGGTAAGTATAGTTCAAAGAATTCAAAGAATAAATTAACCAGTCAACTAAGGGGTTGAATCCACATGTGCGCTCAAGGGTCTAGTACCCATAATGGCTAGACAAGTTGTACAACTCATAATCTTTCATAGTACTCAAAATTAGTCACCTCCTCAGGCATTAGCGAAAAGCGATGTGAAAACATGAATTCGAGTCGTTCAAAATATAAGTAAAGGAGAGTGCGGTTGTAAGAACAAACACCCAGCTCCGTGCTCATAGCGTCTATCAGTGGCTGGTGACACATTCATTCCTTCCAACATTGTCAATCTAAGAGGAGGAAAACAAAAATAACAAGAGTTAATAAAGAGCAGTTATACAATATGCATGCCGAACTTCCATTGCTACATGCATGAGAGCGGACACCCCTAGTCATACTTTCTACTTCTGAAACAGTTTATCATTCCTGAGACAAGGTCTTAGCTCTAAACAAGTCAGACATCAGAGAAGAGTAGGTTAAAAAAAAAAAAGTTAAACTAGAAAAACTTAAAAGACGCTTTCAAAAAACAGTACGGAACCGGAATTCCTATCAGGAAGCAGGAGGCAATAGGATTAATGTAATCAGAGCTGTACATACATTTCCTCATCAATATTCATCCCTATGGGGGCGACACTACTGACTTGTAAAATGAATCTGGAGTTTGATCTGCGCAGGGCCAATGTTCTATTCCCCCCTCTGGGATTCTTTGGGATCGAATCAAGTGCAAAGTACTTGGCTTGCGTCCAATCACTGTCATGGTGTTTGTTGAAATGTCTAACTGTGCTGTATGAGAAGTCTCTATTTGTGATTGCGCGCCAATGTTCTAGTATTCGCTTTTTTACAGGGAAGGTAGTAGAGCCTATGTACCACTTGTCACAAGGACAAGTAATAACATAAACCACATACTCTGTGTTGCACTGAATGTTTTTGCGAATGACCCATTTCCTGTTTTGTTCTTTGTAGTACCACCTCCCTCACGTTCACACTGTGACTACACGCTTTACATTTCCCACATTCGTAGAAACCTCCCCTTGTTGTTAGCCAAGTTTGTTTCTTAGTCTCCGAATGACTATGATGAGTGAGTATATGTATGAGTGACTATATAGAACTGTTGGTGAATTAGTGGATGTGTATATAAATTGTGGAATTACTGAATTGGTTGTTGTAACTGGTATGGGTATCTCCTTTTTTTTGAAAATTTTAGTTTCTATTTTTGAATATGTGTTTCAAGGGTTACAGTGAAAGGAGGTCTGTCACTCTGTCACAAGGATGGTGTCATCAGTGATGTCATGAGTGATGTCACTGACCATGTCATGAGTGATGTAATATGTGACGTCATCAGCAGTGCATTACACGCGCAAGTTATAGTGAGTCCAACTAACTATAACGTGGAATTTCAATGGTTTTATGTCAGTAAAATTTCCAGCTAACTATAACTGGTGTGAAACCTATGGTTTTTTCAGTGAATTTCATAGGTTTTTTAAATGCTAATTCCTAACTATAACTGGTGTGAAACTTATGTTTTTTTCAGTGAATTTCAAAGGTTTTTTAAATGTTAAGTCTCAGTTTATAAGTAAGACTGTTAGCGCTCTAGTTGCTCTTTAGAACACTCTGTGACATTCTGTCATTGGGCTATATTTGGGCTACATCTGGCTGATATTTGGGCTATGTTTTTTTTGTCTCTGGTGGCCATCTTTGGGCTACATTGGGCTACATTGGGCTACATTTGGGCTACATTTGGGCTCAAACATATATATAGCCCAATGTAGCACAATATATATTTTTTTCAAAGTTAATTTTCGTAAAAACCACTTGAGCATATATCTTGAGACATAGCAAAGGCACATCGGGCTACCAGTCCCTACAATTTTGCCCAAATTTTTTTTTGTATATATATATATATTTAAAAAAAAAAAATTTTGCCTCGGAGCGCTCCCGGTGCGCGCCCCGGTGAGCGCCCCTGAAAGCGTAGTTTTATGAAGCGACCCGGGGCGCGCACCGGGGAGCGTCCCGTAAGCGCCAATATCGCGAACGAAAACATGATCGTGACGTATCGCGTAGCCGCGACCGCGTGATACGCACGGCGTAAACGCACCCGGAAGCACTCGAGCGAATACGATCGCGCAACGTGGGCGTCCGCCGCGCTTACGCGACGCGCCCCGGGGCGCGTAGCGTAAGCGCGTCGGGTCATGTGACCTGAAAATAACACTTTTTATTGGTTCATAACAGTTTTGGTTTCATAATGATGAAGCCCCTGGTCATGTGACCTGAAAATAACACTTTTCATTGGTTCAATACATTTTTTTTTCAAAAGGATGAAAGACCCCACCTTTTTTCCTTATTCTGACTTTGTTCTTTGACTTAGGAAGACCTGTTTGTACCTCTCTGTACCTTTTTGATCTTTATAATGGCTTCAGTAGCAGCAGCAGCTGGTGCATCTGCACCACCACCACCACCACAACCACCAAGAGGACCACCACAAGATATCATTGGTGGTCTACAAGAGGAGGAAGAGGAGGAGGAGGAGGAAGAAGGGAGAAGATGGCTTGATGAACAAAATACCCCATACCAGCCAAGACCACACATTATATGGGAGTTTTTTTCCATCCCACAGGGGTAGAAAAAAGTAAATGCTGCCAAGGTGACTTGCAAAATCTGTGGCGTGGAACTTTCCAGGGGAAACCCGAACAAGAAATATTCATTTGGAAACAACACAATGATACGCCACATGCAGCGCAAGCATCCAATAAATTATTCTGCTGCAGAGATGAGGGAACTGGCCAGTAACCCTCCCCAATCCACAAGCACCACCTCAAAAAGGAAGCAACCCACTCCGTCTGCACCAGAGGAAAGTGAGACGATGCCGTGCATTCAGCCACGATTTGCAGATTTCCGAATTATCTGTAAATATTGTGGGAAGGCCATCTCCTACGGAGAACAAAGCGTAAAGCTCATCGTCCTGGCTGGGGACAACCATAAATGCCCCAATAAACCCTAATTATTTATTTTCTTTTTTTTTTTGCTCCAGTTGAGCCATTTTCAATTCCCTGTTTTTTTCGTTTCTCCCCATGAAAAATACAAAAAAAATATAAAACTGTTCAGAAAACCCAAAAAAAGTACAAAATGTTCAAAAAAACAATAAAAAAATATAAAACAACAAAAAGAAGAAAAAAAACAGTTCTTTTTAGAACTACCTCCAATTTATAAAAAAAGGCTAAATTAAAAAAAACCTCTATTATTCATTTTTCTCCATGGGACGCTCCCCGGTCCACTCCCCGGTGCGCGTACCGGGCGCCCCCCCGCGCAAATCCCCAAAAAATATTTATTTGTTTGCCCCGCTGGGCCCTTTTATGGCCCCCATATCAAACCTAGGGGGTCAGGGGGGTCTATCCCTGCCCCCTTATGGTCATTTCCCCCTTTGATTTTTCCACCTCTTATGTCTCGATTTTACCGAGACACAAGATGGCGGCCGCTCCGGACTGTTTTGAATGTTTACAGACACCCGAGAGCCAATCAGCTTTCTGTGCGCAAGTAGCGTGGCGCGCCCGGAGCGCGTACCGGGGCGCTGCCATAGATATATATATATATTTTTTACCCTAAATTACTCAAGAACCACTGGAGCACATATCTTGAGACATAGCAAAGGCACATCGGGCTACCAGTCCCTACAATTTTGCCAAGTTTCGTGGAAATCCATTCAGCCGTTCGGGCTAAAAGTGAGTTCGACCGCCCTATGGAAATTAACATGGGGAAAACGCGTTTTGGGACCCCCCTTTTATCTCGGCCCCCGCTTGACGCATCCCCCCCAAACTTTCAGGGAAGGACCGGAGCTCAACGAGGCCATTTTGAGGAAATTTTCAGGCAGATTCGTCAACCGGCGCCAAAGTTATTCCAAAAAGAATTTTGAGATTTTGCATTGAAAAAAATCCTAACTATAACTACCTAATATAATATATATATATCTATGTGTGTGTATATATATATATATATATATATTATTAAACAAGCATCCTGGGACCTTTTTCGGGCTTACAGCCCTCATCAGCCAGCCCAGCTTGAATCCAGTGGCAAAGTGTTGCTAGAAACCAGTTAGCAAAAAATGATGGATTTAGGCCCAGATCTCTGTACTGGGGTGAATGTATGACATTGTTCTGCATTCTGTCCATCAATTGTTCTTTTTGCATTTGTCACCCCAAGTAGGACGGGTATGCCCAGATGTGGGTCCAGTGCTCTCCATGCCACTGTCTGATGAGGGGTGAAACCCCGAAACCGGTCCTAAGATACCTGTTTCCAGTCCAGGGAGGACCTGGCCTGGCAGTTTGGGCTGGACTGTTCCAATTGGGTGCAGGGTCAAGACTGATTTGCATATGGCTGGGTTCAAACTGGAATGGAATGGTGGGCAAAAAAACTATGGATTTAGGCCCAGATATCTGTACTACGGTAAATGTATGACATTGTTCTGAATTCTGTTCATCAATTGTTCTTTTTGCATAAGTCCTCTCGTCAGTCAGATACTTTTTGCAGCTTTTCACCCAGTCAAGATTTCTACATTGGGAATCTATTTTGGAGCTCAAAATCCTCCAGCTGGGCAAGCCTGGAAACTGTATCCAGAATTTTGAAGTCAGATACCTTTGCTGCGAGGTCCTACTTAAGTTTATGAAGCTCAAAAATGTTGTCCTAACTTATCAGGCTCTCTGGAGCAGTTCTTCTTAGTCTCTTAAAAAGGCTCCCAGCACCTAAGGGAAAGCACTTAGGGCCGTATAATGATGGTGATGGGACCGCCACCGCCATCACGTCAGTGGCAGTTTTACCGCTATCTGTGACTGTGTTACTGTCCCCCTCATTATGATGGTGGGCGGTTTTTTGGTGGTCGGAGTGACCGACCGCCACGGATCTGACAGAGTATCAAGGAGACCATCCAACAGTCAGAGGAGCAGTTATACCTACAATGGTGGCGTAGGTATTACAATGTTCCTTTCCGCCAGCCCATTCATGGCGGTGAACACACTGTGGAAAGGCTGGTGGAAAGGGACATTAGGGGCCCGTAGTTGGCCCCCCTTCACCCCTGGACCTCAGCTTTGGGACTTGGGGGGTGGTGCCCCTCTACATATTCCTGCACCATGTGGCAGCCACCGCATGGTGCCTGCCACATTCAGCGGGGATATGTGTAATGTCCATTTTTTGTACTGCAGTGTGAGCTGCAGCCCGTAGCCCCCACCGCAACACAAAATATAGACATTGCGATCGCCGTGGTGGCGGTCACATCCTAATTCAGCAGGCGGGACTGCCAACATGTAGTCAGCGGTTCAGTTTCCGAATGGATGGTGGTCGGACGTAAGTCCAACTGCCATCCTAATAAGGCCCTAATGAGGGTCTAGGGCTCACTGGAGCAGAGACTACTAGCAGAGTCTAGTTGAGGTCTAGTATCTATAAGTCATCTGGGCATTCTAGGAAAAAGGCTTCTTGCAGTTGTGTTCCTGTAGCCACATAGGAGGTCGTCTAACTAACATTCGGAGCTCACTTATCAGACTGGGTACAAGTGGGAGCAGATCCAGCCCTTCAGTTCTCTCCAGAGGTCACAGACAGCAGGTCCAGTCCTCTTCTGTTCTTCCTCAGGTCCAGATGTGTTCTGATGAGCTGTGGGTGAGATACCACTTTTGGAAGAATCCCAAGCCAGTGGATGGGAGTGACTCCTGACACTACCCTATCCAATGACATAAAAGTTCCAGTACACAAAAAATGGGGTGACTATGCAAAAAGAGGTATTTTCACACATATTATTATTGATCATTTTTATTTTTAAATTGAAAAATGTGTGTGCCTCTTTAACAAATTGACATGCACAAATGCTCCTCCCTTTGTTATTCATATCACAATTACAAAAAAGAATTTCCCTAAAAAACAAAAGGAAGCATTTGTTGAATAACATGTTTATAGTGGCATTGCCATAGAAATAATTGAAAAATTGGCAAGTTTTCGTCCTACCTTTAGCTGATAAACCAACTACACTAAACTAATTCAACCTTTATGCCTACCCAAATGATACAGTACCTGGTACTTCAACAAATTGCACAAAATAGAAAACGTAAATATTTAAATACTTAGGGCCAGATGTAGGTAAAAACCAAATTGCGAGTTCTCAATTGCGATTTTTACCATATCACTATTAAAAACTTGCAAACTCCGATGTAGATAAAAAATTGCTAAAAGTTAGCGATTTGGTAATAATTGCTAAATCAATACCGAATCGGTATTTGGGAAATCGCAATTTTAAAAAATCGCAAATTAGTGAATCTGCTATTCCGGTGCACCCAGATGACATCACAACCAGGAAGTGGCCCAACACATGCTGTTTCACTAAGCTTGAAGCTGGGGGAGAGGCAGGGAGCAGGACCACACACCCACGAGCTGCACAGTAATTACCAAGCAGACACCAAATACAAGTATAGACACACAGGAGAAGGGAAAGGAGCTCGCAGAGAGGAAGAGGAAACTTAAATTCAGCGAGAAGGAGTTGAAGGTTTTAATTGAGGAGGTGGTAAAGACTCACTACCAGTTGTTTGGGAAGAAATCTCTGCTTGTTCCTGAATCACAGAAACGTAAGATATGCCTAGAAATACAAGGAAAAATTAATGCCATTGATCTCACCCAGCACTCCATTGACGAGCTGAAGCGCTGATATGACCTCCGCTCCCGTGCCAAGGACAGGGTGGCTGACAGGCTCAAACAAGCTAATCAGACAGGTGGCGGAACACCCACTGCACCAGAAACAACACACCTGAAAGAATTGATGGAGTCCACCATCCAGCCTGAGACCATCATTGGCATTGGAGACGCGGACAGCTCAGCCAGAGGAAACAACCCGACAAGGCAGGATGCATACACAGCATGGTGTTCCCCCCTCCCAAATCCCCAATCCCCAATGAGCATGAGCAAGTATGAATCCCACTCCAGTCCATAATTTGCTAACAACCATCAATGCATCTTGAATGATGTAGTCCTAATTAACACATAGCATACCAGTGAGTCCACTGAACCCAAGTGCATGTGACCCACATCAGTAAATAAGCAAGCTGGGGACTGTTAGTTTGAATGGCATTCCTGTAATTTATTGAAACACAAATGCTGCAAGGCAAGTCAGTAAATTGACATTCTGTATCCACAGGCGAACATACATCCCAGACTGCTGCGAGGGAGTCAGAAGAGTCACCTATGGGACACGACAATCAGGAGGAAGAGACCCTGTCACCCGCAGATGTCTTACCACCACCGAGACCCAGGAGGTACACAGTGGGTAGCCTTCAGGAGATGGAGGGGTCAGAGGAGGAGAGCACGAGAGCCCCACAGACCATGCAGGAAGAAGCAGAACAGACTCCAGAGACACAGTCACCCATGGAGCATTGCCACACAAGTGCTCGATGAAGCAGACCAAGGGCACACAGTCCAGATACACAGGGTGAAGATTCCAGTGTATTTGCAGGTCGGGAGGAAAACATGTTGAAGGTGAAGCGGCTGCAAGGGAAGACAATGCGGTCAATGCAACGTCAGAGGGTGGCCATGAACAAACACACGAGGGACATGAAGGAGGGCATACATGGTCTGAACAACACCGTTGCAGAGGGCATGCAGGACATGGCTGAGGCTGTAAGGCTGTTGTGCAGCAAAATGTACATTGAATGTGGGGCAAGGCGCAGGAACAAACAGCGCATGGAAGGGTACACAAAGGAGGTGAACTGCCTATGCAATGCCATCTCTGTCCTTAGCAGACGCTCAGTGGCCATGCAGTTGGTAATGGCCCACTGCAGCCAGGATGTAGCTAGGGGGTGGTTACTGTCACTACTGCATTAGAAGTGCTCCAGACAATACACATCGCTGCCACAGGGTCTAGGGATGGTGGTGAAAGTGAGGAGGTAATAAGCCGCAGCAGCATCACTCCACCAATTGCAGAGTCCAGGAGGCGCAGTGCAAGGCAATGTCCAGCCGCAGGACAGTCCTCTAGGGAGTGCAGTGCGCCAAGTGAGCAAAGCTTTGCTGTGTGTGGCCGCAGGAAATGAAACCATGCTTAAGCTGACATTGGGAGATGGGTGAAGTAAACCACATAACCAACTGATAAGGGATGACAATGAGCTTGCAGTGTATCAATGCCTTGCTGGGATTGTTGAGGCACTGAGAGGCCAATATGGTGCGGCGGTGTGCATTCCTATTGCCTGATGTAAGGTCAATAAAACACCGTTACACAATTGCAATTACTCGCTTTGTCTCATTACTTACTCAGAAATAGTTGTGTGTGATCTTTGCCCTTCTGTGTATCCAATCTGGCGCTGCTACGACACCTGCTGCGCAGTGGAGTGGCTGTGGACATTCCTCATCCTCTGATTCAGTGAGTTCCATGGGTGTTCCCTTCTTTGTGACCAGGTTATGAAGCATGGCACATGCTGCTATTATTTTGCAGCAGATCAGAGGGCGTCACTGCTGTGCACCTCCACTTTTGTGGAGGCAGCGGAACCTGCTTTTCAGGAGTCCAAATGTACGCTCCACCACATTCTGCATTGATTTATGGGCCACATTCAATCTCATCTCACTTGGGCTAGATGGGTTGAAGTATGGAGTCAGGATATATGCCTGCACCGCATATGCGCTATCACCTAAGTGGTAAAGGAAGAAACATTATTCCCAGTCAACAACAGATACATCCAAGGTATACATCAGGTTGTGTCACATTGATTTACCTAGCAGGTATCCTTCTCCAAATTCACCACCAGTCAGACGTGTATAGATTCCACTGTTCCTGAAAATGTAGGAGTCATGCGTGCTCCCTAGAAATTTTGCTACAATATCGGTGATGATGTGAGACGCATCACAAATGTCCTGTACGTTGATTGAATGTTTTTATTTATGGTTCCGATATATGTACTCAGTAGCAGAGGGGGGCGGGCAGATTGGAATATGTGTCCCATCGGTGCACCCTATAACATGTGTAAACTGGGCCTTCTGATAAAAATCCATCTTTGTCTAATGCAGTTCCATCTGTGTGCTGAGGAACCAGATATAGTGGTGCATTCTTTGCATCATGGCATCCAGGAATGTGTTGAAAAAGCGTGACAGGCAACTTTGTGAGACACCACCAGCCACAGCTATAACCCCCTGGCAACTACCTGATGCAAGTAGGTGCAGGCAAAAAAGGACCTGTACTTATGGTGGCATTGCGTGCGCCCTTGGTGTCTGGTGCTCCAGGATTGGGTGCAGGTCACATATCAGGTCTAGGATGGTGGTGGGGTGAAGCCTGTACCTCTCATGGATTTCTGCATCTGTGAGTTGGAATAGTGTAATGTACACTCTGTATACGTGTTCCTGTCATCGCCAGATCCTCAGTGCTGCTGCTTGCATCCGCATCTGCCTTGCAATGACATAGAGGGCCGCCATAATGTTCCAGCAGATGCCTTCTGGGGCTGTTTATATGCAGCGCACCTGGACACCACCTGCTTTGAGTCAGTATTAATTTGCAACTCCAAAATAGCGATTTTTCAAATATTCACAATTTGCAATTTTTGATACATTTGTTTGCAAATTTGTATTGCGATTTCTTATTTAGCGAATCGCAAAATAGAGAGTCGGTGTTACATATTTGCTAAATAAAGAATCGCTAACTGTTTTCCTTTATTTTGAGCAATTCTTTTTTTTTTGTTTAATTCTTTTTTATTAGGGTTTTACATTTCAGATTCCTACGTGGGGCATCATATCGCTCATATGTCAGTTATTACACACAAACAAAAAGGTTATATAATAGCTACAAACATAATTCATCTTCAACATTTGGGTTCCGTTCCGCCAGATGGGATTTTACACCATCCCTTATGGATTTGCTGGTAGGTTAGCTTATTGTACGATGTTGCGTCTCGCTGTAACTTGTCCCTTTGGCTATGTGATGGCGGAGGCAGGTGTGAGTATCTCCCCAGTGTTGGCATATATGACCCCTTTATATGTACGCAATTATTAACATTCGAAATGTGAGTCAGTATCTAAACTGCCGACTGAAACTGAACTAGAAACTGTGGGGAGAAACTTCCTCCAAAAACATGAGGAAGGAGGGAGTACAAATGGTGGGCGAGGGTGAGTGGCTATGGTGGGTGGAGGGTGTACTGGCCATTGGTCCAGGGGGTGAGTGTCACGAGGGCTCTGGGGGGAGAGGGAGCAATCTGTTGGGGGAGTAGATACTATTCTCAGAGGGGTTGGTCGCCCACCTCATCACGTCCACCTGTTAGGGATCTCACTCTCCTAGCGCCTGGCTTGGCGGATTGGGGTGTTGGGAGGAGCTGCAGGACTGAGGCGGGGACGGCCCTGGTGTCTCATCTATTGTTGTCTCTTGTTTAAATTGTATTAGCAGTTGCGCCCATTCTAGGGAGATGGGATGTTTGCGTGTGACCTTCACTTCAACCTCCTGCAGAGTATCTTCTTCGGCCACCCCCCACTTGTTTCCCGCTCCTATCCAGGCTGCTTCTGGGTGGCCTGAGGGGGCTCTCCAGTGCATAGCTATAGCTCTTTCTATCGCTGGAAGCAGAGCGAGGGATGTGAATCGCCATTGCAGTTTTTCAGATTTTTTCTTTTTGTAGGTTCCCTAGGCACAGACCTCCCATGTGTCAATGTGTGGCAGGTTAACCAGTGTTAGGAGTGTTTGATGTATCTTGGTCCAGTATTGCTGTAGGGATGGGCAGTCCCAGAACATGTGTCAGAAGTTCACCTCCACCGTCTGACATTGGGGGCATCTAAATTGTGCGTCTGGATAGTACTGGTGTAGTTTGTCTGGTGTGAGATATGCACGATGTAGTATGTTAAACTGTATGTTTTTGAACCGGGCATTCCTGGACACTTTTTTGGTGTATTCCAGAGCGTGTGTCCACTCCGTGTCATGGAGTACCCTGTCCACATCGTCTTCCCATGATTGTCTCAAGTTGTCTAGGGAGACAGCCAATTCTCTGATGGCTTTGTAGTGCCATGCCACTAGGTGTCTACCTGCCCACATTCGGAGTATTGTGTGAAGTACCGGGTGTGTAGGGGGTTCTCCGTCCTGCAAGTTCCAGAGCTGACGGGCACTATCCAAGAGTTGCCTATGCGTTATAAATTGCCCTTGCGGGAGGTCATACCAGTTGACCATTTGCTCGTAGGTTCTCAGTTGCCCTTCGTGGAACAACGCCTCTACTTCCGTCACACCATGATTGGTCCATACCTGTGGGGCTCTGGCAGTATAATATTTTTCCCTTCGAGGAAGACCCACCAAGGGTAGCAGTGGGGAGTAGAGTGGCCGTTCTTTCGACATTCTATGGATGTGCATCATGCATTTGCGAGCTATGGAGACCTGGATCGGGTGTGTGCGGGTCGGTTTGGTACCAGGCAGGAGTATTCTTCTGATGGCGGGAAGAGGTAGCCTGCCGGCCTCCGTTGTCATTTCCCCTACGCATCTCTCCGCTGTCCAGTGAGATAGCCACTGAAGTTGTGCAGCGAGGAAATACGATTCAAAGGACGGGGCTCCTAGACCTCCGCATGCGGTGGGCAAATGCAGTGTGCGCAATGCTACTCTGCGCCGGCCATTCCCGTATATCAGAGTTGTGAGCTGGCCATCTAGTTCACGGAAGAAAGACCAGGGTGGGATCATAGGGAGGTTGGCAAAGTGATAAAGCAATCTGGGCACCATTATCATTTTTGCTATGGCCACTCGGCTGATGGGTGCCAGGGGTATGGTCTTCCAGAAACCCACCGTCGATCGTAGGCCCGCCAGCACTTTACGGTGGTTATCGTCATATAGATCTGTTGGGGAATGATAGAGCCGCACTCCCAGATATCTGGGGGCCGCTTCGTTCCATTTTAAGGTCTGCGTGCCCATCACTATGTCTTGTGGTGCCAGGTGGGGGCTGAGTGGGTAGATCGTCAACTTTTCCCAGTTGACTCTGAGACCTGAAGTGTCACCAAATTCTTGCAAGGTCATCCATATCGAGGTGAGATCTACTGTTACGTCCCGGACGTAAATCGGCAGATTGTCCGTGTATAATGATACGCAGTGTGTCGTTTCCGTAATTGGAACACCCCATGACATTCCCTCTAGTCGCAGCCGCGTGGCCAGGGGCTCCACCGCAAATGCAAAAAGGAGGGGGGAGAGTGGACACCCCTGCCTCGTCCCCCTCTCTACCGGGAATGGAGCAGAGATAAGCTTGCCAACTCTCACCCTGAAGGTGAGTCCCTCGTACAAGAGTTTTGTGTATGCTATCAAGGTGGGGCCAATATTCAGCCTCCGGAGAACAGCGAACAAATGGGGCCATGCCAGAGTGTCGAACGCCTTCTCAAGGTCGAATATCAGGCATGCTGCACGGGGGAATCTGTCCTGCACCCTATCTTGGACATGGTTGAGCAATTTTTTATTTTGCGATTAGGTTTATCTGTCTCTACATTTCACATGGGTCATTTGCGATCGCAACCGTGGAAATTCTGCGAATTTCTGCGTTTGCAATCTCAATTTGTCTACCTACTTCTGACCCTAGATTCCTCAGATCCCCAGATATGATATCTTTCTTCACACAATGAAGTAATCCTCCTTCATACCTGTGTCGACAATACATCATATGGAAACATACCCACTATAATACTGACTTCAACCCAACATTATATGTTACAGTAGAAGCAACATTATATATGGACACAAACACCAGTATGTGAATCAATTCAGAGAACCACACAGACTTGTTCATAGGCCCACATTCATCACCTATGTGTATATAATAGCAACTTGTCACACATCCAGCAAAGCATATCCACACACACCATTACACGACAATAAATGAACAATTTGATTAACTTTAACATCATATTGCAAGCTTACTCAAGTAATAACACAGATGACACAGCCACCATCATATGCCCACACATCTACATTGTACACCAACAAATGTCCCATTGTAAATCCAGAGACATGCATTTTCATATGCATTTATCAACATACCCTGCACCACCACTAAAATATACCAATATACTAACTATTATTTACCCACATAGCCACTATTTAACACTGCGATAAAGTGTTTCTTCAAAACCTTTATTAAACCATCATATATTTTGAACAATTATAAAACTACCCTAATCAAGTTGTCTCTAAAACACATATAATCACAAGCTTTATTAAGTATTACTTGGGTTGGGATATAAAGTTGATTAAGCATGATATGGTTGGTCCATGAGGTGAAGCTAGCACCATAATCTTTAAATTTCTCAAGTTTTTTGGTGGTCCTACTGCATACAGTTTAGTCAAAATTAACTCCCTTTTAACTTTAGTTTTGAGTATTAACAAACACACACACTAAGGATGTATATGCTAATGTGCAGAGTACAAAGCGTGTAATAGGCAATGTATTTCCATTGTTGAGCGTAGCAGGGGCCAGGACTCATGAGAGGTGAAGTCTCTAGTGAGTCATAAATATAATGTCCCTACCCTCCCTAAACAATGATAAGAAAAGGTATATCAAACTCTGCGCAGCTGCATATATAGTTTACAACATGGTATTGTTTTCATGCATACTTGTTTTAAAAAACGATATATTATATGCAAGTTGTGCAACCAACCTTCTGCAGGCAGCCAACTCTAGCTTTGCACATCCTCTGTCCTGGCCGTTAGTTCAACCATCTGTAGATGGCCTGCACCACAGCACATGGCCTTTACTGTGAGCAGCGGGGGTTGGAAACAAGGCCTGTGCTGCAGCGAGGCTCTGTGCTCAAAAGTCAGCAGGCAGCCAACCCCCACCGCACACAGCCTTTGGCTGTGCATAGTTGGTTTAGTCGCAGGGCCTGAACTCCTGTTCCTGCTCCCAACCCTCCGAAGGTGATCAACCCATGCAGTGGTCCAACAAGCCAGCAATCCGGGAGACAGACCTATGTCATTGTGCGCATACATGATTTGTGATCGCCTATGACAAACAAATCAGCATTAGGGATCCAGACAGCAGTACAGTTGGGCACTCAGGGCAGGGGTACACGTCTCTTGCCATACAGAGGACTTCCCTATCCCTACACATATTAATCAATTAACATTAATTAATATATAAGTAAAAAAAATATTACCCACACCAAATCCCTTAATAAACCAAATAGACCAAAAGCAATGTATTACTATAATATTTATTTAATAAATACCACAATAACATAAAGAAATAGAACTTTACAAAAAACCAACATAATAAATGATACTATAGTGAACCATAATATAAACTATAAAAAAAATATACTTACCTTCAATATTTTTGTCCATTATTTTTGTATAATCATGATATTTTCACTGCGATATTAGGGTTGGATGGTAATTTGGAGTTGATATTTTGATGGAACGTGCCTCCATTTTGGTTTTCAGACAAAAGAAAGCAATACTGGCCTGTCCCAGTGTTATGTGCATTACTTTATAAAGAAGCGTTGGTATCTCGTATCTCTTCCAACTTTAGCCGCTGCAGCGCACGTCATCGCGACAATGGAGAACTTTTCTCTTCTTCTAGATACTCTGTGTGGAATTTGGTTGTTCTGCCATATGAAGTTCGGGTGAAACTTTACGGTTCAGTTGTATTTCATACAGCATACTGTTCTCGGTGTTGAAACTGAATCCTACTGATGTTGCGATTTGGCATTCTCTCCGGTCACACCAAATGTAACTTGCTGTGTGTGGGTGTTGAATTTCTTTGTGTGTTTGGTCTAACTCCCTGTTACTACATAGTTATGTGTGCTTGACACTAAGTTTTAGGGTTTACATTCCTGTGCTGCGTGAAGTGTTGTGTTCTCCGAAGTATCTTGCCTGAGACTTTTGGTCCTTTCAGGTGTACTGTGCAGGGTACACGGTATTGAGTTTACTGAGAACTCTATGTGTTCGAAATTTTTGCCTGCGACACTTTGTCCTGTCAGGTGCACTGTTTAGTGTATAAGTTTTTGAGTTTACTGCAAAGTGTATGTGTTCTGAATTTTTGCCCGAGATTCTCCGTCCTCTCAGGTGTACAGCGTTGTTTTGTTGCGCTATGGGGTTGTTTGCTTTAGTATCTACGGTGTAGTGCGTGCATTTCCCGTGACGTTAATCCATGCCTGTTGCATAGTTTGTATGTGTGCCTGAGACATCAGGTGTACAAGAGTGTTACGTATTTTGCCCTTATATGGTAGTTCATGTCACACGTACAAAATCGTGTGTGGCGTACTTCCTTCTCTTCTCTTTTGAGGAAAGGGGATCGGTGAGTGTGTTTTCAATGTCATTTGTTTGATGATTATTTGTGTGTCATAATTTATCTCATTTATGTTTATGCCTTATCTCTTCAGCAATGTTTATTATTTGATGTGGTTAATGCTTTTGATGACTTTTGCATCCTTTATATCTGCGGAAAGTGCTGTTTATATATTTCTCAAGATATGTTCCTTGCTTTTTGCTTCTGTGTTTTTTCTTCTTGTTGGATGCTTTCTTTCATTCATTTCATTATTTCTGTCATTTGTTTCCGTATGAAAATTGGATATGTTGTGACTTGGTTGTCCTCGTTCTTGTTCCTTATTCATTCCTTCCCCACTGCTCAGCCAGGATGAGTGCTGGAATGTGAGATGATGTCACGGAACGTTTGGTTATGTGTGGAGTGCCAGTTGGTGGATGCGGGCTGAGCAGCAGGGAGGCTGCTCCTGGTGGGGCTATGTTACATCCACTATACATCATACTTACCATCTTTCTTCAACTGTAACTTGATCAAAGAAACTACCTTCTTGGAACTTACTACTTGGCTACATCTGGACTTCATTTACCGACGACAAATACCAATGGGAGGCACTTTGAATGGCAATGCAGTCCTTTGTTTTGCATAGCGCAGGGAAGGCCCTGCTGGCTCGTGCAGACAACCATGTGACAAAGTCATAATTCACCAGGCAGCAACACTAAGCCTCAACTCTAAGCTCTGTAGTTTCATTCTCTGTTGATACAGGCACTCAATTCAAATTGTGTATTTCCTAGGTTCAGAGACTGTGCAGGTCGATGCTCTGAGTTGGATATTTGCATTCTCAAGGGACTTCTCTTTCCATCTGGAAGTCTTTCAGGAGATCAAGAGACAGTAGGGGATTCCATGGGCAGACATGTTCTTCATCTCCAGACACGATGCTCTGCTGCCTCCTATTTGTTTCAGGGGGGAATATGAAGGAGGCTGGGGGGATGTGCTATCCAGGGCTTTATCTTTGCCTTTCCCCTTGTATGCTTCGTCCAAAGGTTCTCCTCTAGAATGGGAGAGGAATCCTTTGTCATTCTAGTACTTTGTGACCTGGCAGGTCTTGGCTCCCTTTTCTTTGGCTGATGTCAGTCAGGCATCAATGGCCACTTCCTCTGTCCTGTTGCCATTTCAGTGGCTGGTCCTGACCCCCAGTTAACTATCTAGGTTGTTGGTAAGAGCCTGGACGCTGAATGATTAAGTATATTGACGTAGGGTACTTCCAGTGAGGCACACTTTTATGCTTTAGGCATGTGCATGGAGTGCTCCCTGAATATCAAATCCAGAATATTGACAAATGTAAATATCGAGAACAAAACATAAAATCCAAAACATTGAAAGGTAAGTATAGATTTTCTATATCTAATATGGTACATATATGTACGATAGTGATGTATATATTTATGGTACGTAGATGTGGATTTATGAATAGTGGATCTATACTTCCCTGTATACACTTATCTTTTGATAGTTTGCCTCTTGGTATTCTGTCCAAGATATCCTTCTATATCGAAGTCCTTGGGCTCAGTTTTCAGTAGTACAACTGCATATGCACTGCATTGGAAGACATTCTGCTTTTGATATGGAAGTTATGTACTGCCTCACCTAGTTTGACTCTTTGCAAATTTTTTTTTTGTGTGGGATGGGTTTGAGTTGGCTTTCATATCTTCCTTGCTTGTCCAGCTGGCATCCATCTTAGTGTTTAAATTAGCTTTTGGGAGTTGGCTATTGAATTAAATTTCACACATCTGATATGGGATTTGAGCAAGCCTGTCTGAGGTTTCTACCTGTGGTATATTCATGGGATCTGGTAAGTGTTCCATTTGGGATTCCGGGATAGGTTCCTCTTAGGAGTTTGAAATGGGAGATAACCTAGCTGGTTGCCATTATTTCTGCTAGGTGCCCTGGGGAACTTGGACCTCTTCTGGGCACTATCTATTTTTTCCTGCAAGGTTGGTGTTGAGAACCTCTCCAACTTTATAGCCTAAGGCCATGTTACATTTTCACCCTTCTTATGATGTAGTGTGGCCTGTAGTGGCACCTGAGGAATTTGCTCTTGCTAGATAGGTCTTCAATTCCCTGTATGTTGTAACACCACCCTTAAAAGAGAGCTTTCCTGCTTAACAAACTTTGGTGCTTACTTTGTTCTTTGGGCGAGTGTCTAAGGATACTTTGGATGATTTACAAGGATTTTGTGGCAGACCCATTGAAATCCCATTAACATTCGCAACACAAGTAACCAAAACTAAAGTATTTGCTTTTCAAACAAATGGATTTATTCCCCAGTGAAGTGTATCAATGTGAACCCCTATGCTTTGAACTATTGCACTGTGAGACTGGGATTTGGCGCTGCTGTTTAGATCCCTGATCCTTTGTCAAGCATATTTTTATTGTCTCTTGAGTTCCAAAGTTGCGAGTTTTAGCTTTGCTGACACCTTCTGTTGGCTATTACTTTCCATAAGCTTCCATAATAAATCTTTTAAGCTCACTTACTGCGTAAGTATTATAATAGTACTTGGGGTTTAATCTCTAGCCAGGAGTGTGCTGGAGAGATTGTGTTATGTTTCTTGATGATTATATCATATGTAGTTTATTCGCCTGATGTATTTATACATCTGTATTTAAGTGTTTCATTGTGTTTTGAGTGTTTGACCTCAAACCACCTCCTGATGAAAGCTTTAGACTACTCTGCCTTGCTAACTTCATGCAGTCAAGTGTCAAAGTAGATTGAATGGTCAATGAGATGGGATCCAATGGTAGTGAAGCCTCAGGGCACCAGTGATAAACAACTCAGCTTGACCCAGTTGGAGCCCAGTAACTCCTGACTGGTCCTGCGCCCAGGGAACCAGGCCTGGCAGTGTGTCTTCCACTCCGGCTGTTCATTATCCTTGGTGTCCCTGGCTCTGATATTGTTCTCTGAAGTTTGTAGAAATGTACTTACATTGCTTGTCTCCATAAACGTATTTTTTTCAGCACCCAACTTTGTGCTTTCTATATCTTGTTCCTTACGACTCTGTAAAGGAAAATTAGAACTATGGAATGTTGGGGAGCTCCATTGAAAATAATGGCGTGCTCTGGGCTTCTAACAGTAGCGGCTCCTCGAGGAAGTGCTGCAGGCGGTGGGGCATTGGAGGGGCAGGTTGGGGGGGTAGTAAACTCCGGCTCACGGCGGACCGGAGGTAAGTACATAAATAAATAAATAAAACAAGTTTCATTGCGTGCGCTGAAACGCCAAATGGCGATGCAACGCACACAATGAAATTAGTTGTATTTATTTATTTATTTACATTAATCCGGTCAGCCATGACCCGGAGTTTACCAACCCCACCCTGCCCATCAGTGAAGATGGCTATGTGGTCAACATGTTTCAACCTTAACGGCTTTCTTCAGGACCTATATGTATACCACTACTGCAACAGTGAAAAAATGATAATAAATTATATTCACACCATGCAAAGATCAAAACCTACTGTGAGTGGTATACTTAAAGGTGGTGTAAGGTCATGGTTGTGAGATAAATCTCTCCCATAAATTGTATGGAGGACACCTCACCTCGCCTGGCACTCGCTCAGGTTAAAGGAGGCCACGCACTATCCGTCGTTGCCTCAGGCTCTCGTCTGAGCCGGGGGGAAGGCTGAAACATGTTGACCACATAGCCATCTTCACTGATAGTAATATTTCCTGTTATACTATCACCACTCTGTTTTTAACCTTGCCGTTGTGATGACCCCCCCCCCCAATAAAATTTCCCTTTTGGCATCACAACAGGCAATTTTAATCATCACTTTTTTCACTCTCGCACACATTTTTGAGCACTGCAACTCTTTACCCTACAGCATCTCCAACTTTTCTCTTGCTGGTGGACCTCAGACCAGAACCCCTTATTATATATCTAGTGGGGTATCCGGTTGGTACCAGTCTCTACAATAAGACCCAGATGACGAGATTCCGCCAATGGGTGGGCTGATGGGTATATTCTTTCTATACTATCCTTTATAACACATTGTTCTTCTTTTCTACACACTACTTATTGAGTGTTTAGACATTTAGAATGCTTATTTACATGCCCCTTGCGCCGCCGGTCCGTCTTTTCCCCATATTGAAAGTGACGCACGGGCGGCGCAAGGGGTTTGTAAATAAACCCCTTAGAGTTTATCCCAACATTAAAACACCACTACTTATCCCCTCACATCATATAACCACAGCTCCACCTTGCTTCTCGCATTAATAGTGGGTTTGTAAAAGCTACATCATGGCAGACACCCCACTGTTATGCCTCGAGTACACCTGACCAAACAGTTTCAATGAAGTTCAGTTGTGTAAGATATGCACGCATGCGTAGAACACATATATCATAGGTATTCAGGACATGCTTATTTTAAATAAACACTCCTGAGTTGTGGACACCAGTGTCAGATATTTCATCCCGTGCCATACTTTTGTGTTTGTTAGGCATGGAATGAGTTCCTATATGTTTCAAGAGAATATATGCCAGTGTTCATTGTTGGAGTGGGCAAAAAGTGCATGACTGCTCTTGCATATGAGTCCTTGGATCTGATTGGCATGTGTGTGGGTCTTGAGTGTGGTCCCAGAAGAAGAACGCTGACCACATTTTTGATGCAGAACGCACTTGTCGTTTGTGATGTTATGTTTTTGCTGTTTCCAGAGTGTGTATGATTATTTGTTTGCGTTCCATGGTCTTATAATAGTGTAACTTATTAAAACATGTATAAGACACTCATTTTCGGATGATTATTTGGGAGACGTTTCCAACAACTGTCAACACTTTGTGAATTGCACACAAGTAAAACAGTAGTACTGCAGTGGCTTTAGTCCATGTATTTAATTCTGGTTATTCAGACACAACTGGTGTTTCAAAATCAGAGTGAACATTGTGGACCCTTTTAATGACATGGCGCAAATAACTGTTAAAGTAACCATGATGCCCCACTTTCCTAGTCCTAGTGACGTCATAGATGTGGTGAAACGTTGTTCATAGTAATAGACGGCTTCTTCTGGTGGACTTTACATTATTGTGATGCTTTAAAAAGAATACCAGAGCATATAGTTTAAATAGTCTTGTTTTTATGCTGACTGCTGTTCTTCTGTTTTTGTGGATTCGACAGCCGACAAGGGAGGTGCCAAGAAGAGGGCTTGTATTACTAGCCCCAACCGCTGCTACAGAGGACCTGTGCCAGACTTTAACCCTCCAAACCATTTCCTAGTGGGGTACTATTTCCTTCTTCATCATCTTATCGTTTGTCATCTTTCCGCGCGTAAGTAAGACATTAACAATATGTGTATAAAATAAGCACTGATGCCATAAAAATATGTTGTGCAAATATATTTTAACACAGTAGAAGTTATCGATTGAACTGGGGTTATATGTTTTAAAGGCCAATTATTCGCTTGATTTTAATAAATGTAATGCAAAATAAAAGGAATTATTTATTAAATATTTATTAATTTCAGAGTTAGGATCAGTTCTTAGTTCTCTTCTTATATATTCTGTGCTACTTTTATCAGTTTATATTTTTTATCGTACAACATGTATGGTTTTATCATTTTAACAGTTTCTTCTTTCTGTTCTGTTTGTTTTTCAATAAACTCAAACTTAAAAAAAAGTTAGGATCAGTACTTGCATACGTGTTACATATTTTCAATCACGAAATAATAATAATAGAATTAAACTAATTATCAAAATAAAATAACGAAACAAATGTTAGACTTTGAGTAAGCATCAGGGTTGAGTTAAGAGTTTTTTAATGTATTGAAAATAATTTATACCAAAATAATTTAATTAATATATAATTAATTACATTTTTACATACATCTGAAGCTAAAATATATGTTTGTGTTGGGGACCAAAAAAACAACTAATGACATTACTTTAAAATATTAAACAGCTCCCTGCCAGGGAGATACCACTGAAATTTGTTTGTCAGGAAAGCTGGTCCTGGTCCATGGAGTTCCTTGAAGGCAGTGCAGAGGGCCTTGAATTCGATCCTTTTTTTACTGGAAGCCATTGCAAGGAAGGTGGAGCATGTTATACCGATTGATGTTTGGGGATATCGAGAAGCAGACGGGCTGCTGCCTTTGTTAGGACTTGCATTTTATTTAGGAGATGAGTACGTATGTTCAGGAATAGTCTGTTGCAATAACCCAGTCTGGACAGTATGAGTGCTGTCACCACTGTTTTCTGGAGCTCTAGTGGAATGAAGGGAAGGATCTTTCTGATAGTTTTAATCAAAAAGAAGCATGAGATGGTGATGGCGTTAATTTGCCCCTCGAAGGATAGTTTGGACTCAAAAAAGACTCTGAGGTTTTTCACTTTTTGGTCGGAGTGGAATTTCGCCCATTTCCCTTGGCCACCATTTTGGACCCCAGAAAGAGGTATCTTTTCCAAAAAGGAGCATCTCGTTTTTTCCTGCGTTCAGTTTGAGGTGCTTTAGGGCCATCCACTGCCCAACTTTGCGCAAGCAATCTTGATATCTTTGAGCAGTGTCCATATGGTCTCCAGCGAAGAATGCCACAATTTATGTGTCATTGACGTATAGATTAAAAAGTGTTGGACTCAGAGAGGATCCCTGTGGCACTCCGCAGGGCAAGGTGAACCAAGATGAGTTATGCCCATCGAGCTCTACCCTCTGTTCTTTGCCAGTGAGAAAGGATGTTAGAAGGGCCAGTGCCTTGCCCCTAACTCCCATGGAAAAAAGTCGACTAATAAGCTGATTGCGGTCAACCTTATCGAAGGCGCCGAAAGGTCCAATGGGATCAGTGCTGTCTTCCTGCCTTTATCCAGAACCTCTTTAATTTCCTCCAACACATTTATCAGAGCCAGCTTTGTCCCATGTTGACTTCTGAAGCCTTACTGTGCAAAGTCCATTAACTTGTTATCCTCCAGGAACTTGGGGGCATATTATCAAGGGGGTTTATCTCCGCTTTTTTGGCTTTAAAAGCCAAGAAAGCGGAGATAAAATTATCTCTCTATTACCTAGCTGTCGCTAACACCAGTTAGCGACAGCTAGTAGGAGATAGCGACCATCTAGGGCTCCACTTTGCATGTCAGTGATATTTATCACTAATGACATGCAAAGTGGGCGTGCCAAGATGTTAGCGTCTGAAAACAGGCGCTAACATCGCTATCTCCTATTACCAACTTTTGGAGATATTCGCGCTAAGCGCGAATATCTCCAAAAGCTAACACCTGCCCAGGAGCAGTTCTTAGCCATGTTATCCAATGGGAGGTGGATAACATGGCTAAGAGCATTAGCTTGGTAATGCATGAATATCGCTGACTTTTCAGCGATATTCATGCATTGCGGCGATTTTTATCACATTTGCGATAAACCTTGGTAATACCAAGGTTTATTTGCGGTGAAAATCGCCGCAGCTCAGCGGTAAATGTTTGTCTTTAACCAAGCAATAGCGATAATTATCGCTATTGCTTGGTAATATGCTACAATTGTCACATTGATTTATTGATTATCAACAGGATGATATCTGCAAGAAAAGCTCATTATTGTAACAGTATGACATGATAAGCAGATTTTAAAAATGACAACTGTGACATGCCACAAACATAAAAGAAGAATTGCAACCGGGGCACAGAGTATTTCAATGAAAGCTTTCGGCAGCGTAGAAAACTCACGACAGCGAGAAACAAAGGGAAACAGAAATACATAATTACACGCTGTATATTCTGTCTTGATTAAAACTGCAAATTAATTTGTTAATGCACATATAAAGAGTTGTATCCCTTTATGCCTCGTTGACTGTGGCGTCAAATGCGGTCAGCCTATGTCCAGATAAGGGTTAACTGCCCAATATTTGATTTGGAGGAATACTTACCGAAGTAATATATTCTTTGATGACTGAAGGGAGATGGCAATAACATGACCAGGTTGTACATATAATTGTAGACATAATTTAAAAGAAATGAGGGATGCGGCTCACAGGTAATCCTTGATCAGATGCTATGTTGTAGGAGTGCTACAGGGTTGGTAATATGGAAGAGCTCAAGGTAACAGCACCAAGCTGATAGGCATGCTCGCTCAGGATTTAGAAGGGGCAGGGCATAACTGGAGTGACCAGTGGAAGCCAGGGAAGCAAAAAAAAATAGAGACCCAGAGGAAATAGAAAAGATCCACATGGTAATTGGGGCCACCAGCTGCTACAGGTCGACAACTTCGAATGCGTGTTGCCTTTCCACAACAAAATTACCTTCATAAGCCCCCCAAAAAAAGGAGCATCGCTCACAGGGTTCAGGGGCTGTTGCCGAGATCTGCCTGCTGCCAGAAGGTTCTTTATTAATAGCATTTTTGTTGTTTTTTACAAAAAGCAAGATCAATGCAAGTCCTGGAGGCAAGACAAGAGAAATGGATTCTGTGAATGCAATGGTTTCCAGCTGTATGCCCTAGCACAGCACCTGCTTTCTTATAATCAACAAGCGTGCCATGTTTTATTAAAACATGGCGCCTGTGTTGATAATATGAAAGCGGGCATCGTGCTGAAGTATAAAGTTATGAAATGTTAAGCTACAGCATGGCGCCTGCTTTCATATTATCAACAAGCATGCCACACTTTATTAAAGAGTGTCGCCTGTGTTGATAATATGCAAGCCGGTGCTGTGCTGAAATATAAACTTTATGCTGCAGCACGGCGCACGCTTTCATATTATCAACAAGGGCGCTGTGCTTTATTAAAGCGTGGCATCCATGTTCATAATATGAAAGCGGGATCCATGCTGCAGCATTAAGCGCTGGACGTAGTGATATTTTTTTAATTCTCATACACAGAACTGTCATCTGGCCTTGTCTTCGGCTCCTCCCCAGGTGAAGGAATGGCTGGTTTCTGTATGGGTGCTCTGACATCATGCCCTCCACCCGGCAATGGATGCACACACATAGGACTCCTCCACCCCCACAAGAGCCTCGCAGCTTGCGGCAGCTCCCAACCCAAGCACACGTGATGTGTGGTAGAACAGGGCCCCTCTTGACAGCGGGGGGGGGGTGCTGTCTCTGGGCAAGGGTAGGGATTACACGGCGAGAGGCCACAGGCTCATTCACCTTAGGGTGCAACACGGGGACGCAGCTTGCATCTTTCTCATACTCCTCCATACCGCTGTCAGCCATATAGGTGTGAAACCCCAGCGCTCAGTATGCTGGGTATGTGCCTGGGGTAGAGGGGGGGGCAGGAGGAGGCAGTGGAGTGGGGCGACTTATGCCTGCTCCTTCACACATCAGCAGCGACAGAAGGGTCCTGCTGGGGTAAAGAGTGTGCTTCAAAACAGAGCTCCACTGCAGCCCCGCAAAATAAACCACTTTCCAATACAGGGTTGGTCATGTTATGGTAGAAGTAGCACACCCTCGCATATTTTCTCGTGAATAGGTGAAGCCTGCTGAAAATAATTAGGGGGAGGAAAGCAAGAGGTCGCGAGTGTCCCGGACGGTCCGAAAGTGAAAGCGCGCTGTGCACGCTGAATCTAAACAAAGCACGCCGTCGTGCTTCGAGTAGGTCAAACGCAATAAAGAATAAAGATCTTATCGTGCAAAAGCCGAAGTAAAGGGGCCAGTAGCCGTGGGACGTTACAAATGAAGACAAGGCCATACTAAGGAGAGACTAACAGGCCTCTTTACCAATCAGAAGCCAGCCTTTACAAAGGACAAAGACAAAAGCAAATTAAAAATATGGGCGGGGTAGTGGGCGGGGCTTCTCTCCCGTACTGAACTACCCCAGATCTTCCCTAGAGCAGTGCTTGCGGCTGAGTTTAGGCTTGACCTAAAAAGCATTGATTACTTCTGCTTCCGGGTGTGGCCTCCAGCTGGAAAACCCCTGAAGCTGCTTTTTCAGTCTTGATGTAAAAAGGTGTAAACTCTAAGGCCCCCCTCTTGCCTTCAACATCAACCTTGGAAACACTTCTTGGTCCAACTTCAATAGCTCAAATCCTGTAAGAACCTTGAATTCCAGTCTACTTCTGTATGCATTTTTCCTGACATATGTTTCAATCTTACTCAAAACTGATGATCTCAGCAGTAATGGCAAAATTATTTGGGCACGTCTGCTGACTTTGACCTTGTACCCCCATTTTGTTTCACATAACGAACCTCAGACACACTGTCCTTTCTTCAAAGAACTGATTTGGGAGACCCTCTACCAGACTCCTTATTGCAAAGGATACTACCAAAAATTCCAGACAATTATTATCTAGACTGTTCTTCCTCCATCCATCTTCCACTAGTCAATGTGCTATGTGAGGCACCCCAACCATGTAGAATAGCATCTGACTCAAGCACCATCTCTATTTTGTCTCCATAGAGTGCCCTTCCATTTCAGGTTTCCATATTCCTTATCCACCAGAAGATCTCATCTCTTGCATCTGAATTACATTGTATATGATGATGGTCCCAATAGCCTTAAAGAAGAAACTCTGCTGTTAGCATCTGTAAAGATAGATCCTTCAAAGGTCCTGGGAAAATAGCTTGAATTGTTGAGGACAACAGACTTATGAACCAGGCAAAATCTTCTAACTGGAACTCTTCTTTGCTCAACAGCTTTCTTAACTCTTTCTTTACATGCCAATTTGTTTTCCAAATGGACCTCAAACGTTGACAAAACCTAGAAACTCTATCTTCTCCACAGGATGTAATACCAATATCTTCCTGTTCGAAATATATTCTAAATGAGACATCTGCATTTTCAATTAATCTAACAGCAAACTCCAATCCCGTTGAATCCGCAGAATATCTTTCAGCAGAACAATCAATTAGACACCTCTTTGCTTAAAATAAGGCATAACAGGTCTCAAATGTTTTGATACGCGCCATGGTGCAGATTAAAGTCCAAAAGGCAAACATGTGAACTGCTACAATCTGTTCTCCTTACCAATCCTGAAAAGGAGGGGGAATCCCACCAATACCTGGTTCTGGCATCTATTTCTGTATGTAAAAAGAAGCTACATTTGAAAACTCCAAATCAGTTTCTAAATTCACTGAAAAAGAGTTTAATACATCACAAAATAACAGAGAGCCAACAATCACTTAAAAAATGATTACATGCATGTGGGTATGTGATTGGGTTAATTACACAAATGCTGGCAATGGCCTACATTATGCAGCAGGCTCTGCAACCAAGAGGAGTGAGAGCAGGACATACCCACACACTATGCCATGTCAGAAAAGCGATCCAGGTACAAGTAGTGAGTGCAGGTGTACAACCTGCAACTACAGCCAAGTGAAGCTTGTATACATCAGAATCTACATTCAAAGGAAAAAGTTCAGGCTGAATCTAAAGGGAGAAGTTGTGGATTGAGTGCATAGACATTGGCTCCACTCAGCAATGAGAGCTCCCGTCATACAATCATGTGTAGGCTAGAGTAGGCCTGGTGAGAAGCCATATCACCACCTAAACCTGCTTTGCACAACTGTAGGTTATGCATAGTCAGATCTGCTGCCAAAGAGAGTGCGAACAACTCGAACCTGCTGTGCCAAAGGCCAGATGTTGTAAGTCGTGAAGGTACGTGGAGTTGGCAGAGATCACCACTGAAAAAAAGTTTCAAAAAAGTTGAAGAAAAAGGTACAAATAAAGTACCAGATCAAATGAAAAAAATTGTTTGGTCTAGTGTTAACTCAGAAATGTCAAAATAACACAGGTCCTGGCCCACTTCCCTGTTACACATTTATAAACGGCCCAGCCAGAACCTGGTCCATTGGGCCGAACTCCCCTTGTTACCGGGTTAGACTAACGGCCATTTCCTGCTCCCACAGACATTGGACTTGGCTGAAGTCCATACCTGTTGTCCTCTAGCAGTAGGAATGCTGAAAGCAAAGTCTGGTCAAAGGGGAGCCCCTGCGTACAAAGGAGACTGGGAACTCAGAAATTAAATGGAGGGCCTGGGAAAATTGTAGGCCATGCACCCACTGTGCACTCGGCATAGCTAAAGCCCAAACATACCCAGTGACCACATGCTCATCATGCCTCCTGCATTGTCATTGATTTAAGTTTTAAATTATAACCATAATATCCAGTCAACTAAACATTTTTGGTGAATTTTAGTCTTTCTTAACAGCAACTTGTATCACTTTTTTAAGTAAACATAATTAAATGAGCCTTTAACAGAGTTTTCTGTGGATGTAGTGTGTTTGAGTTACAAGAAAAATAGAAAATCAGCAAATGATTCAGAAAAGGTAATTATGTCTGTACGATTATTTTGACATTTGAACTTGAAATCATATTGAATTGTTTTGCTTGTCTGTGGAGGGCATTGAACGTACAATGGAGGTCTGGGAACCTGGACAGATATGATTTGCCCATGGAACAGCTGGGATTTTCCGACACGGCCAAGATTGTAAGTTGTGCAAACCGTTCACGGACCCCTGTGTACAAAAATAATGGCTGCAGCACTTTGGGGCCCTTCTGCCAATATGTGAGCCCAAGGTGATTGAGTGATATCTTAAGAAGGGGGGAAAACACACTCCCTCCTTCACGAATATACACCAGAAATGGGTACTTTGTGCTTGGATCATTAGAAGCAGGTCATTACTAATATGCTCAACATAAATGCTATAACCAATATCCCACATGGCACAAAAATTATGACCAATTCATCACCAAGGTGCAGACCAGACCTATGCATAACTATTTACAAGAACGAAATAGTGCTGATACAAGTGACCAACATCGAATTCGAAAAATTCGACAACATATTTTCAACCTTAAAAAGTTATGCAGAGAACTCAAGATTTCAACAACACCTGAGTCCACAAGAAGTCACTCTAGACTCCGGTGACACTACCACCACAGACAGCATATGAACTAGAGAACCTCAGGAACCACAACAGTCTACGCAATTAACAGACACAATTGGAATAGGAGGCACGTCGCTTAGGAATGATACAGATAGAACAGAAATATCTACATGATATGCGATAAACGACATAGAGAGTCATCAGAGGGAAGAATCAACACCTCTCCTCAATCATGGAGCATCTCCGACGAGTAGGCTACTCCCTGAAAAACGGGAAATACCAGATATGGAAGATACCACCCCATCCATACCCCACTCTACTCCAGCTCAAAGGACATCTAGAAGTGTACGAAATGTATATCACCCAAACATGGTATTAAGAGCACTAAGCTTGGATAGCGCATCCCACACTGCAAATAAAGGTGGAGCAGACAACCGAACTAATGTCAAAAAGAAAAGGATCCCGATGAAGAGAACAGAGCAAAAAAACGGGAACGCAAAATGTGAATCCCGAAATAACCAGGGGAACACACTCAATACATCACCCCAGACTCTGTGAGAAATCAAAGAGCTTCAAACAAAAATGGATAACATGTCGCAGGACATACTAAGCACTTTGCAAGTGATGGAAAAGTTACGTGAAACTACAGAAAGCACCCACACCAAAGTCAAGCACATCAGAGAACTAGTATATAACTCTCAAAGAAAGAGTAATGAGACGGCGATGCCATTATCAAATAGGCATAATCGACCTGATAGGAAACGTAAATACTTAACGGAAGAAGAAACCCTATCCTTACTCCAGGAGTATGAGACAGCGGACCGCTGTAGAGGGGAGGAAATCAGAACAGTCCAGATCGATGCTAATAGAACATCCAGACAGAATGAGAGGAAACCCAACCTTAACAACTTACAACAAGTCCAGCTAATCACCGAGCCGCAAAATCTGAACCAAAATAGTGCTGGGAAACCGCTGAAATGCCTACTGCTCAACTGTAGGCCTGCAGCTAAACATGCATCAGATATAGCTGACCTCATCATTAGCCAGGAAATTGACATGACAATCCTCTCGGAAACATGACTATCGGAATCATCATCCCCATTCATGGATCTACTAGTGCCCCCTCAGTATAACATTGTGAGACTGGATAGACTAAAAAAGACAGGGGGTGGTGTAGCCTGCATCCACCGTTCAGATATAGAAGTAGGCCAAATACAAAAAGAACCACTCAAATCCTGCGAATACCTAGGTCTCAATTTAAGATCAGCTAACAACCAAAGATGCAACCTGCATGCACTTTATCACCCACCAGGAAACAATATATCTTTGATAGACCAACTAATGGAGATCATCACGGCTAACTCTAACACCGACGCTAATAACATATTCCTAGGGGATTTTAATCTACACTGGAACAACAGCAATGACAAACAGGTCAACGCTTTTAAAGACTTTTTAGCGGAGGTAAACCTCTCCCAAGCATGCATACTGTCAACTCACTCGAAAGGAGCTACGTTGGACTGGATAATTTCAAAAAACGATAACACTTCAATCATCTCAATAGAGCTGTGCGAATGATCGGATCACCATGCCATAACCTTCCTGATACCCACGTCGAAAAAGAACAAGAACACACAACCTAACAAGCTCAAAAAGTGGATGGGGACACTAAAGACTCTAACATTGAACTTGTATTAGAAAGCTGTGATAAGGACCTAAATCCACCTAACAACTTGTGGAACATGAATGATCTAACAAACCACTACACTTCATCAATAACAAATATAGTTAACACCACCATGCAGCTAAAACTGAAAATAGTTACAGAGAAGGTTAAAAATCCATGGTTTAATGGGACACTGAATGAGGAAAGGCGGAAATTGAGACTGGCGGAAAGAAAATGGAGACAACAATATCATCCCCCAAACTGAAATCCCTCAGAAAAGTCAGAAAAGAATACAACAAAAATATCCTCAACTCCAAAAAGGAATTTATTAGATCAGAACTGAATAACGCCAAAAACAGACCACGGAAACTATTCGAGATATTAAAACAATAATCCAATAAGTTGGCCAAATCGGCCCAAGAAATCACAAAAACGCAATTAAGTTGTGAAGAATTCTCAACATTCTTCACCGACAAAGACAATACGTTGAAAAGTGAACTCAGGAGAGCAGGGAATAACCTTGACAACCAAACACCCTCAACTAGCAATACCAACTCTAAAATTAATGATGATAGGGCAAAAAACAAGGCACATTGGGATACCTTCAAGTTATTGGACCAGAATACCATTGCCAAAACGCTATTAGATATCAAACCTAATAACCACTATAATGACCCACTCCCATCGAAATGCCTGAAAGAAATCAGCCATATCGTGATTCCTATATGGAAGAAAATTATAAAAGCCTCTCTTTCCCGAGGGATACTTCCAGAATGCCTAAAAACAGGTCAAGTCATCCCCATCATCAAAAAACCTACAGCGGACCCAGCAGATCCGAATAACTTTCGCCTAGTGGCCAACATTCCTGTACTTGCCAAACAAATAGAGAAATGTGTACAAAAACAACTGAGCCAACACATAGCCAATTTCTCACTACTGGACGACTGCCAGTCGGGATTCAGAACAGGACACAGCACAGAAACGGCGATCCTACATATTGTCAATGATGCTCTACAGGCCCTAGACCACAATCAAACTTATCTACTCATCCTCCTAGACCTGTCATCTGCATTTGACACAGCAAATCATGAAAAATTACTGAACAGGCTCCATGACAGGATGGGAATATCGGGTAATGTGCTGAAATGGTTTGAATCCTTCCTCCAGAATAGAACGCAAAGATTCTTGGTCAACCAATCACTTTCACCTTCATGCCCTAACTCAATTGGTGTCCCTCAAGGATCTACATTATCTCCATCACTGTTTAACCTGTATGTCGAACCTCTTACAGAAATTCTATGAAATTCCAAAATATCCTTTCACATGTACACGGATGACATGCAGATATACATCCAGATCGCGTCTCTGGAAGACATCAGGTTAATGAATGAGGCCTTAAAAATGTCATTACAATGGTTAACTAACAATCATCTGAAGCTAAACGCTCAAAAAACAGAATTCCTACTAATCTCACCACCAAAGAACCACACAGAGGTGAAGGAATGGTCCAAAATGATCACGGCGCTTAACTGCACCCCTACCCTAGTTGACTCGGCAAAATCACTAGGAATCACACTCGATGAGAACCTAGACATGAAAGCCCACATCAAATCAATGGCAAAAAGTGCCCGGTTTCATTTGAACTACATTAGAAAAGTGAAACCATTCATCTCCAAGGCGGATCTCAAACTAGCAGTCCAATCACTGGTTATCTCGACGATTGAATAAAGATGCACTACTTTAGCAAGTCTACCAAAAATTACCACATCACCACTAAAAGCATGCCTCAATGCAGCTGCAAGAATTATCACCGGATCGAGGAAGTTCCACCATATGTCTCCACACCTGAAAGCAATTACCTGGCTACCTTACGAAGCCAGAATTCAGCTAAAAATTGTATGTATCACCCACAAAGAGCTTCACTACAATACACCAAGATACATTGCCCAGAAAATTGAAGTATCTGGAGGAAATAGACCAGCTAGGAGTGCCAAGGAGCTGGTACTGAGGCCAACCATTTTCCAGAAGAAGAAAACTTATGATAGAGCTTTCTCAGGAGCAGCCCCCAGAATCTGGAACTCACTTCCGCCAAACATTAGAAAAATACCAAACACTGCAACCTTTAAGAGGGAAACTAAGATATTTCTAATGAGCAAGTTCCTTCCATAGACAAGACAGTCCAACATTACCACCATGTCATAGTGTTGACCAAGCATATACACAAGGGAAGTGAAAAGAAATTCACCAGCTGTTTTGGGGATACTTGCGGGCGGTAATATGGAATATACAGGAAAAGTCAACTAAAATCTTTTGCACTGAGGTGTATCTCAAATTCTACCTCATATCACTGTATATACTGTGTTAACATGTTACTTATAGTCTTACAGCTGTATGGGGATAGCCTCGATCGGTACTAAACAAATCCTTGACCCTGAATTGAAGAAGATAGAATGAACAGGAAAAGACACTTAAAAACTTTTTGCAATCAGGAAGTCCCAGTTTCACCGTATAGATAATTATATCCCAAATCTACCTCATGTCGCTGTATATACTGTGGTAACTGTTTATTTTGATTTTACTATTTATGGATGTATACTTACCTACGCCATATCACTGTGTATCGTTTATACTATACAAAACTTGTCTCTAATCTACCTCATGTAATGTAAAGCGCTCTGATACCCAAGGGTCTTGTTCGCGCTATACAAAGCTCTTTAAATAAATAAAATAAATAAATAATGATTGCCATTACCTATGGACCATGTCAGTGCTTTCCAAACTTTTTAGAGCCATGGCCCAATTTTCATAACGAACAGCTTTTGTGACCTACCTAGCTTTAAGGTACCTAAAGCATTTGCAGACAGCACATTTTTATTGAAATGGCTACTAAATTTGCACAGACATACAGTTTTACTGATAAAACTATATTGCCCACAAATGATAATGTGTGGAAATAGGGTTCAGTGAGCATTTATTATTTGTGCAGCAACAAGTAAAGTGTCTTGCTTTGTTTTGATCCTAATAAAATATTTGTTGCCATCAAACATACGAATGAGTTTAATTTTTACATTCCTAATTGTTGAATGTGTACAGTTAATTTACAAATATTTGTATTTTCTTGTGTACAGTTCATTTACAGATATTTGTATTTTGTTGCGTGTTACAAAACATTGCCCTCCTCTTTGTACCCCAGTAAGATTGTTACATAATTCACTTGACTTTTCTTTCTCTGACTGAAATGTAAAAGAAGTTTTTAAACACCAATCCACATGTTAAAAAAATAAGCAACAATTTGGCAGAATACATAGCCTGACATTTGACTCTGTCTTTGAAGCACAGCAAATGTGACAAGATAAATACAGAACTTAGGGGCATCTTTATTTATTGCTTGCACTTTCATGACCCCCCCAAAAATTGGGTCACGACTCACCAGTGGGTTGCAAGCCTCGGTTTAGGAAAAAATGTATATGCCTCTAAGCGTGATCAGTCAATATCATTATACTACACCATCACCAACTTTTTAGTATGGGTATGTATCATGGAGGGCCAGAACATAAAGATACTATGTGGTAAAAAGTGAAGGTGTGAAATGCTCGTTTGTCTCTGTGTTTACAGGCAGGGAACAAGCATATTCAACTTAGTTCTAACCCACCACAAATTGGGACTGTCAAACCCAAAACACTCTGTCACCTGATTAGGATCAAAAGCTACCCGACCTGTCTTGACCTGGAATGCATTTACCAGAGGAGCTAAATGCAGGTATGCTAGGGGCCTTAGCCACCAATGTTGTTTTGTCCTCGTACCAAAGAAACTCAACATATTGGTGCCCTACGGTTAAGCAAAATAGACCCATGAAGGTGTCCAGGAGGTAGGTCATGAACCTCCTTTCCAGTATGTTGGAGTAGTGAGTTCCCCTACCTGTGTAGTGCAATGCTGCCCATCCCTTGGGATCCCAAAGAATTATCTAGTAGTGCATCCCTGTTGGGAAGTATGTGATGTGTTAATGGAGATTGGGTCCAACTACCTCAACCTATGGGATTTTCTCCCAATAGGAAATGAATGGTAAGGTCAATGGAAGGACAACTGAGAACTAGGGCCAGAAAAGAAGGGGCATTAGCAGGGAGTTGAGTGCCCATCTAGGGGCAAAGGGCACAACATGATATGCATAAATGGGGAAAAAACTTCCAGAAGCATTAGAAAGAATGCTAATTTTCTCAGTGTGTCTGCTTGCCTCAAACATTCTCATGACCCATCTGGATTGAAGGGTCCAGGCTCAATGCCCTTAAGCATCAAGAAACTGGAAAACCATGTTACCGTTTGCTCTAAATATGTTGATAAAATAATCCATTATCTCCCAACATAGTTACGATCTTACGATTTCATGGAATAATATTACTTTGAAACCATATCACCTAAAATGTTTAATGGAAATTTACAAGATGAATGGCATTGACCATTTCATAGAAAACAATTCTAAGAGTGTCTTTTTTTCGAAATTGGCTCTTTCATGGCTAGTTTTTTAAGGTGTAAAATTGTTGGTTGTAGATCTTACTTGCAAAAACTTTTTAGATGGAGGTATTTATTCAATACTTCAGGGGACATTACATTTGATTTATATATTTTGCATTGACAAACAATTACTTTGGATGCTTTTATTACCACCCCTAAGCACCATTTTTCCCTGATCTCCTAACAACCCCAAAACACCATCCATCCCTGCCCCTTAAAGACCCCTCACCATATCTGAACTCCACCCATTCCCTACCCACAACCTCCACTCACTCATAGCCCCAATAACCCTACAGCTAAACACCACCCCTCCCTGAACCCTAAAAACCTCTTGCTCCACTAATATTGCACCCATTTCTGGCCCCTAAACTCCACCCATCCTGACCCCCAAACCCCATTGCTAACCCTAAACTCCACCCATTTCTGAGCACTAAAATCCCTTTCTACACCTAATTCCATACATCCCAGAACCCTCAAAACCCCTCACCACCCTAAACTCTAAACATCCCAGAACCCTAAAAAAACTCACTGCCCCTAAAAACCACCCATCACTAAACCCCCAAAAATCCTTTCCACATGTAAACTCCTCTCGTCCTTAAACCCTTTACCACTCTAAACCCCACTCATCCTCGAACTCCAGAAAACATACACTCCACCCACCCTTGACCTCTAATAACCCCTCATCATACTAAACTCCACCCATTCCTAAACCCTAAACACCCTTCACCACCCCTAAACTCTAAACATCACTGACCCTTAAATGCCTTACCATCCCTAAACTGTGCCCTTCTGTAAACCCTAAAAACCCCTCCATATCCCTAAAATCCACCCATCTTTGAACCCTAAGAAAGCCCTCATCACACCTTATCTTCACTCATTTGTGAACCCTAGAAAAATCCCTCACCACCCCTAAACTCCATCCATTTCTTATTCCTAAAGAACCCTCACCACCCCAAAACTCCACCCATCCTGGAACCTAAAGCTCATCTCTATCCATAAACTCCACCCAGTTCTGAACTCTAGAAACCCCATGTTATACCTAAACCCCATCAATGAACCCTTAAAACCACTCACCACCCCTAAACTCCAAACATCCATAAACCCTAAAAAAAAACTCACTGCCCCTAAAAAACATCCATCCCTGAACCCCAAAAACTATTTTCTACATTTGAACTCCACCCATCATTGAACCCTTACAAACCCCCACCACCCTATGCTCCACCCATTCCTGAACCTCAGAAAACCTTCTATGTTATGTTAGCTTTTGGTAGAGCGCGACAGCTGCCCCAGCAAAGAGGCGTCCTGGCGCTAAGAGACCCAAGTCAGCACCTGAGGGAGAAGAAAAGGAAGGAGCTAGGGGGTTTAAGGAAAGGGGAACAAATGTGTTTTGACGGCTTTGTGAAAGGCAGTCAAGTTATCCAGAGAGCGGATGTGCAGAGGGAGGGTGTTCCAGAGCTTGGCTCCCAGCACTTTAAAGGAGCGTCCACCAGTGCGGGCAAGTCTCGTCCGAGGGACAGTCAGAAGATGTTGCCCTAAAGAGCGAAGGTTACGTTGTGGCACATAAGGTGTTAAAAGTGGGCGAAGTAATTCTGGGCGACCAGTTTTAAGTATCTTGAAAATCATAATGAGTGTTTTAAACTGGATACGTGATTCAATGGGTAGCCAATGCAGTTTCCGAATAGTGGCTCTGGCTGAGCATCTGCGGGGGAGACCCACTAAGGCTCTAGCCGCAGTGTTCTGCACGCGTTGCAGTCGTGCAGTTTCCGCTTTGTTTGCGCCCAGTAGCAGTACGTTAGCGTAGTCCAAGCGGGAGAGGATTGTAGCTTGGATAATCAGCTGGCGAGTTTTGGGATCGAAGAATCCAAGTATAGGATGGAGATTCCTTAACAGGCCCACACATGTAGCTGCCACTTTTTTTGTGTGGGTCTGGAAGCTGAGTGCGGAGTCCATCCACACACCAAGGTTTTTAACCAGGGATTTAGGAGGTGGGATAGTGCCAAGTGACGAAGGCCACCAGTGCTCGTTCCAGTAATTGGTGTTCTTACCGAGGAGCAGCACCTCCGTCTTTCCTGCGTTGAGCTGCAGGCAGTTGTCCGCCATCCACTGGGCTACGGCAGCTAAACCATCTCTAAACCTTGAGGCCGTGGTGGAAGGGCCTTCAGTAAGAGTGATGGCAAGCTGCGTGTCATCTGCGTAAGACACTAAGGAGAGGTCCCATGCTTTAGCTACTGCAGCGAGTGGTTGTACATATAGGTTAAAAAGAGATGGGCTAAGAGCAGAGCCCTGAGGGACACCCTGTCCAATGGGGTGTGGCTGGGAGAGAAAAGGAGGGGCAGACACCCTGAATGATCTGTCTTTCAAGAAGGAGCGAAACCACTCCAGGGCAAGACCTGCGATTCCTACATTGGCCAAACGATCTAGAAGGATGGTATGAGAGACCGTGTCAAAGGCTGCGCTGAGGTCTAACAGAATCAGCGCAGCACTTTGACCGGCGTCCAGTATCGTTCGTAGATGCTCCGACGTGGCCAAGAGGGCGGATTCGGTGCTGTGTCCCGGCCGGAAACCATTTTGGGATGGGTCTAGGATGTTATTATGATCCATGTGCTGGGATAGGATGATGTTAGCGTGGGCCTCTGCAAGTTTAGATGTCCATGGGAGCAATGAAATTGGTCTAAAATTCTCTAACTTGGAGGGGTCAAGAGTCGGCTTTTTGATAATAGGGGAAACCCAAGCCTGCTTCCACGTGGTCGGGACAGTGGCCGAGGAGAAGGAGAGATTAAGTATGGACGCCAAGGAAGGCAGGAAGAAATCTAGTGATTCGACGAATTGCGCTGGTCTCATCGGGTCTGCAGGGGAACCAGATTTGATTTTTATACAAATTTTCGCAAGATCCTCCTGTGAGATTTCGGGTATGGACATCAACATGGTGCCGCTGCTGATGGAGTTAAGGGGGTTGAGTGGAGCAGAGGCGGTCTTTGGAAATGATTTATAGATTTTTTGCACCTTCTCAACAAAAAACGTAGCAAGATCTTCACAATGTTGAGCAGAGGTGATACTGGAGGAGGAAGATCTACTGCTCTGTAATTCTTCCAATAGTTTAAAACGACTTTAGCGGGATTGGCGCTGGAGTTAATTTCGTCCGCGTAGAAGGTGGCACGTGCGGATCGGATAGCTTTGTGGTAGTTTTTTTGTTTAGACAAGTATACAATTTTATCCTTTTTATTGTATTCTTTTCTCCAGACTCTCTCAGCTTTCTTGCATTCCTTCCGCATGGATTTTAAGGAGTCGTTATACCATGGGTTGGAAGGGGAACAGCGTCCCTTTGACCATTTGAGAGGGATAAGGGCATCTAGTCCTTTCGTGATCCAATCATGGAATGCAGCATAAGTATCCATACAATTCACCCACCCCTGACTCTGATATCCTTCACCTCACCTAATTCCCCCAGTCCTGAACCCTAAACACCCTTCACCACCCCTAAACTCTAGCCATCACTGAACCTGAAAAAACCTTACCATCCCTAAACTCCACTCATCTGCGAAACCTAAAAACCCCTTACCAGCCCTAAATGTCACCCAGCCCTGAACCCAAAAACCATTGAATGCCACTGAATTCATCCCAAGTTTGACCTAATTTTGGATTTTCCTTAAAATGATCTTTGCTTTAAAATGTTTCTTTTAATTTTATGATGTATTTATATTTCTTTAAAATGTTGTTGTCCATGATTTGGTTTCCTCCAGTGTGATTTTAAAGTTTTTGTTTTTCCATTAATTCACATACATCACATAGAAAATATGCAGCAAAAAGGTGGGATGGCATTCAGAGATGAGCAGCAGCAAAACAAAAGAATGATACACTAGTAGCAGCTAAATGAGGAGTAGCAAATAAACAGCAAAACACATAAACGTGTTTATCTTTCGCAGTCTCCGCAAATACTTGGTGTGATTTTAAAGTAAAACAACCATGGTGAAATTGATCCATCGACCATCTAGGGAAATGCTGCAGGTCGAGAATGACAATTATGGTTCCTGGCCTGCCACAGTTCAGTGCTTCTAGTGGTGCTTACTCATTTTTTAATCGCACACAGTGATTGCGAACATTGAGAGATACTTTTTTTCGGAGGGCCTTTCATGTTAGTTACTCTTTGGGATCATTGAGACTCATCACTGCTCATTGCAATTTTTTGTTCAATAATGGTGATGGCAATGGAGCATTTCTACTGAAATGGGCCTGTTGATACTCATTACTTCCTGAGACTTCTACTGATGTTCATCATTATTATTGGTGAGCCATTGATGCTCCTTTCTGACATTCTTTTTTGCTTGGAGCCATTGATGAGCCAACAAGATGTGAGCAAGATTTCTAAGGGCATAAGTCCTTCCTCACCCTTTGACCAAAGCAGAGTGGTGTATGTATTTTTGCACAATCACCATCAGCTGATGGCTGTGAGCCTTCTGGCGCTTCATTCTTATTGCTTTGCCCCTAATTGTGCCACACCTCATAACTTGAACAAAAAAAACACAAGTGCCCACACACTCTTTGTTTATAATACAATTATTCCATAGACCAAATGAAAAAAATCATTAAATCTGGTCAGGTACTTTTATACCTATCACTTATGTTTTAAGTAACACTTTTTTGAGGAAATTATTCTTTTTTGGCAAAAGAAGATACACATATATAACCATTACATTACAAACAAGGCAAACTTTACAAAAAAATGCACACAAAGCAAAAGTACATCCAAATGACAGTAAACATTAAACGTTAAAACTTCATTCATTTTATGACTGTTTCCAAATCAATTTCTTATTCCAAAAAACAAAGCAACGTCAAATGACTAGAGCAACACAGTGTATGTCTATTTTTCTGTGGCACTTGATGAAATAGTTAGCTCTCGTAGATATGCCGACGCGTTTCAGGTTCGAGTAACCAATTCTCAAACCCTCATCAGGGCTTTGTTATTTTTCTGTATAGGATGCAAGAAAACAATAATGTTTTATTGACAACCTGTACGCCTCATGTCTACCATTCATTGTTTGTAGAATCATCAAATTGTACCTGTATGTTTTGATCAGGCGGGGGATATTTTCATATATGTCACTGGAGACACACTATTTATTGGGTCTCTGTATTTCAACTTTATTTCTAGAAAATGAAGAGCAAACCATGTAAGAGTGCAGGCCACAACACAACGTTTCGTAGCTTTCAAACACTCATATCTTGAGTTTACATACCTCCAAGTGCCCCGTCCGGTGCCGCTGGGATGGAAGGAAGAAGTCGTGGTCACTATGTTAGTGATCCTGTTTAAAAAGAGAGATTCATACACAATGTTTTATCACTTCACTGCAAAAATGAATGCGCTACGCGTATTATTCGCAGAGTGCCCCATACCTCTTGTGTGTGTCCTAAGTCATGTACAGGGTAGCTTTTCATTTGGCGAATAACTATCATTCAGTCTGTAACCTATCAAAGTAAAGGACCGATTAAGGTAACGGGGCCCAAACACGCTTAGAACAGCAAGTATTTACATGAAAATGTCTTGTAGCAGTTATGGAGATCGGCATACCTGTTCTGTAATTCAGCAGGCTGTTCGTCCTCCCTCGTGCTTTCCAAAGACCCTGTTAGGGCCGTTTCAATCACTGGCTTTTCATGTCACGCACTGCATCGTAAACATAACGTGCGTTCTATTAGTGTCATTTCCGACTATCTCTATGAACAATAAACAATCCTTGATCCATGTACTTCCTATCTTGCCCACCATAACCTCAGTCCACTGAGACTCATGTCTGAGTCGGATGGACTGTTGGTTTTCTGACGCGCGTTCCCCTACTGACTCTGCTATTGGAAAACTTACTCCAATGGCCCAAAACAAACGCCGACTTTGGGAGTCTGTTTTTGAAAAAGCAATGAGGCTCATTTACAATAGAAAGGTGGAGCGCAGCGTCAAGCTAAAATTGCTAATGCCGCACTCCGCCATTCTGAAAATGCAGGGATGTGCCGTATTTACAATGATACGGCGCACCCCTGCATTTTCTCTAGAGCTGGTGCTAAATTCAGCTGCCTAGGGTGTCCCTTCCTGCACATAAACAATCACTAATTGTGATTTGTAACTCCTATGTGTGCTGCACTGTGCAGCACACTTAGAAGTTGCAATTGTTATTATTTTAATGATTGTTTATGTGCAGGAAGGGACACCTAGAAGCAGCAAAAACTAGGAGAAATTAATTTTTTCTCCTCATTTTGCCATGTCAAGACCAGGTTATTTTTGGCCTAATTTTGGTGCTGCCCCATATTTATGCCACCCTTGTAAATAGGGGGCAGCATCAAAATCATTCAGTGTTGCAGCAGAACACCCACTGCAACACCCATTGCCCGACCCTTTCACGCTAAATGTAGCGTGAAAGGGGGCCTTATTTACAAGGTGGCGTTAAGTGGCTTAACGGCGCCTTGTAAATAAGGTGAAGAGTTTATCTCCACTGGAAGGCACAATAAGTGACGTTCCTGTGACGATAAACCCCTGTAAATATGCCCCAATGAGCTCGGTGGGTTGCCTTCACAGCTGAATTTTGCAATTACCTAAATTGCGCATGCATTCAAGGAATCGCAAATTGGATTCCCTAAATGCAATGCAATATGCACTTTAAAATTGTGATTTCGCAATTTGGGATCGCAAATTAGCATAAATTTAAAGTTGATGGTAATTTCCGAAAACTTTGAAAAATGCACAAAAGTGTATTTTTGCACAAAAGTGCATTTTTCAAAATGCCATGTTGCACACACACATGCCCTTGGGGCATGTGTATGCGCAACTAGTGATCACATGCAAATTTCAGGGGCGCAGCAAGGTGGCCTTTTGGCCCCCTTGCCCCCATGCAATTGCATGCGCAATTTGCGAGTACCTATTTGGTACTCGCAAATTGCGCATGCAATTCCCATTCATTCCTATGGGGCTCTTGACCCATAGGAATGAATGGAAGATATTCCTTAATTGCGAATTGCAATTTGCAATTCGCAATTAATGAATATGTAGGAATCGCTACTATTTTAGCAAAAACCTACATGCATAGGCACTTGCCAATTCTTAATAATCACAATTATGAAATCGCAATTGCCTACAATGATGCATGTACCCCCAAATACCTACACAGTTGCATGTTTTTAAAGAAGATATACCCTAGTGCAATCCAAAATGTGCCTGCTCTTGCTAGGAAAACCTCTTTACCGATGTCTTCTGTTTTGTTTTGTGTTTTTCTTTTGCAGGTTACTGCTTCTGGGAGGAGTGGCTATCAAGGTTTGCGCTTTATGGCTATTGCTGATGCTGTCATCACCAACACCGCTGCGCTTTACAGAGTGGTCCGCATATGTTTGTGCCGTGTTCAAGAGAAGATGTTCTTAGTGTACATCAGGACACACTAATGTGCTGTTGAAAGCCAAATGCATAGGACATAATTCACTCATTTGAGCCAAACAATGTCTATACTCAAAACTGGAACATGTACCTGCAAGAGACCTGGAAGAAAAAACATTTCGAAACAATGGTCGGAGTGAGCGGGATCGGAGGGGAACGAAGTGCCCATACTTTTTAATTTAAGCAAAACCGTTACCCTACATTCTGTGAAAAGTCAACCGTCCTGGGATGGTTAATTCCAAGATCTGAAATGCTTCAGCTGCAGTGTAAGACAATGAGTCTTCTGTACTGTGAAACTGAAGGCAGGCGAACAACTAAACAAGACTTCTTGCTTACCTGAAAGAAATGTGACTTTGTGCAACGGCTAATGTAAAGGGAACTCGGATACTGGTATTGGCTTTAACTCATGGAATCACTTGACACACATTCATTATATTTGAGTGGTCTTGGGAAGGAGTTATCAGATGAGCTGTGAAGTGTGTGCTTTTTAACGGGGCATAACGCAGGCACCCGTGCCGCCGGTGCGCAGGGGGCTGTGTTAAGCCCCTAACTATTCTCCACTGCTCCAACCAGACTTCAGTCCTGTGACTCTCTGGTTACAGACACAGACCTCTAATAGAGGCTTCATAAAGTACGCTAGTGCATACCCCATTGATTAACTTAACTTGCATTTATTTTACATTTACTCTGTGTGTTATTGTACACACCTGAAGATGACAGACCGAAAAAAGTTACAGAATGTTTCGTTTTTTTAGCCATGCCTTGTCCCCGCCCTCACATTTACTTGCCCCGCCCCATTGCACACCGCATCACAGTTCCCTTCCTTATTTTAATGCGCTTCGACCGCAGTTTAAAAAAGCCTGTTAGCAGCCACATGCAGGAATTCTGCTGCTTCAACATAGTAAAGCTCCGGAAGCAGGGGCGGATTGGCAAGGCGGGCATTCGGGCATGGGCCGAAGGGCCGGTGCCTCAGTGCCCTCTGTGGGCCGTTGTTTTTCTCCCCTGTCCCAGTCCACAGAGAGTGGACTAGGAAAGGGGAGAAAAAATACCGGCCCACAGAGTGCACGGAGACAGAGGCACAGAAAATGAAAGCAGCCTCGCTGTGCGGCCAGACAGCGATTGTCAGCTGTGGCCTCTCCTTCACCCCTACCCTGCCAAGCAATCAAGCTGAGGCTGGGCAGGGGTGATTGTTTGCAATAATCGGCCTCCCTGGGGGCCAGGTGTTTCTCAGGCCTTTGAGCCATTTGCACCTCGGCCCCCTGGCGCCCATGCAGCCCAGAAACGGTGTTAGTCTTAACACCTCGCCCACAGCCCTTCACATTCAGGGCATAGTGGACGAGGAAGAATGGGTCTTGCTGTGGGGGCCTGGTGATGTTTGGAATTTTTTATTTTATTTATTTATTTATGCGATTTTATATAGCGCAGACTTTAAGCGAAGGTTTCAGAGCGCTTCACACTAGGAACAGCAATAATACATGAGGAGAAAATTATAAGTGGACAAATACAAAAGCAAACGTTAAGTTACATGAATCAAAAGTGACAATAGTGAGCAACCAAAATACAAGAGGAGCAAACGATACATTACAGGAGGAAAAAGTGATATGTGTGCTGGTTACAAAAGCATACAAAATACAAGTAGAGGTATAATACTGCAATAAATGGCAGACACTCCAGCACAAGAACAAACGTTACATAGGCAATGGTACAATTGTGCAAGTATCTAAAGCAAACAAAAGTGAGAGGTAGCAAACAGTGTGTTACAAGAGAAAAGTGACGTGTGCAAGTTACAAAAGGGTACCATAGACAGGTACAAGGGTAATACTACAGTAAATGGTAAATACTCAAACTGCCAGAACACACTGGGAAGGCACTTCCTATGCACCAGCTTCACCTCAGCCTTCCCCCTGGCTACCTGGCTACCTTGGATGACCCAGAAAGCTGTGTTTTGTGCTCTCCTGCCAGGACATTTTCCCAAGGCCTGGAGGGTTGATTAATTTACTAATTGCAGGGGCCTTACCTCTGTTCGTGTGCTCCTGAGCTGAAGGTCTGGGGAGGGCTAAGTAGGTTAGTAATAGCAGGGGCTTTGCTGCTTTTCAGGTGCTCCTGTGCTGGAGGGTGGGAATAATTTTGTGACAAAAAAGGGCCTTGCTATTTTTTTTAGTTGCTCAGCATGTAGGCCATTGTCACCTTGGCCCTGTGTCCTGTGCAAGAACAGTATCCTCCCACTTTCATTCCTTGTCTGTGCAAATGGTGTTTCATGAAAGGGCACGGCCCTTGAATGTGGGCCACACCCCTTAAATATGGGCCACGCCTCTTGAATGTGGGCCACTTTTTTCGTCAGTGCCCGGGCCGAATTGTGTTCCCAATCCGACCCTGTCCGAAAGCAGTGACATCTAATCCCCAGGGTTCATAAGGAACAGACGACATTACTGCGTGGTTCCCAGATGTCCCTACACTGTGTGCCTTGGTGCCATTGTTGTGCAGTGTTTCTGTATTGGCTCGGGCGTACCCTTCCGCTAAGTGTTTTATCACTGTGACCACACATGCACAGCAGCCTTGTGGAGTATGAAAGTCAGCGCCACAGAACAAAATATTGTATGAAGTCGGAATACCTCCTGCGACAGCACTATTTGCCCAAACAGCTTTTCACGTTTACTTCAGAGATGGACGGCACGCATTATCTATCACCTCATAACAGGATCCTAAGAATGGTGTGGTGCAGAGAGCTTCCTATCCCTAACATTTGGGAGGGGGGACGGATTCTTGAGGGATGTGGGCAGTAGGGGCGGTGGTGGGAGTGCTGCTGGGTGGCGGGCCGGGGCGGGGGTGGAGCAGAGTGAGGGGTAGTACACTATGGAATATGGCCCAACGGAGGTAAGTAAACAAATAAATAAATAACACAAATTTTGTTGCGCACACTGCATCGCATTTGGCAATGCAGCGCGCTCAATGAAATTTATTTTATTTATGTATTTGTTTACTTACCTCTGTTCGGCCGTATGCAGTAGTTTACTACCCCTCACCATGCTCCTCCCCCACCCTGCCCCACCGCCCTCGGTACTCCGACCAAGGGCCGCTACTGGATGTGGGTCCATGTAGCCATCCAGGTTTTGTTTCAAAATTGTGGAACACCCTGAATCTGACCTTAAGAGCAGATCCTCACTTCCTGTACTTCAGGAAAGTTCTTTAAGACTAAACAATTCCAGCCAGAAGTCCTGGCATAGAGCAAGGAACATCAGACATGACTCGAGTTGTGCCTCAGAGATGATCAGACTTCTGCTTTGCTGCATTCATAACGTTAACTTCAAATGAACAGTGGACATGAGGGGACGCACAGTGGTCTGTACAACATACACATAAATCTATTTTCTGAAATATTTTATGTAAAGTGAAAACAAATGAAATCCAAGGCCCACTATGTGCATGGTTTGTGCTAGCCATCTCTCTAGTCCCTGTTCACCTTCAGTTCAGAGTGCATCCGTACCACAACCAGGAAGTGACATAGGTGGCAGTGCTTAATTTGAGCCAGTTGTTTACTTTGCTCAGCACCAGCACTTATGACAGTCTGCCACGTGGCTGCTTTTTTTGTCAAATTTGGAGACTAGTACAATAACATTTTGTTATTAATTCAATATTAATTAGGAATTACTAATACCTGTGGCAAAGCCATTCTTGTAGCTTTGGAGGCCTTGGAATAGTCTACATGTTCACAATTTTAGGAAAGTGTTGGTTAGTAGTTGTGTTCTTACTGTTACTAGCAGCGCTGACTGAGGCAATGGGCATTGCAAGCAGAAGTGGCGTCCTGACAAGGGCCCGGGCCTTTTTTTGTCTTTTCACAAATTAACCACTGCTAGACAGGGTATTCATACCAGCTCAAACCTCCACTGGAGCTTAACAAAGCAGTGAACAAACCCAGGGTAGAGAGAGGGGCCGATGTGACCTGGGTGAGTGTGGCCCAGGCACCAGGGGTGCACTAGGGTGTATCCCCAACTTGGAATACTTCACAACTATAAAATCTGAATTCACAAGACTAGTGTGAAGTAACAATTTGGTGGCCTGATAGAGCAAACAGTTGCCATTGGATGTTGCACTTTGCTTGGATATTGGGAAGCACAGCAGGGCATCTTAGAACCCATTAGTGCAAAAAAACTGCAGTCCTTTGAAACTGCACCCCTCACTCAGCTCGCCATTTCAGGAAGTCGTAACTATTTGAAAAATAGAACCGGTGTATGCGGGAGATATATATCATGTTTTATAAACATTTGCTGCTAAAATATGGAGACGTCTTTCGAAAATAGTAGAAAATGTGTTGTTTTGTAAAGATGTGTTTTATGCAAATGTGATATCAACAAGGAATCAGTTATAAATAATTTAAAAAATGCCGATCCACCCTCTTATAGCCATTGTTGTGTGAATTTCCAACAGGTTCGAAAACTGAGCATTATATGATGATGGATGTTGACAGGCATCGGTGACTGTCAAGTCAAGTCAATAAACTTTATTCGGTTGTTTTAGATAACAACCATAAAAGCATTTTACATTATACATATATTAACTCATATTATCACTAGAAAAACCGGTTAAAAGAGTGACTTTAACAAGAGAAAAAATACTCCCAAAAGTTGCAGGCATATTAAGCATTCAAGTTAATAAATAAGAATATTCAAAAAAAATTTAAATATATCTTTTCAATTAACAATACTATTATCCTTCCATACTTTTCCTAAATTTCACTGCCTGTTTTAAAAAGCTACATACATGCAGGGTACAGTCACAACTTAGCAGCTGAAGATATAAAAGTGCTGGTCTGAATTGAAAAAAGTTCATTTTTTTAGGCAAGGTTTTAAGTATAACTTCCTCGGTATATTGTAAAAGGGACAAAAAAATAATAAGTGTGCCAGATCTTGCGGAGACTTATTGTCGCAGCCGCAAGCCGGCAACACTTGTTCACGATAAGATCCTTTGGGCACAGCCAATAATAAATGAAAAAGATCTAACCTAAACCTTGTCAGTCATAACTAGACATTGGCCATGTTAGGTATGGTTCCATGAACAAGGTTGTTTTTATTAATACATGATTTCGTACACTATCTTTCCTCAATTCGCCAGTCTCCCTATCTAGGTATCTGGAAGAGATAAAAGCCTGCTTTACCAAAATAACATCTGGTTTGGTAATGGATTCAGGAGCTGAGAAAAGCTCAGGTCGTCCTAAATCAGTGACCCAGCTACTCACATACTTTATCCAGGGAACCTTCAGTCTATTTTCCCACGTAAGTGCTTCTCTCAGTATGAGCTGAGTGAGTGGTATGTTATCATTTAGCCAACAGTTTAACCAACATATTAGGGGATTTACTGCCATTTTGTCGCATAAAAAGGGAATACCCAGTTCTTCATGTACAGAAAAATTTGCTGTTCCTCCGGGGACTCTTAGTAGCTGCTTTAAGAAATTATTTTCAACTATTTCTAGAGCTCCCAGTGGGACGTATCCCCATATCTCACTACCATAGCATGCAGTAGTAACACTCTTGGCTTGGTAGAGTTGGAGTAATGCAGAAACTGGACTATTTCCCATTTTCCTTGAGAAGTCAAATATTGCCGTATTTGCCCTGATTACCTCACCCTTTTTTTTTTGTATTACGGGTCCCCAGTTCAGTTGACGGTCAAACAGAACTCCAAGGTAGGAGAATGTATTTGTTACAAGGATTGGTACTCCATTAACATTTAGACGATTTGGCTTTTTATGTCCTTGACCAACCTTCATTACGAAGGATTTGGAATTGTTTATACTCAGGTCTCTGGATTTCATGAAGGTAAAGAAGGAGTCAAGTAAAGTTTGAAGACCATTGGCAGTTCTAGATAGAAGGAATGCATCATCCGCATAAAGCAGAACCGGCAGTCCCTTTCGGCCAATGTACGGATAGTTAGCATTTGTACTTAAAAGGTGCTCCTCCAATTCATTTATATATAAGTTGAAAAGGAACGGGGCCAGAATGCATCCTTGACGAACTCCCCTGTACACTCCAAAATCTTTTGTCACAATTAGGTCTTGTGTGTACCTAACATTTGCTTTCGTATCGGAATGCATATCTGCTAACAGATTAATTAAATTCTGTTCCACACCCATTTTCACCATGGCGTCCCAGAGCTTCCCACGGCTTACACAATCAAAAGCCGAAGAAAGATCCATGAACACCATGTGAATTGTTCCTTGTCGGGCCTTGGTATACTTCCCTATAATTAAGTATAAATTTAAGCATTGAGTAATCGTAGAATGACCAGGCCTAAATCCATATTGTATTGGGGATATTATGTTATTTTCATCTGACCATGTGACCCGTCTATTCAAAATTACTCCCCCCACTACTTTGGCAACAGAGTTAATTAGCGATATTGGCCTGTAGCAGAGGGGGCTGTTACGGTCACCTTTTTGAACACCGGCACGATGGTAGATACCCCCCATGACTTTGGGCATCCACAAGTCACAGCCGCATTGAGTACGGCTGTGAGGACTGGCGCCCAGAGTGTTATACTGGATTTAAAAAGGTCCGGTGGAAGACCATCCGGTCCTGGGGCCTTGTTGTTTGTCAGCCCTTCAATTCCCTTTACAACCTCGTTATTTGAGAAGAGCAACACATTTTCTTTAGAAAGAACTGGAATGTGTTCTGCCTGCAACTCATTATTTTTAAAAATAGAACTAAAATGATTAACCCACTCTTCCTCTGGGATATTAGTACCCACAGTGGAGTTTCTAGGTTGATCAAATAAGGGTTTGTTTATGATATCCCAAAACTTCGAGTTATTTTTCAATGTTTCAGGATCTAACAATGACTCCCAAACGGTTTTCTTCACCTCTCTCTTATGATTAGCGAGGGACTTTTTATACCTAAATCGCATATCTTTGATAAGCACCGGATCTCTGGGTTTTGTTTTCAGTGCTATCTTAAGCTCGCGGCTAGCCTTGGAACAATCTTTATCAAACCACTTTGGGCTACTATTTGCATTTGTTTTCCCTTTGACTACTACTTTTATGGCAACCTCCTCAAAAGATGCTAGAATTCGTTGTAGTGCTGATGCAGGTGATATGCATACTGAAAATTCAGGGCTACACATATTGTTAATAGAAGTGTACAAGTTTTCACAATCCACCAATGACCATTTTAAGCGACGCTTTCCATTTATACATTTTGTGGTTCCCCGGTCCACACGTGGATTTCGTTTTGCTAAAATTTTCCCACCCATTTTGATGCATATAGGGTTATGGTCGCTATAAATGCTCATTTGAATGCAGTAGTCCAGAACAACGTTAACAAGGTCTGCAGACAATAAAATATGGTCTATATATGTTCCTGTTGCGTGGCCTTTAAATGTGGGAGTAGGAAAGAGAGTTTGATCCGATACTGTGGACATTGCTGTAATAAGGTTGTTTTCATTCATTAGCGCATTTAGTTCTATTCCACGCCGCAAATGATCAAAATGAAAACCTTCCAGGCTGTTACAACCCAGTTGGCCAACAGTAGTCTCATTAGGGTTCCCACATGGATGTGTGTTAAAATCACCTGCAATTATTTTTTGGCGGGGCAAAAACCCAACATTTTCCCTTAAAAATTCACATAAAGGCTGTATGTTACAATCACCGAGCTGATTCACTGCGTTATAGAAATTAATCAGTATAAGCTTTGTTTTTCCCCTCTTTAGCTCTAAAACCTGGATATTTCTATTTCCAGAGTGATGTTCAACTTTAAGACATGTAAGAGCCAGGTTGACATAAATTGCCAACCCCCCTTTTGCTCTCCCACTAGCTGAGGGAACTGCTGGAATAAAGAAACTTTGATAACCCTCAATATGTACATTTTTATCCACCAGCCATGTTTCTTGGAGACATATTACCGCATGTTCCTTAACAATAGACAACCAACCATTATCACTGGATTTGTCATAAAGCCCGGCTATGTTCCAAGATATTAGACTTTCATTGCATGTTTGTGGTGAAAATAATATTATGTCTACATTTTCATGTTCATCTAGGATAGGGGGCATTGGGCCTGTACTATGGGCTACCCGTACTTCTACAGAGTTATATATAGTAGAAACTGGGATAGAGGCAGGATTTGTTACTTTATATGAACTTATTGATCCATTCATCTGAGCCGATGAACGCATTATCTCGACATTAAGACCTTGTGATACGGATACTTGTACCTCTTTTCCTAGTCCTGCGTCTCGTTGCGTACGATCATTTTGGGCAATAGTGAATGATGTATCAGATAGTCATTCCACCCCTTCCAGACCTTTCTGGCCATAGAAGGCATCAACCCTGTTAGAAATGGGGATGTTAAACTGGTTGTTAAAATGGATAGGGTATTGATGTTCTTGTTGGTGTATCTGTTGTGGACGATCCCATCTATCTAAACTATACCACCATTTGTTAGTTGGGGCACTTTGGTCCCAGCCATTTGTTGTTTCCGGCCACACTGGCCTAATGTGGGTATAAGTTTGCTTGGGATATGTCATGCTTCGCAGTTTTTACCAAAAAATTCTAAGGTGAGTGGAACGATGGTGCCTCTCAAGCGCTGCGGAGGGAAAATGTTTGATAGAATATTAGGTAATACAGCGGAGTTTGTAAAGTTTAAAACTATACAGTCACCTTTAAATCGGTGACTGCTTGGAAGGCGATAGGGTTCAGAGCCAATGCTGTAAACATTAGAACCAGAATCCTGTTTTCCCCAGGCAATTACATTTTGTGATCTTGGGCAAATTACATTGTCCCCATGCCCCAGCTCCACCACCAGCCTAAAAATGTACACATGGCTAAAAAGGATACAGTTTAGTGAGTGTACATCATACAGGAAGCCTATTCATTTATATTGAGGTAATACACGCTTCTGACTCTCCCGGGGTATATTTGTCTATCTGTATAGCCACCAAGTGGATCCGTGGCATATGCGACATACAACACCATTAGCTAATAACTATTCCTGGGTTTTTAGGAAATGTCTTATTTCCCAGTATGTCCTAAAATCTCAAAGTGTGGTGGACTAAAAAGGCAGAGTGGCTGAATGTGTCACACATGATGGGACCATTTGGCAGCTATGCATCTTTTGTCCCTATAAGGATGCTGCAGCTCCTAAATTGTCAGATCTTTAAGCAGTAGCTTAACGTGAAATGACTACGTCTTCCAGAGCATTTTAAGGCATTGCATTATACTGTGGTGGATATAGTGCAACGACATCCTAGTGCTGCGTATTTGTATTTAACCTAAACCAGGTGTGCATCGGAAATAAAAAGTATCCTCCCTGAATGGGGAGCAGTGCACATTAGGCAGCCGGGAGTTTGGTATGGACCCGTCTTTCTCTTGGCCACATATGCCTGACCTGCCAGGCAGGGAAGAGCTGCTGGCCAGAGCTTCTGACTTTGTAACTGGGGAAATCACTTAATCTCAGCGTGCATGGAAAAAATGAACGTGTCCCTGTGTAAAATAACTGCTTATGTAAACTGCTTCAATGCCCTCAGTTCAAGTTCCTGCTATATAAAGCTGCTAAAAAAAAAGCTTTCTTTTCACTTCCTGGTGGGCCACCAGTGGTGATGCTGCTTCCCATGCACTGCAAGCCACCGAATAATTGCAACTGAAGTCTTGCGGTGTCAGTGTGGCAACAGGGGGCTGTAAGTGCCTAAGCAGCAATGAAGAACACTCTTTGTCCTACTGCTGCCCGTGCAAGAAGACCTCCTTTGGATCCTCCTGCAGACACTGCCACCACGTGTGCTGCAATGGTCCAGAACTATTGATGGGCCCCTGCATTCTCCAGCCAGCTTGGCGCACAGGACGAGTTTCCAGGGCAAGAGGTAATGTGCCTGTACCCCTTCCTAGGTTGCTGAAATGTAAATGTAAATCTGTATTTGTAAAGCGCAAACAACTTACCCTAACGTGTCTCAAGGCGCTGGGGATCATCGTGGAAATTAAGTGAGCTATTGCCCAGAGCCACATGGTGCTGAGCTGAGCTGCCATCGGAGCCGGCGATCTAACCCTAAACCCTGTGCTCTGAAGTCAGCTGCCCTGGCCACTGCACCACACCTTTCCACCTGAACTTGAACTGGTGCTGCTTCTGTGTGGGGTAATGCTGCCAGGGCTAGCCTGTGCCTCAGGCGCTCTTTTCCTTTCTCTGCACAGCATTCATCTTGAGCCAAGGTACGGCTGAGGTATCTTGGGTCGGTGTGAGTGAGTCGGGCTGATCTATGGTGTAGGCAGTGTCAGCTGGTGATCCCTAAAAGTGGTGGGCATAATACTTGCCTCAGGTTCACCTTATTGTTTTCAAACATTGCCTTGGGTGCCCCCTCACACAAATATATCCACACACTCACACTAACTGTTTCCCACTCACAAATGCACTAGCACAAACTCACACTTTCACAATCACTGACCCGCACTCATAAATGCTGGTGTACAGGGGCTCTAATTTGAATTCTGGGGGTATAGGTGTTCTGCTTTAAAAGTGCAGCAAGTGTAGTTGTGCCATGGCCTATGTGCCCTGTTGTAACTGCACCTGCTGCACCATTGATAGAGACACTCCTAACTCACACTCTCACAATCTCACCCTCACTCACTCACTCTAACTCACAATGCTTTGTTTACTCCCTTGCTTTTCTCTATTCATATCCACTTTTACTCTCACTTAATCTTCAGTGACACTCTCAAACACATTAAACTAAAACACACTCACACTCAATTTAATTCTCTCTCAATCACTCAGAAACACACATTCACTCACACTTACATAGAGAAACAACACAGAATTTTTTTATACTTACCTTTATTCCTTTGCTGGTAACTCAAAGGCTCCATGACGTCAGAGCAGGAATCCGGTGCTCAATATAGGAACTAACAAGCCATGATTCCAAATGAGGAGCCAGACAGATCAGCAGAACCACATTTCTGATGGAGACCCACCACAATCCTCTCACAGCTTCTTTATAGGACTGGAAGTACAGCCCTATCAGAAGCTGAAACAGTGCTGGGGCCCTGCCCCTGCTGCTTGCTCTGCGTGGCTCCTCATTGGCCTCAGGGATGCACTGATGTACTTCCCAACAGTCCCATTTTAGCATATATACTGCGCTGCCCGAGACATGTGCCTGATATCTGCTAACTAAAAAGGATGGAGCCTGTGTTAGGGGATCGTAATTGAACTATGCCCCTCACATGGGCAATCCGGTTACATTGTTTACAACGAATGTGATACAATGCATTCCATTACAACATGGTCAGTGCAACAACCGCATTGTAACATTGCATACCATTATAACGCAAGTCGTTACGACTTTCTGTAGGGGGCAGAAGGTGTTGGATTTCAAATCCAACATGTTCCTTACTGTTGCACAGACTTGAGTTGGAATAGTAAATTATACTATTCCAGACTCCAGCTCCCCCCCACCCAGACCAAGTAGTTGTACCGACTTACGTTCTAATGGTATGTGATGAAACAACGCGGTTGTTGTAATGACGGCGTTGTAATGGCATGCGTTGTAAACATGTGCATTGTAACGTGGCCTAATCGTGCAATCCAGACATCCATGTACAGAGTGCTGTGCTTTTAAACAATACTCTGTACCTGGATCGTTGCACAGACCTCACATCCGCCTCCTCCAGTCATCAGGAGCCGGGTGGAGAGGCGAGAGTGCTGACCTGCACACTCAACAGTTCATGTAAACACTAAAGTTGTGTTTCCATGAACACTGCTAAAAAAAACTATTACAAGCGTAATAAGTTAATTTAGCAGTGGCTCCTTCAGCTCAGGTGGCAGGGCTGTGTCCTGGAGCGCCTGAAAAGGAGCCGCCCCGAGTAGTGGGCTGGTCAACTTTTGGGTGAAAACTGACTTACGTCAGCAGTGTGGAGAGCGACAGTAGGAGCAAAGTTGAACTTTACAGTGCTTTCCCTGAATATGCGTCACCTGCGGTATTATTTATGTTGATTGATATTCTGCTAAAACAAGATTGATGGCTCTGTTTGAGATTGCTGCTCATTATTGTTTATTGCTCTGTTCGTGTAATTACTGTTTATTGCTGTGTTCGCGTAATTGAAGTTATTGTAACTAATTACCAAGCACTCTTGCTATTTTGACTTTTAAGGATTCGGGGGAGCTAGACATTTCTGCTAAAAAGGGAAGTGGAGCCCCAGAATTCATTACCCAAAGGGAAAGATTTACACGTTGGTTGGTTTATTGTTGGGAGCCGTGAGTGCCCCATCCCTTTGTGGAGGTGGAAGCATGGCAGGATAGGCCCTGCAGAGAGGGAGTCCCGTACCCCACAAATAGAGCCTTCCGCTCTTACAAAAATGACAGAGATTCGATTGCAAAGGCCCCAACTCCCACAGAGGCAGGAAAACATCACCAGACAGGCCAACTGTGACCCCCACCACGACAAAGAGATGCATGCACATGTTGAGGCGCTCCCTGAGCCTGAACCTCATCACCTTCTGACCATGCCAAGCAATGCACCCATGTTTCACCTCCTAGCTAATGGTTGGGTCTGGCTGGGTACCCTCCCTCTTTAACGAAGCCCACAACTGGCCTGTCCCTGTTCCCTCAGGTTCCTCAGTGGCATCAGCAGCCATCATCCTACCTTTGGCGCCATCACTCTCACATTGGAAGCAAAAGTGGGGCTTCAGTACCTTACAGCAGGAGGATCCTGCTCCAGATACCACAGACCCTTAGCAACCTACATACAACCAGTAGAGTCATCCACTTCAATAATAGCTACAACAAAGACAACCTCTCTGGAGCGGTCCAAAAATGAGAGCGAGAGGGGAGCAAGGAGCATAAAGTCTAATGGTGGGTATGCTACACTGGCACTCACCCCCTCATTCCCTCTGTTAGGCAGACACCTCCTATCCCTTGCAATGGCTTGGGGGGGGGGGGGGGGGGGGGTGAAGCATACTAGCAATTGACGTGCCATTTATTTAGCAAGATGAAAGAAATGATATGGAAGGACCTGTTTGTTGATGGGTTCATTTGATAGACACAGTAGAGGTGGACCAGCCAACAAATTAACAGGGCAAGCCGAGCCAGAGCCCATTCATGAGCTGAGCCCTGAAAATATTTCTAAACAATAAACAAAAGCACGCAGCAGCTGACCAAGGTTTCGCACATCAACTTTGTCTGTTTCAGAGATATTTAGTGGTGCAGCTACTCTCACCATCCGCTGCCGAGGATGTATATCTGAGCAATAGTATAGAAGAGTAGAGAGGCGCACTCAATGAAGTCAGTGATACAAAAGAGTCCATAAAATGCGTAGATCTTCTGTTCTTATTCTAAATATATTCTTTATTTTCACATACAACGGCACAGCCAACGCGTTTCATTCCCATTCGTGCCTAGGGAATTTCATCAGGGCATGTACTAAATAGTCAGGTCCGTGCGATAATCCTAGATGAGGTTCCTCCTAGGAAGCTGGTGTAAAAGAATGATCACAGTAGACCACAATGTATTCCTGAAAAAAGCTTCACACTCAATTCCAAGTATCACTTTGGAGAGTCAAGAAGTGTATTGATTGCGGACCCCTTAGAACAGAAGATCTACGCATTTTATGGACTCTTTTGTATCACTGACTTCATTGAGTGCGCCTCTCTACTCTTCTATACTATTGCCCTGAAAATATTTGCTATGTAATCATACAACAAACTTCGCATCAACTATGGTAAAGTCTCTTCAAAATTCAAAAAGCTTATTCTTTAACATGTAGAAGCTTTAACATAAATGAGGCACATTGTACTACTGCACTCAGAAGTACTTAGTACAAGTGATAGTATTTTACAACTCTTAAGAAAAAAGAGTTTTTGGGACATGAAGTATTTGCTTAAGATTACACATTTTATGCAGGGAAGTTGTGATTTATCCAGATTTTTACATTTTACTTGGTACAAATCAGCCAGGAAATTGGTCTATTTCTGTCTTTCCTTATATTAAGGCTTTGGTTTTACCTCTTAGCTTATTTTCTTCCGTTTTTAATAAGCAAACTAGACCCGAAGGCTGAGCACTTTACATGAGCACCAGCTACTAATTACAAACGGTCACATGCATTGTTTGTAGGCAGAGGGAAATTAAGTGATGTATCCATAATCACAGGATGTTCAGCTGGTGAAAGATGTAAACCTGCTTCCCCAGTTCCACAGTCAGCAACTCTGACAGTAACGCCACATCCTGGGAAGAGAGATGCAGCCAGAAGCCACAGGAAAGCTCGGCTCATTTTGGGCTCGAGGTTCCAACAGGATCTCGAGCTGAGCCAGAGCCAGACTTCAGTCTCAACAAGCTTTTACTGGCTCCCACACTACTAAGATACAGGTAAGATAAGGTGCTGTAACAGATAAGAAGCAAGAAAATCGAGTGGCAATAAAACCAGCCAATGAGAAAATTCTCGGAAAACATACAATAGGTCTTTTGCAACCAGACAGCTTGACTGGTAGTGTCGACCTAAACTATATATCTTTCGTGGACACACTCTAGGCTGCAAAGAGCACACACAGCCTGCTGCCGTGCGCAGTCTACTGAACCAGCCAGGGCCCTCTTAGGCATGGCCACTGGAATTATGCAGCACAGTAGGGCCAAATTATGCAGCAGGGTCGACTAAAAAGCAAAGTATGGCGCGCAATGAGACACATTTCCTGATAGTATTACTAACTCATTTTTACATGCTTACACTTTTTAATACAGTCTGGGCAATGGTTGCACCTCATCAGTTCCAGCTGAACACCCAAAAATAGCAATAAGCACCAGAAAGGTGACCAGTCAACCTGTGCAAAGGGCCTTTCCCTGCGCGGCAGTCACACGTGTACTGCTGCTGCCTTCCTACCAACTTTTGAATCCCTTCCGCTTATTATTGTTTGCTTAAATCGTAAATGCGGCAGATTCATAATTATTCGAAAACCGCCGTGGTCGCATGATCTCATAATTCCGGTGGCCCCGCTCGCAGGCCACCGTAGCCTTCATACAACTGACTGTCTACGGGGCGGAAACTACGGTTCAGCGTCATCAGAAGAGTCCACTGTGGGGGCATGAAGAGGTCTGCCGCCGCCCTTGGCGCTGCTAAGCGGGGTTTTAGGGCGCCTTCGAGCCCGCGAGGTTCTGCGGGTCACAGTTTCGAATATATTATCCTTCCGCTGGTCGGTACTGTGATTTGGGTTCAATGTGACTTAAACTATGGTTCGGCAAAAATACCTCCTGAAAGTGCCAACATATATGTATAGCGTTCAGAAGCAAGATGTGAAGAGCTTTATATATATAAAAAATGAATTAGGCAAGAAAAAAAAAAGACTTCTCTCTCTCTCACATCCTGGACAGTGTCAGAACCTGTTTTATTTTGAAAGGGTTTTTGAGGGATATATATATATATATATATATATATATATACATATATATATATATATATATATATATATATATATATATATATATATATATATATATATATATATATATATAATTTATTTAAAACATAACCGTGGTACCCTAGCACATCTTTCTTCATATCCACTTCACACTCTCTTTGCTCTCCTACATTCTTGCCTTTTTCCCCTACTCTGTTATAGGATTGTGTTTTAACTCCGCCATGTCCCGTTGTGTACTCCATAATGAGACCGAGCGCCCTCTAAAGCTATCGCAACATACGCGCAAGATAAAATCTCGCAATAATCGATTTGGCACAGAGAAAAAAGGGTTCGACTATCCAAATAGGGAAAACGGAGAAGTCAATCATACATACATATCGAGTGACTCCGCAGTTGATTAAAAAAATGTTTTTGAGCTATTGAGGGAAACTGGCTGCACGGGGCGTGACGTACTTTTAAATGAAAAGTATTTTCAGGCAGTTTAAAAGTTACGTTCATTACATTACCCTTGAAAAGTTTTAATAGCTTGTCAAAGCCCATATTTAATTCCATTCCACATTTGTGTGTTGCAAGTGCTACAGGACCTGCCAAGGATAATGCAGTTCACACTAAAATGGATGCAATATTATTACTCGCCGTTATCTTAATTTGAAATCTACCATTGTGCATGGCAGTCATTGGTCAAAAGTAGGTAAGTAGAACATTTACATAGCGCCGCTATGAGTGAGCGTCTCTAGGCGCTGGACACCTCCTTGCCTGCTATAAAAGGGGCTTAATCTGTTGGGTGGATTTGTACAAGGCTCTGTCTGGCCGCGCTGAAATACAGTAGGTTTCAGTGGTACTTAATTTTAAAGTTTGCTGACACGCCAGTTTAATTTTTTTACTTATGAATGTTGGGGGAGGGGGGCGGGGGCGTGTGGAGTAAGCGGTATGACAGAACACTTAGCAAGCACGGCCACTCGTGACACCCCTTGTAAGGCGGCGTGTTGTTTTTGTGTGTTTTACACCTCCGAAAATCTTAGCACAAAGCATGTCTTGGCTGTGGTGCCCGCAGGGAGTACCGTATTAACGTGCCAGGACTTGATTAGGTTGTTTGTTTTTAATATTTATCTGGCGCCTTCTGTGAAATAAATTACATTGCCAATTATAGCCGACGGGCAAAAAATAAAAAAAACAAGAACAAACTGAACGGTAATTATTCAGAGAAGACTTGTCTAAATTGAATGGAAAATATCTTAAGGCTTTTCAAAATCGCGTGATTAGCCGTGGCCACGGGCGGAGGTGGAAGGCGAGCCAGGGGCAATCAGGAAAATTAACCCAGTCCGCTCATTGTCTGCAAAGAGCCGCCGAGTGCAACGTATGACTGCACGGCTATCGCCACAAAAAATGAAATGTGCTCCCTGGCAGGTAAGAATGTGCACCTCTATAGATGTACCTGGAATCCATTTACACGGGCAAAGGCGCCTGATCTTCCTAAATGTGTGTGTGTGGGGGGAGGGGGGGGGGCGCGGGGAGTCCCTGCAGGAGATGCCTCATATCATACCATCACATATTGTGGGACTGTTTCGTCCCTGGATATTGACTAACTCTGGTCTTTGCACGAGGACATCTCTGACCCTATCCTGGGTGGGAAGGGACTGGTGAAACGTTTGTGAATATCCTGAAGCTACAAGTCTGTGGCTGTTCGCCCCCTCTCCATGTATCCCTGGAGGCAGATTTACTACCCCAAAAAATTACCCCGTATTAGTGTAATGAAGTGCTTGTATACATTGATGTTGGTGTGTAAATGCACATTTTATGAATGTCTCACTTTCATGTGCCCTCGCAGACTGCCCGAGCGTAGGTGCTCCTTTGGGGATGTGAATGCAGCTCCTAGAAGCAGGTTTGCCTTTCAGGTAACGCAGGGTCAGATTCATTGAGGCATGTGGCATTGTGGAACCAATCACATCATGCGCGCCTCCGAGGCGGACGTTTGCGCCATTTTCTCCAGTCAGTCCCATTCTCGCAGCCGCCGTCGGCGCCATTCCAGCTGCTTTTAGACAATCTTTCAGCTAAAAATGTAATGGTTCCGCTGTTATATAAACGAATAAATCCCTATTTCATCGTATAAATGAATAACTCTGTATTTAATTGTTCATGATATATTCATTATTTAATATTTGTTATTATTTGTTTATTATTTAACAACAAAAGTATTTGCATATACTATAAAGGGTCAAGTTCTCACAATGTGCCGTATTTCCGTCTTGGATGGAAAGTCTGTGGCGGTCCTTAGTTGAAGTGCACTTTTCCCTCCATCTTAAACAGCTTTGCCAAAGCCAATAGGTCCCACCACCTCTGAGGGCTGTTGGCTTCACCACAGGTTGTTAGTGATACGGCACAGCATCCCCAGTGCAGAGGAGCATGGCTAAAGAGAAGAAAGTAGCTGCATCATGGCACGTGCCGTTATTTTTTTTATTTATCGATCCAAGATGGCGCAGAAAAAAAAATAATATATATATACATATATATATATATATATATATATATATATATATATATATATATATATATATATATATATATATATATATATATATATATATATGTATCAGATGCATTTTTTCCAAAAAGCGGGTGGGGAGGGCAACAGATAGGACAGGAGAAGCACAGGCAAGGGAGCAAAATGGGGATGAGAATCACACAGAGGAGAGAGCAATGGAGGCAGAGGCAACATAGGGAGCGTAAGGGTGGAAGCAACATAGAGGGTGGGAGACATAACGCAGAGGGTGGAGGAGAAGCATATGGGCGGTAGAGAACAGCGAGGGGGAGAAGCACGTGGGTGTGAGAGCAATGCGGAGCTGAGGAAAGAAGCACACGGGTAAGATAGCGCAAAGCGCAATGGGGGTAAAGGCTCATGGTGTGAGAGCCGCGGCAGTGCAGGTTGGAGAAGAGAAGCACATAAGGGAGACAGCGGGAAAACATGAGCCCATGCAGCGTTTGTGCAGAAAGACGAAAGTAGTTCCATACAGTGAGTGAGCAGTGGACAACACGTGTAAAGAGACTATGCTCCACAGAAGGGACAGACACCGGATGTGCAAGGCAAGCCATGAAGAAGAAATAAGCAAATGAGAGAGCGGCATTGGTGCCAACCAATGTAAGCACCGTGTGGGCTTTAAGCCCCCTGCATCCTTCTGATAGGCTCACTACCGCACGCCTTAAGGGCCGCCCGTGCAGTGTCTGCATTGTGCAAGAGTTACAAGGCAGCACACCCCGGGCTTGTTGTGTCAGCTCCCCTGAGGAGCCCAGACTCTGGGCTCGGGGCTGAGTGGGTGACTCCTCTCCTTGGAAGAGGAGGCGCTGCTCTGAGATGGATCTGTTCGTGTCTGGACTTACGGATCTTGGCCAGGGATGCGGGCGCCTCTCATCGTCTCCTGGGGTTCAGCTGTCAACACCTCCTGACTGGGCAAGTGGGGCCTCGCCCGCCGCTTTCCTGCTCCAATTGTTGTGTTGGCATAATACCGTGGCTTCATACAGACACAAACATTGTAGAGTGTTTGGCGTACGATATATAAGGTTCCGAGTAGCGTTAAGGGCCGGAGCTGCAAACTTTGAACTTGGGGAGCAGGGTTCGAGTCTCGGCGTCTCAGCGACGGCTCGTGGAGGGAGTTACGGTGGGGCAGGAGGGTGGGGAGGGGCAGGGCGGAGGTTGCTAAAAACCGGCATATGGATAATTGCAGGTAAGTAAACAATTTTATTAATAAAACGAATTTCGTAGCTCGCACTGCATTGCATTTTGCGATGCAAGGCGCACTACGAAATTCGTTTTATTAATTAAATTGTTTACTTACCTGCAATTATCCATATGCCGGTTTTTAGCAACCTCCGCCCTGCCCCTCCCCCTCCCCACCCTCCTGCCCCACCGTAACTCCCTCCACGAGCCGTCGCTGCGGCGTCTGTTCAGCATCCTGTGGAGCAGCTTAAATCAATTAATCTCACCGTGCCTCAAAGGGGAACAAAATAATGTGACATGACTCATGTCACATGAGTAATATAGCTGGTGCTCACATAAAGTTCTTCAATAACGTCGGGTCCAGTTCGCGCTAAATAAAACTTCAAAAATGTATTAATAAATAAACCTACTCAATTTACAGTAGCAGCGGGAAAGACACGTGAAAACAACGAGTGACTATAAACAAAAAACGTTTCCCATTTAACTATTTTTTTGTGTAGCTACGAGTTTTCATCCGACCAAAAGAACGCAGACGATGCGCAGTTGAACCCTTTCTTACCTTTCCTGCAAAAAAAGAAAACAAATTAATCAAGAAGAAGAGAGATGGTAAAATAAACAAAATGTATTAAAATAGATAAATACATGAAGACTCAGGTGTGATGAGAGCACTTAATTGTGTATTTATATTAGAATTGGTTACATAGTGCGAAATTAGCCCGAAGGTAACGGAGCATTGTGTGGTATAAAACAGATAAAAAATTATGCAATAAAATAACAATATATTGTGAACATCGGCTTAATCGTTGTCATTTGTATCATAATGATTCTCATTCATTGCAATACCTTAATAATAGTTATTTTAATAATTTAAAAGGAGCATCAGAATTATGACCGTAAAAACATTATATAGACTTAGACAGGTAAGAGCGGTGGGGCGGGGTGAAGGGGGATTCGACAGACGACGACGAGGGAAAATTAAAAATAAATAATTCCTTTTCCCTCGTCGTCCTACCACGAATCACCCACCCCTCGCCTCACGGCTCTTACCTGCTGGAGTCGCTCCCGTGTGTACTGAGTAACAAATGTCCATACGCAGCAAATATGCAATATAAATATCAGGGACATTATTACTAAGTGCATTAAAATATTAACAGAAATTATAAAAAATTACGAATTGCCTATAATGAACAGCACATACTGGAATTTCTATTAGTGTGTGTTTTTATTTTCACAAGTCGTAGTCAAGCTGTCTGTAACTGAGCTCAAGTCCGAGCCTGAAAAGACATTCACAGATTTTTAAAACTTATAACCCTCAGAAACACTTAGGGTCAGGCTGGCCAAAGGTTTTCACTCGGAAGAGTTACTTGAGAAAAAAAACAGTTGAATTTGTGATTTTGGATCACAAATCCCGATTTACAAAAACACAATTGGCAGTGTTTTTCCAAACTTAATTTCCTTTTTCTCCCGGGAAAGATTCAAACGTGGAGGAGATTTTCCGCAGTTGTAAATTAAGAGTTGGGGCCAGACGAATGTTGGGGACATATGTACAAGCCCCCATCGCCACCACAACGTCACTTTTACATTGTGGTGGTGATACGGGTTGTGCCTTATGTACAAGGTAGTGTTAAGGCACTTAATGTGGCTTAATGCTGCCTTGTACATACGGCCTCCTGTCACGCGATGGTTAGGAAAGGGGTGGGCAGTGGGTGTTGCTGTGGGCGTTTCACCGCAACACCCATTGTTTTTGACGCTGCCCCCTATGTACAAGGGTGGGGTGCATAGTAGGCAGTGCTAAAATGAAGACCAAGTAAATCCTGGTCTTAAATTGACAAAATGAGTAGGAATGAATTATTTCTCCTCGTCGTTTCTTTTTCCATGTGTGCTGCCTTGTTTAGCACACATGGAAAAAGCAAAAAGCCAAGGATTGGTTATGTACAGGAAGGTCCCCCTTCCTGTATATAAACAATCCTTTAAAAAAAATGCTATTTTGTCACTTTCATGTGTGCTGCATGAAGCACTACACATCACAGTGTCAATTTAGGATTATTTATGTGCAGGAAGGGACACCTTCCTACCAGTAGCGGTCGGCAGTAGGTGTTTCTATAGGGCGGTGACGTGGGCAGGAGGAGGGGCAGGGTGGGGGGAAATAATGTATGGATTACGGAGATTTACAGGTAAGTAAACATTTAAATACATAAAACGAATTTCGTTGCGCGCACTGCATCACATTTGGTGATGCAGTGCGCGCAACGAAATTCGTTTTATGTATTTAAATGTTTACTTACCTGTAAAACTCCGTAATCCATACATTATTTCCCCCCACCCTGCCCCTCCTCCTGCCCACGTCACCGCCCTATAGAAACACCTACTGCCGACCGCTACTGCTTCCTACACTCAAACAATCCTCCCCTGCATGCAGACACCCTTGCAGCGACGGCTCGTGGAGGGAGTTACGGTGGGGCAGGAGGGTGGGGAGGGGGAGGGGCAGGGCGGAGGTTGCTAAAAACCGGCATATGGATAATTGCAGGTAAGTAAACAATTGAATTAATAAAACGAATTTCGTAGCTCGCACTGCATTGCATTTTGCGATGCAAGGCGCACTACGAAATTCGTTTTATTAATTAAATTGTTTACTTACCTGCAATTATCCATTTGCCGGTTTTTAGCAACCTCCGCCCTGCCCCTCCCCCTCCCCACCCTCCTGCCCCACCGTAACTCCCTCCACGAGCCGTCGCTGCACCCTTGCACTATGATCCTTGGTCTTTCCAAACGGTTTCGGGGGTTTTCACATGCAATTTCCGCCCCAAGTCCAAAAGGTCTGACGTGGGAAAGCCCAATGGTGAGAAAGAAATCCCCAGGGACTCCGTGTTATGAGGCTCTGTAGGAAACAAGTCCTCCACTTGAAAAATAGAATCCAGCTAAAGAAGTTACATTCCGCATCCATGGCGCGCGCTCAGGATGAGTTTACACCCTGGTGACAAGTGAGAAGGAGATTCACCCCATCTCCCTTCTGCGAATCCCTGAAAGTGGTAAATATGCACACATCGCAGGAGGAAGCCCATTATTCTTAAAGTTTCGGACTTTTTCAAGAATATATGCTAATCACTTCCCACTGAAAGTTTCGGACTTTTTCAAGAATATATGCGAATCACTTCCCACTGAAGTCCCGCGAGAGAAGAAATAATTGATTTCCCACACACCCAAAAATATTTAAGGGGATTTTTTTTGTGTGTCCAGTTTGGCCGTTTGCACTCAGCAGCTTGTTCAGGCGATAATTGTTTTTGTGCACGCCCCAGCATTACATTTGCGTCTGTGTTCAATTTGCAATGCAGCAATGCAACTGTGCTCGGAAAAACCCAGAAATGAATCCGTATTCCCGCTTTCCGGTCGGAACCTCGGGCTTTATGCCGACGAGTGACCATTAGGTGGGCAGAAAGTTGTGTGAAAGTGACCCATATTTCTTAAGTGCGAGCACCGCCAGAAACTAGTGAACACACGAGCTTTTCCGTGATGCTCGGATTTCTCGGCGCTTGTTTTATCTTAACAAACGTTACTGCATACCAAACGAAGGGAGCTTATTTGTAAAATCATTAACAATTAAACCATGTTTTTTCGCGGGGAGGGGGGGTCAAGGGGGCAGTGCAGCCAAAAATGATTAGGAAAAGAAAGAGCTGAATCCGCTTTTATCCCACAGTATAAGGTAATTACGTGCTTTCGCAGCGCTGTGCGGCGAGACCAGGCTGCTTCAGGGCGCGTGTTTCTTTATTTTAATTTCGGGGTTTGATATAACACAGAGACGCATCTAAGCAGCAGCGGGGGCTCTGCAAAGCGTTATTTTATTGTAGCAGGAGCATTATAAACTGCAGGCGCTGCACATAAAACTATATTGTGTGTTGTGGGCGGTTTAAACCTGTGTGTGTTGGGGGGACGGGGGGGGGGTGGCATGTACTTGAGACAGTACTAAAGAGCAGAGCTATATTTTGAGATCACACATATATGTAAATGTCACGGATGCTACAGTCTGCGTCACGTGTATTTTTATTGCAGTGCTGAATCGAACTGTTTGTCAAATAAGTGATACTTTTCCGTGGCCTTCTTCATGACTTGGTCATCTGGAACAGTGACGCAGAGCGAATATAACAGAAGAGAAGTCACGCTGTCAGGGGAAAAGCCCACGTCTCTTGTGGGACTACTAGTGCTGCGTGTTTCACATAGCGCCTAGTACTGTGCTGTTACTATCATCGGCATAAATGCATTCAATGTATCAACAACGAAAGGAGGAAATGGCGAGATTCATGCGCTGCACGTGTTTCAGAATGAAATAGCGAAGACATGAAGCACTGAGACACACCTAACACACAGAGCACTGGCACACATAACTACATTAGTAAAAATATTTTACCCTCTGGACTAAAGGTAGAATCAATTATTCATCTCACACACTCAGCTTGCATACTCTGGAACAACTCCAAGAACGGGTATTGTATGTGGATTATACAAAAGTTTATTCCTAAAAAATCAAAGATTAAAACACAAGTTATTTTTCCATATAACAAACAAATTAAGAAAAAAGACATCATAAAATGTCTACACATTATAGAAAATGTTAAACCGCTAAAATGATATATTCGTCAAGAAGGAAAATTATTGCCAGGCAAATCCCCATATGCCTTTGGCAGGTTAATCTGTAGTTAACTATTGACAAAGCATGAAACAACAGTTTGTTCCTATGTTAATTGTCCTGTCCCAGATTTAACAATTTGTATGTGCGTCGACGCGTTTCGGCGGGGCTTAAATGTTTATTCCCACCATCCTTAGGACAGACCTTCAATGTTCAATATCTTAGAGGGATGGCCAATTCCTTAATCCTCTTCTCTGATCGTTTTTCTATATTACTCTCAATCCACTTGCTTACTCTTTTTGCTTGTTATCAACCTCGGAGTGTTTTCTGACCTTTATAATGACTTGTTATTGTCTCTTGTTCTCCTAGTGGTAAATATGATTCCTTACCGCTTAATGTTACCGTGTATTAAGATCTCTATTGAGTGTACTTCACTTGAAGATATTCTGTGGATTATTGCCAGGGCTAATCACTTTCAGTCCTCTTTTCAGAAAAAGACCTTATAGACAATTACAGTTGCAGACTCGTGTTCGGTCCCTACTCGGCCGCCCTTCGCTTTGATATGTTCCGGTTTAGCACAAAAAGACACATAACTATACACACAGAACGCGCACACGCCGCTTACACATCCACACACACACACACACACACACACACACACACACACACACACACACACACACACACGCACCCCTTATAATCGCAACAGAAAAGCAACAAACATGCAGACATCACTGACGCACATTCATAGACCACCACAGATACGCTTTGCTTACTGACACCATAAGCACACAAACAGGCCCTGGAAGCACACATACACACACACACACACACACGTGTGTGTGTGTGTGTAGGAGCCGCAAGCAGATCCGCAGCATTGACATACATCAATGACACACCTATGCGCGCCAGACGCATGTACACCACATATACACACACGCGGCAAGTGGCATACATACACACCCAGAGTAGTACACACAAGTGCAGAAGCCACAAACACACGAACTCACCAAAGAAGATTCATGTCCCACTTTTTCATCCCATTTCTTCTTTCCTTTTCGTAAACACGCTGGACCTCATTTACAAGGCCAATGCGCCGCGCTGCGTCATTTTATTGTTAGAGGCCCGATCTTCAATTTTGATTACACCTGCAAAATATTTTATTAAAATCCGTTTGTATAACATCTTTTTCTACTATGAGTAATTAAATCTCATTAGAGTGTTAGTTATAGCATATAGTTTACTTGCTGCTGTTTATGCCAATAATGTGTGTGTTTTATATATAATTTAAAATAAAACTGTGGGAAAAAAATAGAATAGGTAGATATCAATGTCGTAAAGCGAATGCAGGATCTGTCATCCACGGTAATTTATAACATATTTTAGACCTTCACTTGCCGCGAGAAAAGAGATCCTAATATTCGTTTAAACCCAAGGAGTCAACGATGTCAGTAATACTTGTTCCACGAATAAAGCGTTCCTATATGTAGCTCCCACTGCCGTTATTGGGTGTTAAGGCACTAGCAGACCCTTACATCAGCTCCGTGAATAGGCGCGCACCTGAAATAATGGATGCGGCTGCTGGTGTTTGGGCAGCGGTCTCCCCTCCTGTCACCCATCTGACCTACGACTCTTGCTGCTGCCCACCCCGGGGTCCCTTCGCTGAGCCGTCTCTAGCTCTCGATTGGAAGTCTAGCACAACATATCACTCCCCAGACGCCTTCTTGGTCGCCATCAACAGAGGCCTAGCACGCGCACCTGCTGCGCAGGGGGCCCTAACCCTTCAGGGGGGCATTCAGCCGAAGGCAAATGAATATCTGTAAAATAGGGGAGACCCGGGGACCCCTCGTTAAATTTTTATGGGGAAGGATATATATTCGTATTAAGCCACACTGGTCAGCATTATACTGGCTTGTATCGCCTGGAAATTCTGCGCTCCCCTCTCCCCAGATGTCTTGGGTATCAACCGTTTATTGCTCATGCCAGCCAGTGACCTTCAGGTGAAAATTACAAATCCCCGTATGGCCATCTCTGCCCCCATTCCTTCCGGGTCTTTCCATTCAGCGCCATCAGGCAGGGAACGTAAATTCCTCACTTCTCGACACGGAAGACATCGGCAGCAACCCGAGCGCTTCAGCACCGTTTGAGGGGCAGTGAGTGAGCCTCAGCCTTATATACATCTACAGTACATACAATCTTATCCGGAGCCCTAATACCAGCTTTAATGTTCCACCCCCTCCGTAGACTCACCCTTCCCCTGCCCACGTACCCCGTGAGGCGTGGTTGCGTCACGGTCGCCATCATCATGCGTCAGGAGTGACGGGCGCTCCTCCCAGGCTCAAACACGCTCTGTTCTTGCTTATCACCTATCATATGAGTATCATATCATGTACCTCGGCTCATAGCTCTGTCCTGTGGCAGAGGCCCCGAAAAACAAGAATATTTAACACGTCAGCCAACATTTTTTCAAGCATTTGCCAAATAAAAAGCTTGCAAAAAAGGAGCATATATTTGTGGTTACAAAAAACGTCAGTTCAGGAAACGTTATCAGTCACGCCTGATCATATCGAGATAACACTGAAACCTCGCAATTTGAAATTAAATCCCTTCAAAAATATATAGATGAGCTGAAGGTCGACGCGGTGCAGCCCTGGCCTAAACACCCCGACCCTCCCCCAACCCCGGGCTGGACCAGGGCGGACATGAGTAAAGCCCCTTTTCACATCGTTAGTATTTAGACATTCATTCATCTGACCCCTTCCAATGACGCCGGTGCCTAATGAGACTGCATCGTGAAATACACCACATTATTTGCAAATGCAAAGTCCATGCTCATAGGGGACTCGATGGGGCATATTTACAAGGGGATATCGTTGCCAGAATGTCACTTCTCCTTATTTACAAAGCAGTGTTAAGCCACTTAATGTGGCTTAACAATAGCTTGTAAATAAGGCCCCTTTTCACATTCACTTAGCGTTGAAAGGATGTGCAATGGGCGTTCCACCGCAACACCTATTGCTTTTTGACACTGCCCCATATTTACAAGGATGGGGCAGAGCCAGAAACTAAGGCCAGGTAAAACCTGGTCTTTGGATGGCGATACGAGGAGAAATTTATTAAGTTCTCCTCATATTTTGCTCTTTCTATGAGTGCTGCATTCTGCAGCACACATAGAAACAGCAAATCACCTGTAAAGACTGTTTATGTGCAGCAAGGTGTCCCTTCCTACACATAAACAATCGCCCCTGAAGCACAAGCACTCTTGCAACATGGTGCCAGGGCGTCTGCGCAGGTGCTAGGCAGCTTATTTTAGTGTCAATGCTAGGGGAAACGTATGGGTGTGCCGTATTTTTGTAAATAAGGTGCATCCCTGCATTGAAAAAATGTTGGAGTGCAGTGTTACCAATTTTGGAGTAACACCGTGCTCCGACATTTTATTGTAATAATCCACCTAGGTTTCTTTTCAGAGACATTCTTCACTTTGTGCTACATGATAACTCCCATGAACACTTTTTCGTGGGTGCCTTAAGTGGGCCGGGTTCTACCTAGGCTGAGCACTGACAAAGTAAGAAATGGGCCTTGTGAGAGTCTGCAGACCTCCCAGACCGTGTCTCCTCCCCAACCCACTCAGCAGGACACACGCTCAACGTCATCTTGTTCGCAGGCAACAACATCTTCATCAGTAACCCCTCCGAACTACATTGGACAGACCACCTCTGTCCACTCCTACTTCATCAAACCCACCCAACACCACCACGCCAATCGTGACCCGCGCAGAAACTGGAACAAGACCTCCGAAGACCAACCTCCCTCAGAAAAGCCCCACTGTTGCCCACCAGGAACGCCAATGCCTCAGCATGCAACCTCCAACAATGGATCTCCGACTGCACAGACACACTGGCCCGCATAGAAATTCCTCTGGAAAGCAGCCCCCTGGAAAGCAAGCTGGTTCTACTCCGCCCTCCAAGAGTCCAGCCATACCTGCAGACGGTTTGAAAGAAGATGAAGGAGCAGCAAGACCTCAGCGGACCACGCAGCCCTCAAGACCACTGTCACCGCATATCAGCACCTCATCAGAACCACCAAGAAAACTTCCATACAGGAACGCATCAACGCCAAAGCACACAATAGCAAAGCACTGCACCGTGATCAAAGAATTCGCTAAACCTTGCACGGACACCACAGAAATCCCCCTCTGAAGATCTCTGCGACAACCTCACCACGTTTTTCCACTGCAAGATCTTAGATATCTACAACAGCTTTGCAATCCAGGAGCCACCCACCCCGACCACAACCACTGCACCGAATGTTCCAGATCCCAACCAACACTGCTCAACTGGACCACCCTCACTGTTTATAACACCCTAAGGATCTTGAAAACCATCCACTCTGGGGCCCCCTCGGACCCCTGCCCCCACCACATTTTCAACCGAGCAGGCGCCGCCATTGCCCGAGCTCTGCCACACCATCAACTGCTCTATCTAATCTGCCACCTTCCCCGAAGACTGGAAACACGTAGCGATCAACCCCCTGCTGAAGAAACCCTCTGCCGACCTGACACACCTCAAGAACTGCAGGCTTATCTCCCTGCTCCACTTCCCAGCCAAAGTCATCAAAAAGGCCATCAACAGCCAACTCACAGAATTCATCAAAATGAACCACGCACTGGATTGTCACCATACCCTCTGCACAAAACTCCAAGACACCAGCATCAGCAGCAAAGTGCTAGAGTCGACCCACTCCTTCCTCACCAGCCAAACCCAGAGAGTCAGACTCCCACGTTCTTTTCAAATCCTTGTGGATCAGCTACGGAGCCCCCTGGGCTACTCCCTGAGCCCTACCCTCTTCAACATCTACATGGCCCTGCTTGCAGCTATCGTCAGAAACCACAGACTCAACATCGTCTCCTATACAGATGGCACACAGCTGATTCTTTCCCTCACCGATGAACCTACAGCTGCTAAGAGAAACTTCCATGACAGGATGAAGGCACTAGCCGCCTGGATGAAGGAAAGCTGCCTCAATCTCAACTCCTTCAAAACCAAAGTTCTCATCCTGGGCTTCACTCCTCCGCTTGTGACGACTCCTGGTGGCCAGCAGTACTCGGAACCCCCCCCCCCCCACACCCTCCGACGACGCACGCAGCCTCACCATCATCCTCGACTCCTCACTCCCTATGAAGCACCAGATCAATGCTATATCGTCCTCCTGCTCCTACACGCTCCACCCGCTCTGAAAGATCTTCAAATGGATCCCCACTGAGTCCAGGAGACCATTTTATGTCAGACCGACTACAGCACTTTGAGTCTGTCAACGTCCATCCACCGAAACTTGCCGAGGTGCATCTTAGCTATTTACAATACACTGACAATACCATTTTGTTGAGTCAAACTCCAATATGCTTACAAAGACCTGATTAATGCATTCGATGATTATATTTTAGCTAATGGCCTAGAACTGAATGTTACAAAAACTAAAATCTTGAAAATTTGCCAGGTGAAATTTAAGAGTTATTCTTGGAGGGCTAGAGGTGGGCCGATTGAAGTGGTGAAGGTTCATACATATCTGGGCTTTTTATTTGATAATAGAGTTTCATTAAAAAGCCATTTTAAAGTCTGGAGAATGAAAACTTCAACCTTAATTTATGCCTTCAAATGCTTATGTAAACCCCTGAGGTACCAATCGTATGAACATCTTGTTAAATTCTTGGGAGTGAAGCTACAGCCAACAATCGATTATGAATAAACAAAGGTCCGTGACCTATTTCTTTTAAATCAAACAATTAGTCAGTACTTGGTCATCAATTAAACATCTCTTGAGCATGTCATATAGATCTGCTCCAACCAATAAATGCACCAATTTCAAAAAGGAAAAGCAACAGCATCAATATAAACCAAGAGCAATTTATTTATTCATTGCCTCCAGGTAAACTTTGATTAACTAACAATTAATAAGAGTCATACTGGTTGCCCCAAGGGGAGCGTGCAAATAGAGAAGAGTGAACTAGATAGTGTTTGGTGATCAAAGAAGGAAAATAAATCTCAAGAAATAGTGACATAAAAATATTCATAAACAATTTATCCAGAACAGTGCGGATCCGCAATTATCTGTCCTGTTAGACCTGGCCACAAGTACAAATCATTTCACAATTTTCATAATTTTTCAAAAAACACACATATGTATCATCAATGGTTTGCCCATAAATGTAGAGCGGAAGCATATGGGTCCAGGTTCAATATCAAGGGCGTCAACGTTTCGACTCGACTTAGGGCCTATCGGTAAATAATGCCTGGGCCATGCGAGTCTACATCAGGACTATAAAAACACAGGGCAACCAAAGCTTTTTCGATGACCCTATGGGGAAGGAGAATAAATGTATATATATATATCAGCTGTTGCAAATCTAAATCTAAATCTATGAGGGTTGGAGGGCCCAAGATCGCCATAATGCTTACCCTCAAGGGGGAGGTGGATTATAGATTACAATAACAATGGGGAAGGGAGGGTATACCACGACACTCACTTGGTAACGATTTTTACAAGGAAATGAAAATACCCACAAATTAAGCAATAAAATACCTCTGTGGCCCACCATTTTGGATTGGGAAGTCACAATTGTCCTTCTACAGTCTTACCATTGAATCGCTGATTCAATCGCATTGAACCAGTCGGAAGCGGGCAACCTGGAGCCAGTGCCAATTAGCTTCAAATTAATTCAACAAATCCTATACGGCAGTCATCTAGTGGTCACGCTTGGCACTAAAAATTGTGGATGATATAGCCTATAGGCACAGGTATTATAAATAAGTCCCTTTGGGGTATTATTGATACAACGTGGATCCTATCCCCTCAAGGGAATAGGTACATAACTTCACATATACATACAATGTCCACTATCAGACATACATTAAGACATTTTCATACATATTACACTTAAGGCAAAATCAACAATTGGACAAGAGAACAATCATAGAAACTCACAACACAACTTATTGGATTAAACTCATATTGGACCAATATACCAATGTTATACGGAATAATGTATACCACACTAGATACAAAAGCTTTATACCCTCAAGAGGGACACCTGTCTGTTGATCTCCTCTAGCTCATTCAGTCCTTTGTTGACAGTATCCAAAGAATGTATCCATTTGCACTCCCTTTTACTCAAAATGCTACTGAGGTCACCACCTCTTGGATTCGCTCTCACTTTCTCAATGACCCACCATCTTAAACTATTTGGATCATGCTCAAATGTGGTAAAGTGCTCCACTAAAGGGGCTCCTGATGTTTTGCAGCGTATCCTACTGCTGTGTTGTAAAATCCGGCACTTGATTTTCTGAATAGTTTGACCCACATACATGAACCCACAGGGGCATAAGATGGCATAAATCACCCCTGTGGTATTACAATTGCTGTGTTCTTTCAATGTATGTACCTGATTATTATAGGTAATAGTAGTGCATTCTGTAGTAAGCGGACATGCCTTGCACGTCCCACATTTAGTGTGTCCAATCACCGGTGGGAGACCCCACAGAGTTGTTTGGCTTACTTGCTGTTTGGTTGTCAAAAGGGATTTGATTAGGTGATCCCTGATATTCTTTCCCTTCCTGAACGCATGTAGGGGAGGGGGCATTCCCCCAAATTCCTCCTTGACTAAATGCCAATGGCGATCAAGTGTTTTCTTTATCGCACTGCTCTTTGTATTAAATGTGGTCACACACACTAGTCGTTCTTCGGTCGTCTCCTTTGGTTGCCCATTCAATAGATGTTCCCGGTGGTTATGCCACGCTCGTTTATGAGCCTTTTTTAGCATTAAATCTTTTTATTAAACGAAAGACTCTCATGCAATGCAGCAAGCATACAGCAAACAGTGTATATGCGACAAGTGCTAGATATGAAACAGGATCATCAGGGTAAAGCGTATCAAAAAGCATACATGGCAAAATGAGCCCCCGCGCTATACCGAAATGCGACTGAATAAGATGCTGAAGTGTAAATGCCGGAAGAGAGAGCAAACCCCACCAACCCCCCCGTACCCCGACCCCCTCTCAACCTACCCACCCACTACCCTCGTTCCAGGTCCAGTTCCTCACCCCACACACGTATCCAGTCACTCAACCTTAGTTCCAGCATCGAGCTGAGATAGCCGCAGCAGCCGTAAGTAACGGGGGCAGGTCACCTCCCTGAATTCTGTGGTCAACAGGGACAAAAAGAGTTGCCATAACTCCGCATATTTAGCCCCTTCTCCCGCTTTCACCAGGGACAGCTTCTCCATTCCTAAGACTGACCAAAGTCTGCCTAGCCAGCCCTGCATGGTGGGCACATGTGCCCTGCGCCATAAGGCCAGAATAGTCTTAACGGCGGAGCCCAGCGCTATTGCGATCAACTGCCCTCTTCTAGCTCTCAGGGGAAAAGTAATGGCGTTGGGAAGCCCCAAGAGGACATAGGCCGGGAATCTCGGAATCTCCGTGTCGAAGTGGGCATCAATTTCATCTAGAACCACCTTCCAGTATCCCTGAATGTGTGTGCAATCCCACAAAAGGTGTGTTAGTGTGCCTGTCTCTGCGCAGCCCCTCCAGCAGGTCGCGTCCCGGGAAGAATCCATCTTGTGCAACCTTTCGGGCGTGTAGTACCAGTATGACATCAGCTTGGTAAAAGTGTCCGTCAGGCCCATGTGGTAAGCAGAGTGTCGCGCCCGATAGCAAATGTCCTCCCATTCCTTATTGCTCAGGTCCCTTCCCAGCTCCCTCTCCGAGCGTGCCCTCCCTGCATTATAAACTTGAGAGTATCGCTCCAGGAGCAATCGGTAGAGGTTCGATATAAGTCGTTTGTCCGTCGTCCGTGCAAGCAGCCAGTACTCGTATTGGCTGAGCTTCCGGTCAGCTCACTCTCGCACTCGGGGGTCAAGCGCCCAATGACGCACCTGGAGATAACGGCTGCGCTCCGATTCCGGTAGGCCATACTCTTGACGTAGGCGCTCAAAAGGTGTCACCCCCCCCCCCCCGTCGGAGTACATGTGAAATAAAACCTGACAGCCCGCCGGGCACCAACGAGCGAACGCCCGCACGTCCCTACCGGGCCCAAATTTCCAACAGCGGCGTCAAGGGCGACGGGAACGTCGTTAGACCATGTCGGGCATTAGTCTGGTCCCACACCTCCAGAGGCACTCTGGTGATGTAAGAGGCATATAGATTAGGTGGTGTGTGTTGTCTACGGAGGAAAGGGACCTCCTGCAGGGGGCGGCTGGCCACCCCCTGATCCTGAAAGAGCCAATGCCGCTCCGACTCCCACCTACTCCACTCCACCAGGGTGCGGAGTTGCGTCGCCTGGTAGTATAGCGTCAGATCAGGCAGTCCCAGACCTCCCTTCTCTGGAGGAAGCATCGCCAACCGCAGTTTCATCCTCGGACGCCTTCCGTTCCAGATAAACTGCGCAAGTTCTGATTGAGTTTGGCGAATCCAACCTTCAGGCGGTCGGAGCGGGATAGCCCAAAAGATATACAAAATCTGTGGCAAGATGATCATCTTTACCGCCGCCACCCGTCCTAGCCATGAAAAAGGCAAATGCCGCCAACGGCCCAGCCCCGCGGATAGTACGGCGGAGGGTGGCATAGTTAATACGCACCGTGTCTTGCAAAGTTGCGGCCAGGTAAATCCCCAGGTAGGGGACCGCCTCCGAGGACCAGTGGAAGGGAAAGCGCTCCTCCAGAAAGGCAATAGGGAAACGGGCTGATGAGCAACCATTGACGTGTACAGTCGCTGTGGGGAAGGTATAACAATTCAGCACCCAAGTGCGGAATTCGGCACCCAATCCCGACCTTATCAACACCTGTTCCAGATACGGCCAATGGACCCGATCAAACGCCTTTTCGACGTCAATCGCCAGCATCATGAACTCGCCGGGCAATCTTGTGACCCGTTCGATCAGGTGGAGCGCCCTCTTAGTGTTGCCGGCCGTCTGTCATTCGGGGATAAATCCCGTCTGATCCGGGTCAACCAACCCCTGCATCAGGGGCGCTGGCCGGGAAGCGAGAATGCTAGTATAGAGCTTGGGATCAACGTTGAGGAGGGAGATGGGTCTATAGGCTCCGCATTGCGTGCGGTCCTTCCCAGGCTTGGGAATGACCGAGATGGTGGCCTCCATCAGATCCCTCGGAATAGCACCTGATTCTGAAAATGAGTTAAAAAGAGTGGTGAGCAGCGGAGCTAGTTGGAGGCAGAAGGTCTTGTAAAAGATGGCGGTGTAGCCATCCGGGCCCGGAGCCTTAGCTAATTTAAGTCGTGAGATCGCTGAAATCACCTCCTCCGGTCGTATCGCCCCCTCCAGTGCCTCCGACTGCTCAGGTGAAATAGTGGGCAGCGCGACATCCCGTAAGAACGCTTCACTGTCTGCGGGGTCAAGACCGGCTCCAGCATGCAACGCGGAATAGAAATCGCTGAAGGTATTCGCTATTTCCATATCCCCTGTAACTCTATTGCCCGCCTGTGTGGTTAGCTCTTGTATCGCGTGGCGCTGAAACCGTTGCCTGAGTGCCCTTCCCAGCAGCCGCCCGCCACGGTCCCCGCCTGTGTAATACATATCAGAAAAGGGGGTGGTGATGAACAGAGTGTCTGAATTAAGCAGACCACTCTTACCCAGTCCAAAGATCAGGGCTTGATCCATCACCGTTATTTATCTCACTGCCCCATCCCAGCTCAGAACCTGGCTGTATGCAAATCAGTCTGTCCCTGGCCCAGTGCATCATGGGAACAGGGCAGACTAAACTACCAAGCCAATTCTTCACCAGAAAGGAGACAAGCTACCGGGGACCGGTTTCTGGCATTTCAGCCGTCTTCGGCCCGGCTTGCTTGAATCCTGATGGAGCAGTGAGAAAGGGACTCATGTCTGAGTATACCCTGCCACACCTATAGTGGCCAAAAACGATTCAGAAAAGGGGGTGGTGATGAACAGAGTGTCTGAATTAAGCAGACCACTCTTACCCAGTCCAAAGATCAGGGCTTGATCCATCACCGTTATTTATCTCACTGCCCCATCCCAGCTCAGAACCTGGCTATATGCAAATCAGTCTGTCCCTGGCCCAGTGCATCATGGGAACAGGGCAGACTAAACTACCAAGCCAATTCTTCACCAGAAAGGAGACAAGCTACCGGGGACCGGTTTCTGGCATTTCAGCCGTCTTCGGCCCGGCTTGCTTGAATCCTGATGGAGCAGTGAGAAAGGGACTCATGTCTGAGTATACCCTGCCACACCTATAGTGGCCAAAAACGATTCAGAAAAGGGGGTGGTGATGAACAGAGTGTCTGAAATAAGCAGACCACTCTTACCCAGTCCAAAGATCAGGGCTTGATCCATCACCGTTATTTATCTCACTGCTCCATCCCAGCTCAGAACCTGGCTATATGCAAATCAGTCTGTCCCTGGCCCAGTGCATCATGGGAACAGGGCAGACTAAACTACCAAGCCAATTCTTCACCAGAAAGGAGACAAGCTCCCGGGGACCGGTTTCTGGCATTTCAGCCGTCTTCGGCCCGGCTTGCTTGAATCCTGATGGAGCAGTGAGAAAGGGACTCATGTCTGAGTATACCCTGCCACACCTATAGTGGCCAAAAACGATTCAGAAAAGGGGGTGGTGATGAACAGAGTGTCTGAATTAAGCAGACCACTCTTACCCAGTCCAAAGATCAGGGCTTGATCCATCACCGTTATTTATCTCACTGCCCCATCCCAGCTCAGAACCTGGCTATATGCAAATCAGTCTGTCCCTGGCCCAGTGCATCATGGGAACAGGGCAGACTAAACTACCAAGCCAATTCTTCACCAGAAAGGAGACCAGCTACCGGGGACCGGTTTCTGGCATTTCAGCCGTCTTCGGCCCGGCTTGCTTGAATCCTGATGGAGCAGTGAGAAAGGGACTCATGTCTGAGTATACCCTGCCACACCTATAGTGGCCAAAAACGATTCAGAAAAGGGGGTGGTGATGAACAGAGTGTCTGAATTAAGCAGACCACTCTTACCCAGTCCAAAGATCAGGGCTTGATCCATCACCGTTATTTATCTCACTGCCCCATCCCAGCTCAGAACCTGGCTATATGCACATCAGTCTGTCCCTGGCCCAGTGCATCATGGGAACAGGGCAGACTAAACTACCAAGCCAATTCTTCACCAGAAAGGAGACAAGCTACCGGGGACCGGTTTCTGGCATTTCAGCCGTCTTCGGCCCGGCTTGCTTGAATCCTGATGGAGCAGTGAGAAAGGGACTCATGTCTGAGTATACCCTGCCACACCTATAGTGGCCAAAAACGATTCAGAAAAGGGGGTGGTGATGAACAGAGTGTCTGAATTAAGCAGACCACTCTTACCCAGTCCAAAGATCAGGGCTTGATCCATCACCGTTATTTATCTCACTGCCCCATCCCAGCTCAGAACCTGGCTATATGCAAATCAGTCTGTCCCTGGCCCAGTGCATCATGGGAACAGGGCAGACTAAACTACCAAGCCAATTCTTCACCAGAAAGGAGACAAGCTACCGGGGACCGGTTTCTGGCATTTCAGCCGTCTTCGGCCCGGCTTGCTTGAATCCTGATAGAGCAGTGAGAAAGGGACTCATGTCTGAGTATACCCTGCCACACCTATAGTGGCCAAAAACGATTCAGAAAAGGGGGTGGTGATGAACAGAGTGTCTGAATTAAGCAGGCAACTCTTACCCAGTCCAAAGATCAGGGCTTGATCCATCACCGTTATTTATCTCACTGCCCCATCCCAGCTCAGAACCTGGCTATATGCAAATCAGTCTGTCCCTGGCCCAGTGCATCATGGGAACAGGGCAGACTAAACTACCAAGCCAATTCTTCACCAGAAAGGAGACAAGCTACCGGGGACCGGTTTCTGGCATTTCAGCCGTCTTCGGCCCGGCTTGCTTGAATCCTGATGGAGCAGTGAGAAAGGGACTCATGTCTGAGTATACCCTGCCACACCTATAGTGGCCAAAAACGATTCAGAAAAGGGGGTGGTGATGAACAGAGTGTCTGAATTAAGCAGACCACTCTTACCCAGTCCAAAGATCAGGGCTTGATCCATCACCGTTATTTATCTCACTGCCCCATCCCAGCTCAGAACCTGGCTATATGCAAATCAGTCTGTCCCTGGCCCAGTGCATCATGGGAACAGGGCAGACTAAACTACCAAGCCAATTCTTCACCAGAAAGGAGACAAGCTACCGGGGACCGGTTTCTGGCATTTCAGCCGTCTTCGGCCCGGCTTGCTTGAATCCTGATGGAGCAGTGAGAAAGGGACTCATGTCTGAGTATACCCTGCCACACCTATAGTGGCCAAAAACGATTCAGAAAAGGGGGTGGTGATGAACAGAGTGTCTGAAATAAGCAGACCACTCTTACCCAGTCCAAAGATCAGGGCTTGATCCATCACCGTTATTTATCTCACTGCCCCATCCCAGCTCAGAACCTGGCTATATGCAAATCAGTCTGTCCCTGGCCCAGTGCATCATGGGAACAGGGCAGACTAAACTACCAAGCCAATTCTTCACCAGAAAGGAGACAAGCTCCCGGGGACCGGGTTCTGGCATTTCAGCCGTCTTCGGCCCGGCTTGCTTGAATCCTGATGGAGCAGTGAGAAAGGGACTCATGTCTGAGTATACCCTGCCACACCTATAGTGGCCAAAAACGATTCAGAAAAGGGGGTGGTGATGAACAGAGTGTCTGAAATAAGCAGACCACTCTTACCCAGTCCAAAGATCAGGGCTTGATCCATCACCGTTATTTATCTCACTGCCCCATCCCAGCTCAGAACCTGGCTATATGCAAATCAGTCTGTCCCTGGCCCAGTGCATCATGGGAACAGGGCAGACTAAACTACCAAGCCAATTCTTCACCAGAAAGGAGACAAGCTCCCGGGGACCGGTTTCTGGCATTTCAGCCGTCTTCGGCCCGGCTTGCTTGAATCCTGATGGAGCAGCGAGAAAGGGACTCATGTCTGAGTATACCCTGCCACACCTATAGTGGCCAAAAACGATTCAGAAAAGGGGGTGGTGATGAACAGAGTGTCTGAATTAAGCAGACCACTCTTACCCAGTCCAAAGATCAGGGCTTGATCCATCACCGTTATTTATCTCACTGCCCCATCCCAGCTCAGAACCTGTCTATATGCAAATCAGTCTGTCCCTGGCCCAGTACATCATGGGAACAGGGCAGACTAAACTAGCAAGCCAATTCTTCACCAGAAAGGAGACAAGCTCCCGGGGACCGGTTTCTGGCATTTCAGCCGTCTTCGGCCCGGCTTGCTTGAATCCTGATGGAGCAGTGAGAAAGGGACTCATGTCTGAGTATACCCTGCCACACCTATAGTGGCCAAAAACGATTCAGAAAAGGGGGTGGTGATGAACAGAGTGTCTGAAATAAGCAGACCACTCTTACCCAGTCCAAAGATCAGGGCTTGATCCATCACCGTTATTTATCTCACTGCCCCATCCCAGCTCAGAACCTGGCTATATGCAAATCAGTCTGTCCCTGGCCCAGTGCATCATGGGAACAGGGCAGACTACTACCAAGCCAATTCTTCACCAGAAAGGAGACAAGCTCCCGGGGACCGGTTTCTGGCATTTCAGCCGTCTTCGGCCCGGCTTGCTTGAATCCTGATGGAGCAGTGAGAAAGGGACTCATGTCTGAGTATACCCTGCCACACCTATAGTGGCCAAAAACGATTCAGAAAAGGGGGTGGTGATGAACAGAGTGTCTGAAATAAGAAGACCACTCTTACCCAGTCCAAAGATCAGGGCTTGATCCATCACCGTTATTTATCTCACTGCCCCATCCCAGCTCAGAACCTGGCTATATGCAAATCAGTCTGTCCCTGGCCCAGTGCATCATGGGAACAGGGCAGACTAAACTACCAAGCCAATTCTTCACCAGAAAGGAGACAAGCTCCTGGGGACCGGTTTCTGGCATTTCAGCCGTCTTCGGCCCGGCTTGCTTGAATCCTGATGGAGCAGTGAGAAAGGGACTCATGTCTGAGTATACCCTGCCACACCTATAGTGGCCAAAAACGATTCAGAAAAGGGGGTGGTGATGAACAGAGTGTCTGAATTAAGCAGACCACTCTTACCCAGTCCAAAGATCAGGGCTTGATCCATCACCGTTATTTATCTCACTGCCCCATCCCAGCTCAGAACCTGGCTATATGCAAATCAGTCTGTCCCTGGCCCAGTGCATCATGGGAACAGGGCAGACTAAACTACCAAGCCAATTCTTCACCAGAAAGGAGACAAGCTACCGGGGACCGGTTTCTGGCATTTCAGCCGTCTTCGGCCCGGCTTGCTTGAATCCTGATGGAGCAGTGAGAAAGGGACTCATGTCTGAGTATACCCTGCCACACCTATAGTGGCCAAAAACGATTCAGAAAAGGGGGTGGTGATGAACAGAGTGTCTGAATTAAGCAGACCACTCTTACCCAGTCCAAAGATCAGGGCTTGATCCATCACCGTTATTTATCTCACTGCCCCATCCCAGCTCAGAACCTGGCTATATGCAAATCAGTCTGTCCCTGGCCCAGTGCATCATGGGAACAGGGCAGACTAAACTACCAAGCCAATTCTTCACCAGAAAGGAGACCAGCTACCGGGGACCGGTTTCTGGCATTTCAGCCGTCTTCGGCCCGGCTTGCTTGAATCCTGATGGAGCAGTGAGAAAGGGACTCATGTCTGAGTATACCCTGCCACACCTATAGTGGCCAAAAACGATTCAGAAAAGGGGGTGGTGATGAACAGAGTGTCTGAATTAAGCAGACCACTCTTACCCAGTCCAAAGATCAGGGCTTGATCCATCACCGTTATTTATCTCACTGCCCCATCCCAGCTCAGAACCTGGCTATATGCAAATCAGTCTGTCCCTGGCCCAGTGCATCATGGGAACAGGGCAGACTAAACTACCAAGCCAATTCTTCACCAGAAAGGAGACAAGCTACCGGGGACCGGTTTCTGGCATTTCAGCCGTCTTCGGCCCGGCTTGCTTGAATCCTGATGGAGCAGTGAGAAAGGGACTCATGTCTGAGTATACCCTGCCACACCTATAGTGGCCAAAAACGATTCAGAAAAGGGGGTGGTGATGAACAGAGTGTCTGAATTAAGCAGACCACTCTTACCCAGTCCAAAGATCAGGGCTTGATCCATCACCGTTATTTATCTCACTGCCCCATCCCAGCTCAGAACCTGGCTATATGCAAATCAGTCTGTCCCTGGCCCAGTGCATCATGGGAACAGGGCAGACTAAACTACCAAGCCAATTCTTCACCAGAAAGGAGACAAGCTACCGGGGACCGGTTTCTGGCATTTCAGCCGTCTTCGGCCCGGCTTGCTTGAATCCTGATGGAGCAGTGAGAAAGGGACTCATGTCTGAGTATACCCTGCCACACCTATAGTGGCCAAAAACGATTCAGAAAAGGGGGTGGTGATGAACAGAGTGTCTGAATTAAGCAGACCACTCTTACCCAGTCCAAAGATCAGGGCTTGATCCATCACCGTTATTTATCTCACTGCCCCATCCCAGCTCAGAACCTGGCTATATGCAAATCAGTCTGTCCCTGGCCCAGTGCATCATGGGAACAGGGCAGACTAAACTACCAAGCCAATTCTTCACCAGAAAGGAGACAAGCTACCGGGGACCGGTTTCTGGCATTTCAGCCGTCTTCGGCCCGGCTTGCTTGAATCCTGATGGAGCAGTGAGAAAGGGACTCATGTCTGAGTATACCCTGCCACACCTATAGTGGCCAAAAACGATTCAGAAAAGGGGGTGGTGATGAACAGAGTGTCTGAATTAAGCAGACCACTCTTACCCAGTCCAAAGATCAGGGCTTAATCCATCACCGTTATTTATCTCACTGCCCCATCCTAGCTCAGAACCTGGCTATATGCAAATCAGTCTGTCCCTGGCCCAGTGCATCATGGGAACAGGGCAGACTAAACTACCAAGCCAATTCTTCACCAGAAAGGAGACAAGCTACCGGGGACCGGTTTCTGGCATTTCAGCCGTCTTCGGCCCGGCTTGCTTGAATCCTGATGGAGCAGTGAGAAAGGGACTCATGTCTGAGTATACCCTGCCACACCTATAGTGGCCAAAAACGATTCAGAAAAGGGGGTGGTGATGAACAGAGTGTCTGAATTAAGCAGACCACTCTTACCCAGTCCAAAGATCAGGGCTTGATCCATCACCGTTATTTATCTCACTGCCCCATCCCAGCTCAGAACCTGGCTATATGCAAATCAGTCTGTCCCTGGCCCAGTGCATCATGGGAACAGGGCAGACTAAACTACCAAGCCAATTCTTCACCAGAAAGGAGACAAGCTACCGGGGACCGGTTTCTGGCATTTCAGCCGTCTTCGGCCCGGCTTGCTTGAATCCTGATGGAGCAGTGAGAAAGGGACTCATGTCTGAGTATACCCTGCCACACCTATAGTGGCCAAAAACGATTCAGAAAAGGGGGTGGTGATGAACAGAGTGTCTGAATTAAGCAGACCACTCTTACCCAGTCCAAAGATCAGGGCTTGATCCATCACCGTTATTTATCTCACTGCCCCATCCCAGCTCAGAACCTGGCTATATGCAAATCAGTCTGTCCCTGGCCCAGTGCATCATGGGAACAGGGCAGACTAAACTACCAAGCCAATTCTTCACCAGAAAGGAGACAAGCTACCGGGGACCGGTTTCTGGCATTTCAGCCGTCTTCGGCCCGGCTTGCTTGAATCCTGATGGAGCAGTGAGAAAGGGACTCATGTCTGAGTATACCCTGCCACACCTATAGTGGCCAAAAACGATTCAGAAAAGGGGGTGGTGATGAACAGAGTGTCTGAATTAAGCAGACCACTCTTACCCAGTCCAAAGATCAGGGCTTGATCCATCACCGTTATTTATCTCACTGCCCCATCCCAGCTCAGAACCTGGCTATATGCAAATCAGTCTGTCCCTGGCCCAGTGCATCATGGGAACAGGGCAGACTAAACTACCAAGCCAATTCTTCACCAGAAAGGAGACAAGCTACCGGGGACCGGTTTCTGGCATTTCAGCCGTCTTCGGCCCGGCTTGCTTGAATCCTGATGGAGCAGTGAGAAAGGGACTCATGTCTGAGTATACCCTGCCACACCTATAGTGGCCAAAAACGATTCAGAAAAGGGGGTGGTGATGAACAGAGTGTCTGAATTAAGCAGACCACTCTTACCCAGTCCAAAGATCAGGGCTTAATCCATCACCGTTATTTATCTCACTGCCCCATCCCAGCTCAGAACCTGGCTATATGCAAATCAGTCTGTCCCTGGCCCAGTGCATCATGGGAACAGGGCAGACTAAACTACCAAGCCAATTCTTCACCAGAAAGGAGACAAGCTACCGGGGACCGGTTTCTGGCATTTCAGCCGTCTTCGGCCCGGCTTGCTTGAATCCTGATGGAGCAGTGAGAAAGGGACTCATGTCTGAGTATACCCTGCCACACCTATAGTGGCCAAAAACGATTCAGAAAAGGGGGTGGTGATGAACAGAGTGTCTGAATTAAGCAGACCACTCTTACCCAGTCCAAAGATCAGGGCTTGATCCATCACCGTTATTTATCTCACTGCCCCATCCCAGCTCAGAACCTGGCTATATGCAAATCAGTCTGTCCCTGGCCCAGTGCATCATGGGAACAGGGCAGACTAAACTACCAAGCCAATTCTTCACCAGAAAGGAGACAAGCTACCGGGGACCGGTTTCTGGCATTTCAGCCGTCTTCGGCCCGGCTTGCTTGAATCCTGATGGAGCAGTGAGAAAGGGACTCATGTCTGAGTATACCCTGCCACACCTATAGTGGCCAAAAACGATTCAGAAAAGGGGGTGGTGATGAACAGAGTGTCTGAATTAAGCAGACCACTCTTACCCAGTCCAAAGATCAGGGCTTGATCCATCACCGTTATTTATCTCACTGCCCCATCCCAGCTCAGAACCTGGCTATATGCAAATCAGTCTGTCCCTGGCCCAGTGCATCATGGGAACAGGGCAGACTAAACTACCAAGCCAATTCTTCACCAGAAAGGAGACAAGCTACCGGGGACCGGTTTCTGGCATTTCAGCCGTCTTCGGCCCGGCTTGCTTGAATCCTGATGGAGCAGTGAGAAAGGGACTCATGTCTGAGTATACCCTGCCACACCTATAGTGGCCAAAAACGATTCAGAAAAGGGGGTGGTGATGAACAGAGTGTCTGAATTAAGCAGACCACTCTTACCCAGTCCAAAGATCAGGGCTTGATCCATCACCGTTATTTATCTCACTGCCCCATCCCAGCTCAGAACCTGGCTATATGCAAATCAGTCTGTCCCTGGCCCAGTGCATCATGGGAACAGGGCAGACTAAACTACCAAGCCAATTCTTCACCAGAAAGGAGACAAGCTACCGGGGACCGGTTTCTGGCATTTCAGCCGTCTTCGGCCCGGCTTGCTTGAATCCTGATGGAGCAGTGAGAAAGGGACTCATGTCTGAGTATACCCTGCCACACCTATAGTGGCCAAAAACGATTCAGAAAAGGGGGTGGTGATGAACAGAGTGTCTGAATTAAGCAGACCACTCTTACCCAGTCCAAAGATCAGGGCTTAATCCATCACCGTTATTTATCTCACTGCCCCATCCCAGCTCAGAACCTGGCTATATGCAAATCAGTCTGTCCCTGGCCCAGTGCATCATGGGAACAGGGCAGACTAAACTACCAAGCCAATTCTTCACCAGAAAGGAGACAAGCTACCGGGGACCGGTTTCTGGCATTTCAGCCGTCTTCGGCCCGGCTTGCTTGAATCCTGATGGAGCAGTGAGAAAGGGACTCATGTCTGAGTATACCCTGCCACACCTATAGTGGCCAAAAACGATTCAGAAAAGGGGGTGGTGATGAACAGAGTGTCTGAATTAAGCAGACCACTCTTACCCAGTCCAAAGATCAGGGCTTGATCCATCACCGTTATTTATCTCACTGCCCCATCCCAGCTCAGAACCTGGCTATATGCAAATCAGTCTGTCCCTGGCCCAGTGCATCATGGGAACAGGGCAGACTAAACTACCAAGCCAATTCTTCACCAGAAAGGAGACAAGCTACCAGGGACCGGTTTCTGGCATTTCAGCCGTCTTCGGCCCGGCTTGCTTGAATCCTGATGGAGCAGTGAGAAAGGGACTCATGTCTGAGTATACCCTGCCACACCTATAGTGGCCAAAAACGATTCAGAAAAGGGGGTGGTGATGAACAGAGTGTCTGAATTAAGCAGACCACTCTTACCCAGTCCAAAGATCAGGGCTTGATCCATCACCGTTATTTATCTCACTGCCCCATCCCAGCTCAGAACCTGGCTATATGCAAATCAGTCTGTCCCTGGCCCAGTGCATCATCGGAACAGGGCAGACTAAACTACCAAGCCAATTCTTCACCAGAAAGGAGACAAGCTACCGGGGACCGGTTTCTGGCATTTCAGCCGTCTTCGGCCCGGCTTGCTTGAATCCTGATGGAGCAGTGAGAAAGGGACTCATGTCTGAGTATACCCTGCCACACCTATAGTGGCCAAAAACGATTCAGAAAAGGGGGTGGTGATGAACAGAGTGTCTGAATTAAGCAGACCACTCTTACCCAGTCCAAAGATCAGGGCTTGATCCATCACCGTTATTTATCTCACTGCCCCATCCCAGCTCAGAACCTGGCTATATGCAAATCAGTCTGTCCCTGGCCCAGTGCATCATGGGAACAGGGCAGACTAAACTACCAAGCCAATTCTTCACCAGAAAGGAGACAAGCTACCGGGGACCGGTTTCTGGCATTTCAGCCGTCTTCGGCCCGGCTTGCTTGAATCCTGATGGAGCAGTGAGAAAGGGACTCATGTCTGAGTATACCCTGCCACACCTATAGTGGCCAAAAACGATTCAGAAAAGGGGGTGGTGATGAACAGAGTGTCTGAATTAAGCAGACCACTCTTACCCAGTCCAAAGATCAGGGCTTGATCCATCACCGTTATTTATCTCACTGCCCCATCCCAGCTCAGAACCTGGCTATATGCAAATCAGTCTGTCCCTGGACCAGTGCATCATGGGAACAGGGCAGACTAAACTACCAAGCCAATTCTTCACCAGAAAGGAGACAAGCTACCGGGGACAGACTAATTTGCATATAGCCAAGTTCTGAGCTGGGATGGTGCAGTGAGCTAAAAAACGGTGATGGATCAAGCCCTGATCTTTGGACTGGGTAAGAGTGGTCTGCTTAATTCAGACACTCCTTTCATCACCACCCCCTTTTCTGAATCATTTTTGTCCACCATAAGCGTGGAAGGGTATACTCAGATGTGAGTCCCTTGCTCATTGCACCATCAGGATTCAAGCAAGCCGGGCCGAAGACGGCTGAAATGCCAGAAACCGGTCCCCGGAAGCTTGTTTCCTTCCCAGTATAAGAATTGGCTTGGTAGTTTGGTCTGCCCCGTTCCCATGATGCACTGGGCCAGGGTCAGACTAATTTGCATATAGCCAAGTTCTGAGCTGGGATGGTGCAGTGAGCTAAAAAACGGTGATGGATCAAGCCCTGATCTTTGGACTGGGTAAGAGTGGTCTGTTCATCACCACCCCCTTTTCTGAATCATGTGTAATACATATGACGGACCCTCAAAGCCGTGTATTCGGCGCAATCTTGGTCAAGAGCCGCCAGCTGTTGACGTGCCAGATGGAGCTGCCTCCAGATTCTCGGCACCCCTGTCCGCTGGTGGATCCTCTCTAGCTCGCGCGTAGTCACCGACAGTTCCTCCCTTTGTCGCGCCCGCTCTGCATTTTCCGCCGCCGATATCGCTATGAACTCGCCTCTTAGCACCGCCTTAAGCGCCGCCCGTGTGTGGGGTGTGAGGTGTCAGAAGGCTGATTATGTGTCATGTACTCCGTTATGGCCTCTTTGATTTTGGCTATAACCTCTTTCCGATGAAGTAACGTGTCGCGCAGTCTCCAGCAACGCGGAGCGTGGGCAAGGGGCGGTAAAGAGAACACTGCCGTGAGCGGCGCATGATCTGACAGCGCCATCGCCCCAGTGTCAGTCAGGGATGCCAGCGCTGTAAGTGAGGTGGATGTCAATAGGTAGTCTAAACAAGCATAGGTCTTGTGAGCATTGGAGTAGTATGTGTAATCCCTGTTACCCGGGTGAAAGCTCCGCCAAAGATCAGTCAACCCCAACTCTCTCAACCTGCAATGTCCCCCATCCGACAGAGTGCCTGTTTGTGAATAGCGCTGCCCTGATCTGTCCCGGATGTTGTCAAAGACCAAATTAAAGTCCCCCCCATCACAATATGTCTATCCGGGGATGTGGCTGTCTCTCTAAGAACCTGGTGAAAAAACTTTTCTTGTCCCTCGTTAGGTGCATATACTGAACTGGCCGTGAAAGTGACCTCACCCATAGAAAATCTGTAGGATAGCAGCCGCCCCTTTATTTCAGCACTTTTCTGCAGAACCTTCCCGCTAAAGCGGTGGGACACCAATATAGCAACCCCTGCGGTCTTCGTGGATGCCGAAGAGAAAAACTGCTTTGGGAAATGGCGCAATTTCATCCTATGACAATCTTTGGGCAAGAGGTGCGTCTCCTGTAGGAGGCAGATATCAGCCTTCGAGTTCTCCAGGAGAGACAAGACCAACCTACACTTTACCGGGTTATTCTAGCCTCGAACATTTAAAGTGAGGAGGCACATATCAGTCGCCGACATAAGCAACCTTCAATCCTTCAAGCGGCATCCCCTGAAGCGAAGCCCTAACCAAAGGCCTAACCAAAGCCCTAACCAAAGCCAGACCCTCTTCCATTCCTCCCTCCGTCACCTCTATCACCCCTTCCTCCGCTCCCCTGTCAACCTCCTGCGCACCAGCATCCCCACACACATCCATTCTTACCTGAACCTGGAACCCCCCAATCCTACCTTGAACCCCGCACTAGTGCCGAGCACCCCCCGATCTACAACACCCCACCCCCCTCGGAGCCCTCCCTAACCCCAACCACAATCCCCCCAACAGCCAAAAGAGTCCCGGGCCAGTCATGTCCTTGTTCAGGCCCCCGGAATGAAGCAGTAGTGGGAAATGTGGCACTGGCAACCCCAGCGGCCCCCCGCCCAGTCCCAATCAAGCCCACATGATATCAGTGCTAAGAGGAGAACCCCCCCCCCCCACTGCACATGAGGAAGAGGCTCAGTCCTGTGTTGCTGTATCCTTGGACACCTCCTCGATAGCCGCCGCCTGCTCCTGCGCCACCGTTGCCGGGTCTGGCCTACAGGCCGTCCTGGGCGCTCGCCGACGCCGCACGCTCCGCCAGCCCTCCCCCGTGGAGCGGGTGAGCCTCCCTTGCGAGAGGTCGCCTGCGTCGTCTCTGGCCGTCGAGGCCTCCTCCATTTCTATACCCAACAGGGCGCACACGTTCTTCAGAGATCGGAGCTAGTGTAGTGCGCCGTTCCTCTTGAAAACCAGGAGAAAGGGGTGACCCCAAGAGTAAGGGACCCCCTTCTCGTGGAGGAACGTGGTGACTACCTTGAAGGCCCTCCTTTTCTGTAAGGTAATAGCGGAAAGGTCTTGATAGAGTGCGACCTGCTGACCTGCATTATCCTCTCCTTCAATGGAAAATCCGGCAGAAATGCCAAAATGTCCGGCGGAGGAGCGGGCGCTCTGCGCGCCAAGCCCACTCTGTGCGCCCTGTCAATGCGTATCACAAAGTCTTCCCCATTCCCCAGGATGTCCCGAAAAAGGCCTTGCAGGAACAGGGTGACATCACCCCCCTCCGCCTTGGATGGTACACCTCGGACGCGTATATTGTTCCTCCGGGAACGATTTTCTAAATCTTCTGCATGGGCCTGTAAGTCCAATTGTTGTTCCTGCAGGCGCAGCACCTCCTGCTGTAGTTGCTCTACTTCCTCACTCAGCGTTTGATCAGCATCTTCGACAGCGGCCACCCTGTCCCCCAGACCGTCGACGTCGCGGCGGAGCTCCCGGTACTCTCCTGCCATATCCTGCTTTAGGGTCTGGAAATCCTCCCGCAATTAATTGAACAGGGACACCAGGAACGCTTTGGTGATCGGGCCCCATCTTCTTCTCGCCCGCAGAGTCTTTGGCCGCCGCCGGGCCCGAAGGGCTTTTCGTCCCCTTAGCCGCTCCCTTCGTTAACATGTCCGTGATGGTGCGTCCTCCTTTGCGTTACCCCCCGGACATGGCGGGTCCCGCCGCGTAAGTGCTGCTAGGAGCTCCCCGCCGTGGCACGAGGCCGCACTCCCTCCGTCTCCACCACCAACTATCGGGCCCACCAGCTTCACCAGGGCCACCCGTCCAGCGGCTCTCCCAGCTGGGAGGCCAGTTAACCTAGCCGGCGGTGTCCACAAAGCTCCAGGTCCCAGGAAGGGCCCCCACAGTCCAGTCCCGGTCCGCTCACCGCTGGACCCCTGGGGAGCACGCCTCTGCAACACTCCAGGCGCCCACGTGTTCAGGGGTCCCCCGCATAGGCTGCTTCCCGCCAACCGACCAAGGCTTCAAAGAGGGGCCCCCTCCCAACGAGGCTCCAGGGCCGAGTCCCACGCCACGGGCAGGCCGCACTTCCTCGATGGGCCCCCACTCTCACTCCAGGGGTGCTCCGGGGCCCTACTAAGCCGCCATTCAACCTCGTGGCCACCACAGAGTCCCCACATTGTGCGACGGCAGGCTCCACGACAACAGGGGCCCCACTCCTGGTATTGCCCTCAGGCCTCAGAGTCCCGGTCTTGCCTGAAGCTAGACCTGCACACACTCCTGGCACCTCCAATCACACTTCCAGACGTAGGCCTCCAAGGCTGGGCCTCAATTTTCGCCGCCCCTACCGGGCCTCGGGTTATCTGCGCCAGCCCTCGCCCCCACTCCAGTGTGCCTCGCCGTCCTCCACTGTCCACTGCTCTCTGGGGGTCCCACGGTACCCTCCTCTGCCGTCCCCGGTATGTAGGCTGTTCCTCCCGCTCTCCACCCCTCCGGGAGTAGGCCTCTGAGCCCGAACCTCGATTTTCGCGCTCTCAGGGCGCGCGCGCTCACAGCCCCAGGGTGCCTCTCACCTCGGTCTCCACCGTAACAGCCACTGCTGCGGGCCTCCGATTACCGGACCGCGGCCCACCGCTCACGGCCAGCGGCCCAGTTTGCCACCTCCAACCCCGGCTCGCCTCAGCCCGGGGGAGCACGGCTCGCGATCCGTGGCTGCACTGCTGTAGCCGGATCTCCGCTCCTGAGTGCCGCCGCGACCCCAGCCGCTCCGGCGAGGGAAGCACTGCAGTCTCTGCATCAGGGGACTCAAAGGGAGATGTAATGGGGGGGGGTTTAATGCTAAGGGTCAGGCATTAATCGGGGCCGGGACCGGGAACCTCGCTAGCACACGTCCGCTGCGGTCGCCATCTTGGCCACGCCCCTACGAGCCTTATTCAAAAGACGTAGTGGGTATCCCCGTTCACTCAACCTCGCAATCAGAAGTGAAGACTCGTCAAAATAGTCCTCTTTTTTTGTGCAATTCCTCCGTAACCTCAGAAATTGGCCAAACGGCAAATTATCCCTGAGGTTACGGGGATGGTGGCTCATGTATCTAAGGAGTGTATTCCGCTCACTACTCTTTCTATATAGGCTTGTGTATAAAGTACCAGCCTCTGCTTTTATTTGGAGATCAAGAAAGTTAATTGAAACATTATCAGACTTGAGTGTAAACTGAATATCTTCTGAGCAAGTGTTGAGCCACCCCTGAATTTGTAGCAAAACCTCCTTTTCGCCTTCCCAAATTAGAAAGACGTCAATGATGTATCTAGCCCACAAAGAAATGTGGTTTCGATACGGATTGTTCTGGTTTAGCACATACTCATGTTCATACTCACTCATAAATATTATTGCTAGATTAGGGACAAAACCTGCCCCCATTGCTACGCCCTTGGTTTGTACATAATATTTATTTTGAAACATGAAAACATTTTGAGTCATGGCTATAGTGAGTAATTGAATGATAAACTCTGTTGGGACCCTATGAGGTGCGGTTCTGCGATTCAAGATTGTCTCTGTGCAGGCTAAAGCTGCTTGTTGTGGAATATTTGTATAAAGGGCTGTGATGTCCATAGTGGCTAGCAAGCAAGTAGTCTGATCATAAGGACATCCATCAACCAACTGAATTGTTTTCGTTGTATCCCGTAAATATGTAGGCGTAGATGTGGATATAGGCTTTAGAAAAACATCTATATATTTACATAAAGTTTTCAAAAGTGAACCACAACCCGAAATGATGGGTCTCCGCGGGGGTCCGCTATCCATTTATGTACTCACGGGAGGGTATATATTGTAGGCATTCGCGGATGTTCATTATTCAAAAACTCGTATTCATGTTTCGTGATTTGCCCCTCATTCAATGCTGTACTTGTTATTGTGTTAATGGTTTGGCTAATCCCTTTTGTTGGATCTTTCTTCAATAAGGTGTAATTACCTGCCACTGCTAGATGTGAAAATATTTCACATTTGTATTTGCCGGTGTTTTGGACAACAATAGCCCCACCCTTATCAGCGGGCTTTATTGCGATATTAGAGTTGTTCTTTAGAGCCTATAGGGCCTCTTTGTATTGCTTACTCATATTTAGGCTGTCCGGTTTTCGGTTAAAACCGACTCTGCACGATATTACACTACCGACTGCAAATCGTGCTGACCCTGTTTAAACCGAGTATCGCCGATTTTCTGCAAATTTTATTCACCACTTGGCCACTTGCACCTTTTGGCCACTTGAGGGAGCCAAAGCAGTATAAACCAGCATCCGAGCTAGGCATCGGTAATTCTAATGAAACATTTCACCCAATTATTTGCTTTACTGCCAAATATTTCCTAATTCTTTATTCGGCTGAAAAATAAAATCCTGATTATTTGTCCTACTGCTGCGAATATTTCGTACCTTCATACTTCTTCCTTACATTTCCTAACCCTTTGTTCTGCTGTCACAAATTTACTGCCACATTTAGTTGATTTTTTGGCATTGTAATTCTTGTAGGCATTTTTTTAATCTGCTCTTTTGCCAGTGATGGTGACAGCTTTCCATTTTATTTCCACTTGTCCTTTAGTCGGAAGAGTTGCCGGATGATGGTGGTAATAAATTGTGGGCAACTTGCAACCATGTCTTGAAAACAAAGCGATGGAAACTACACATTTCTCTTATGTGTTTCTGTTCTTTTGAGCAAAACACTATAAATTATTCATTAAAAATACAGTTCTAGAGTTTACTTCAAGTTGTGGGCCACATTGCACCGTGGACTTTGAAAGTTGGCAATGTGATGAAGTAGCAGAAGTTCACAACCTTCAACACCTCCCTCGAGATATGACTTTATGGGCCGGCAATGTAGCATAAGGCTTAATGCACAGTGGCCCCGTACATTTGATATCCATATCCCTTTGGCCTGAATTCCATGTACATGTTTTGTGGTTTGACAGGATGCCGGCTCGGTGTTGGCGGCTTGGCCGGAGCACTTCTTATCTGCTCTCCTTGAGTAGCAGGGATACCCTTGATTCTCATTCATCTCTTCCCCGCCTGACATCCTCAGAGTAGGCAAGCGCCAGGCACTGCGGGGAGGGCATTCTAATAATACACACAGAACATGACAGCACTTTTATTAGACACCAGGATCCTTCCCACAGCCTTAGAAGCCGTTTCACAGTTCTGGCTCTCGTTGTGGCAGGTGGATACATAACAGTTCCGTCACATCCAAATAAATATTCAGCAGCAACACTGAACCCATGCACTCAAAGCAAAGTAAAACCAGAAGAAACTGAATTAATAAAATACTAGTTAAAAACATCTTTACAGCCAAAGGCCCCTTTGTGAAAGGGGCGTACCCTGACTTTCACTCTGCCTCGGGCAACTGCTCTCTTTTGAACGTCCGTTGCTTTAATGCCCACCATCCGCTCCCCTCCTGTGCCGATTGATGGCATTAGGAAAACAAAAATAAATTCATTAACCTAAACCAAATCGAGCTTGCCGGCTGCACACAGATCACTGCAGCAGGCTCCGGAATCACAATCCAGATCGGTTATCTGGTAGGTAAGAGTGCTTTCAGCTGTGAAGTTGACTCTCTACCTCCCTTGAGCCCCCATTTCTTTTATGAAAAGCGCACTTGGCCCACCCGGGGGTCCATTCTCTGCTCGGAGCACAGTCCTCAATTTTAACAATGGAGATTAAAGGTTCAGTTAATCACTCAGGCTCGGGCTATTACGGCTGCCCCTGTTCACAGGATACGGCGATTGCCTTTGGCCAGGGAACAGCGTGCATGACACAACCTCACCCTTTTATCATGCACCCCACGTGGACACAGTAGCCTGCCTTTCTGCATGTAGACATACCAGACTGCCTATCATCGGAGAAACAGAAATTCACTGCGGACCTCCTCCTGGGAGAAGTTATTATCTTACCCACTATCGGCAGGACCTCTCCGCAGTGTGAAGTAACAGCGCAGACGTTTTTGTCAGGCCTTTTCTACCAATAGGCAACACTAGGCGGCTGCCTAAGGTGGCAAAAGGGAGAGGGCAGCAAAAAAATGAGTTCTCCACACGCCCAAACAGTAAGCATGCCCTGCTGTCCTCTCTCTTCTGGGCCCCAGCAGTTCATGAAGCCCCAAGAACTCGCACCCTCTTCCTTTTCTTTCCTATCTCTTTTTCCTGTCCCTTTGTACCTATCACATCTCTCCTCCCCTTACTATTCATTATTTTAACATTTTTGTGACTCATGCGCCCGGTGAGTACGTTTATTGTGTCGGAGTTTTGAGTTGCGGCCAGGGATTAACGCACCTCCTGGGGCCCCCATTTACCCCAAGGCCAGTGAATACCTGTGACAGATGGACTCGGGCCCTCATTACATTCTGCAGAACCCCCCTCCCCCCCCCCCCCCATAAAAATATTTTTGCATTGCAGCCCTGGTGTGCCCTGTGTATAGATGCTGCTGATTAGCAAACTCTGTATTAGGGAGCTGGCCCTAGAGGTGTTTTTATTCTGTCGAAAATGCTTTGATCCGAATGTATGTTTTAGAAAAAAGAAGCAAGACAAATTAATTTCTAAATCCCAAATCGTGCCCCTTAAAACGAGACGCCAGGTATTATATTTGATTGGGGGAGAGGGGGAGGCAGGGAGGCACCTTTTACTGAATCCCAAGGGAAGACAATGAATGGGTTTAAAGTAACTCATTATAGAATGCGCTGCTGTGATTTAAAAAAATTGAAGGAACCTGCCAGCTAAAATGAAGTGAAACTGTTGAACTTTCCACGATAATCTTTCTCCTCACCTAGGCAAACATTTTGTGTGGATTCCCGTTATGAACAACCATCGGTGCATCTGCACGGAAGGCTGAGGCACGGCTAGATTTATCCGGAAATGTGTATATTGGGTTTGCTGCAGAACTGCTTATTTAAAGTTTCCCTCGCTTTGTTTTTTTACTATGGTGATAGTCGGTAGTGTGAGGCTTTGAATAAGTGATATGGCCGGCATTTAATATGCCCCGGTTCACACAATGTGCTCAAGTGGCGAAGCTGGGATTACATGACACGTCTCGTAGTTTGGATTTGTCAGCAATCCTGGTGAGAATTAAAATCGTCAATAATACTAAAACTGTGACTTTGAATGATAAAAGGTGCCAGTAAGGCGCACAGGAAGTGGGTAAACCTGATCTGAGACCTGGGCAGCAGCTGTGCCTGAAATGGCATTTATTTCACATTTATAGCACAACTCTACCCAGCTCAGGTGTCAGTGTTCTTACACAACAGCAGAATTTGGACAGGTTTGGGCAGTGGGTAGATTAAGGTGCAATTTATGAGAGTAAGGGAGGGGGCGGCATTTTTTAATTCTCGCTTAAGGCGGCAAAACACCTGTCTTTGTCACTCTTGTTGTGTCACCAAGAGTCAAAACGAGTAGGTCCCTGCTAGTCTCGGGACTTTATGTCCTTCTGTCAATACTTATGTGTATGATGTAATATCAGATTGCACTTTATAATGAATGCATCTCGTTGATGAAGAAAACAGATGTACATGTGTTTATAAAAGAGAGAAAGAAAGTGTTGGCTGTACCAAGACTAGTCACCGCAAACATTAACGGAGTTGGCACCAAGGAAGGGTCAGACTAAGTTAGGAAAACAACCAAAGTCAGTAACACAATAGTCTATCACTATGTACTTGTGGGGGTAACTGGCAGATAAGGTGAGCGACTGCAGTCTCGCCTCAACAGTAAACCTAAAGCAAACTATCAGAGGGGGGATTTGAGCAGCTCGGTGGGCTGTTGTGCATGAAAGGGTTAACTAATAAATACTGATCGAATCTCACTGGGAGAAGACGTGATGAATATCCGACTGCTTGCAAGCCAGGCCTGCAGGGAGACACAATGGGACAAGCTGTGGGGTGGAGACGTCACTGGAGAAGGAAGACGCGCCTTCACGAGCTGCAAGAGCTGGCACAACAGAGAGCGCCCTCTGAGTAGAAAGTGGCACGGAGTGTGCCCGGGTGAGCCTGTGTGGACGGCTACAGGCTGAACTGCTCCCCTCCATGTGACGGTGGAGGAGGCACTGGCACATGTGAGCTTTTTATGTCCCGACTTACAGATACAGTACGCATAGAATAACGCGCAGGTCACCCTGAACCCCTCTCTGGCAGAGCATGTTGTGTAGAGAGCATGTTTTTATGCTGACTGCACTCCTGTCCCAGCCCAGAGGAACAAGGATTTTAAGTCAGGTGGTACTAGATTGCGATCGTACCAACCCAGTCATGGAGAGATCATATAATGTCACTCTGCACTGCACTTTGACACTAGGCGTACCCTCGGGCCCTACATTGGGGAAGCAGTCTCTAGCTGGAATGGGTCAGAAAAGCATTTGGTAAAACATGCACAATAGCTGTCGCTAGAGTAGGGCAGAATTATAGTGCTAAATGAGGACCTCCCCTTGCCTCTGCTGCGGATGAACCCCTCCACTTTCCATGTTCGCTGATCTGAGCTCAGCCATGATCCAGGCACAGCCTACTGCAGCCCCGGTAATATGATTTACAGCACAGGCCTGTGTCTCTAAAACAACTGTGCAGCCATCAATTTTAAGAGGGTCATTTGACAGATAAAAGTTTACATGGGAAGGAAAGAGCGAGTGCGCATGACCAAAGACTCACTGATGAAGCATTGTATGGGGTATTACAATAAGTTTGATTTGCAGAAATGTGTTTGTATCCTTATATACACTGTATGTACACTTTCTATATGTCATGCATTATCAGTGTAGAAAGCAAGCAAAAATAAAAGCGCAATGTTCCATAAACACCGGAAAAACACTGTTTCTGTTGTTTTTAATGTCGCAAAAATGGGTAACCACTGATAACCACTGTTTTTTTAAGGTCTTGAAATCACTGGAAAACACTGAAAAAACCCCACCAGAATTGACCAAAAATAGAAACTGAAAACAGGAAAGCCTACTCATATTGTAAGGGACATATCCCGCATTTTACAACCCCCCACCTTGACCCTCCCCTGCCTGATGTCACCTCCCAAGTATAACGCCCTGCACGGACTGTGCCTGAATAACAAGTACAGCACTGAATGAGGGGCTAATCACGAAACATGAATACGAGTTTTTGAATAATAAACATCCGCGAATGCCAGCAATATATACCCTCCCGAAAGTACATAAACGGATGGTGGACCTCCCGGGGAGACCCATCATTTTGGGTTGTGGTTCACTTTTGGAACCTTTATGTAAATATATAGATGTTTACGCCTACATATTTACGGGATACAACGCAAACAATTCACAGAGTTTATCATTCAATTACTCACTATAGCCATGACTCAAAATGTTTTCATGTTTCAAAATAAATATTATGTACAAACCAAGGGCGTAGCAATGGGGGCAAGTTTTGCCCATAATCTAGCAATAATATTTATGAGTGAGTATGAACATGAGCATGTGCTATACCAGAACAATCCGTATCGAAACCACATTTCTTTGTGGGCTAGATACATTGATGACGTCTTTCTAATTTGGGAAGGCGAAAAGAAGGTTTTGCTACAATTTCAGGGGTGGCTCAACACTTGCTCAGAAGATATTCAGTTTACACTTGAGTCTGATAATGTTTCAATTAACTTTCTTGATATCCAAATAAAAGCAGAGGCTGGTACTTTATACACAAGCCTATATAGAAAGAGTACTGAGCGGAATACACTCCTTAGATACACGAGCCACCATCCCCGTAACCTCAGGGATAATTTGCCGTTTGGCCAATTTCTGAGGTTACGGAGGAATTAACAAAAAAAGAGGACTATTTTGACGAGTCTTCACTTCTGATTGCGAGGTTGAGTGAACGGGGATACCCACTACGTCTTTTAAAAAAGGCTCGTAAACGAGCGTGGCATAACCACCGGGAACATCTATTGAATGGGCAACCAAAGGAAACGACCGAAGAACGACTAGTGTGTGTGACCACATTTAATACAAAGAGCAGTGCGATAAAGAAAACAATTAATCGCCATTGGCATTTGGTCAAGGAGGAACTTGGGGGAATGTCCATTCCCCTACATGCGTTCAGGAAGGGAAAGAATATCAGGGATCACCTAATAAAATCCCTTTTGCCAACCATACAGCAAGTAAGCCAAACAACTCTGTGGGGTCTCCCACCGGTGATTGGACACACTAAGTGTGGGACGTGCAAGGCATGTCCGCTTACTACAGAATGCACTACTTTTACCTATAATAATCACATACATTGAAAGAACACAGCAATGATACTTACCAAAGCGCTGAACAGTAGCGCTGCAGTCTTTCCAGCCGGGAGTTCTTCTGCACTTTGGGACGCGCTGACCTGCGCCACAGCACCCGGTACCCAGTCTCCTCCTGCCGCCGCAGCTCGTGCTTCCTAGAGCCCGGCTGCAGTAGGGAGGGGACCAGAGGACTACAGCTACCAGCAACCTTTGCGGCCGGAACCCGGAAGCCGCCTACAACTAATCCGCGCCAGGAGGCGCATAAAATCTGCGCACACCCCCGGTGGAGCGGGGATACTTACCAAAGCGCTGAACAGTAGCGCTGCAGTCTTTCCAGCCGGGAGTTCTTCTGCACTTTGGGACGCGCTGACCTGCGCCACAGCACCCGGTACCCGGTCTCCTCCTGCCGCCGCAGCTCGTGCTTCCTAGAGCCCGGCCGCAGTAGGGAGGGGACCAGAGGACTACAGCTACCGGCAACCTTTGTGGCCGGAACCCGGAAGCCGCCTACAACTAATCCGCGCCAGGAGGCGCATAAAATCTGCGCACATCCTCCGCGTCGCGGGACCGCGCGCGGGCTAAGCCCGGGCAAAGGGCGGGCCCTCTACGGCCCTCATCGGCCAGAGGAGGCCGGTCCGGGCCAGTCACTCTGCCCAAATAATCTGCTGGGTTAACTTTATTTTGCTCCGGACTATCTACGTGCCAAAAATTTTTGCGTGTACCGTGGTAAGACGCATAATATATCTCTCTGTACAGTTACTGCATTTATAGACTGGTGTTCCCTCTCTCACGGATACATTCATACGTGTTTCTAATTACAGCATGGAGATGCGTGAAACCAGAAGTAGGGCAGCAGCAGGGGGGAAGAAACTAACAGGCACCCTGGATGATTTTATTGTTAGAACCCATATACTGATCGATGAGGGGATTTCTCTGATGGAAAGAAGGGTATCGCAGGACTTGGAACATGCCAAAAGGTCTTCAATGGGCCATTTTGCTAATGTACGGAGCTTAAATAGAGGAGAGAATGATATATCGCCTCTGGAGGGGACTAGTATAGCGGTTTTGCAACCTCCCCTCGTAACACCTAATTTTAACTCTACTCAGGCTCCCCTAGCCCTAAACTTACCACCTACCCAGGCATCCACTAGTGTATTGATACATACAGCAGCAACCCCTAAACATAACAATGCAGTGTCACAGGGGTTAAAGGAAGGGGCAATACCCAAAAAGAAGACTATTCAAAATACGCACACCACTGCAGGCGGTAAAGATTCACTAATAGATACAGGTAATGCACTTTTTGTTAATGGTAACGATACACAAGGAGAAGATCCTCTGCCCCCTAACATTGTGCGTCTATCCATTCCGGATGATACCATCCTGGATGACTCGATGGCTGATTTAATCTCTAATACCTCTGGGAATGGCGCTGCTGAGGATAGCCTTAATGCTAGCAGGTTAAGAAAGAGTACAATGTTATATCTCTTGGAAACCTCAATGAAAACCCTATTAACCCCAGTGATAGAACTTTTAAAGGAGTTGGAGAAACAAATACAGGACCTGAAAAAAGACACAAAAAACCAGTTGGAGAATTTGGCTAAACAAGTACTCACTGTTAGTGTGCCCAAGTCTAAAGCTACTGCAACAACATTAAATAAACTTGGCCCTACACTGACAAAGAGTCTCCCAAATAATACTTCTTCAAGTACAATCAATGCCGAAAAAGGAAAACCCCCTAATAACCAACCGTCAAAAACTGTATCAATACCTAAAACTCCGGCTCCCACTGTTAAAGAAGCACCTGTTCTACAAACTCCTAACTTATCACAGGCTAAAGACCAACCAGCTAAAAGGGAAGTGCGTAGAAGCATAAACTTACCCCCAAAAGCCTCACCGTATGTTGTGGTTCTTACTGGAGTGCCTGAACTGGATGCACAATCAACTGAAAATAATGGGGCACTTGTGAATAAGATTATCCATTGGTTGAATAATAACTACCCTCTCCCACCAGCAATCAGAAGTAACATCCTAATGGTTGAAAGGGTACCATGGATTGGGTATAATAAAAAAAGGGTCCAGGGCGACTGTGTGGTAATAACTTTTGAGAACCCACGCAATGACGAATATATCACAATGAGGCCCCCAAGAAATCATGGCCTGTCCATTGTGGCCAGGGCATTATCTTATTTTTACCCTGATGGGGAACATCCGGACAATAGATGAAGTTGGACTAGGGACAACCGACATCAAAGAGGCAGAAATGGTGCGGATTTTGATAGGAATCAACATAATACACAATGGGGAGGGGGAAATGAAGACGGGTGGAATGTAGTGAAATATAGGGGGAGGACTCCTCACTTTCTCCCGCAAATGTATGACCCAGGTTGGTTTGGTAATCAGCAGTTTCCTCCAATCACTCCGTCTTATAACCGGTTTGACTGCTTGGAAATGGTAGATTGACTCCCCGAGACAATAGAGGTCTTTAAGGCACCTATGCCTGTAAAGATGGGTCAAATTAATCTACCACGGTATGAGGTGACACATGAAATACGAACGGTGGCCGAGATAACACAAGGGAGTCAGGGTGGTCAAGTTGGGGTCATTGAAGAAGCGCTTCCTATAGAAGAAATTTGTAAGGTGGTTTTTTGGAACGTGGCAGGTTTAAAACAAAAAATCCTCAATCCATCTTGGGACGACGCAATTTCTGGTGTAGACATACTGGCCTTACAAGAAACTTGGGTCACCGCACCGATACACCTAAATGGCTACAAAACCTATTTTACTCCTGCGGTGGGGGGTTCTTATGGAAGACCCAAGGGTGGATTGACTATGTATATATCTAACCTGCTAGTTTACGATAAGATTTCCTTTTCTCCTGGATCCAGTTACTATCAGAAAATTGTGATAGATACAAGGCAGGGTCCAAGGATTGTCCTGTTAAATTTTTATAATAATTTTTCAAGTAGCATGATCAAGGAAGTACTCGCCGCAATAACTGTAGATATGCAGTCTGAAATTGATAAACAAAGGGGCGAAGTAATGATATTATGGGGGGGTGATTTTAACTGTACATTGTGTAAAAAGGGTCATAAGGGTATATGCGGTCTGATGTTGGAACAGGACATTAATTTGACACATTTTGAACATACCCTACTTGGTGACTCACTAAATGAGATGCTTTTTAATTTTGATTTTGGATTTACTAATGAGTTAGCCAACCACACAACGCCATTTGTCCCAACTTTTGTGGGTCGGGGGGCTTCGACCACTATTGATTTTAGCTTGTATACAAATAGCTCTGCGGGAAGATTGATTAGCTCTAGCATAATGGACTTACCTCTGAGTGACCACTTTCCACAGGTATTAAAAATGGAGAACCTATTCGTTCCTTCCAATAATGTAGTAAGTTTTAAGCACATGGTGCAGGATGTGAAGCTAGGCTCCCAAAATGGTTATACTCTTAAATGGAGTAAAGTGGTCCCGGATGACTTTTTGTCCAAACTGATGAGTAAGTGTATGAATAGCTTTTCGATCTGTTTGAACGAACATGCTGAGAGTAATGAAATCTTACTTCATTTTAATATTATTGCTACCAAACTTAAGGAGGTTCTGTGGGTTACAAGAAAAAATTCCCTAAAGTCTAATAGGAAATGGTTTGACAAGAAGTGCACTAAAGCCTTAACAAAGCTTAGACACGCGATTCACAAAAGACCGCGGGACATAATTTTAATTAGAGAATTGAGGAGGGACTACAACACTGCACTGAAGGATAGGAAGGACCTGATCAAAAGGGATGCATGGGATGAATTATGTTCGGCGTCACAATCAAAGGATCCGGCCGCTTTTTGGAGGGTTATAAACACTCCACTTTCGTATGATAAAAAAGCGCGCATGGAAATCGCCGTTACAGAAGATGAGTGAGTGGCTCATTTCTCATCTATTTATAGGGCTGTTGAACTAGTGCCTGATACAGGTTATGACCCCACGATGGTAAATTTAGATCTACCTAAAGCATTGGTTGTAACTCTACCTGAAGTTCTTGCGAGCCTGAAGGCAACTAAGGGGGTAAGGCGGCTGGTCCGGATGGTATACCAGCCGACCTTTATAAGGCCAATACTGATTTATGGGGGCCATTGCTAGTCCAGCTTTTCAACGTTGCTTTGGCAAAAGGTCTAATTCCTACCTGGTTCACATCAATTATAGTCCCGATCTTTAAGAAAGGCGACAGGCAGAACTGCACATGTTATAGGCCAATTTCTTTATTGGACTCCTCCATAAAAATTCTCGGGAGAGTGGTTTTAGTTAAGTTACAAAGCTGGGCAGAAGAAAATGGGGTGCTAAGTGATTTTCAATATGGGTTCCAAAGGGGTTTAGGGACTATAGAGCAAGGACTAAATTTGTTTATCTTGCAACAGAAGTATATAAGGGTCAAAAAACAACGTCTATACCTCACTTTTGTTGATTTATCGTCAGCTTTTGATTGCGTGTCACACAATAAACTGTGGGCAATTATGGCCGAATTGGGGGTAGACAATGATATTATATGCTTCCTGAGAGATTTATATTCTGGGGCTACTGCAACTGTCCGGTATGGGAAAGAGGGAGAATGTAGCAGACACTTTGGGATTGGTCGCGGTGTACGCCAAGGGTGCGTTTTAGCGCCTTTTCTATTCTTGCTATATACAAATGGTTTGGAGCGTCGCCTCGTGCAGGAGGGCAGGGACATGCCTATGGTGGGTGGGAGGCCTGTTCCTGCCCTGCTGTACGCTGACGACGCAGTCCTGATGGCACGCTCCCCAATGGCACTTCAAACTTTGGTTACATCTTTTAATAGCTTCATGCTTAGCTTGGACCTAAAAATTAACTGCTCCAAAACACTGTCTATGTATTGTGGGACAAGAACAAGCAGGCATTTGAAGCCAATTTTTATAAATTCCAATCCCTTAGAGAAGACCGCTACTTTCCCATACCTGGGCATTTTGTTCCATGAAAGTGGCTCATGGACTTCTGCAATTAATGCTAGAACCCTGTTATTTTCCAAAACTATTATGGCTTTACAGTGTTTCATGAAAAAGCTAGGAAAAAAACCCATAAAGGAAATTTTAACTATTTATAATGCTACTTGCATAGCCGTAGCCACTTATGGTTCAGGATTGTGGGGTTACTCGAATGTTAGTGCAATTCAAACCATGGAGAATAAGTTTTTACGCCACATTTTGTCCGTCCCTGAGAGCACTGCGAACCTCATATGCCATGCTGAGTTGGGTGTGGTGTTCGTCACTGATACAATCAAGATCCAGCCAATCCTACTTTGGCACAGGGTATGGACAAACGATGAATGTGTGGTTAACCGGGCCATTTTAAATGACATTCTTGTATTGGACCATATTAACAATTTCAAATGGATATGTTATGTCAGAAACTTTCTTGAATATCTAAGTTGTGCCCAATACTTTGAGGACCCGTTATCCATGGCACATATATCAAGAAGAGACCTGAAAAATGTATGTGTTGCTCACCTCAGGGACAAAAGACAAATGGAGGAGGTGAAAAAAAAGACGGTTTCTGCACATCAGGCAATTATAAATAGAGAAAAATTACAGCCATATCTATCATTATATATGTCCAACCATGAACGTTTCCTTTTAACCCGGTTTAGATTTAACATTGTTTTTAGGTTATTATCCTTTCCTGTGATGAATTGCTGGGCGAAAGACATGCCCCTGCCCATGTGATGATGTGTCCCCACAATCCGATATTCATATTTTATTCTTTTGTAAATTTTATAGTTTTTATCGAAGAAAACTTATTATCCCCATTCTCAAAGATTTAAATGTATATATATGTCGCTTAGCGTTTTTAGAGTGTCAGAAAATGGAAACTGTTTTTATGGTAGCATCATTTGCTGAATTTTTTAAATCAGTTTTTAAGTGTCGTAAATCCATTCAAATTAATTCATTTTTATGCTGCATGTATGTATCTATTTTGGTTGTTTGTTTCTCTTTTTGTGGAGATTTTAAATAATGATCACCTGACCGATTGTAAATTGTACTTTTTCATGCTACTTTTATGGTTATTCTCTGTTTTTAACCAAATAAAGTATTTTGAACTGAACTGGTAAGACTGTAGAAGGAAAATTGTGACTTCCCAATCCAGAATGGCGGCCACGGAGGTATTTGATTGCTGAATTCGTGGGTATTTTCATTTCCTTGTAAAAATCGTTACCCAGTGAGTGTCGTGGTATACCCTCCCTTCCTCATTGTTATTGTAATCTATAATCCAGGGACGAACCCACGAATGCGTGATTGAACACAACAGGGACGCACATTCTAGTCCCTTCTCTATGTCGCGTTCACATGCCGAGCGTTTTTGAATGTCGGTTTACGCGAACGTGCTTCCGGATACCCAGCTGACTAAGCAGCGGTTGCTGAGCACGGTAAGCCGTTGGGGAGAGTAACTTCGTTGAAATATGAATATTGAAGCCCTATAGCTCCTAATGTCCGACCCTTAATTTCATTTACAGTGGCCTGATATTGACAGGACCATCGCTTCATAAAAATTAGAATACCATCACTTTTGATGAGAGGAGCCCCGCAATCAATGCTACTAGCTAAACAGGTAACAAAAATCACCCCAAACCCCTTATCTAACACCTTTGGAGGACGGAAAGGTTTTTGATACATAAAATAATTTTTATTCTTTCAGGGATATAAATATCCACTATAGAGGACTGAGGACTTCTAGCCGACCAAATTCCATTGGCATTACCACCATGATGGAGTCAAGGTATTGCCGTTTCGGTGTCAAAATAAATAACCTGGAGCATACTCTCGGACCAGGTTTTTAACAAGACCTTATTGTTATTATATTTTAGGAGGCAACACTATTGATTGGAACGTGTGAATATAATATATTCACCACCTCCCCCTTGAGGGTAAGCATTATGGCGATCTTGGGCCATCCAACCCTCATTTTAGATGTATAGCTAATATATATACATTTATTCTCCTTCCCCATAGGGCCATCGAAAAAGCTTTGGTTGCCCTATGTTTTTATAGTCCTGATGAAGACTCACATGGCCCAGGCATAATTTACCGATAGGCCCTAAGTCAAGTCGAAACGACGACGCCCTTGATATTGAACCTGGACCCATATGCTTCCGCTCTACATTTATGTGCAAACCATTGATGATGCATATGTGTGTTTTTTGAAAATTTATGAAAATTGTGAAATGATTTGTATTTGTGGCCAGGTCTAACAGGACGGATCATTGCGGATCCGCACTGTTCTGTATAAATTGTTTATGAATATTTTTATGTCACTATTTCTTGAGATTTCTTTTCCTTCGTTGATCACCAAACACTATCTAGTTCGCTCTTCTCTATTTGCACGCTCCCCTTGGGGCAACCAGTATGACTCTTATTAATTGTTAGTTAATCAAAGTTTACCTAGAGGCAATGAATAAATAAATTGCTCTTGGTTTATATTGATGCTGTTGCTTTTCCTTTTTGAAAATGGTGCATTTATGGTTGGAGCAGATCTATATGACATGCTCAAGAGATGTTTAATTGATGACCAAGTACTGACTAATTGTTTGATTTAAAAGAAATAGGTCACAGACCTTTGTTTATTAATATTGTACAATACCCAGGTCCAGGACCATTTGTATTAATGGTTAACAATTGATTATGGCTCTCTTATTACCAGGGGGAAAGATGCTAAATGAATGGATTTAGTAGTATTTAAGGCCTATAAATCAGTATTTGGAATCCCCAGGTCAATTGGCCTAGCCAAAATCATATTGGAGGTTGGCCTTCAAAGACAGTCCATGGCAGTGCAAGGGTCATTTTTTAAATGCATGTATTCCCTGTTTTTAACTGACCCTAACTCTTTATCAAACAACTGCTGGTGTGAAATAACTCATTCTATCTACACAGGCACCTGGCGTTCCCATATTTTAACATGTCTTCAGAGTTTTGATCTGCAGTCAGGACTTCTAGAAATGACAATGCCTGGTTTTAAACATCTTTTTAAAAAAAAGATTACAATTAATTCATTAATGCGGATTAGGCAGCTTTATTGGCAAAAAACATGCTCGTTCTGTGATTAACTCTCATTAGTCCTTGCAAATTCAGCCCTATTTGAAGGTCTATTTCTCGGCTCGTATGAAGTAAACATTTTTATAATTAAGACTTGGCATATACCCAACTAAGGAGGGCACGCCGTCCTGCATACAACATTGGTCAACTTTCGAATGTAGACTGTGCGGGTGGCCATGGGAAACCTTACTACATATCGTGTGAGTATGTCTCAAATTGCTTAAAACATGTTGGGCACTATTAAAACCTCAATTTCTTAAGGCTGGGGTAAAATCAGCCCGCCGGGTCCTTATTTTATGTTGATCAGGTGAATTGATTCCATTGTTATGCCAGATGATAACATTTTTAACAATTGCTGAAAAAGTGCTGGTGTCTATGGTTTAAATCAACTTGTGTATAACCATTGCCAAGGGATATCTTAATGGTTCATACAATATATGGCTGTTGTGTTTGGGCTACTGGCACTTTGAATTTCCTTCCCGTTTGACCTAATGATTCTGTATTTAGGCAACTTCTGTAATTAGGCTTTAAAGAATATACGAAAGCAAAGAGGCACTTTATTGTTCATTTGCACAACGGTACATAATGTTTACAGCTCTCGCACTTAGGCATTTTATAGCTGATTTGCACCATGTAAAGTTGTGTCTATAGTTTTTAATGTATATTTCTGGGAACTTGACCATTACATGTTATTTGTTTTATGATTAATGAGCGATTGCAATAAAAGATGTGAAGATGTGGTATCAATGTCCTAGTGCAGCATGTAACCATTGAATTCTTTTTGAGTATGCACAGTTATATATTAATCAGTGAATTTGGGAATTGTTTTTATCCACAATATTAATATTTTAATTGCAATGATTTTTGTCCATCAAACAATAAATATATTATTGTTATATTATACATATTATTATTATTATTATTAGTATTATTATTTTTATTATTATTATTATTATTATTATTATTAGTATTATCATTAGTCCAGGATAAAGGCCACAAAGGTGCTTGTCAGCAGCAAGCTCTACTACGGCAACACACTCTACGCCGGCACAACCCAAAAACTCAAAAAGAAATTGCAGTGAATTTAGAATGTCTCTACCAGACTTATCCTGGACATCCCCCATCAAAGCCATATCTCCGGTCACCTGCGAGACCTCCACTGGCCCCCGAGCAACAAAAGAATCATCTTTAAGCTCCTCATGCACGCCTACAAAGCCCTCCACAACATCGGACCTGAATACCTCAATCACCGCCTCCCCTTCTACACGCAAACCAAACAGCTCCACTCCACCCATCTGGCCCTGGATGCTATCCCATGGATCAACAAGACCTCGGCTGGAGGAAGATCCTTCTCCTTCCTCGCTGAAAAGACATGGAACTCCCTACCTCTGCACCTCATGCAATCACCGTCTGCCTCAATTCAGAGAGGACCTCAAGACCGGCTCTTCGACTTAACTGCAGAAATGTCATCAGTGATATCACTGACCATGTCATGCCTGATGTAATATGTGAGGTCATAAGCAGTGCATTGCGGGGGCGCAAGTTATAGTTAGCTCAGTTAACTATAACTGCTGAATTTCTCTGGTTTTGTACAAGTGAAATCTGAGCCTGACAATAACGTCTCTGTAACCTTCGGCTTTTTCAGTGAATATCTAAGGTTTCTTAAATGCTAATTCCTAATTATAACATCCCTGTAACCTTTGGTTTTTTAATGAGAATTTCTATGTTTTTTTTAACAAGTAGTCACATTTGCAGAGTGGTGGAGAAAGGGGGCTGGGCCTCCTTTTAGCTCTCAGAAAAGAAATCCTGCTGTGTAGGACTTACTGGAGGTACCAGGAGGGGTAATTGGCCCCCAAGAACCTTCTGGCGCCAAGGTGTCTTCATCCCCCTGCTAGTAGTGCACCAGGAGGCGCTTTTGTACAGTGGTGGAGAAAGGGGGCGGTACCTCGGAAGAGTTGCCAGCTTTTCATCTTTTTCTCTTATTTAAGAAGGGGGGCCGCCTGCAGCCCTATCCCGTGGGGCCTTCCCCATTTTAATTTTTTTAATAATTGAAAGGGTGTTGGGCCCCCATCCTCTGCCTTTTTCAGCCCATGGGTCCCCATCCCCGGGGCCTGCCTCTTTTTTTAACCGTATTTATTTAGTTGTAAAAAAGGGAGGGGACCATTTTCAGCCCCGGGGACCCCATCTTCCAGGTTCCAGCCTGTAGTGTGAGTGTCCTAGTCCCAACCCAGGGCACCCACTGCAAATGGTGGGGATGAACCGGCATTGCTTTGAGGCCCAGGGAGCTGCTAAGATGTAGCTCCCTGGATCCCAAAGCAACGTCTGTTTCCCTGCTCGCTTCACAGCGGAAGGGAAAACAGACACTTGGTCATTTGTGCTCTCGCTTGCTGAACACAGAGCACTTGTTTGCCATGGCTTGCAAGCCATAGCAAACTGCAATGTCCCTGGGATGGGCACCCCAGGACATTGCTGGAGTCGGCTCTGGAGGGTAGCGGTTCCCAGGGCCATCTAGGGCTCCAGCATGAGCCCTAGACGCATGGCCCCCTCCTTTGGTAAGTAAGCCCAGGGGAGGTGGTAGTCCCCGGAGCTGGGGGTCTGCAACAGTCCCCCTTTATTATTCTATTTGTGCCTCAGGGAGATGGCAGTCCCTGGTGCAGTTTGAGGTGGCCAAAGCCCCCCATGCATTGTCTATTTTCTCTCCAGGGAGGTGGGGCTACAGTGGAGGCTTTAGGGCATCCACCGCATTTGTATTTAAAAAATAAATAATTAATGTATGTGCCCCAGGGAGGTGGCGGTCCTCAGGCTGCTGGGGAGGCCATAGTGCCTCCCCCTCATTATTTTATTCGTACATTTGTGGCCCGGGGAGGTGGTGGTCCAGATACCAATTTGAAGCTATACATGTGGCGCACTGTGATGTGTTTCGAGGGGTAAAACATAGGTGCACGAGTCTGAAGTGAAATGAGGACAGTATTGACAGCAGTCTGAGTATGGACTAGAAACTATAGTCCTCTCTCTTTGACTACGCGGCACCTCCTATTGGAAGTCAAGTAAACGAGGATTTAAAAACTCCTTGGAAGATGGACTTTGCACATGGAACTCGCACTGAGGAAGGCAAACGGCCGAAATGCGCCTGCCAGGCATTTTGGAACTGTGCCATGAATATCTTCTAGCAAGTTGGTAAAATAAAACTTTTCTCAAGAATACTCGAGCTGTGTCAGAGCCTGTTTTACTTTGGAGCGGGAGTTGGAATATATATTTAAAATGAAAAAATATATATATATATGTATTCACTAAAAAACCATAGGTTTCAGGGACGTTATAGTTAGTTGGACATTTGACTCATATATAACCATAGAAATTCGGCCGTTATAGTTAGTTGAGCTAACTATAAAAAGTGCGTGCCCACAATGCACTGCTGATGACGTCACATATTACACCACTAATGACATGGTCAGTGACATCACTGATGACATCTCAAATGACATCCCTGATGACATCATCCACTTGATAATCTGATGCACATACTGATGCCCTAATATAAACATTGATACACCCACTCTAAAATACAAACTACTATTTTTCAAACCATACACACAACAATGCCAGATACTACATACCACCGACTATTTCCTAGGTTTACAGACACATCCAGACACTTATACATGCAGTTACTCATCAATATATTACTGTAATATGCACCCATACACCTATACATACAGTCACATTCCGCCACTCACACATAGAGTTACTCACACACCTAGTCAGTCATGCAAAGAATCCATCACATACCCATTTACTCATGTATACAGTTATACATGCCAACTCTGTTATTTATACACACACCACATCACTTACTTATGCAGATACTAACACATACTTATGTCTTATACAATCACTGATACAAGCAGACACTCACTTATACACCCACTCTTCAAATAACTTACTCTCACGTATAGTCATTTATATACTCCAACACTCACATATACTGCCTTAAAATATATGTAGTTAGTCACACATATACCACTAAGACATTCATTCACTCACCAACACAACCATACACACACTAATTCACCCATACAGCCCTTCCCAGATGCACTTTTGAATCCATACAATCAGTGAACCACCCACTCAGACATCTATGCACAGACTCACACACCCACCCACACAGACACTCAGGCACCCATACAGATACTCAGACAACAAATCAGTAACCCATATAGACACTCATGTAGCTACTCACCAACCCATGCAGTTGCTTACACACCAACTGAGAGACTAATACAGACTTTCACACAGTTTAGTCACTAACCCATGCATTCAGTAAGACACATTCAATCACTCACTTATACAGTCAGTCACGCACCTACTAAATAATCCCTTCAGGCACTTGTAATTCCACTCATTCTTCAATACACCTTGGCATAGATATATATGAAAAATATTTAAACTTTACAGAAACACACATTGACTGGATGATGTCATCAGTGATGTAATTTGAGATGTCATCAGTGATGTCACTGACCATGTTATGAGTGATGTAATATGTGACGTCATCTGCAGTGCATTGCGGGTGCGCGAGTTATAGTTAGCTCAACTAACTATAACTGGCAAATTTCTATGGTTTTATATGAGTCAAATGTCCAACTAACTATAACGTCCCTGAAACATATGGTTTTTTAGTGAATTTAAAAGGTTTTTTAAATGCTAATTCCTAACTCTAATGTCTGTAAAACCTATGGTTTTTTCAGTGAATTTCGAAGGTTTTTTAAATGTTAATTTCATATTCTAATATTGATAAAACGTATATTTTTTCTATTTTTTTGTAATATTTTGCAATTCATCCTTTTTTTAACTTTAAAAATTATGCAATGTTTTATATATGCGAAAAAAAGATGTATATCTTTTTAATTTTTTTTTGAGAAAACTGGAGTCCTGTACCAGGAGTGTCCCAAGTTCCATCAGCACGCGAATCCTATCCGCCATGTTGCTAAACTTGTAAATGATGCGCATTTCATAACCAACAGGTTCATGGCACCAGGTCCTGCGTAACACCATATATGTATGAGGTTGCGCCAGCTGCTACTTTGGTATGCGACAGGTACGCAGAACCAAGCCGCGCATTATGTCATGTACATATGGGCTCGCGCCTGCTGCCCGTTGCGTATGTGACAAGTGCACGCTGCCAGGCCTTGTGTTACGTCATAGACGTATGGTGTCACGCCGGGTACGCCATTCCCTCATTTTTTTTATGTCTCAAAACTATATCTAAATAAGTTTAAAGTGTATATGAGAGCAAGCGATAATCTAAAATATTTTAAACATTTATATATTTCTAACTGTAATAAACGTATTTTATCGTAAATATATTTTCTCAAAATCGCGTCGGGTGCGGCCTCCTTGCGCACCAGTTGCGCGATTGCCATGTAACTTTAAAAAAAAGCTTTTGATTGGTTCATAACATTTCCCATTGTAACAGTTGCAGGTCCCCACCAATTTTAGTCATTCGCTCTACAGCATTTGATGAGAGACACCTCTACTGCTTAGAGAGCTTTTTTTAAACGTTTTTTGCTATGTACGCATATCTTATACTACACACAACATGCAACAATCATCTTGATCAATATTCATGGTCTGTACAGTAGCCTTCCACGTGTGATGGCCATGCATTTGAAACATTACATCAAAAAACAGACGTGTGTTCCATGATGCCCCTGGTGTGTGTGTGTGCGCATTATTGTGCTGCCATTCAGCCTGGGTATTGGTGGCTCGAAGGGGTATCATCAGCCACGGGCAGAGTGCACATCCTAGAGCACAAGTGACAAACAGTAAAGAGTAATGTGTAGATTTGTGTTGCAGTATGCTCTGTTGTCAGGCTTTACCAGTATAGTATGTGTCAAATGTGAGACTTTCAGTTTCACATTTGACATGCATTGCTTGACTGCAATGAGCGTTATCACTGTGTATGACGTAGCCTCACTGCTGATCCTCCCTCCATCCGAGCACATTCATGTATGCGCTTCGTGATAGCAACACTTTCAATAATACCGCACACCTTTGACATGCGTGTCTGCGCATATCCACAAGCTTGACAGCGACATGTAATGTTGGCCATTCAATGTTTTCGGACAGCATCTCATTAGCGATACTTGCCGCCTTCTCGGTACATGCTACATTAATGTAAATTGCGGATTGTGTGACATCAAAACTGCAACAGGGACACACACATAAGTACACTTTCTGGCCAGGCAGTATCTGAACTACGCCCAGGTCCCCGGAATAAGTATTCACACCCCTATGCTGGCCTGGTGTATGCAAGCCCAGCCCACTTTGCCTACGTATAAATAGGATAACGACGACGCAACATGTCCCAGTTCTTCCATACTGCCTCAGGTGATATGGCCACATCCACCTCGCATATCACAATGCGCAATAAAAAAAGGGATCCATGAGGTGTACACCATCCTTGCAATTAAAATTCCATTTGAATTGTGAGACCTTCTGGCCGTCATGTTTGGACACACAACAATGACAGCAGGTGAGCAGTAGGTCCTCACTGCACAGGGGCTGCATTTGAGCGCGGTGCTGCGGGAGGGGTGGGATGCATCAGCCTGGGTGCGCAGGTGCGAACAAGCGATGTTGCAGTGCGTAATGATGTGATCTCTGACCTCATTCAGTCACATCTCTGTCTCAGTTAAAGGACCTCCTGGACCGTACAGTAGGCCTGAGCCAGTGGGCAGCGCTGCCCTACAGACACGTAGCGATGGCTTTTGGGGCACTGTAGTGAGCTGATTACTAAGTGTACATGCACACAGGCTTGTGCCACTGCATTACATGCGCACATTATGCTTCTAGCATGCGCTCTGTTCCTTTGTATGTGAACGTTGGCATAACATAATACTATTTTACCTTGTGTATTCTTGTACACTCCAACTCCTCTTTGAACCACGATTACCAATAACAGTTGGTAGATCGTACTTCAAGAAGGAAGGATGCACTCAACTGGTGTTCTCTATTAAGCTTGAAATAAACCTTCATTTACATCAAGACGTTTCCAGCATTATACTATTTCTCCCTTTTCAGGCACTGAGTTAGGTGCACCAAAATGGACTGAGCGGGTGCTCACCCGGTGATGATGCCCAGGGCATTCTGACGCCTTCCATCATGGTATCAAGATACCGCCCCCGACTGGAGACCTGCTATGCCACCCTGAGAGAAGCACCCCGGAGTCGGAGCTCGCACCGGCACGTCGTTGGACACACCGGTGGTGGCCAGTAAGCAGTGAAGCCTCGGTGCGCAGGCGCTGCAATTGAGCACAGTGCGGGGGAAGGGGCTGGGGTGCAGCAGCCTGGGTGCACAGGTGCAGGCAAGCGATGTTGCCATAGATACTAATGTAATCTTTGGCCTCATTCATATCT